>NC_056436.1:28924075-29596158 GCF_018296145.1 Oncorhynchus tshawytscha | reverse complement strand
TGACCACAAAATGAGTTTGGCGAGCAGAGCCAAAGACAACCGCCACCCCATCGGAGTAAAAATAAAACAACGCCCCTCGAAGAAATGGCAAATTACAGTGTCTGGCCTCATATTTGATGATTTTTACAAGCAGACATAAACGCCTCAGAGTAATTGAGCTCCCTCCCCAGACACTTTATTGGGGTGACGGCAGCATCTCTCATAACCTCCCATAATGCCCTGGAACAAGTGGCCATTGTGCTGAGATGCTGAGCTGTGGAGGGGAGAGAGAGAGGCGAGAGGGCTTGGTCCTCAGATCAGCGGGGGATGGAGGGGAGAAGTTCTGAGTCAACATCTGTGCTGCTTTGTGTGGATGTACCGAATATATGTCCCAGGAAGATGCTGGGGAGCCTGGAAGAGAGGAGGAGAGGCACCAGAAAAGAAGTGAGGAGAGAGCGGGTCAGAGATGGCCATGGCTGGCTGCACCACTGGACTGGACCAGAGAGGCTGGAGCTATTTTGACTTGGACTTGGGCTGTTGCCTTTGAACAGGTTCAGCCTAAAGCGTGTGTGGGTCATGGCCCACAATGTGTGACCTCTATGGTCAAACTGATGTGAAAAAAAACCTTGTTGGTGGTTAGATAAGTGAGAGGAGACAGTTACACAACAACATGGCTATTGTGGACGCCTAATGCAATAACCAGCAGCACCTATTTACATCACACATCTTATTCAGACTATATTGAACTGAGCCTATGCGAGCAGGAGACAGGCCAAGTTGATGGTAAATGGTAAAACAGGGGAGGCTGTGAGCAGCTGTTATGGATCTGGCCAGCTCTCACAACAGGCCCCTCCACACTGGGATCCAGCCACACAACATCATGGTCTTCAGAAGAGAGAGGGACACACCAAGCCAGGCTCTGTCATCGGCCAGGGTGCTGACGCTCAGCTAGGCTCTGCTCTCCACTGTGAGTCAAATAAAGAGGCATGGCGATGAGAATATAACAGGCTGCTCGACATTCACCGCATCTCAACACCCTCTCTCTCTCTTTCAGGCCGCCCCATCTGGGGCTCTTTCCACTAGATCATGCTATCACAACTCTCTCCCCTTCAGGCCACCCCATCTGGGGCTCTTTCCACTAGATCATGCTATCACAACTCTCTCCCCTTCAGGCCACCCCATCTGGGGCTCTTTCCACTAGATCATGCTATCACAACTCTCTCCCCTTCAGGCCACCCCATCTGGGGCTCTTTCCACTAGATCATGCTATCACAACTCTCTCCCCTTCAGGCCACCCCATCTCGGGCTCTTTCCACTAGATCATGCTATCACAACTCTCCCCCTTCAGGCCACCCCATCTGGGCTCTTTCCACTAGATCATGCTATCACAACTCTCTCCCCTTCAGGCCACCCCATCTGGGGCTCTTTCCACTAGATCATGCTATCACAACTCTCTCCCCTTCAGGCCACCCCATCTTGGGCTCTTTCCACTAGATCATGCTATCACAACTCTCTCCCCTTCAGGCCGCCCCATCTGGGGCTCTTTCCACTAGATCATGCTATCACAACTCTCTCCCCTTCAGGCCACCCCATCTGGGGCTCTTTCCACTAGATCATGCTATCACAACTCTCTCCCCTTCAGGCCACACCATCTGGGGCTCTTTCCACTAGATCATGCTATCACAACTCTCTCCCCTTCAGGCCACCCCATCTGGGGCTCTTTCCACTAGATCATGCTATCACAACTCTCTCCCCTTCAGGCCTGGCCCTGCCAGTTTGGAAGCCATTTTGATATGAGCAAATACTTGGCCTGCATGTTTGTTGAATGTCAGATATGCCTCTTATAAAACCGACTTAATCATGTAAGCGGTAAGCGAGAAGTTTACGGTAAGCGAGAAGTTTACGGTAAGCGAGAAGTTTACGGTAAGCGAGAAGATCACCGGCAAAGGCGAACAACAGCGCCAGCCATGGCCTATTCAACCTGCTTGGAAAACGGGTGTGCACCAGCATTAATCAAACACTCTTCTGTATATAGTGATATGATGTTCATCTCTCATGGACACACATACACAAACTGATGGTCTGTCCTTGCCAGTAAACACATAGGCGCTCTTGTTTTCAATTGTCATGGAGACGGTGCTCTTCTGTTGTTTTTGGACTGATGTTATAAACTGTCAAAATAAAAAACTTGCACACTCCATGTATAATCTCCCAGCAATTTAATGGGTATTTACCAATGTTTGGGCATCACTGTGTCTTCCTCAGGGTAATGTCATGAATACTTGTACCAGGTTATGTAGACACACAGTGTAATTAGTGTAACCAATGACATTAGTGAGGGGTGTGTCATAATGATTCAGTTAATTAAAATGAATTAGTGAAACTGTTAAAAAAAAATTATATGGCATATTAAATATATACTCGTGGCCAAAAGTTTTAAAAATGACACAAATATTAATTTTCACAAAGTCTGCCTCCTCAGTTTGTATGATGGCAATTTGCATATACTCCAGAATGTTATGAAGAGTGATCAGATGAATTGCAATTAATTGCAAAGTCCATCTTTGCCATGCAAATGAACTGAATCCCCCCAAAAACATTTCCACTGCATTTCAGCCCTGCCACAAAAGGACCAGCTGACATCATGTCTGTGATTTCTCGTTAACACAGGTGTGAGTGTCGACGAGGACAAGGCTGGAGATCACTCTGTCATGCAGATTGAGGTCGAATAACAGACTGGAAGCTTCAAAAGGAGGATGGTGCTTGGAATCATTGTTCTTCCTCTGTCAACCATTGTTATCTTCAAGGAAACATGTGCCGTCATCATTGCTTTGCAGGCAAGGATATTGCTGCCAGTAAGATTGCACCTAAATCAACCATTTATCGGATCATCAAGAACTTAAAGGAGAGCGGTTCAATTGTTGTGAAGAAGGCTTCAGGGCGCCCAAGAAAGTCCAGCAAGCGCCAGGACCGTCTCCTAAAGTTGATTCAGCTGCGGGATCGGGGCACCACCAGTGCAGAGCGTGCTCAGGAATGGCAGCAGGCAGGTGTGAGTGCATCTGCACGCACAGTGAGGCAAAGACCTTTGGAGCCTGGCGTCAAGATTGTTTGGGGCATCCGGAAAAAAGCTTGTCCGGAGAAGACAAGGTGAGTGCTACCATCAGTCCTGTGTCATGCCAACAGTAAAGCATCCTGAGACATTTCATGCATGGGGTTGCTTCTCAGGCAAGGGAGTGGGCTCACTCACAATTTTGCCTAAGAACACAGCCATGAATAAAGAATGGTACCAACACATCCTCCGAGAGCAACTTCTCGCAACCATCCAGGAACAGTTTGGTGATGAACAATGCCTTTTCCAGCATGATGGAGCACCTTGCCATAAGGCAAAAGTGATAACTAAGTGGCTCGGGGAACAAAACATCAATATTTTGGGTCCATGGCCAGGAAACTCCCCAGACCTTAATCCCATTGAGAACTTGTGGTCAATCCTCAAGAGGAGGGTGGACAAACAAAAACCCACAAATTCTGACAAACTCCAAGCATTGATTATGCAAGAATGGGCTGCCATCAGTCAGGCCTAGAAGTTAATTGACAGCATGCCAGGGCAGATTGCAGATGTCTTGAAAAAGAAGGGTCAACACTGCAAATATTGACTCTTTGCATCAACTTCATGTAATTGTCAATAAAAGCCTTTGACACTTATTAAATGCTTGTAATTATATTCCATAGTAACATCTGGCAAAAATATCTAGACACTGAAGCAGCAAACTTTGTGGAAATTAATATTTGTGTCATTCTCAAAACTTTTGGCCACGACTGTATTATGCTATTGTTATCATATAGAAATATAATGGAATATTGTACATCGTATTAGCATCAACGTACATTATTGTTTCATTCAATTTCACATAATAATTTTGTATTTCATTACATGTAATCTTTTGGTTCAACCTTACAGATGTTAGACACAGATTTATCGGTCGTCTACACCCATCCCGGACCAGGTGACCACCAGAACGGGTGTCTCAAGTTGCAGAGACCTGAGGAGGTTGAGGGCCAGAGCGGGTGGCTGGACGGGAGGGGTAGGGTGCACCGTACGTTCCATCAGACGACAGCCTTGCCCCACTTAGAGAGGGGAACAGCCGGGATCAGGTTACACCCCTGGCCCCTGCCAATAGGGCTCCATTAGCCCCATTGTCTGGAGGATGAGACCTGGCCCTATTATCAGACGGGCCTCAAACACTGCCTTGGATGACACCGCTGCTCCCTTTCTAAATGGCCCAATTTCAGGGCCCATTTCCCCTTTCTATGCTCCCCTGGCCAGGAAGGCCCAGTGCACTTGATAGCGTTTGATTCACACGAGCCTCTTTGTGTATGCGTGCCAGAGTGATATCAGTATCTCTGTATGGTGGGGGTGAGCTGGGAGGCTATCGAGACAATGCAGAGTGCTTCTTTCAGACCACTGCCCTGTCCTCTCCCGCCCCAAGGTAAATGAGCAGTGAGGCTGATACTCAGGTGCCTTCAGCTATCCATTAAGTAAGTACATTACCTGTTGACTAAGCACGGTGCCTGTGTGTCCACTCTGACTTACCACAGTCTGGGTTGTCCTGTCCATACAGGCCAGGCTGGCAGCCCATGAAGCATCGGTATGAGCCAATGGTGTTCTCACAGCGCCAGGTGCCACACACTGAGCTACCAAACTCCTTACACTCATTCTGATCTGTGGAGAGAGACAGAAGATGTTCTAATGTCATACACATATCAATCCTATCCTCCACCTCTCACAGCAGCATGGATCTCCAGCATGAGTAGGGCCGGCCAGGAGCCCTGAGATAAACATGTGCTTATGTCATACATGCATGCACACGCACACATGCACTGACACACAGCAACCCCACTCCTCACAGGCAGCACAATAGCTCCCCCAGCATGAGTAGGAGGCCTGTGGTGCTGCTCAGCAGCAGCATGGCCAAGAGCAATATTTTGGAGCAACTGAAAAACGTGTGAAGGAGCAAAGGGAGACGTTCCAGAGGGAGAATCACCTCCATCCCACAATGGGTTAATTCACCCCACAAAGGGGAGATGGGAAGGAGAGCTCCAGTCACTTGGAGCTCTCCTACGCAAGGCTACAGCCTGAGGGAAAGCCTCTGAGCCAGGATTGGACTCTCTCACTGAGGGAATGTCACCACTGAAACCAAACTGATTACAGCTACATAATCGATCATAGGCAACGTGTCACACCGTGGTGCGAACTCTGGTCTAAATGGACCAGAACATTCTATTAACTCTGCTGAAATGTTGTGAGAATGTAGTGTTTCAGCTGGGGCAGAAGCAGTGGCTTGTTGTGGGAAGAGTGAGGGAGGCATGAGGTTGGTAGAGTGTTCTTACCCTCACAGTCGGCTGTGTCTACAGAGTACTTGAAGCCAGTCTCACAAAGGCAGATGTAGGAGCCACCCGTGTTTAGACACTGACCATGGGAGCACACGCCATCCTTGCTGCACTCATCAACATCTGGAGGAGAAAGGAGGATGAGAGGGGGGAGAGAGAGAGTGAAAGAGAGAGACGAGGGAAGAGGGCGACGGAGAGAAAAAGAGACAATGGGAGAGGAACGTGTGAAAGGCAATGATTGTTAAGTTTTCTATGTTGATTACAGTCTTGAAGTATTATCTCCTTTGGTACAATATGAATCAGTCCAACCATTGAGAATCTCATTCTCTTTTAGCATGAAGAAAAATAATGTGTGCAGTCAAGGGTTTGTCTGAGAGTAAGATACACTGCCCATTTGGAACACTTTACTGTAAAAAAAACAATGTATCTTCCCAGCAAACCAGAATTTGTTCTAGGCAAGTTCCCAGAACATTAGTTAGGTTCTGGCAAATTTTCTCATAACACAAAATCTGTCCAGTCGTGCTGATGATTATACAACGAGGGTTGATGATAATAAAACAAGGGTTGGTAATTATACAATGCGGGTTGATGATTATACAACGAGGGTTGATGATTATACAACAAGGGTTGGTGATTATAAAACGAGGGTTGGTGATTATACAATGAGGGTTGGTGAATACACAATGAGGGTTGATGATTATACAACGAGGGTTGATGATAATAAAACAAGGGTTGGTAATTATACAACGAGGGTTGATGATTATACAACTAGGGGTTGATGATTATACAACTAGGGTTGGTGATTATACAACGAGGGTTGGTGATTATACAACGAGGGTTGATGATTATACAACGAGGGTTGATGATCTTGCTGTAGATCTGAAGATTGCAGGTTCAAGCCCACATATTCTTTAACCATGTTCTTTTGAAGGGAAAAAAACGGTGATATTGAAGCTCAGATATAATCTACTAGAAGAGAGGATGTCTTTATTTCATTTAGATATAGAAATCCAGGCAGAATTTAGATTTAACTGTAGAAAATAAAACATTCTGTAAAAATGTACTGTTTAGCTTTTTCTTTTAAAACACCCGATATAATTCCTAATTTGAGAAGCTTGATATGGTCCCAGCTATCTTATTTTTCATTAGCTAAAAAAACAAAGTGATCCTAGATCAGCCCTCATAGTCTTGGATACCTTGTAATTATGGCCCAGAAGTAGGCAGCATATAAAGAGTCTGGGCGAAGTGATGGTGAATAACCCAGTTAACAGTATATCCCTGGGTTAGTTGTGTCTAAGAAGGCTAACGACTGACCATACTGCCATGGTTATATACTGAAAAAATATGATTTGGTTATCAACAATTTTCTTTGAATGTTTTTCGGATGTTATAATCCTAATGTTAGATCAAATCCTTACTAAAACTTAATGGGAATCTTAGATAATGTCCTGGGATTGTTCCCGGTTTGCTGGGTTAGCTATTGGTCTGGGAACATTCACTCCGACTAGTAAAACATTTATAATGATGGCTTTATGCTTGATTAAATGTAGATTGGTGGATAATTGCCACATTACAACATAACTTACCAGGTATTTGGACTGAATAATAAGTGGGGGCAAGGCAGAAAAGCAACAAAAATAGAACACGAATGAAAAGCCCCTCTTCTTCTGCCAAGGGCTGATAATGAGACAAATCTCTCAAGGTAGATAGTAAACACATGTATGGAGGTCCAGGGAACAAAACAGTCTGAGAAGTGCCTAGGTAAACACCCCAATGTATGTTCCAGTTTAATAACTGTGATTCAATAACATGTGATTCAATAACAAAGCATTTATAGCAATGATTTATCTCAAACAGAGCTGAATGGCAGGTTATACTAGATTGACAAGTGATTAGTTCATCTTTGTGATTTATATTAGTCCTATGTCCACTGTTGAGTCCCAGACAGTGAAAGTGCCCATAGCCCTGTAAGCAACCATCTATCCAGCCAGTCCAACTGTGTTCCAACCAGAAGACCAAACACTTTGGGCTCCCCCTCCTTCCCATGTACCCCCTCTCCTCTCCCTGCAGGGCCCATGGCAGAGAGGCCTGGCTTTCATTGTGTCAGCGCTGCACACACAACAGCAGACGGCATGAAAATATACCCAGCATCTGATTTATAGGACAATTAAAGGGAAATATTTGCTGTGGCAGAGGGCCAGGGGAGTGTGCAGGTTGGGTCTGCCTTGCTCACTGGTGTGGTGCTGTAGTACATGGCCAGGGGACATCAGGGAGAGCCCAGCCATCAGCACTGGGTACTGGGGAGGGGCTGCCTAGCCTGCTGAGTGGGTATGGGGCGGTAGGTAGCCTAGCGGTTACGAACGTGGGTCCAGTAAACGAAAGGTCGTTGGTTCGAATCCCCAAGCTGACTAGGTGAAAAATCTGTTGATGTGCCCTTGGATAAGAGTGTCTGCTAAATTACTAAAATGTAAATGAATGGCTGGAAGAGGTCTCGGGCCCTCATAACCCCCTCCAGGATCCTCTACCCCCAGAGAGTGGCCCTGCTCTATGCTTACCTGCTTCACATCACTCTAGAGGGATAACATGCTCAGTGTAATGCCCAATGTTTTTTCATCCAGGCTATGCTAACGTTAGGTACCCTTCAGCAGTAAACTATACCAGAATCAATAATACGCAGGTCAGACATTTAGCCTGAGTTATGTTCCCTTCATATTGATTCTCCCAGAGGGTTCCATTCCTCTGTATTTTGACAGCTAATGCTCCAGAAGGTTTCAGTGAAAGGCTAGCTAGCTCTCTTGCCAACAATTAGGAGCAGCATTTTTCCCCCTCTGTTGTGACCAGGGCAATGGGTGCGGCTGGAATGACATCAAACCTGGTCCAGTGGAGCTGAGAGAGGGGGAGCAGTGAGACGGTTGATGTCTGGCCATGGCCTGTTAGAAACAATGGCTGTGTTTTATGGCTGCTGCCTAACTGGTCTGGGGAACAAGTGGACACCCAGGCACCCCAGAGCAGGAGCAGGGGGGTGGGGGGTCAAGGGGGAGAGGGGTCAGCCCTGAGAGAGACAGGGTCAGGGAGTACAAGCTGCCCTCTACATGCACTGCATGCCCTCACCCAGACAGGAGCGGGGCTTGTGGCTTGTCCTAATTGTGGTAATATTTTCAAACAAGTTGGTAGTTAGTTATAAACAGTATATTTTGTTCTCTCTCACCTTGGCAGCCAATTCCATCTGAGGTGCCTGTGGTGCCTGTGGTGTATCCATCAGGGCAGATGCAGAGGTAGGAACCCTCTGTGTTTAGACAGTCCCCATCTCCACAGATCCCCCCAGACTGACACTCATCCACATCTGTAATGCATACACACACACAGAGGCAAACATGACAACATGACAGGCTAATCAGATAGTTAATCAAGGACAGTTCATCAATACACACACAGCTGAACAGGAGAGGACGTCACCCCCATCCTAAGAGAGAGGGTGTGAGTGTGTGTACCTCTGCAAGATGTCCCGTCCACCATCTCCAGGCCCGATGGACAGGAGCAGCTGTATGAACCAGGGTTGTTGGTACACTGTCCTGCCAGACACAGACCGCGGTCCTCACACTCGTTGATGTCTGCCGGGGGACACGTAGGGAAAACAGACACACACAGTGCGTAATGTAGCGTGACACATTCCCACCACAGCTGGGAGGTCATTAGGTCTTAATCCAAGTGGGTCCTCAGTTTGTCCTCCAAATAAAGCGGCCAAAACTTCAAGGAAAGTGTCACAACCTACCACATGAATATACATCATTTTCATCTTTTACATCAGAGAATTATGACGACTCAAATCGCATCTACTGCACAGGAGGTTGGTGGCACCTTAATTGGGGAAGATGGGCTCGTGGTAATGACTGGAGCGGCATCAGGGGTATGGTATCAAATACATCAAACACATTGTTTCCTGATGTTTGATGCCATTCCATTTGCTCCGTTCCAGCCTCCACTGATCTGCAGGTACTCGTCTACCACGCAGAGCTGTGACTGACTACAAATAAAATCATCAGCATAAGAGGTGAACTTCCCGCAGGATTGAAGGGTCATTAGAGTTTAGTCCGAAGTAAAAAAAGTAGTACCTTCACAGGTGAGTCCATTGGGCGCCAGCGTGAAGCCAAGGTCACAGGTCATACAGGAGTAGGAGCCCTCTGTGTTGCTGCAAACGCCCATGGGACAGACCCCTGGGGACAGGCACTCATTTATGTCTGAAGGAGAGAGAGGGGGGAGACAAAGAGAAGAGAGATAGAGACAGAGACAGAGAGAGAGAGAGAGAGAGAGAGAGAGAGAGAGAGAGAGAGAGGAGAGGAGAGGAGAGGAGAGGAGAGGAGAGGAGAGGAGAGGAGAGGAGAGGAGAGGAGAGGAGAGGAGAGGAGAGGAGAGGAGAGGAGAGGAGAGGAGAGGAGAGGAGAGGAGAGGAGAGGAGAGGAGAGGAGAGGAGAGGAGAGGATGAAAGAAAGATAGGAGAAAGAGAGGAGAGAGAGAGAGAGATGGAGACAGAGGAGAGAGAGAGGGAGAGAGAGAAGAGAGAAAGATGGAGACAGAGAGGGGGAAGAGAGAAAAGAAGGAGAGCATCATAACCTGAGTGAGGTCAGATCTAGCCTAAGGAGCCAGTCTCTCAGTCTGCCTCTGGCCTGACAACATGACTAATGGCTGAATGCAAGGAGTCTGTCTCTCAGTCTGCCTCTGGCCTGATAACATGACTCATGACTGAATACAAGGAGTCAGTCTCTCAGTCTACCTCTGGCCTGACAACATGACTAATGGCTGAATGCAAGGAGCCAGTCTCTCAGCCTGCCTCTGGCCTGATAACATGACTCATGACTGAATACAAGGAGCCAGTCTCTCAGTCTGCCTCTGGCCTGATAACATGACTAATGGCTGAACGCAAGGAGCCAGTCTCTCAGTCTGCCTCTGGCCTGATAACATGACTAATGGCTGAACGCAAGGAGCCAGTCTCTCAGTCTGCCTCTGGCCTGATAACATGACTAATGGCTGAACGCAAGGAGCCAGTCTCTCAGTCTGCCTCTGGCCTGATAACATGGCTAATGGCTGAACGCAAGGAGTCAGTCTGCACGTACAGTAAGCAAAGCCTCCTTTATTAGCTTGCACTGACAGTGCTTTATTAAAAAGGGTGGAGAGAAGTATGCGGGACAGGCATCTATTCCAAAACAGCAAGCTATTACAGGTGGTGTATAATTACTGTATCAACAAACACTCATGGCTCTCTGTTATGTGATCATTGGAAATTCCTTGCTCTGGTACAGATTGTATTTCTTACAGGGGAAATAGTGAAGGCCATTGTTAAGTGAATGGAATGGCTTTTGGTTTGCCTGTGGGTCAACAGAGGAGTTCCACAGTTTGTGCTGGCTGCGTAGGAGCTGGGGAGTGGTTGGTTTCATTTCAAATTAAGCCGTTAATCTTTCCCTGGCATGAAGACATCCATTAAAATCCAATCAAAGTCTGACTTGGACTTGTTTTCAGGATTTTCCCAGGGCAAAAAACATTTTGAAAAAGGAGATCTTCTTCCTAGTCTCGATCCACCCTTCCATTAAATGACATTAGAGTATGAACTGGATCTGTGCTGTTCATCTTGGGGAGAAGAATAGGAGGGCGGGGGTGAGTGTGTTCCAGAGGTTACACAGTCTTACCCTGGCAGTGGGAGCCGTCCTCAGACAGGGTAAAGCCAGTCCCACAGCTGCTGCAGGAGAAGGATCCAGGACTGTTCCGACACAGCTGGCCTGGGCACACGTTAGCCACCAAGCACTCGTCCACATCTGAACAACAGGACAGAGAAACAGAGAGAAGGCCAGTTAACTACATACCTGAACTGTAGCAGAGGATAGAATGCCTGGTGGAAAACATGACCACATGCCACATGTAATCATTTCGATCCGTTTCTAATTGATATGGCATAGAGTTCCACTGTCAACACATCTATCTCTCCAGCTGATCTATCAGTGGGACAGGCTGACTTCACTGTGTTTTATTTGAAGCCCATGTCTTTTTCTTTTGAACGCGGATCAGATGGATGGTGCCAGAGGGAGAGGGATGCAGGATCCAGTTATGATGTGATGTCTGGGAGGAGTATTTTGGGATCTTTAGCTAAGGAGAGGGGCTTTGGGTCCAAGCCGTCACACCTGACATCATTTACAGACAACCTGAGCCTGCTGTTAACAAAAGGCGATGTGGGAGAGAGGCCTGACTGGACTCACGCGGAGCCCAATGGGGGCGTTACCTGGCACATTCACTCACATCTGTCACAGGCAGGGCAGAGGTCAGAGCCTAACATGCTCATAGAGCACTCGGTAACACACGGCCTGCTAACACACACAAATGCACAAACTCAGGCACGCACGCACGCACACCCCAACTCACATGTACGCAGGAAATGCGTCCAAGACTCACCATCACACTCCAGCCCATCCTCAGTCACTCTATAGCCTGACCCACAGGTGGTGCAGGTGAAGGAACCCTCAGTGTTGGTGCATGTTCCCTTGGGGCACGTAGTGGGCAGCTCACACTCATCAATATCTGTAATACACCAATACGGTCTTTTAAGTAAAACACCACTCCTTTGATGGACCATTAGATGTGGTTTCAGGGAGAATGGACCGACCTTCACACAGCTCTCCGTCTAGGGAGACGCTGTAGCCTGAGGGACAGGTGATGCAGGAGAAGGAGCCCTCAGAGTTCAGACAGATCCCATTAGCACACACAGACCCAGACTGGCACTCATCAATATCTGGAGGAGACACCAGACCAGCACAGACATTAATTGCTTTTGGCAAACAAACTATATACAAGTATTGCGTTACAGTTCTAAGACACACCTAGATCACAGTAACAGAGACAGATATACAGTTGATGCACGCAAAGGGCATCCTTTACAGAAGGCATGGGTGAATGTTCCAGCTGGGGAAGGCTTTGGCTGGACTCACCCTCACACCTCTGCCTGTCCTGGGACACCCTGTATCCGTCTTTACAGCGGGTGCAGGTGAAGGAGCCCTCTGTGTTGGCACACACCCCTCCCAGACACATGTCTGCCTTGGAGCACTCATCCACATCTGGAATAAGATGACAGATTGACATGAAGAATGAACAGTAGGAGGCTACACACTGTCTGACATGCTTTATCTGTCTATGGTGGATGATGATCCTTCAGTGTGTTGCCTGAAATGCCAAAGGTTGTACGGGTTCCATACCTTCACATCTCTGTCCACCCGCTGATCGCTGGAATCCAGGTCGGCAGTTCTTGCATGAGTAGGAACCTTCGGAATTGGTGCAAATTCCCGCGGGGCACACAGGTGTAGCACATTCGTCAACATCTAATAAAAACAATGAGGCATTAAAAGAGCCATAGAGAGCTCAGAGCTCGAGGAGAACAGCAGCATGCCGTGAAGGGTCGTATTCCACACATCTAATCTTTTACAGACCTTCACAGGCCCTGCCGTCAGGAGCACTTTGGTAACCAGGGTTACAGCTGCACCTGTGGGAGCCATCCAGATTGACACACCTGCCATGGAGGCAGGCTCCAGGGAGCAGACACTCATCCACATCTGGAGAAAAGACCATATGTTGGAGGACCTTGTTAAACCACCACTCCTCCTCACTGTTAACAACATTTATTAAAACCCCCTGGACCTCAAAGGCTTCTTCAGTAGCACCATTTCCGCTTCAGAGAACTGTTTATTTTAATACCGAAACTGGAGAATGAATGATGTGGGACATATGTTTTCACAAACAAGTACCTTGGCAACTGCTGTTGTCCAGAGAAGCCTGGTATCCTTGGTAACAGCTGCAGCTGTAGGAGCCCTCGGAGTTGACACACCTACCGTGGGCGCACGCCGATTGGTCCAAACACTCGTTGACATCTGAGGGTCAAGACAGGTCACCAACATTCAGGTCACCACGCACAAAGACACATGAGTTTCACTGTGACAGATTTCAGACAGTAAAACACCCAGAACCCACGACATGATTAGTTTTAATATACTGTACCCTGTGAATGTTTGTTATTATCTATTGCCCTGCCTTAATCTTTTCCAATTCATGCTCTAAGTCAATACACATGACAATGTCAAAAGCAAGTTATTTTTGTGGAAGAAATCATACAGAAATGCTGTATGATTTAGTTGACTCCAAAAGGCATAAAACAAAGACTATATTTCATGGCTCTCTAAGAATTTTCCAGGCAGCTCCTTCCTCTGTGCGTGTGATAGAGAGCATCTGTGTGTCTGTGAGTGTGTGAGTGGGCAGAGTACAACTCTCTCAACACAGTTGTGTGGGCAGGTTCAGTGTGAGGTGAATGACACAGTAGAAACAGAGGGCTACTGCACTGAAAACATTCAGTGGAATACAGGCAGGGCTTTGTGTGTCTCGTCTCACAATGGCTCTAGCCAGACGTCTGTCAGTACGGCCCAAAACTTTGTTTCTGCAATCTCCTGGCATCTCTCAGTCCTCTACGATAAGCCCGACATGAGGCTGGAGCTGTTCTCTCTATCGCACAACCAATTAGGCTTATCCACAACGCAGCCAATTGGGCTCCAACTACTGTGCTACAGGCAATTGACTGAGGCAAACACTGGAAACAAACATAGAGAACACACACGCTGCTTGCATACATGGTCCCCCGTTTTAGTTGAGTTCCATCACCCATGTGGATATTAGCCTGTTAGTTGGGGTTTTGAACCAACTGTATTTAGCTCCTCTGTTCCACCTCATTTCCAGAGGAAGTGCAACTCAGCTGCTAGTCATACTCCACATCACAATATAGAACGCTATGAGTGCATTGATTGTATTTGTTTAAAGACCTACGAGCAGAACATAATGGAGCCCATGAGGTGTTTTCTTTGAAGGGAAAGTAATAAGACTGGAGTAATCAAAGAGCCCGTAAGGTCGAGCCTTCTTCCATCATAGGAGTCATTGGGAAGAAGTTGTAGAACGAGCCAAAAAACATGAGTTCACCTTTCACAGGTCAGCTCAGTCAGGGAGGACTTGACCTTTACACAATAATCACCTCAGACGCTAAAATATACAATATTCTTCTGGAGGAGGCGAGAAGGAGAAGATGTCACAATACCAGCCTGGAGCGTCTTACATATCAGGAACACCTCACGGTTGGGTGGGGGTTGCTACACTGGGACGTTGGCTCGTTCAGCATGCTACAGACCTTGTATAGTGTGTCATGCATTGTGTATTGAAGCCCTATTAAACCCTCGTAGTGGTTTTATAGTGTAACAGAGGCAGTTATATGTTTGTCTGACAGGGCCTTTTAACAGTTGGGTAATATTGACCCCTTGACCCCTTCATACATCTCAGTCATCACTCCAGTCCTCTCCCCTTGACCCAGTAATAAAGACATAGCCCCGCTGGGCTCCACTGCAGAGGCCGGAGCCATCCAAAAATAATAGGCTGTTTGTTTAAGGCTGAGGCCAAGGGAAAATATTTTGACTCTCACAAATTGAAGTATTATAAACAATCTTTTACAGCAGCAGATGATATGAAAAGATCAGCAATAACAAGGGTGATATGTTTAACCCATAACAGTCTAAGCACTGTCTAAGCCAGAGGGGGGGTTCTACTAAGCTATATGGAATTGTTTTAAGAAGGTCATACCAAGGATCATTTAGCTATTTCATTTAGAATTGAAGTATGTTTTTTAATTTTTATTTGGCCTTACTGCTATTAGCCCATACAAACGCATTTAATAACAGATTCACTACACGGAACAACAGATAGTCCCCCCCAAAATAAAAAATACGTTTGTTCTGAAGTGTCTGTCCTATATCTGGGAGATATAAGAAAAATCAGGAAACATTTGTTATTTTTTCCCACGATTTTAACCCCATCATTCTTGGCATTAAACAGTTTCCATATTTACAGTCCTTCCATAAATGTTTTCAACTGGAACCGGGGGACCTTCAGACGAATCTTGTTCAGCCTGTGAGCGTCCTAGAGCAAAACATGTACGTGTTCATGAGAGTCTCACCTTTCCACAGAGGGGTCATATTAGTGTGTGGCCCAAATCGTTCGGACGCTACAGACGATACTGTGAGAAGACTGGTTTGGTCTGACAAACACCTGTCACCTTTTCACTGCAGATGCGGAAGTGCGACAGCGGCATATTAAGACGCATCCAATGTAAAAAGATTTTTATGGAGATTTTTTAATTATGCTCATAAAATTTCAGCGGGGCGTGGACATCGACTCTAGGGGGTTGAACAGTATGGGTCTGGCCCTGGGGGCTAGGGATTGGCAGATATTACAAAAATAATAGAGCGAGGGAGAGTGAGGGAGGGAAGGACCTAGCCTATGAGTCACTAAATCACTGCCCACGCTATGAGAGAGCCATCACTAAAGCCCCGCCAAGGCCTCTCCTGCGAGCGCTGTGGTTGGGGTGCTGTGGTAGTCCCCTGCACATAAAACATCCAATATTAACCCCTTTGAAAAGAGTATAACAGCATGAAATACGTTTTCCACTATCCTTAATGACTCCAGCCCTAAGAGCAAAGCCATAAGTGAAAAATCTAATTCAGACAGTCCAATTTGGTTGCAAACTGTAGAGTATCAGGCCTGTCAACATGTCCTTAAGACCATTCACGGTTGCACTGATGACATCTTATTGGTCATTTCTGGTGTTGCCAACTGCAAGCTTTGCTTACGTAAAGTGTGCCAGGCAGGCTGGGGGAATATTATCCAATCATAAAGAAGTTTAAGAGGGAAACCCAGCTCATTTCAAGGCGTGGCCCCTGGAGGCCCATCTTACCCAGACATCTCCCGCTGGCAGCCCTGAACCCGGGGCCACAGGCCTGGCACTGGAAGGAGCCTGGGGTGTTGACACACCTTCCACTGGGGCACGGACTGGGGCCCTGGCACTCATCTACGTCTGGCAATGGAACAGGGGAGGGAGAGGAGAGAGTGGAGTTGAGGAAATACCATTAAGATAAGCCTGGATCTAGTCTCTACATTTACAAGGGCACTCGCACGCTCACACACACACCAACAATCATGCCCATATCCTCCCTCTGGTATTGCCTCCTATTTAAAGTCTCCACTTTGTTTTTCCCCTGGCTCAGAGCTGAGGAAAATACAACAATGTCTGTTCTGTGGCTGGATTAGATATGAACCCTAGTGCAGCCAATAAACACCCATGGCCAGCATTGTGATGTTCTGAAAGTACAGAGTATCAAGGTTGTCTGTCTCTGTGCTGGATTCACCTTCACACGGCCCTTTCCAGGACTTGGCGTAGCCACTCTTGCATTCACAGGTGTAAGATCCCTCCGTGTTGACACAGTCACCATCCTGGCACTTGTTGGCCATGTCACACTCATTTATATCTGCACAGAATCCCCAGAACAAGTCAGAGAGGGAAGTAACAAAGAGTGGCTATTGTTCTATGAATATGGCTCATTAGAGAAACATTGCTAGTCTGAAATTGGCCTTAAATTGCCTTGAAAAACAACATAAAAGACTGTTTGAAAATGATGACACATTACACTTATATAGCGAGTTTAAAAAGCTCAAATGTGTCTTCTTAGAGCATCATTCATATTTAAATCTCTCAGTTCCCCTGGTCGCTCTGGGGAGGGCTTTAGCTAGTATTCTCGTGTGAGAGCACCAGCTAGTACAGTATTTATGTGAGCAGTGAGAACATCACTGGGTGAACATTCCTTCCTAAAACTACAGCACCCAGCATGCTTTTCCCCATCTCACCCTGGCAGAACTTCCTGTTCTGGGTGATGACCTGGCTGTAGCCGCTGTAGCATTGGCAGGTGTAGGAGCCAAAGGTGTTCACACAACGGCCCTTCCCTCCACAAGGGTCCCCCTCACACTCATTCACATCTGGACAGAGAGAGGGAAGGAGGGAGACAGACAGAGAGGGAGAGAGAGAGAGGAGGGGCGAGAGACAGAAAGACACAAATAAAGAGAGAGATAGATTTAGAGAGAAAGAAAGAGGGGGGAGAAAGGCAAGAGTGTTCCATTTCAGTTCCATTTCACCACTGGAGACCTTGTCCTTTCCAGCCCTTCATTCTGGAGCCCCTCCACAGTGCAGAGTGGAGTGCAAGCATTCCTCAGTGATGGGCCAGAGCAGGGTTTGGACGGCGACTGCAGAGTGAGGTAACGGATCACAGCTCCGTGGCAGCTCTCTGGATTGCTCCGACCTTGTTGTCAGGCGTCGCATAAAGGGTCAACATAAACACAGGGATCGCTTTCACTTGGCTCTTGAGTTCTCAAGGCCTCTGTTCTTGTATCGTATGTGGTGTGAACGGCGAGGCTCGTGTTAAGACAATGATATGGAGAGCTGACAGAACTCCCGGAGAAGCCCCCTTTGCCCACCCAGCTATTCCCGTCTTACCGATGCAGTTGGTCTGGAGCGCGCTCAGCTTGTAGCCGGGGTCACAGTAGCAGGTGTAGCCTGTCTGCACTGGCACGCACAGCCCATGGCCACATATGGTTGGAGTGATGGAGCACTTGTCAATATCTGTGAGGAGATACTGACACTGACTTACCTGTGTGAACATTCAATACAATACAATACAATAAAATACAACACCAACAGACATGCCGTGTTCGTCCTATCCTATTAAGTTGTCTTTTCCACACAACTCTTCTTAAACACTGTCTACTCCAAAGAAAGTTTACTCGTTCACCACGTGTTTTTCTCCATGGAAACGCGCAGGCTGTTTTATGGCAGGCTGCATGGAGGGGACACGTTTTACTGCGGTGTAGTGTTCAAACATGTGGCAGGGGGCGCTCACTAAGAGCCAGGATGACAGGGAGGGGCCATGCACTGTTATGCCTGTCATTGGACTTGTCAGTTGTTTGTTTCAGTCCAAAATGGTTCTTGTAAACATGAGCTGAGGGTGGGCTGCTGTGTTTGACTCAGAGCTCTGACCCTCTCCATAGGATGACCGCGAGTCACAAACACAGATTCTTCTCTCTCTTCTTTTCATGCAGGCCTGGCGTCTGTCCAGTCCAGACAGTTTCCTCTTCCAAAAGGCACACTCTCTCTGGTTTCTCGCCCTCTCGCCCTCTGTGCTGCTCGGAAGCCTGAAGCCAAGTTGGCTTGGGGGAGAAGGTCCACGAAGAGGACAACACATCCTCTGCTTCCCCTTGCTAAACTACGGGTCAGCCCTAAGAAATGTCTATCAAACAGGCCTGTTGGACATTCATAAGTCACAAATGAACTGAGAAATCCCATTTGTATCTAGAAAGCATAACGTTTAATTGCAATTCTACATTTAAATAGTTATTGGGGAGCATTATGAGTAGACTGTTCCAATTCATTCAATTACCAAAGCTTGTCACCCCATTAAATCAAACTAAATCTGCGTCTGCTAATGTACTGTACTCATCTAGCATCAGTGGATGTCGAGGCACAGTGGCCAGTGCAGTGGAGACCATGAAGTGTATTGTGACCATGCCTCTCACCTGTGACCTGAGTGGCCACATTGATGGAGGCTGTGTCCTTGCCCTCAGATTCAGGCCCCAGGTTGATGGGAGAGTCAGGAGTCACTTTCTCTACCACATCTACTGGAGACAGAGTTGGAGGACAAGAGAGAGGGAGAGAGACAGAGAGAGAAACATAGAGAGAAAGAGAGAAGAAAGACAGAGAGCGAAAGATAGAAAGATGAGGTGTCAACGTGTCAATGGGCCAATGGGGAGAGCACACTGGATATCCAACAGCCTTGGCTGCTGCTACTTTCCCCTGAGTGACCCAGTATCTGCTTTTCCAACTGGCAATGGCATGACAATCACTCACAAGGTCCTCCTACGGTAGCATGGCAGTGATATAAAGATGAAATATGCCCTTTCTGCTTGCTAAAAACTGATAACAGACATCAATCAGCTGGACCCATAGATGGACTCAACCTACAGACTGTCAATGTTTTCATTGGCAGGGGAATCCCGGGGCAGGCTGCCTCTGCTGTGTGCTTTGTGTGAGCAATTTATAGAAAATGGATCAGGACTCCATGTGCCTGACTACTGGATGAATCTCTGTTTTCTCTGGCACTCTCATTGGTTTTATCAATGCACCATGAGGTGTAGGATCACTGTGTAAAAACACCACAGTAAATTACAGGCTGAAACTGTGATTATGAGTTATGAATATGAACAGACACCATTGTGACGAGGTTCTTTGAAGGATTGGGATTTAGATACATTACCTGGGTACTTCAGTGGGGAGTCAGTCGCAACAGGACGCTGTGGAATAAGCAAGAATAGGTTAGAATTTGGTTATAACAAAATGTGTTTCTCTCTCTTCTGACAGTTTTTACCATCAATGTATTTTTCATATCGATTGCAATGACTTAATACCATAGAAGTCTTAAAGCTATAAGACGCTGTGGTTTTCTTCTAAAATAAACATTTCAAAAGCATGTGTTTTTTTCTGAGAGAAGAGGAACTCACCGGGTTCAATATTTCCACATCTGTTTGGAGAGAGACAAGCGGCCGTGTTATCAGTAGAGAAAAGTGACATTCGGTTAGCATTACCATGCATTGTCATTGAGATATCAATCCATGTTCTCATCGGGCGTTTTACTGTTTAGACGCCATCTTAAGGTCTTTGTTTCCAATAAAACTCATCTTACAGCACATTTATCCCTAAAGCCAGGGAGAAGACCTTGACTCTGATCATGTACTATAGAGCCTATGGAAACATTTGAAACAGATATCTCAGATAGTGAAGACACAATCCCTAAATATTTATGGTCTCCTTATATAAATAATTTTGCTCGGGCCATGCCGATAATTTATCTCATAACTGTAAATCAGAAGAATGTTTCACAGAAGATCCAGAGGTCGCAGATGTTTGACCTGTGTGGATTAAGTACTCTGCTCAAATGCTTATGGGAGGTGTATTCTGACAGATAGGGAAGCGAATACTGTTTGATATTTAGTAGATGAGGATAAACCTGTTATTTGTGGAGATAAAAACATCCTGTTGATGTTTTCGTCTGTGTAAATAGCTACTTTATCCTCGTCCACTAAAAGGTTTTCCATTGTGTAACCTCGTAACTTCAGACCCATTTTAATACAGTATGTTGTAGAAATAATATTATCAATGGTCGACTTGGTACCTTATTTGGACACAAATACCTCAATAAAATATGCCTAACAATATAATTGTTCTCACCTTGAGGCTGGCTGGGGGTCTCCCCAGCTGGATGCTGGGTGTCTGGGTCTGGATGGAGAGGGTGTTGTGGTTGTTGGGGGTGTGAGGGTACTGGGGGATCTGGGGAGTCTGGGGGAGCTCTTGGGGGTGCTGTGGATGGTGGGGTTTGTGGGATTGATGAGGGTACTGTGGGGTCTGGGGGTGGTGGGGTATCTCCTGTGGGTGTTGTGGGTGTTGTGGTTGGTGGGGGTGTTGTGTATGCTGTGGTTGATGTGGTTGGCGGTGGTAGGGGTACTGTGGGATCTGTGGGACGTGGGGCAGCTGCTGCGGGGGTTGAGCTGGCTGCTGGGGCAGTTGGTGGTGGCTAGGGTTTTGGGCCTCCCAGGAAACGCCAGTCCTCCTCAGCTCCTCTTCTTCCAGCTGTCTCAGGGAGATCTGCACGTCGGAGCGCGAGTATGTGTAGCCGTGGCCAGCGGGACAGATCTCCTTGAAATGGTCTGCAGGCGTACAGGGGCAAACAAAGAACCATAGAAAACATCATAAGGCCATATTCCCCCCTTGGGCTCCTGAGCTAACATGAAACGCTGCCAGACAGTAATTATGGGTCGTATTTCTGTCTGGTGTTCGCAGCAATACCAAAAGTCATCCATGTAATACCATTATGTTACAGCATGCCATACTGTAGTCTCTCCTCTGTGAAGGGGATTGGGTTTCATCCATGGCCAGGGAGGGAGCTGCCAGGGCAGTGACAGCCATCAGAGAGGCTATCACAGAGGGGATGTGGATGTGTCAGATGGGTGTGAACGTTTAAATTAAATTGGGATCGTTAGCGTTTAGAAGAAATTTGTGTAATTGAAATAAAACCAAAGAGGAAGACGTGAACTTTAGGCTACTTTAGTAAATATGCGCGATACATATTACCAAGACACATGTGATTCTTTCTGCCTGCCCACTCCTCTCTCCGTCGCGGTGGCTCGCTTGCTCTTTCTCTTTCATGATGTGAATGTGTGTTCAGTCATTCATTGATGATAGGGCCCTGCTTTATTGAAGTTGCGAGACACATGCATGCCAAGAAATTGCGAGATACAGCATTCCGTTTGGAGTCTCCACCACTACGTCACTATCGTTAACAGTTGGGAAAATGGCAGAGAAAGGCAAGTGACAGCAGCGAAGTCCTGTATGACAATAATTTGAGAAGGTAAATGAGAAGGTGATAAAATGCAAATGTACAGTAAATGTAGTACAGGTGCAATGCTTAACCATCTGAAAGGGACGCACCGCGAGACCCGGGGATGGATGGACGGAGTAGCCATGACTGAGGTAGATGGAACTGCATCAACCCCTAGCGGTCATACGCAGGACCATATTTTGCCTTGTGAATTCACATGCAATTTATATATATTTTTTCGTAGCATTTAAACTAAGAAAAAAATATATGTTTAAAGACATATATTTGTTTTTCATTTGTCACATCCCTAGTTTCAGACACAGGCTCAGGGCAGTGCCAGGGGGGCAGTGTCAGGGGGGGAAGTAGAGGATCATGTAATACTAACTGACCTTTGAACTCTGGGCAGGAGAAGAGTGAGTAAGCGAGCCAGTGCCAGAGTGTGGAGGACTGACTGAAGAAATAAAAGGAGGGTGATTGCATCTCTTTGTGTTGGAGCCCAACACATTTCAACAGGGGTGAATCTATTACAGTTAAATAGTATTGTACCCTGCCTGACCTGGAACACAGGCCTCTATGACAATTTTATAATGGACAAATAATCTCTAGAATATAGATACCAATACTGACAGCACTGTGGTTAGGTGCAACTATAAATGCAAGAAGCATGGATACAATGAAGTCTCCTAACTGATCTGTCTAATGCGGATGGAGATGGGGATTTGTGGCTAATTCCACATCAGAGCTCCAAGTCTGACAGGAAGGCAAGTCAATGTGCTCCTATTACGACTAATAATGAGTCTGGATGCTCTGTGTTCAACATGGCTCTAACAGCTTGTCACGCCATACAGATGTAGGATCTTAATTAGATTCCCCTTTTACAGGACTACTTCCTGCAATGCAGGAAATGTAAAACATGTAGCGTATTTGAGGTTTAAAAAGGCTTCTGAAGTTTGTAATTTCCACTTGGAAATTTCAGACTTGATTTTCCCTTAAGAAAAATGTATCAACCCTACAAAAATATCCATGAATTATAATCCACATTATAATTCACATCTCCTGTTTCTGCAGTATTATTTTCCTGCTGTAGCAAACTGTTTCACATGAAGATCCTTCATCTGTCCAAAAGTCAGTGTCTGGCGATGACAGGGTAATCAGGCTGTATGTGGACTGCATCTACACATAGAGCAGAGCACTAATCTGGCATAGCACCATGGAGGTCTGGCTCTCTGATATCTGATCTATGACAACCTCCATGAATCACTTGCCAAACCGGTCACTGCTCTAAATAATGGCCTTTTCTTTGACTTTGAAGATAAAATCGGCAAGAAAAAAAGAGGATGACAACCACAGCCCATGTTTGATTTGGCTTGACTCGTTTTTCTTTCTTTGGGAGACATAGCTGGACTATAACTGGCGTTTCTCTCCAAGGGCCTGTGTGATAACACACCATTCACTCCCACTATTATAATATTATACAGTCTCAACATATAAAGGTTCTGTTGTTTTGATCTTATTCCACATCAAACACATTGGGTTATCTTTGAACTGCAATACATGACTGGCTATCCAGGCCAGTGTAATATAGTGAGTGAAGCCTGAATGACTGTTGTGTTGAGTAGCATGTACTGTATGCTTTCATTAACATCACAATACGCAGCCTAAGATCCCACATTTCGTCCCGCTGTTAAAATCCAACCCAGCCAATGAATGTTCACCAAGTGTAATCAAACTAGAGATATTTAACGAGTTCATCGAGGTTGTAGTGTTGAGAGAGAGATAAGAGAGAGAAATGAGAGAGAGAAATGTAAGAGAGAGAAGTAAGAGAAAGAAATAGAGAGAGAGGGTGTGTGGGTACCTGTGTCTGGCAGAGGGCACCTCTCGCAGGCCGTGCCCCAGGCCTTGCCCACACGGCTGCAGCAGCAGATCTGTTTGGTGATGTGCTGAGCGAGAGGCAGAGAGCAGATCCCCGCTGACGCTGAGCGGTAACACATCCCCCTCTGGTCCGACACAGCCTTGTCCGCTGTCCGAAAAAAACATATACAAGCCTCCATGAGACAGACCTCACAGACCAAGGAAACACCATAAGACAGACAGACCATCAGACGTAACAGGAAGGCAGTAGGAGTACTCACAGACCAAGGAAACACCATAACACAGACAGACCATCAGACGTAACAGGAAGGCAGTAGGAGTACTCACAGACCAAGGAAACACCATAACACAGACAGACCATCAGACTTAACAGGAAGGCAGTAGGAGTACTCACAGACCAAGGAAACACCATAAGACAGACAG
This sequence comes from Oncorhynchus tshawytscha, assembly GCF_018296145.1. Taxonomy (NCBI): domain Eukaryota; kingdom Metazoa; phylum Chordata; class Actinopteri; order Salmoniformes; family Salmonidae; genus Oncorhynchus; species Oncorhynchus tshawytscha. The sequence continues at coordinate 29,572,177 of NC_056436.1, read as the reverse complement.
ACCATCAGACGTAACAGGAAGGCAGTAGGAGTACTCACAGACCAAGGAAACACCATAACACAGACAGACCATCAGACGTAACAGGAAGGCAGTAGGAGTACTCACAGACCAAGGAAACACCATAACACAGACAGACCATCAGACTTAACAGGAAGGCAGTAGGAGTACTCACAGACACAGTGGCTCCTGGCAGGGTCCAGCATGTAGCCTGGTTTACAGGTGCATCTGTAGCTTCCTCTGGTATTCAGACACTCAGCGTTCTTACAGATCCCGTTCATCAGACACTCATTGATGTCTGAGAAAAGAAAACACTCCATGGTAGTACAGTATCGGATTGTTGGGTTGTCATTGTGAAACAGGAAAGGGTCTTCCCCAAACTGTTGCCACAAAGTTGGAATCACAGAATCGTCTCGAATGTAGTGTAAAGGTGTCTCTTCACTGGAACTACGGGACCGAGCCCGAACCATGAAAAACAGCCCCAGACCATTATTTCTTCTCCACCAAACATTACAATTGGCACCATACATTTTGGTAAGTAGAGTTCTCCTGGCATCCGTCAAACCCAGATGGTGAAGCGTGATTCATCACTCCAGAGAACGCGTTTCCACTGCTCCAGAGTCCAATGGCAGTGAGCTTTACACCCCTACAGCCGACGCTGGCATTGTGCATGGTGATCTTGGCTGGTGTGCGGCTGCTTGGCCATGGAAACCCATTTCATGAAGCTCCCGACAAACAGTTATTGTGCTGACGTTGCTTCCAGAGGCAGTTTGGAACTCGGTAGTGAATGTTGCAACCGAGGACAGACGCTACATGCTTTAGCACTCGGCGGTCCCATTCTATGAGTTTGTGCGGCCTACCACTTTGCCGCTGAGACGTTGTTGCTCCTAGACGTTTCCACTTCACAATAACAGCACTTAGAATTGACCGGGGCAGCTCTAGCAGAGCAGAAATTTGACAAAGTGACTTGTTGGAAAGGTGACATCCTACGACGGTGCCACGTTGAAAGTCACTGAGCTCTTCAGTAGGGCCATTCTACCGCCAATGTTTGTCTATGGAGATTGCATGGCGGTGTGCTCGACTTTATACTGTACAACTGTCAGCAACGGGTGTGGCTGAAATAGCCAAATCCACTCATTTGAAGGGGTGTCCACATACTTATAGATGCCCTAGATGACATATGATAGATGCCATAGATGACATATGATAGATGCTATGAATGACATATGATAGATACCATAGATTACATATGATAGATGACATAGATGACATATGATAGATGCCATAGATAACATATGATAGATAACATACAATAGATGCCATAGATGACATATGATAGATGCCATAGATGACATAGGATAGATAACATATAATAGATGCCATAGATGACATATAATAGATGCCATAGATGACATATAATAGATGCCATAGATGACATATAATAGATGCCATAGATTACATATAATAGATGCCATAGATGACATATAATAGATGCCATAGATTACATATAATAGATGCCATAGATGACATGATAGATGCCATAGATTACATATAATAGATGCCATAGATTACATATGATAGATGCCATAGATGACATATGATAGATGCCATATGATAGATAACATATGATAGATGCCATAGATGACATATGATAGATGCCATAGATTACATATGATAGATGCCATAGATGACATTTCAAGGACATCTTTTTTCCATCTACGTAACATTGCAAAAATCAGAAACTTTCTGTCCAAAAATGATGCAGAAAAATTAATCCATGCTTTTGTCACTTCTAGGTTAGACTACTGCAATGCTCTATTTTCCGGCTACCCGGATAAAGCACTAAATAAACTTCAGTTAGTGCTAAATACGGCTGCTAGAATCCTGACTAGAACCAAAAAATTTGATCATATTACTCCAGTGCTAGCCTCTCTACACTGGCTTCCTGTCAAAGCAAGGGCTGATTTCAAGGTTTTACTGCTAACCTACAAAGCATTACATGGGCTTGCTCCTACCTATCTCTCTGATTTGGTCCTGCCGTACATACCTACACGTACGCTACGGTCACAAGACGCAGGCCTCCTAATTGTCCCTAGAATTTCTAAGCAAACAGCTGGAGGCAGGGCTTTCTCCTATAGAGCTCCATTTTTATGGAACGGTCTGCCTACCCATGTCAGAGACGCAAACTCGGTCTCAACCTTTAAGTCTTTACTGAAGACTCATCTCTTCAGTGGGTCATATGATTGAGTGTAGTCTGGCCCAGGAGTGGGAAGGTGAACGGAAAGGCTCTGGAGCAACGAACCGCCCTTGCTGTCTCTGCCTGGCCGGTTCCCCTCTTTCCACTGGGATTCTCTGCCTCTAACCCTATTACAGGGGCTGGGTCACTGGCTTACTGGGGCTCTCTCATGCCGTCCCTGGAGGGGGTGCGTCACCTGAGTGGGTTGATTCACTGTTGTGGTCATCCTGTCTGGGTTGGCGCCCCCCTTGGGTTGTGCCGTGGCGGAGATCTTTGTGGGCTATACTCAGCCTTGTCTCAGGATGGTAAGTTGGTGGTTGAAGATATCCCTCTAGTGGTGTGGGGGCTGTGCTTTGGCAAAGTGGGTGGGGTTATATCCTTCCTGTTTGGCCCTGTCCGGGGTGACCTCGGATGGGGCCACAGTGTCTCCTGACCCCTCCTGTCTCAGCCTCCAGTATTTATGCTGCAGTAGTTTATGTGTCGGGGGGCTGGGGTCAGTTTGTTATATCTGGAGTACTTCTCCTGTCCTATTCGGTGTCCTGTGTGAATCTAAGTGTGCGTTCTCTAATTCTCTCCTTCTCTCTTTCTTTCTCTCTCTCGGAGGACCTGAGCTCCAGGACTACCTGACATGATGACTCCTTGCTGTCCCCAGTCCACCTGGCCATGCTGCTGTTCCAGTTTCAACTGACCTGAGCCCTAGGACCATGCCCCAGGACTACCTGACATGATGACTCCTTGCTGTCCCCAGTCCACCTGGCCATGCTGCTGCTCCAGTTTCAACTTCCACCTGACTGTGCTGCTGCTCCAGTTTCAACTGTTCTGCCTTATTATTATTCGACCATGCTGGTCATTTATGAACATTTGAACATCTTGGCCATGTTCTGTTATAATCTCCACCCGGCACAGCCAGAAGAGGACTGGCCACCCCACATAGCCTGGTTCCTCTCTAGGTTTCTTCCTAGGTTTTGGCCTTTCTAGGGAGTTTTTCCTAGCCACCGTGCTTCTACACCTGCATTGCTTGCTGTTTGGGGTTTTAGGCTGGGTTTCTGTACAGCACTTTGAGATATCAGCTGATGTACGAAGGGCTATATAAATAAATTTGATTTGATTTGATTTGATTTGATGACATATGATAGATGACATATGATAGATGCTATAGATGATATATGATAGATGCCATAGATGACATATGATAGATGCCATATGATAGATAACATATGATAGATGCCATAGATGACATATGATAGATAAGATATGATAGATGCTATAGATGACATATGATAGATGCCATAGATTACATATGATAGATGCCCTAGATGACATATGATAGATGCCCTAGATGACATATGATAGATGACATATGATAGATGCCCTAGATGACATATGATAGATGACATATGATAGATGCCCTAGATGACATATGATAGATGACATATGACAGATGACATATGATAGATGCCCTAGATGACATATGATAGATGACATATGATAGATGCTATAGATGATATATGATAGATGCCATAGATGACATATGATAGATGCCATATGATAGATAACATATGATAGATGCCATAGATGACATATGATAGATAAGATATGATAGATGCTATAGATGACATATGATAGATGCCATAGATTACATATGATAGATGCCCTAGATGACATATGATAGATGACATATGATAGATGCCCTAGATGACATATGATAGATGACATATGATAGATGCCCTAGATGACATATGGTAGATGACATATGACAGATGACATATGATAGATGCCCTAGATGACATATGATAGATGACATATGATAGATGACATATGATAGATGCCCTAGATGACATATGATAGATGACATATGACAGATGACATATGATAGATGCCCTAGATGACATATGATAGATGACATATGATAGATGCCCTAGATGACATATGATAGATGACATATGACAGATGACATATGATAGATGCCCTAGATGACATATGATAGATGACATATGATAGATGCCCTAGATGACATATGATAGATGACATATGACAGATGACATATGATAGATGCCCTAGATGACATATGATAGATGACATATGATAGATGACATATGATAGATGCCCTAGATGACATATGATAGATGACATATGACAGATGACATATGATAGATGCCCTAGATGACATATGATAGATGACATATGACAGATGACATATGATAGATGCCCTAGATGACATATGATAGATGACATATGACAGATGACATATGATAGATGCCCTAGATGACATATGATAGATGCCCTAGATGACATATGACAGATGACATATGATAGATGCCCTAGATGACATATGATAGATGACATATGACAGATGACATATGATAGATGCCCTAGATGACATATGATAGATGACATATGATAGATGCCCTAGATGACATATGATAGATGACATATGATAGATGCCCTAGATGACATATGATAGATGACATATGACAGATGACATATGATAGATGCCCTAGATGACATATGATAGATGACATATGACAGATGACATATGATAGATGCCCTAGATGACATATGATAGATGGCTTTTTTAAACAATATAATACATCAGAGCAGAGTGGAGTGACATCACTAGATAGAGTGAAATGCGCGTGAACTGTGTACACACACACACGCTCTATTGTATTTGTTCTTGGTATCTTATCAAATCTTTTTTTACAAAACAGAGAGAGCGATATAGAGATGGTTATTTTCCTGAAAGACCAGGGTAGTTGGAAACAGAGCAGAGATGGGTTAGATTAGCATCCCTGTTCCTACAGTTTATTTCCCACACTGTGACCAAGGTCAATGCATCCTATAAGCTCACGTTAGGAAATATACTAGAGGCAGAGAGTGTTTTTCCCCCTCAACCATGTGCGGAAAGGAGGAAAGATAGCTCGATGGTGAGTGGCGTTTGTTTATGTGTCCATTCAACAGCAGAGAGCTGTGCTCCTGAGTCACCCAGACAGTCAGAGGAGGTAGCTAGTGGCCCAGGCAGGAGGCAGGAGAAGAGCACCACATGCCTCAGCCTCTTAGTCATGCCACCACATTGGGACCATGCAGGATTTGTTTTTTCACAGAGTTAAACAAAGAGTAAATCATTAGGCCTTTTCCCATCGCCGTGACGACTGGAACCTGACAAGCTGCCATGGCAAATTTTCCCAATAATAATGTATCTGCTCTTGTTTTGCTGGTGTGCTAGCTGGTGGAAATAGTGAGCTTATAAGGGAACAGGCAGGGTCTGGGGAGTGATGGGAGGCAAAACAAACTATCATGTGAGTACAGGCCTCTCTCTCTATATATACTGTATATACAGTCAGCTCCAAAATAATTGAGACAGTGACACATTTTTTGTTGTTTTGGTGCTGTACTCCAGCACTTTAGATTTGAAATAATTATGCAGTAACTATGAGGTTAATGTGCAGGCTGTCAACTTTAATTTTAGGGTATTCTAATCCATTTAGAAATTACAGCACTTTTGTACATTTTAGGGGAGCAAAATTATTGTGTATTAAAGTGTATTAAAGTAGTCAAAAGTTTAGTACTTGGCCTCATATTTCTAGCACGCGATGATTACATCAAGCTCGTAACTCTACAAACTTGTTGGATGCATTTGTTGTTTGTTATGGTTGTGTTTCAGATTATTTTGTGACCAATAGAAATGAATGGTAAATAATGTATTGTGTTTTTTTGGTCACTTTTATAGTAAATTGAGCATTGAGACAATTGAGACATGGATTGTGTATGTGTGCCATTCAGGGGTGAATGGGCAAGAACAAATATTAAAGTGCCTTTGAATTAGTCAAGAACTGCAAACGTTGCAGTTTTTTTCATGCCCAACAGTTTCCTGTGTTTCTCAAGAACGGGTCCACCACCCAAAGTAAAACTTGACACAACTGTGGGAAGCATTGGAGTCAACATGGACCAGTATCCCTGTGGAATGCTTTCGACACCTTGTAGAATCTAAGCCCCAACAAATCGAGGCTGTTCTGAGGGCAAAAGGGGGTGCAACTCAATATTAGGAAGGTGCTCCTAATGTGTTGTACACTCAGCGTACTGTATATATACAGTGCATTTGGAAGGTATTCAGAACCCTTGACCTTTTCCACATTTTGTTACGTTACAGCCTTATTCTAAAATGTATTAAATAAATCATCAATCTACATACAATACCCCATAATGACAAATAGAAAACAGGGTTTTACAAATTTGTATGTATTAAAAATGTATTAATGATTAAAAAACAGAAAAAACATATTTACATAAGTATTCAGGCAGTTTGCTATGAGACTCGAAATTGAGGTCAGGTGCATCCTGTTTCCATTGATCATCCTTGAGATGTTTCTACAACTTGATTGGAGTCCACTTGTGGTGAATTCAATTGATTGGACATGATTTGGAAAGGCACACACCTGTCTATATAATGTCTCACAGTTGACAGTGCATGTCAGAGCAAAAACAAAGCCATGAGGTCAAAGGAATAGTCCGTAGAGCTCCTAGACAGGATTGTGTTGGGGCACAGATCTGGGGAAGGGTACGAAACAATTTCTGCAGCATTGAAGGTCCCCAAGAACTCAGTAGCCTCCATCCTTCTTAAATGGAAGAAGTTTTGAACCACCAAGACTCCTCCTAGAGCTGGCCACCCGGCCAAACTGAGCAATCGAGGGAGAAGGGCCTTGGTCAGGGAGGTAACAAAGAATCCGATGGTTACTCTGACATGGCTCCAGAATTCCTCTGTGGAGATGGGATAATCTTCCAGAAGGACAATCATCTCTGCAGCACTCCACCAATCAGGGCTTTATGGTAGAACGGAAGCCACTTCTCAGTAAAAGGCACATGACAGCCCGCTTGGAGTTTGCCAAAAAACACCTAAAGACTCTCAGACCATGAGAAACAAGATTTTCTTGTCTGATGAAACCAAGATTGAACTCTTTGACCTGAATGCCAAGGTTCACCTTCCACCAGGACAGTGACGCTAAGCACACAGCCAAGACAACGCAGGAGTGGCTCCAGGACAAGTCTCTGAATGTCCTTGAGCGGCCCAGCCAGAGCCCGGACTTGAACCCGATCGAACATCTCTGGAGAGACCTGAAAATAGCTGTGCATTGACGCTACCCATCCAACCTGACAGAGCTTAAGAGGATCTGCAGAGAATAATGGGAGAAAATCCCCAAATACAGGTGTGCCAAGCTTGTGCCAAGCATACCCAAGAAGACTCGAGACTGTAATTGCTGCCAAAGGTCCTTCAACAAAGTACTGAGTAAAGGGTCTGAATACTTATGTACATGTGATATTTTAGTTTTAAATTCTTTACAAATGAGCAAAAATGTATAAAAACCTGATTTTGCTTAGTCATTATGGGGTATTTGTCTGTAGATTGACGAGGAAAAAAACTATTTAATCAATTTTAGAATAAAGCTGTAACGTAACAAACTGGAAAAAGACAAGGGGTCTGAATACTTTCTGAATGCACTGTGTGCACTGTGTGTGTGTGTGTGTGTGTGTGTGTGTGTGTGTGTGTGTGTGTGTGTGTGTGTGTGTGTGTGTGTATATTTATATATGTGTCTGTGTGTGCGTGTGCCTGTGTGCATGCATGTGTGTTGGTGGTATGGGGGATTAAAAGGGGAACAAGTTTAAGGTCATAAATAGCTGACTCCCCCATGACTTATCCCCAAGCCCCTCTGTTAGTAATGATGTAAACAGGCCGACTCAAGTGTAAGCAAATGGGCGGACATTGTTTCCTGTTTGGGTGAGCCATGGGGCACATAAAGAAGACGCAATGGACAACTCATGTCATGGGGTTATACACTATGAGCTCTGACCAAACCATATCTCTTGGGGAAACGGAACTCTGCTAGCTCCCACTCAGAGAGACAACAACACTGCTTGTGGAGGCGACAGGGACTATAGGGATGTAGAGCTGAAGGCTGAAGTTTAACGTTAGGCTCAGCCTTCCTTCATCACATGGGGTCTGTAATCCAGGGTCAGGTTGACTCCAGATTAGTGTTAGTGGTACAGTCTGGTCGGGGGTAAGAGATTGGAACTGACAGCCTGTCATGACCTGCACTAATCTCAACACCTATCTGACTTCATGGTTGGTCGCTCACTCATTCTCCAAGAGACATTCTCTGTTATTATATACGCACAGATGGAACACACATAGACGTCCATCAGAGCCCTCCGACAGGTTTCTCATGACGCCATTGTTATTGTAGTAATGACGCGGAATGATGACTCCACCCAAAGAGTCCCCTGACTGCGCTTAAACTGACAACCTGCCGGCCCTGAACTCACCCGACTCGTCATTTCTCACTTTATGACGGCAGAGCCAAAATAAGCTTGTAGAGGATTCACATAAACAACCAGGATAATTATTTACTGTCATTGTAAAGGAAATATCTAGTACTATTGGAGTGGGGACTGGTGGGTCCTCTGTGAAGACTGAGGTGTTTAAATGTTTTGAGTCAGACACTAAACATAAGTCAAGAAGCGAAAAACCCATCCATTTGAGGATTTGGGAAGAATAAGTGTTCCTTTTCCAAATCTTCTCAGATACATGTAAGATCTTGACCGGTCCTTGGATGGACCATCTGTCAAATCTCAATCCATAATGTGAGAGTTCAGTGACCAGCCAGAGGAAGGACATGGGTTTTTCCTACCTCAGAGAAAGCGTCTGTGTACGGGGCACCTTGTCTCTCTGTTAACCAAGGCATGCTATAGGTAGAGAGGAGTGTTCCTCTTGTAACTATTATGAGTAGATGATAGTCTAAAGACAGGAGTAGCCGTTTGTTGTTTTGCTTTTTTGGCCACGGCCTTTTGGTCAATGGCTTAGTTTATGTTTATTTCTTTCGTTACGCAGTTGTTTCAGAGTTGGACGTTCCCTGCACGGGAGTTATTTTTGTCAGGTGAAAGAAGACCCGTTTAGTAAACAATACAAGAGGAACCACAACCACTGCCTCTGGTCTGTTCATTTTGTACTTCCTGCCTGTGTTAGGGTGCTTCGACAAGCTGATCCGTTCACAATAACATCGTGATATAGGCTAACTAAAAATATGACCTGCTGTCTATAGAGACTTAAGCCCCCCACTCATAACAGAAACAGCACATACTAAGTTTATGGCAGTGAGGCCATAGATGTTCCACTACATAAGCAGCCCTATATATATTCATGGTGACTCCAGCTGACCCAGTTTCTCTGGAGTGTTTGAAAGATAAGGGCCTGTCCGGAGGTCACAAAACAGCTTGTGTTTCCGAGGGGACATCTTATCTGTGATGCGATGCCCACTGTACGCCACCGAGCCCAGCAGCAGGGGTAGAAAGAAAGAGCAGGGTGAATCACGTCTGTGCTCAGACACAGGGTAAGACACAATACTTTTTCTCCTACTCTGAAATACAGAGCAAGAAGCTCAAGGCGAGGAGTCACGCTTTGGCAAGGAGGACACCCGTTTGATAATAATGACAGAATCACTGAAAAATCAGCTTTTTGCCTCCTTGGCAGTTGTTCTGAGGGGTAAAATAAAATAATTTTGTGGAATGGAGCTCCAGCTGAATTGGAACAAGACTTTGAAGCTGGCCAGTAAATATTGTGAATATCTGTCAGTTTGGTTTTTCAGCCTCCAAAAATGAGGGACTGTGAGGGGAGAACATCTTGAAGTGATCAGAAAAAGCCAGCTGAATTAAAGTCAGATAAATTACTTTACTGGCAACTCTTGACACTCTTTTGGACAGCATAAAAAGTGTCTTTGTCCACCGCTTTTTTTATATAAATACAAGGAATGCAAAATAATTTAGCATATTAATAACTCCATCACCACAGAGAAGAAACACCCACAGTATCCACAATACACTCTACTACAGTAGTTGCCATGCAACTCAGAAAACTTGTTGAAATTTACTGTTGATTATGACCAATCTAATCAAATAAAACAAATCTTCTTGTTTTACATTGTGTGTATTTTGTTTTGTCTGCGATGTGCATTTCAAACCATTATAACATCTAAAATGATCTGTTGATGATGGTACACTCCATAAGATTAAGTGTCAAATGTCATCCAGATTAAAAAAACATAAATCAAGTCTTTGGAAGTTGGGAGTGGAAGAGCTGGTCATAAATCTAACTGATAGTCCTTAGCACTGACAGAAACTATATTTGGAGAATAGCACGAGAAACATCCAGAAATCACTGATGTATGAGGTAATGCATATATCTTCAGGCCAAAATAGACCTATTGATCTTTGAATTCCAATATGATTTAACCATCTTATATGTGATTCTCTCCCTCTTTGTGGTTGTCTACAGCAGTGTTTCCCAACTCTGGTCCTCCAGTTCCCCCAATAGTACAATTTGTTTGCTGTAGCCCCGGACAAAAACACCTGATTCAACTTGTTAAGGGCTTGATGATTAGTTGACAAGTAAAATCAGGTGTGGTTGTCCGGGGCCACAACAAAATATGTACTGTTGGGGGTACTGGAGGAAAGGAGTTGGGAAACACTGGTCTACAGTATCTACAGCATCCAGTGGATGTACGTTGTGGGAGGATATCTCTTCTATAGCCGTCAGCAGGCTGACAGGGCCCACTAAAAGGCAGTAAGGAGGGAGGCATCCAACACATTCAGGGACGGACGGACACAGTTTGTTTTCACACACAGATGGATGGGTGAGCTGGAAGTCACGCCGTCTATCCCCCGCTGACAGATTGAGTGGGAGTGTTGAGAACAAACTGTAACAGAAGTTTAACAAAAGGCTTTGGCTATATAACTCCATACAGACCTCCACAGAGCAATTAAAAACACCACTCCCTCCTGGGGCATATTAGGGCAGATGAACTCTGACCCAGGCCACAGCTTGTTGTACCCATGACCCTGTTCCCAGTGGGCTAGACATATAGACAGGAATACTTTTATACAGGCCCTGGGGGTTTGTTAAGCATGGTCATGTATGGGCAGTCACTGTACAACTGTTCTTATCACAATACAGACATAATGTTTTGAGAATAGGGTGTGGTGGAGTGTGGCTGCAACACAATGCATGTATGGGGGTTGACTTGGGTCATTTGAATTCAATGCAGACATGTTGTTAGAATACAATCTGCTCTCTGCTCTCTGTTCATCGCTTCTGCTACTCTCTGTTCATCATATATGCATAGTCACTTTAACAATACCTTCATGTACATACTACCTCAATAGGCCTGACTAACAGGTATCTGTATATAGCCTTGCTACTCTTTTTTCACATGTCTTTTTTGACTGTTGTTTTATTTCTTTACTTATCTACACACACATATACCTTTTTTCCCCCAGCACCATTGGTTAGAGCCTGTAAGTAAGCGTTTCACTGTAAGTTCTACACCTGTTGTATTCGGCGCATGTGACAAATAAACTTTGATTTGATTTGATCTATGAGAAAAAAATGTAATGACAGTTCTTCAGGCACTATTGGTATTACTAAACACAATCAAACAACAAGACATCTTTCATTCCCCTTACCTTGACAATGAGTCATGTTCATCCTTTTGTAACCCTTAGGGCATTCCACTTGTCCGTTCGCAATCACTGCATACGCTGCGGGAAAAGGAAAAGAAAGAAGGTGATGAGTGAGAGCACTGATTAGAGAAAGAGAAATTATCACACTGCTTGTCTACTTTAAAAAACATTGCATCCATATGACACAGAGGGAGGGAGGGAGGGAGGGAGGGAGGGAGGGAGGGAGGGAGGGAGGGAGGGAGGGGGAGGGAGGGAGGGAGGGAGGGAGGGAGGGAGGGAGGGAGGGAGGGAGGGAGGGAGGGAGGGAGGTGGTTCATGTGTAGCATGGGAGCATATAAGTTACAGATGTGCTGAGCTTGGCAGGGGGAGAAATGAGACGGGGACCCACAGCTGGGCCCTGCGGGACACCACAATGCTGCCATGTAAACGAATCCCCATTAACTACAGTTATACGACAGCACTGCCATCACGCACAATCATCAACACCGCACGTCATTTTTAATCATATTACCCAGAGGTCCACAGCCCTGGGGACACATACACAGTGAAAGAGAGCCTGTATATCATAAATTGTTTCAAGAAAACACATGCCACAGCCATGACCTGTGTCACCAACTACGGCGAAAATCCACTTAAACACCAGACTAATGCTTCATGTGTACACGCCAGGAATGATGAGGAATGTAGGTTTACTGGGGTTCTTACGAGGATGCTGCGCATATTTTTTCTTGCTTGTTCTACTATAACAATAACAATCTCCTCATGTAGCATGTCCTTCAGCGAGGTACTTTAGAGGTTCACAGAAGCGGTGTTGTAAATAACGCTCTGTGTTCGTTCATGCCCCCGGCGTGGCCATACACTTGCTGACAGAGGCCTGAAAACATGATGTCATTATTCATTCGGCACCCAGTCAGGGTGCAGGGCATGCTCAATTAGTTGTTGGGACCGGGGAAGGAGGCTATTCTCAATATCAGATGGCCAGGACTGAGGCTTCACTTGTGGGGAAGGTAGGGGGTAATCAGAGCCGATTGCTGGACAGAATCAAAGTGATTAGTCACAGATTTCACAGTTATGGAAAGGTGAAAGAGGAGACGCAGGAGAAGAGTCTCCTAGAATATCATCAGACACATGTTGAAAGGAGAACGGTCCTCTTCATGATTTAGTAGTGTCTGGCTAGGGTGGATTTTTCATTTCAACATAATGGGACAGTAGTGTATTCACTCCCTTTACATCCAGCGGAAGAGCAGAGAATGTTTTTCATGTGACTTCCAGACCATTCTTAGCTTTTCTAGTTCATCAGATTGTGAGCGGAACCACACAATTGACAAGCCTTCAAAAGAATGTTGATATCTCATACGTACATTTGATCTCATTTTCAGCATATACACTACCGTTCAAAAGTTTTAGAACACCTACTCATTGAAGGGTTTTTCTTTATTTGTACTATTTTCTACATTGTACAATAATAGTGTAGACATCAAAACTATAAAATAACACATATGGAATCATGTCGTAACCAAAAAAGTGTTAACCTTTTTGGGATAGGGGGCAGCATTTCCCCTTTTGGATGAATAGTGTGCCCCGAGTGGACTGCCTCCTACTCTGTCCCAGATGCTAATATATGCATATTATTATTAGTATTGGATAGAAAACACTCTGAAGTTTTTAAAACTGTTTGAATGATGTCTGTGAGTATAACAGAACTCATATGGCAGGCGAAAACCTGAGAAAAATCCAACCAGGAAGTGGGACATCTGAGGGTTGTAGTTTTTTAAAGCTTTGCCTACCGAGTACACATTGAGATATGGATGAGGTTGCACTTCCTAGGGCTTCCACTAGATGTCAACTGTCTTTTGAAAGTTGAATGAGGATTCTACTATAAAGGAGAGGCTCATGAGACCTGTTTGAGTCAGTGGTCTGGCAGAGAGCCTCGGTCTCATGACGCGCGCTCCTGACAGAGTTACCTCGCGTTCCAGTGCTTTATCTGAAGACAGGAATTCTCCGGTTGGAACATTATTGATGTTTTATGTTAAAAACATCCTAACGACTGATTCCATACATAGTTTGACATGTTTCTAAAGGACTGTAACGGAACTTTTTGAGTTTATTTTCTGGACGAAATGCTCGCACCTCATGAAGATGGATTACTGTGCTGAACACGCTAACAACAAGTGGCTATTTGGACATAAATGACGGACTTTACGGAACAAATCAGTCATTTATTGTCGAACTGGGATTCCTGGGAGTGTCTTCTGATGAAGATCATCAAAGGTAAGTGAATATTTATGGTGTTGTTTCTAACTTTGTTGATTCCAAAATGGCGGCTATTACTCTGGCTGTTTTGGGTTCTGAGCGCCATTCTCAGATTATGCTTTTTTAGTCATTTAAAAACAAAATCTGACACAGCGGTTGCATTAAGGAGAAGTCTATCTTTTAATTCTGTGAATAACACTAGTATCTTTTATCAATGTTTATTATGAGTATTTCTGCAAAAATCACAGGATGTTTTGGAATCAAAACATTACTGCATGTAAGGTGCCAATGTAAACTGAGATTTTTGGATATAAATATGCACATTATCGAACAAAACATACATGTATTATGTAACATGATGTCCTATGAGTGTCATCTAATGAAGACCATCAAAGGTTAGTGATTAATTTGATCTATATTTCTGCTTTTTGTGACTCCTATCTTTGGCTGGAAAAATGGCTGTGTGTTTTTGTGACTTGGCTTTGACCTAACATAATCGTTTGTTGTGCTTTAGCTGTAAAGCATTTTTGAAATCGGACACAATGGGTAGTTTAACAAGATGTTTATCTTTCATTTTCTGTATTGGACTTGTTAATGTGTGAAAATTACATATTTAAAAAAAATATTTTTGAATTCCGCTCGCTGCCTGCTCAGCGGAATGTTGTCGAGGGGTTCCCCTGTGCTAGAAAGGTTAAACAAATCAAAATATATTTTACATTTGAGATTCTTCAAATAGCCACCTTTTGCCTTGATGACAGCTTTGCACACTCTTGGCATTCTCTCAACCAGCTTCACCTGGAATGCTTTTCCAACAGTCTTGAAGTAGTTTCCCACATATGCTGAGCACTTGTTGGCTGCTTTTCTTTCACTCTGTGGTCCAACTCATCCCAACCATATCAATTGGGTTGAGGTCAGGAGATTGTGGAGGCCAGGTCATCTGATGCAGCACTCCATCAGTCCTTCTTGGTAAAGTAGCCCTTACACAGCCTAGAGGTGTTATGGGTCATTGTCCTGTTGAAAAACAAATGATAGTCCCACTAAGCCCAAACCAGATGTGATAGCGTATCGCTATCGCTGTGGTAGCCATGCTGGTTAAGTGTGCATTGAATTCTAAATAAATCACAGGCATGCGGAGATCATCTGTTCACCCACACCGCGTCTCACAAAGACACAGCTGTTGGAACCAAAAATCTCCAATTTGGACTCCAGACCAATATACAAATTTCCACCAGTCTAATGTCCATTGCTCATGTTTCTTGGCCCAAGCAAGTCTCTTCTTCTTATTGGTGTCTTTTAGTAGTGGTTTCTTTGCAGCAATTCGACCATGAAAGCCTGATTCACACAGTCTCCTCTGAACAGTTGATGTTGAGATGTGTCTGTTACTTGAACTCTGTAAAGCATTTATTTGGGGTGAAATTTCTGAGGCTGGTAACGCCAATGAACTTATCCTCTGCAGCAGAGGTAACTCTGGGTCTTCCATTCCTGTGGCGGTCCTCATGAGAGCCAGTTTCATCAAGGCACTTGATGGTTTTTGCGACTGCACTTGAAGAAAGTTCTGGAAATGTTCCGTATTGACTGACCTTCATGTCTTAAAGTAATGATGGACTGTCGTTTTTCTTTGCTTATTTGAGCTGATCTTGCCATAACATGGACTTGGCATTTTACCAAAAGGACTATCTTCTGTATACCCCCCACCTTGTCACAACACAACTGATTGGCTCAAATGCATTAAGAAGGAAAAGAAATCCACAAATTAACTTTTAAGAAGGCACACTGTTAATTGAAATGGATTCCAGGTGACTACCCCATGAAACTGGTTGAGAGAATGCTGGACCACAGAGTGAAGGAAAAGCAGCCAACAAGTGCTCAGCATATGGGGGAACTCCTTCAAGACTGTTGGAAAAGCATTCCAGGTGAAGCTGGTTGAGATAATGCCAAGAGTGTGCAAAGCTGTCATCGAGGCAAAGGGTGGCTATTTGAAGAATCTCAAATATAAAATATATTTGGATTTGTTTAACTCTTTTTTGGTTACTGCATGATTCCATATGTGTTTTTTCAAAGTTTTGATGTCCTCACTATTATTCTACAATGTAGAAAATGGTAAAAATAAAGAAAAACCCTTGAATGAGTAGGTGTTGTAAAACCTTTGACCGGTAGTGTATGCACACACACACACTCATTAATAGCTTGCAATATGCACACAGTATGGCACACTACATGTGAGCTCCATAAGTACCTTCAATTACTTTGCTCTTACACAGTATCTATAACGTCATTTGGAGCACAGCAGGAATTTCGCCACCAGTACCAATGAAAACATTTTCTCTTCCCTCCAGGCTCTTCTCCGGCCGAGTGGGCTCTGAGGGGAAGTTTATCTTCAGGCAACGCTGCAGCAGATTGCAGGGTGTTGATCTGGAGGCCTGGGAGTGACAGACAGTGGTGTCGCAGGCCGCCTGGCAGACAGTGGTGTCGCAGGCCGCCTGGCAGACAGTGGTGTCGCAGGCCGCTTGCTAGACAGTTGTGTCGCAGGCTGCCTGGCAGACAGTGGTGTCGCAGACCGCCTGGCAGACAGTGGTGTCGCAGGCCGTCTGGCAGGTAAGCAGATGGTGGGTCAACAGGACCTGATAAGAGCCTCTCTCATACAACCCATCAATCTAGACACCAGGGCAGTGCAAATAGGTCCGGCATCCCCTCAGCCACAGCAGCACATCTGCCCTTTACTCAGTGTAGCACTGATGTAAAGCTGATCCTGCAGTCAGCCTTCCTTCTCCTCTGTTTGTTTGGGAACCCCCAGTCATTTATTTTCCTTTTCCTTCCTACACAGGCGACAAGCTGTTAATTGGAAAAAAATGGTGGAATTCTGATTCCAGATCCAGCTCCCAAAGTTGTCTCCGTTTGTGGTACTGGTGAACCTCAGTTTATCAACAGGCTATCAATATCGCAGGGAGGAGAAAGAATAGGGGGAGATCTTGTAGTCTACCTGGAATGTGCCATCAATCTGTCTTATTTATGGTGTTTTCCCATCTGTGTTCTGAGTGGTTGTGAGAGTCTAACAGTATGAGTTCATACTGTTGGTCATGACGTGACTCAGTGATCACTGAAGGAGGCAGTAAGGCTGCAGTATCTGCAGGTTGACACAGCAGATCAGAAGTGGATCAGACCAGACGGGAGCTCCCCTGCAGGGTCAGGGTCGGGGATAATCGTGTCAAAGCGAAGCGTCTGTTCCGGTCCCGCCCTGCACCCCTGGAATCCCCAGAGAGGCCTCTGGGTAATGAGCTGTTGTGACAGGGCGGTGGGCGAGGCGGGTGTGAACCCCCATGAGAACAGGATCAGTCTGCCCTGATTGACTGCAGGGGCACATGCCAAGGGATGCCTGGCAGGGCGGAGGCCTCCTTACAAGGGAAAACGAGTTATAGGCCAGTGCAATGGACAGAAAACCCAAAGAGTGAAATGTACTGGAAGCTATGTATCTAGGATATATGCTAGTTCAGGATGTTTTGTAACCTTCTGTGGGTAGAATGCCACTGTGGAATGGATGTGCCATGCCGTCATGCTGACCCAGACAATGTTCATTGTCACAGATCCCAATGCAGTGAAACGCAAGAGTGACCTCGCTGCATCATTAGTGTTCCCCTTGGTTACATGGATGCTGGGACAGAGAGACCAGACTGGCCCATCTTCATTGTGCTTTACAAAGAGGAAGTACAGGGACACAGACTGTTGGCCTCACTTGTTCCCCTCCATTCATTCAGTGCACTTTACCAAAAGACTTTGTCACCCTTGACTGATTTGTTGTACTTCACCAGTCATCTCTAAATTGTGTCAGGCATTTTATTTGCAACCATCCAGCAATATTTGCTTGTAAACAGTTGAAGCCTCATATAACAGTTCTTAATAGGTGGCATCACTTTCTTTTGAGAGCCTACTCTAAAACAGGAGTCAAAGCTAATTCAGCACGGTCTTCGAAATAGGCCTTTTGAGATGTGGGTGTTTACAGAGGGAATGAGAGAGGAGGATAGGCAAAAGGGGAGTGAAGGTAAGAAAAGAGCGAGAGGGAAGGAGTCTGAAGGGAAAGGAGCGCATCTAGTCAAATGGGTTCTGCTTGACAGAAATCTTTAATTGGTCATTTAGTGCAATCATTATGTGGACCACCTGGCCTGAGGGAGGCTTCTATTCGCCTGCTTAGACGTACGAGTGCCAGGCACATCCATCACAGGCTGAGAGCACGGTACTGAACCCACAATGTACTGTACTGCCTCAACCCCAATATACTGCTCCTCCATGGGGCCTGCCCTGAGTCACCCCCTACTCCCAGGCTTATTCAGGAGCCTAGCTGGAGAACCTGAGAAGAAGTAGTAGACCAGAGAGGGGGAATGGATGTGAGTCACAGGAGGAGGGGAGACAGTCATCTCTATCCATTCCTAAGTTAGCCATTCTGTAGGAACACAGCAGACATGAGTGCCAAGAACCTTTAAAACCCTTTAAGCGACTTGCTTACTGAGAACAGACGGCCTTGGGACAAACTGGTGCCATGGAGGGGTAAACTCAACACAGTCCTTTAATCACAAGGAGTTGTTTCATCCCCTTTGAGATGAAGATGAGAAAGAACCCATGTCCCTCTGGCCTCCAGGCCAACGACTGATTACAGAAAACAGCTAAGGGGAAGTCATTTGCTTTCAAAGCAGAACGTCTCATTGACACAAGCCAAGTTTGCCATTCTGGCACGGCCCATATCACGAGCCCTGTAAATAAGCCCCAGCTGCCAGCCAGTCAAGCGCTGGGGCATCAGATGAGACGAGACAGCCACATGGACCTAACATCAACATCCCCATGATGAGATCAGCCTCAGACACCACACACTCATGCAAAGCTAACATTATCTTTCTTAAAAAGCTCCTCTATACCAGCTTGGAGTTTGATATTGGGTAAATGACATTCCCAGCTGGGTGTTCATAGGCACAGACAATTACCATGTTTTGACAGACATTGTATAAAGACAATGCAGCTGGTCCGATCAAGGCCTTTATTTCATCAAATGAAATAAACTGTATTTATAAAGGCCTTTTCACATCATGAGATGTCACAAAGTGCTTCTCCCTCGTGTTCGGCTTGGCTTAATCCTTCTTCAAAAACATTATATTTATCTCAGTTTTTAACATAATTTGATGCTTTTTGCATCTGTTTGTAGTTTGACAGTTTTTTAAAATTTTGTTCTGTCCTCCCTTCTTTACGACACCCACAGCGGTGTGGCTGTGACCTCCCATTTAAATAGACACACATTCTCCCATAATCTCCCACTGCCGCCACTTGACATGAAATATTTACCACTGGGGGCGAGGCCAAGAGATGAAATGGTACAGTCCATACCCCATGATGAACAGGCTAAACATGTATCATATCCAGTCGTGCAACAGACATTTCATTTCCATGTGCCTCCAACTCACTGGCACGGTGCCTTGGACTTAGCAGTCCTCTCCGGGCCAGATAGATAGATACTGTATGTCTGTATTCGGATGTATTCCTGCTCGCAGTCAGGCCCAGTCAGCCCCCATTAGCCACACTGCTGTCTAGCTAATAGATTCCATCACACTGTTTGTACCCGGCATTAAGCTAAATCAACACAGAGCGAATCAGAACCTGTCAAAGGATGGCAACGTCTCTGTCTAATCACCATGAGAGAGAGGCTGCAGTGGCAGAGAGAGAGAGCAGCCTGGAACCTTGGCACGGACTACAGCACATGTTCAGCTCTGTCTGTGTTGTTCTGAACAAGTCGCCCCATCACTGGGTTTGGATGTAGGTCATTAACAAGTGTTCAGTGTTTGATCACTGCTAATAAAAAGTACTAGGCACATGCTTTGGTCTTAAATGGGCAGATTCAATAGTTCTCCATGGGACTGGAAGGGATGATCTCATGTAGGGTGATTTGGAACAGGGCCTTCTTCTCCTCCTTCTCATCTTATTTGATTAATATGATGCTCAGGAATAACATTCCTATGAGAGAGAGATAGTAGAGTCAGAGGGAGGTTGCTCCCTCAGTATGGGGCGGGCCTGCTGGTGTGGTCGGGGTTGAGGAAGGAGGGGCAGAGGGCTGACATCATCATGCTGTGACATCATGCTGTGACCTCGGTGGCCTGGGGAGGTAGTGGCTCCAGGGCCAGAGGCCAGGGCTCCTGTGGGTGTGTCTGTGATTTATGTTGGCCCCGGGGAACTCTGTTCCTGCTCCCTGGGAAGCAACCCGGAGTGGGAGAGTCACTTGGAGGGAAGACTTCCTGGAATGACAGATAGGGAGACGACCGGAGCCATGCTTTATGGAATTGAATAAGCCATGGAACACACTGGTACAGATGGCCACTATGGGTGGCCAGCTACTCCATTTAAAGTCAGAAACAGCCATGCCACTCTCGCACCAGGTCATAGGGTCACACTCAGGGCAGAGGCAGTCACACTTTTTCTTCTAAAGTACCTCAGATCAGTTTTCACATGAACCTTTCACTTAAAAGTGATCCTCAATGCAGAAAACCCTAACAAACAGTCTGAATGACACTGATCTACCTATCATTGTTCTGATCTACTGTATCTACAAATAGCTGGATTCACTTTATTGGGTACGTTTCCCAATATACTGTACTTTGAAAGCAAATTAGCTGTCAATCAACTCCATACCTCACATTGGCCTTGCCTCATCCAATCAGGTATCATCTTGCAGTCTAGGGGGACAAGCAGCTCTAATTGCTTACCTCTCTTCTCCTGTCAGAGGACACACTTCAACATTTCAGCCTTAAGCCTGAAATTTAAATAAGGCTGGCACTATTTTCTCTCAATTCAATTCAATTCAAGGGGCTTTATTGGCATGGGAAACATATGTTAACATTGCCAAAGCAAGTGAAGTAGATAATATACAAAAGTGAAATAAACAATAAAAATTAACAGTAAACATTACACTCACAGAAGTTCCAAAAGAATAAAGACATTACAAATGTCATATCATGTATATATACAGTGTTGTAACGATGTACAAACGGTTAAAGTACAAAAGGGAAAATAAATAAGCATACACTGGTTGACTTTTTCTTGTGGTCTCTCTCTCTCTCTCTCTCTCTCTCTCTCTCTCTCTCTCTCTCTCTCAGCCTCAGCCTCATATGAACCAGAGAGAGAGAGGAGAGATGGACATATGAACCAGAGAGAGAGAGGAGAAATGGACCAGGGTCTTATTTTATCTGGAGTTCATTACTCACTGAAATGTGCAGCATGTTGGTTTATAGTGCATTCGATCCTAAAGGGCTGAACGAGGCTGGTGCTGGGGCTTCCACAGTGTCACTGTCATTACCTCCATTACGTCAACTTCCCTCCCTCCCAAAAACACACACCCGTTGGTTTCCCCACCGCACTGCGGCTTCCTCCACTCCATATAACAATAATAATACTGTATCTGCCTAAAACAACAGAGTAGTCTGGCAGTGTCTTGGATTGATGTCTTTCACTGAATCAGTCAGAGAGTTCAGTGATTCCCTCCCATTGGATAGAGGGAGAACTATAGGAGAATAACGTGGGAATGGTGTGGAGATCACAGTCAGGACTGAAGCCAAGATAGGCAACAGAGAACGAGACATCCTGGCACTTGGATCTGACCAGAGGAGACGTTAAAAGGTTCCGGGAAACAGTAGGTCTGGATTTAGCATTCCTTAATGGAAGCACATTCGACACTAGTTCTTAAACAGCTAAGCGACATAGTTCTCAGTGTCTACAAAATATGTTGTTAAGAGGCTCCTGTTGCTGTGACACTTGTTTTCAATGGCCTGTATGTTTTACAAACAATAATAAACTGACGGGTGTTGCGTGAGTCACACCCAAAAACAAGCTGGGCATTATGACCTCAGCATCACAAGCTCGGAGAGGAGAGACACAAGCCTCTCTCATTGAGGTAAATGACTAGTTTCCAGATACTTGTCATCAAGTCATCAACTGACCTGGCTGGGAGCAGTCCAAGACAGATGTACGGGATGACAAAATGATTACTCTTCATTAGCGCGTGTCCACTTGTTTAAGTTACTACATAGTACACAAAGTATAATGAAGCCAGCTAAACCGGGTTCTGGCCATATTTGTATACAGGGAACCATAAGACTGGAAAGGAATGCCAAGTATTCCCTATAAAGTCCTTCAAAGTATGCACCAATCAGCATGGGACATACAGTATGTGGCTTCATCTTTTCCTCTTTTGTCTTTCATTCTCTCATCTCCAGCGACTCTGCGTGTGACCCGGGACCAAGGCCCAAGCTGCCCCGAAACAACTACACAATGAGAGAATGGAGGGATAGTTCTGTTTCTCCCCACTTCAAAGGACGGAGGAGAGGAAAACATCTGTGAGTCAAACGAGATGCTGGTGTGGGAGAGAGAAAGAAAGAGATAGAGAGAGACAGAGAGAGTGAGAGAGAGAAAGAGAGAGAGAATAAGATAGAGAAAGAAAGAAAGAGATAGTGAGAGAGAGAGAGATTCTGGCACAGAGAGAAGAGAAAAATAGATGTTCGTCTATGATGAATGGACCTTAGATGAGATGATGTCTGCTTGTGATTAGAGCTCCGGCAGACAGACACTTCACAGGGAAGGGGCTATGACAGCACCCTGTGACAGGCTATTGACATCTACCGCAGCCTGGCCTCTTCCTGATAGGATTAACAGGGAAGAGCAGGGTGGGGACCGTCCCTCCTAACCACCAAACAACCCTCGTGGGGAGCTTCAGTAGGGCCTGGAGGCCCTTGGGTGGGGGTCATCAGGGGCCCGGAGCGCTCCTCTATTTAAAACATAATGAAGAAACGCTGCCAACAACTTGACTGAGAGTCTGCTGCCTCCACACACAGAAAGAGGGGAAGAACCACCCAACAGGCACACGGCTGCTTCTCAAAACCATCACAGCAGCAGCACAGGCAGCTCTGGTCAGGAACCATGGCTGTCCATTTTTCTTCTGTTAGCTATAGTAGAGGCAGAGCTGGCCTCTCTCTCTGCCTGACGGCAGGCTGGGTGGCACTCCTGCCAGTCTCTGTTAGTCATGCTAAATGTGTTTTCATTTGGTGCATTGTTTTGTTTTTAGAAGCGAAAACAACTACATTTTACAATGAGACGACAAGTGATGCCAAAAGTTGAGGCACGATCCTTCTAATCTAGGATACAAAACTCAGTAATCATCCTGAATTATCACCCCACTGTTAAAGGGATTGACGGTTCATTTCAGAGATAGATTGGGTTCACGACTGACGTAAAATACATTGTTTAGCCAAATGAACACATCATAACATAACAGAAGGAATAGCCCGGGAGGATCTAGGTTCACTGGTTTAGTGTGTTCAGGATGTGAGGGTAAAGGGGACTCACCTGGTTTGGTTGGACACTCTGTGCACTTGTTCAGGCCCCATGAGGCACCCACACTTCCACAGCAGTCATCCTGTTTGGTCAGGCCCGGAAGAGGCTTCCCACACTGCAATGACAACACACACACACATCTCAACACACTCACACAACACAGGACACATCACCGACACCTTCCCTTTTTCCACTCTGACATCATGTTGTTTAACCTGACTTTATATACTGTATGTGTGTGTGTGTGTGTGTGTGTGTGTGTGTGTGTGTGTGTGTGTGTGTGTGTGTGTGTGTGTGTGTGTGTGTGTGTTTATGTGTGGGTGTTTAGCAGTTTGTGAGTCTTCTCATCTGAATGAGGACAGAGTGAGCTGAACTGAACACATCTGAGATTGGTTAGGCCGCAGCAGAGGACATAAACAGGCTGAACCAGGAATAGCTCTACTGCTGCTCTTGGCTTGGCTCGTTAAGGAACTTGGCTAATTGTGGAGAGATTATTATCAAACATCACTGAATTCTGCCTGACAAATGGTGCCTCATGGAGCTTTGGGAAAAGAGTTAAGGACACATTGCTATGGAACACCTAATTGGTAAAGTCAGTCAAGACCAAACAGAGATCTTCTTTTTTGGGGGGAGGACCAATGAGCGGCATGAATCTGACTGTAGGTTATTTTCAAAATGGCATGGACAATGAAAGATCCCTTCCAGCACGAACATACACTTTCTCTGCTCTGCGTGTCAAGTAGCTGATAACACATAGTCTAACACTGGGCTGGCAGCAGCTCTACAGAGGACACTACTGTTAAGAGTTGGAAACAGGAGGCAGGGGGAATAACAGCATCTCTCACAGCCAAGCCAACAGATGCTGCCTGTACAGAACCTACGATGAGGAGCTCTCGAAACCAGTGGAGGTAGAAATCTGAGGAACGGCTCATTGGAACGGCTGGAATGGAACGGTATCGTAAACACATGGTTTCCATGGTTTCCATGTGTTTGATACCTTTCCACATATTCCATTCCAGCCGTTCCAATGAGCCGTTCCTCAGATTTCTACCTCCATGGGTTCCTCCAACCACCACCACTGCTCTTTACTCTCTATGTGTGAGAGATGAGATAGAGAGTGTGTGTGTGTGAGAGATGAGATAGAGAGTGTGTGTGTGTGTGTGTGTGTGAGATATGAGATATAGAGTGTGTGTGTGTGTGTGTGTGTGTGTGAGAGAGATGAGAGTGTGGTATGTGTGTGTGTGTGTGTGTGTGTGTGAAGGAGATCGCTCTGTGTTTGAGACGTGGGTTGGATTTCAGCCTCTCACTTGGATTTCACCCTCTCAAGCCTAACTCATAACACGTCTGTGGGTGTTGGGAGGGGAACACGAGATGATCAATGTGTTGAGAGCTTATAAATCCTGGCTGCAGTATAATTCAAAGCCACAGACAGACTTCCTGTCCCAGACACCTACTATCAGACAGACAGAGGAGGGAAGACATGAATGCTGCCCTGCCGGACGGACGGTAAGGCACATGGAAGTCAAACCTGGTCTCCACCCCAAAAGACTGCTAAGATCATCATCAACTATAATGCACTGTGTTCAGAGTGTGCCACTCAAAACATCATACTCAGCGGACCGTACTATACCTGTCCATCAACGGTCTCTTGGAAGCACCTCCCAACGTATCCGTTCTGCCGGTTGTGTGGTCTGGTGTGCCCATGCCCATTGCCGATGCCATTGCCAGGTTGGGAGCGCTGCTGTACAGAGTGAGCCCCCTCAGCCGCGGGGGGTCTCTGGCCAGGCTTGACCCGGGCAACTTGGTGGATCTGCACCTCAGCCTCGTGGGGGTGCTGGATGTGGACATTCACCATGGATGGGTGTAGAGAGGCTGGACAGGACACAGAGCGCACAGCACAGTCTGTCAGGCAACACTCTACTACCACATTCAGCAGAAACATATTGAGCCCAATCTGTCTGGTCATGGGAAAGAGCATGATGAACAGTCCTGGACCTGACCTTGCAGTGATGCTTCTCAAAGGGTGTTCCCAAACGTCAGGTCTTAACAGAGATACAGCACAAACGAAAAGACACTTAAAACACACAAAAGTTGAATTCCATTATTATATGTTTATGACCTGAGACAGGTTGAAGGAATTGCAGAACTGTTGTAATCTTGAGGACATTCTCCTTTGTCCATGTGACACCAGAGCACATCCATATTCAGGATGTGCCGAGGAATTTCCCAGGAATTCTGACATACTCTCCCCTTTCATAAATCACAGCTCCACAAACAGGCCGTGTGTTTGATATACTACAGAGAGTGAGAGAGAGCACATGACTTTACCATGGCCTTGTAGTGACTCTCTCAACACAGTCAGACAGACAGGCAGATGCCTGCCCTGTGATGTAACAACCCACACATGTGGTCTGTCATTAGATTAGCATTATAAAGTCAGGAAGGGCTGGGGAAAAAATGGAGAATGGAATTCAAAGGAGCTAAGTGAGAATCTGAAGAGAGAGCTTCTGCTTCTACTTACAGCAGGCCAAAGAGAAGCCAGGACAAAAGGGGAATGTTGCTTTAATGCTGCTTATTTTAGCGGCTCTTCATGGTTAGGGCATGCTCTGTTTCTAATTCACTATAGGGTCTTCTGTTGATAAGAGGGAGCACTGTGTGAACAATATGGGGAACTCAAAAAAAACACCCCATTACATATTCTACTGAGAACCCATTCTGACTTTCACTGCTGGTTCACGAAGGTAGAATTCAGCAGAGTTACTAACTGGGCCGTTGCACGTCAACAAATAAACCTGAGTTAGTTCAAATAAAACCAGCACAGTTGAGAGGGCATGATGAATCAGATGAATAAAAGACAGCAGTAAAATCAGCAGAACTGGAGGACACAGTGTGACTACAGGAGGCCTAGCTGGGGGAGGTCCTGGAGACCTGGCCAGAGACTGTGTTCCTGTGTCCCATCCAGCCAGCCAGACGGCTAGGTGATCACCTTGTTGATTGGACAGCGGCAGGGTGTACATGGAGTGGGAGGACGAGTTGTGTCCGGCCAGGCTGCCGTCCTTCCTGCTGAGGGTGGGTCGGGCAGGAGGGGGGGCTGGGAGGTGGCAGAACTTCCCAGTGGAGTTTGTTGGGCACCAGCACTGGTCCCTGCCAATGCAGCGCCCACCGTTCAGACAGGGGATCTGACAGAAGACTGCAGGGGAGAGAGGAAGGGGGAGGTTTGTTAGTGTAAGGAACCGCCAGATTGAATTAAGTTGATTTATGCGTCCTCATATGCTGGGGCCCATACACATAATGAGAAGCAGGAGAGAAAATTCCAATAGGTAGTGTAGACTGAGACTTCATATGGACAACTACTTTCCTGTTGCTCACATAACCGTCACCACATTCACTAGCAGAAACCTCATTTGACATGGGTTTATGAAGCTCCAACTTCACCCTGAGGTAAAACACACTCCAAATATAACCTCTCCCTATTAAAGAGAAGATTCACCCATTTTGAACGTTATATTGTTTTTGTACAGCTCTGAGCGATGTTCTATCGATTCCTGGGGTCATTTCATGTTTTCAGGAGTAGCTGAGCTATTCGGTGTTGAAGCAGGCAGAAATACAGTTGGTATGAATTTTGCATGATGACATATCACTAATAAGGGGGGTTGGGGGGTCACGACTTTAAACTGATTCATACATGATTTTAAATTGATTCAGACACAATACTTAAGATACTATTAGCATGGATGGTCAAACTGTTTCAATCTCTAATGTAGGACACTATCACAGAAACAAATGTGTAAAAAGTATTTATTTAATCTTATGAATCAGGCCTTATTGCCATTATCTCAATGAAAGATATAGCACAAAGATAAGTCAAATCAGGTAATGTCAAATTTCAGTTTTGAAGGGAAGTATATGCTTTTTGAAGGAAGTATGCTTTAATCAATTCATTTCCCCAGTCATACAGATTCACTACCCTCCCTTCTAACGAGTCCTGCACAGTTTGTGTACGTCGTACATGGACGCGTTCCTGAAAGTATTGGCATTCAGGAATGTGGTTCAATTCGCTAAATCGCTTCAACTGTTCAAAAGCTATAGCCAAATTCACATGAATATTACCACTCCATTTGTCCCAGCAGATAATAGTGGATATTGAAGGTTACTTAAGTAACCACAGTTCTATAAACTAATTAAGCGGTGCATTCAGCTGACTTAGGAAATCAACTTGCACAACACATTCATTCAGATTATTGCAGCGAGCCACCAATTAAGTTGCAGAGAGACACATGCGTCTTGCGAGACGTGAAATTACTATGGCTGACAAATTATTTTTAAAATACCCCATAACGACAAAGGGAAAACACGTTTTTAGAAATGTTTGCACATATATTGAAAATTAAATACAGAAATTCCTCATTTACATAAGTATTCACACCCCTGAGTAAATAGTTTGTTGAAGCACATTTGGCAGCAATTATAGTTGTGAGTCTTTCTGGGTAAGTCTCTAAGAGCTTTCCACAACTGGATTGTGCAACATTTGCCAATTTGCTCATTGCTAGACAAACAGTTTCAGGTCTTGACATAGATTTTCAAGGAGATTTCAGTCAAAACTCGGCCACTCCATGTCTTCATGGTAAGCAACTCCAGTGTAGATTTGGCCTTGTGTTTTAGGTTATTGTCCTGCTGAAAGGTGAATTAATCTCCCTGTGTCTTGTCTGAACCAGGTTTTCCTCAATGATTTTGCCTGTCCTTGGCTGAAAAAAAAGGGGTTCATTACTTATTCACTCAAGACATTTCAGCTTTTAATTTTGTACATTTTCAAAAACATAATTCCACTTTGACATTATGGGGTATTGTGTGTAGATCAGTGACATTATGGGGTATTGTGTGTAGATCAGTGACATTATGGGGTATTGTGTGTAGATCAGTGACATTATGGGGTATTGTGTGTAGATCAGTGACATTATGGGGTATTGTGTGTAGATCAGTGACATTATGGGGTATTGTGTGTAGATCAGTGACATTATGGGGTATTGTGTGTAGATCAGTGACATTTTGTTTTTTATCCATTTAAAATTCAGGCCACAGCAAATATATATATATATATATATTTTAAATTGCAGTGATGGCGGTGCATCGCTGCTAAATGCAAATAGGGGAAACACTGGAATACAAGAGAAAATAAATCTCACATACCAAAATAACAGCTTGGATAGAATTTCAATGGAGTGCGGCAATTGGTTCTTAAGCATTTAAGACTATTGAATCCCTAGCTGACATTGTCTTTGCATATAGTTTGATTTACGCCCTGCAATCTTCCAGTAGTGATGACGGGCTCCTCTAGAAGGAAAAGCAGCTGGTGTTTGACAGGTTGCTTTCACAGCCTTTCATTCTGCTTATCTCTTGGCAGAGGTGCCAGTGTCCTACATACCTGCTCTATATCAGGATCTACAGAGACGTTCAAACCTTAACCTCAACTGACTCAAACTTCAAAGCCTGGAAAATGAAAAATCGATAACAGCCTGGCACAATAAAAGGGAATCTTCTAAAGGCAAAAAAGAAAAAATATCTAGGCCTTTTTTTATAATGCATATTTGGATGCCGTTATCCTGACCCCTGTGATGAGGCAGGTTTCTAAAACAGCAGATGAAAGAGAGTTGTATCTGTGGCATTAAAGGCTTCGGACCCAATCATGTTGTGGCGCTATAACCCTTGTCACAGACAGACAGACAGACAGACAGACAGATTCCGGGTGTGAGCAAATCTTGGAGGGCTGTGGCATGATAGTCTGGCTGGAAAAAAAAGTGGTGGAGAGAGAGAGAGAGAGAGAGAGAGAGAGAGAAGGAAAGAGTGGTGGAGAAAGAGGGGGACATGGAGCCAGTGTTCAGGCCCACAGGAAGCCCCCCTGTGATTACACATGCTGGCTAAATTATCAGCTACAAAGGGCCATTAATTCTTAACAATCTGGGGAGCAGCCCTGCACAGGCCTGAACAGCCTCAGCCTCGGCCTCAGAGTGTTGTCTTAGCCTCGGTCTCAGTCTCAGACTCAGCCTCGCCTCAGAGTGTTGTCTCAGTCTCGGCCCCAGTCTCAGCATCAGAGTGTTGTCTCAGGCTCATACTCAGCCTCGACTCAGAGTGTTGTCTCAGTCTTGGCCTCAGTCCCAGACTCGCCTCAGAGTGTTCTCTCAGTCTTGGCCTCAGTCTCAGACTCAGACTCGCCTCAGAGTGTTGTCTCAGTCTCGGCCTCAGAGGGTACTCTCAGCCTCGGCCTCAGACTCAGTCTTGTCTCAGAGTGTTGTCTCATCCTCGGCCTCAGACTCAGCCTCGTCTCAGAGTGTTGTCTCAGCATCGGCCTCAGTCTCAGACAGATTCGCCTCAGAGTGTTGTCTCAGCCTCGGCCTCATACTCATTCTCGCCTCAGAGTGTTGTCTCAGCCTTGGCCTCAGTCTCAGACTCATCCTCACCTCAGAGTGTTGTCTCAGCCTCGGCCTCATACTCATTCTCGCCTCAGAGTGTTGTCTCAGCCTTGGCCTCAGTCTCAGACTCATCCTCACCTCAGAGTGTTGTCTCAGTCTCGGCCTCAGAGGGTACTCTCAGCCTCGGCCTCAGACTCAGTCTTGTCTCAGAGTGTTGTCTCATCCTCGGCCTCAGACTCAGCCTCGTCTCAGAGTGTTGTCTCAGCATCGGCCTCAGTCTCAGACAGATTCGCCTCAGAGTGTTGTCTCAGCCTCGGCCTCAGACTCATCCTCACCTCAGAGTGTTGTCTCATCCTCGGCCTCAGCCTTGCCTCAGAGTGTTGTCTCAGCCTAGCCTTAGAGTGTTGTCGCAGCCTCGGCCTCAGTCTCAGACTTGCCTGAGAGTGTTGTCTCAGTCTCTGCCTCAGACTCAGCCTCGTCTCAGAGTGTTGTCTCAGCCTCGGCCTCAGTCTCATGTCAGCCTCGCCTCAGAGTGTTGTCTCAGCCTCGCCTTAGAGTGTTGTCGCAGCCTCGGCCTCAGTCTCAGACTTGCCTGAGAGTGTTGTCTCAGTCTCTGCCTCAGACTCAGTCTCGTCTCAGAGTGTTGTCTCGGCATTGGCCTCAATCTCAGACTCAGACTCGCCTCAGAGTGTTGTCTCAGCCTCGGCCTCATACTCAGCCTCACCTCAGAGTGTTGTCTCAGCCTCGCCTCAGAGGGTTGTCTCAGCCTCGGCCTCAGGCTCAGCCTCACCTAACTCCCCTCAGCATGGGGCAGGAATTATTCCTAGACATCAACCTGACCTTTTTTCTCATCCACCCTCTACCTCCCATCACACATCTATTCAGACACCAGACAGACAGGAAGATACTACTCATGCCCGTGCCACACACTCACACATCCCCAGCACCAGCCCCATCTGCCTTTAACATGCATTGTTGAAGGGTTTCTCTAAGTCACTTGTCTGAGTAATGTCAGGGTTTAGAATAACTGTTCAATGTTGTGAATCCAGGGAGCCCAAAAGTTGAATGATGCAATCCACCCAGTTTTTACTGCCCCACGTTGGGAACATAACAACAACATGACATAACTGTTTGCTGTCTACATGCACTTCCGCAACAACAAAATGCCAGCTTGAATGTTGAGTCATTTCCTTTAACGGAGTCTTTTTTACAGATGTTTTAATGATCAGAGATTTCTTTAAAATAAAATCGGGCATAAAAACAAACTGCTTCTCAGGATCACCCAGAAGTGCCAGAAATGCATTGTTGTGCAACGACTCTGCCAAGTCATTGTGTTTGGAGTAGCTTTACATTTTCCAAAAACCTATTAATGGGAGCATAAATCTACAAAACAACCTGTTTATCTATTCATAACTCAGCCAGTTCCTCCCATGAGGAGTTTAGTGTGTTAAGTGTGGGGCGGCGGCAGCCTGTGTTCATGTGTGTGTGTGGTATGGGCACCCTTCACTTTTAATCAGTTTGAGTGATTACTGTAAGCCTTAGCTGTATGGTAAGGGCTGAGGGAACACTAGGGAAACAGGGCCGGGCCCCCAGTATTGGTTATTGTTCTCCCCCACATGGAGAGGCAGAGAGGGAGACTACTCTCCTGTGTGAGTTTGTAGCAAAGCCCAGGGATAAATAGCAGCTTTAATGTAATCCCTATAAAATCCTATTCACTCTGCAACTCCCTCTCTCTCCCTTTCTCTTTGTCTCTCTCCCCCTCTCCCAGTGAGCACATTAAATGGTTAACCGTGGAGGTGTAAACCACAAAGAGACCGGGCTAACTGTTGGGAGCGTGAGAGCGGTGGTTCCACGTGTGTGGTTAGCCTCCACTGAGTCCTGCGACACGAAGGGAGGGAGACCTGCTCTTAATCTGCTCTCCCCTTTCTCTCTCTCCCTCCCTCTATCCCTCTCTCTCTTTCACACTGCTCCCAGGCATATAATCTCCCCCACTCTGTCACCTCTCTCTCCCCACTGCCTGGCATTCAGTGCTGACAGCTCCACAGTGGGAATGGGTTTATCTATCAGGAGCACCTCTTTCCCCCTCTCATCTCTGGACTACATTCAGACAGCGTAGGAAGAGAAATGGGTGGAGTGAGAGAAGGAGAAGGAGAATTAAAAAGGGGGAACACTCACAGAGTCTGAAGCCCTGGGTCTTTGCCGGCTGATGCTGCTGCTGGTTCTCACTGTAGACGGTGGTGGTGTCACCCTTCTCACAGCTGTTGTAGCAGCGGCCGCCGCTGCACACCCTCCGGCACACCATGGGGGTGAAGACAATCTTGATGCGGTCAAGGCTGGAAGTGAGGTTGGCCCCTGGAGCACAAAGACACACAGAGACCTGGGTGAACAGGAGCAGCGCTGCTCTGGAGAAGAGCTGCATCTTTAATGGACGACAGACAGACACAATCCCCGGACCTGCTGCCTCGGCAGCCCAGCAGAAGGGGAGGTTTATATGAGTTTGAGTGTGTTTGGACGTGTGTGTGTGTTTATGCGTGAGTGTGTGTGCCAGTGTCTGGGCAATGGCACGGTGCAGCTGAAAGGAGGATGTGTCACTGGGCATGCCTGTGGAGGGGTGGGTGGGTGGGGGGGAATCTAGTTAAGCATGGGGGCTGGCCTCCAAGCCTTTGTCATTGGGATAAGGTGTTCTAGATGTGTGAGTAAACCTTGTGTAATGGTGGGAAGCTGTTCAACACCCGTTGCCCTGGTAGGATGGAAAAACAAGAGAAACTTGGGCAGCAGACAGCTTTACAGAGGGCACTGTTCTGTTCTGAGAGGGTTGGAGGGGAGGCTTTTGTTTTTGGAGGTTTCTGGTGGTGGGGGGGGGGAGGTTTCTGTCGGGTGTGACCTGTCATGGATCCAAGGTGACAGTGAGGACCGTGGTGCCTCCCCCCTCCTCCCACCTCCCTCTCTGGGTCTACAGAGAGGGAGCAGGGCTGTCCTGTGTCTGCGCACTGGAGACGCTCCAGAGCATAGAGTGGAGACGCTCCAGAGCATAGTGTGGAGACGCTCCAGAGCATAGAGTGGAGACGCTCCAGAGCATAGTGTGGAGACGCTCCAGAGCATAGAGTGGAGACGCTCCAGAGCATAGAGTGGAGACGCTCCAGAGCATAGTGTGGAGACGCTCCAGAGCATAGAGTGGAGACGCTCCAGAGCATAGAGTGGAGACGCTCCAGAGCATAGTGTGGAGACGCTCCAGAGCATAGAGTGGAGACGCTCCAGAGCATAGAGTGGAGACGCTCCAGAGCATAGAGTGGAGACGCTCCAGAGCATAGTGTGGAGACGCTCCAGAGCATAGAGTGGAGACGCTCCAGAGCATAGAGTGGAGACGCTCCAGAGCATAGTGTGGAGACGGCTAACCCCCCAGGCACACGGCTGGGATATCAAACGTCTGTCGCTCGTGTGATGAAAACCACAGGGAGGGGAGGGAGGGAGGGAGAAGAGAGGAGCCTGGGACAGAGCCAACAACACTTTTCCCCCCAAATCTAATGTTACATTTAGTGAAGACAGAAACTCACTGTGTCATACATGTCATTTTTCTTCTTTTTCCCGCTTCTTTTTTGTCAAAGCAGGGCAATAAAGTAATAAAGAACAGTTGTATCATCTCGGGTGAAACATTTATTCTGGTCATTACCTGCTGGCGCCACTGCATTGTTGGCGTGGCCATTGGTGGTGGGTCTGTGGCCGTTACTTGAGTGTCCATTGGCGTTCCCAATGTCATGTCCGTTCCCATTAGGCAGAGCGTTGGATGTGATGGGGCCAGTGGACGATGGGTATCGCTTGACGGTGCGAGACGTCCCAGTCTGCTGAGGAGACGATGAGTCGGCTGGTCCTCGCCTCACCTGGGTCCTGGTAACGAGACAGATGACACCAGACCCTTCAAACCTCTCCCTCAACAACAGTCACTAAACATACACGACCAACATCCAGAAAACCAGCGTATAATCCACTTACACATGGTCAACATGTTAAACCTAACACCGCATGTCTGAGAGAGTGTGAAAGACAAACAGCATTATGTCTGTCTTAGGTCATAGCATTACTTAGTTTATTTTATAGATGAGATTCCATGTTTTTTTTTTATATAATTGAATCAAGAATATCATATCGTACTTAGGCCCTATAGTGATCCACTTACTCACATCTGTTGCAAGTCAGGGCAGCATGTGTATAGCAGAGTTGGTTATGTTTCCACTTGCCACTGCAGAAATATGTATTCAATGTTTATGTATTCCTATTAGTTGGTGTTATGTCATTGGCTACGCTTGCAGATAGGGGGAGATTGCGAAACGTCACTTCTTCCCAGTCTGATTTTGACATGCAAGCAGTCGGTCATTTCCTGAAATATTAGACTAGTAAATATCTATTTACTTATTTACAATGTGTACGAGTTCACTATGTACATTTACGGACAAATACAGTGCCTCCAGAAAGTATTCACACCCTGTGACTTTTTCCAAATGTTGTTGTGTAACTAGCCTAAATGTTTACAAATGAATAACAAATTAAATGCTGACATGTCTTGAGTCAATAAGTATTCAACCCCTTTGTTATGGCCTAAATAAGTTCAGGACTAATAATGTGCTTAACAAGTCACGTAATAAGTCGCATGGACTCCCTGTGAGCAATAATAGTGTTTAACATGATTGTTGAATGACTACCTCATCTTTGTATCCCACAAATCTATCACAACACATCACTTAGAACTACTCTTCATATTTTCTAGCATCGGTATGCTTGTCATCGGCAAGGACTAAAAATAAACGGAATAGAGCTAAGCACAGGCAAAATCCGAGATGAATACCTGGTTCAGTCTGAGCCTGGTTCAGACAAATTCACCTTTCAACAGGACAATAACCTAAAATACAAGGCCAAAATATACACTGAAGTTGCTTACCAAGACGGCATCGAATGTTACCGAGTGGCCTAGTTACAGTTTTGATATAAGTCAGCTTCAAAATCTATGGCAAGACTTGAAAACGGCTGTCTAGCAATTATCAACAACGAAATTGACAAGAACTTGAAGAATAATAAAAAAAGAAAATTGAGACTCAGCTGTAATCGCTGGCAAAGGTGATTCTAACAGGGGTGTGAATACTCATGTAAATGAGAATTCTCTGTATTTCATTTTCAATACATTTGTAAAACATTATAAAAACCTGTTTTCACATTGTCATTATGGGGTATTGTGTGTAGATGAGTGAGATTTTTTGTTGTTGCATTGAATCCAATTCAGGCTGTAACACAACAAAACGTGGAATAAGTCCAGGGGTTTGAATACTTTCTGAGTGCACTGTATATATGTGTACAGTACCTGTTAGATATTAGGGGCCTCCTGTGATGTGCTTTTGTATGTTTTTGATGTAAAAGGGAGTTAGCTTGCATGCTCGAGATGTACATTTTTAGGCCTTGCTAATGTATTGATATTCACATTATTATTACATTCTAAAATATTTCAGAATAATGTGGACAAT
The DNA here is from genome assembly GCF_018296145.1 of Oncorhynchus tshawytscha. Taxonomy (NCBI): domain Eukaryota; kingdom Metazoa; phylum Chordata; class Actinopteri; order Salmoniformes; family Salmonidae; genus Oncorhynchus; species Oncorhynchus tshawytscha. The sequence continues at coordinate 29,536,910 of NC_056436.1, read as the reverse complement.
GCCTAAATCGATTGGATGCATGAATGGCGATTGTTCTGTAACCTATGTGGCCGACACACATAATAAAGTAGTGAATAGCGCGGTAGCATTAATCTCACCATTTGAATCTCACTGTTGCTGTTTTTATAATGAGAAAGTGACCAAAAACCAGGAGAAACCATGTTCCCTTTTTATTGGAAGGATTTGTATGGAAAGTCAAGTTGAAGCCAACATTAGATGTTGTCGTCCTAATAATAACCACACGTGGTTTTACCGCAACAGATCATAGATCATCACCCTTCCATTGAAGTGACGGTAAACAAACAAAAGGGGTCACATCTCTCACAAAAACAGATCAAAAATGAAATCACGGATAATTATAAAGAAGCAGGAGAACTTATAAATTGGCTACAATAATTACAAGGACTTTTCAAGCACCAAATTTAGGAGATGTCTGATTTTCAAGGTAGGCCTATTCTAGTAATTACATTTCTGAGCTCCAAATTCAAGTTCAAGTTGGCGGCCCCTTGTATTGTTTTAAAATTGCAGGTCTAACATGGAAAACAAAATGCATTTGTCATGTTTTTTCATTAACAGATCATATTGTGAATAAGCACACTAGGCTGTGTAATTTGTTCTCATTATATCCAGAACAATGTATAGGAATAGTGTTGGGTGTTGCACAATAGTCTATCCTACACAACTGCGCACAGTAGACTCAATGTCCAATCCCAGGCACAAAAACACATGAAAACATGAACACAATACCTTCATGCTTTCTCTGTTAAATCTAACGAGACCCTGCTGTAAATCAAGCAGACAAGAAGAAATTATCAACATCAACCCATTAGGGATATTAGATCAAAATATTCTGGACATTCCTCCTGGCCACCTTCTTTCAAGCACTTGGGCTGTTGTTGCATCGCATGCACTATCACAACCATAGCCACGCTAAGTAGTGATGCTGAGAATGATGCAGCACCCCCTGAAAAATTCATTAAAAAAAATATAATTAATAAAAATACTAAATAAATATATACAGTACCAGTCAAAAGTCACCTACTCATGAAAAGGTTTTTCTTAATTTTTTACAATTTCTACATTGTAGAATAATAGTGAAGTCATCAAAAATAAAAAATAAAACATATGGAATCATGTAGTAAGCAAAAAAGTGTTAAACAAATCAAAATATATTTTACATTTGAGATTCTTCAAAGTAGCCACCCTTTGCCTTGATGACAGCTTTGCACACTCTTGGCATTCTCTCAACCAGCTTCATGGAATGCTTTTCCAACAGTCTTGAAGGAGTTCCCACATAAGCTGAGCACTTGTTGGCTGCTTTTCCTTCACTCTGCGGTCCAACTCATCCCAAACTATCTCAATTGGGTTGAGGTCGGGTGATTGTGGAGGCCAGGTCAACTGACGCAGCATTCCATCACTCTCCTTGGTCAAGTAGCCCTTACACAGACTGGAGGTGTGTTTTGGGTCATTGTCCTGTTGAAAAACAAATGATAGTTCCACTAAGCACAAACCAGATGGGATGGCGTATCGCTGCAGAAGGCTGTGGTAGCTATGCTGGTTAAGTGTGCCTTGAATTCTAAATAAATCCTTGACAGTGTCACCAGCAAAGCACCCCCACACCATCACACCTCCTCCTCCATGCTTCATGGTCGGAACCACAAATGTGGAGATCATCCGTTCACCTACTCCACGTCTCACAAAGACACAGTGGATGCAAACAAAAAAGATAATTAACAATCTGAGGGCCGCCATGGATTGCGTTGTCCAGAATATGGACCGCTGGGAGAGACAGGGAGTTTTTCCAGCGCCTCCACCAGCACAACCGGGGTCTCCCCTGAGCGCCCTTTCCCCGCCTGAACCCAGCAGGATCCATTTATCCCTGCCTAAGGGGTACGACAGAGATACTGCCGGCTGCCAGGGTTTTCTCCTCAAACTAAGCTTGTATCTGGGCACGGTCCATCCAGCTCCATCGGACCGTGAGAAGAGTTACGCCCTCGTCTCGTGCCTCACCGGGAAAGCCCTGGGCTGGGCCAGCGCTGTGTGTGGAGAAGAGGATGCGGCGTTGGACCATTTTGAGGAGTTCACCCGCCATTTCAGGACAGTATTCGACATGTACATCAGGCTGGGCAACATGCTGGCTACTCGTGGACGTCTAGATTGGGGTCTGGTTGTTCCATCCTCCCGCACACTCTCTCCTGTACCCATGGAGTTGGGAGGGATGGTGCGCAGGGAGACCTGAGGGGGTTCCCGCTCGAGCACCATATGTGGTCGCAGAGGTCACATTGCTGGTCGGTGCCGGGTTGGTTCCTCTGGGAATCAAGGCAGCAGGCAGGGCACTCTGGCGTCACCCCAGGTGAGTATGCACCATTCTCATCCAGAGCCCTCTGTTGCACATATGTTTGTCTCTGTCACTTTCCTGAATTTTCCCCGCGTTCCCAGTATTTCCCCGCGCTAGTAGATTCAGGCACAGCTGGGAATTTCATGAATAAAAGTTTAGCTCATAGTTTAGGGATCCCCATTGTTCCTGTGGATATGCCTTTCCCCGTTCATGTCTTAGATAGTTGACCATTAGGGTCAGGGTTTATCAGGGAGGCCACCGCTCCTTCGTGTATGGTAACGCAGGGGGGTCGCAAGGAAAATATTAGTATTTTCCTTATTGATTCTCCTGCGTATTCTGTGGTGCTAGGCCTACCCTGGTTAGCTTGTCATAACCCCACTGTTTCTTGGCCACGGAAGGCTCTCATGGGGTGGTCGCGAGAGCGCTCAGGTAGGTGTTTAGGGGTTTCCGTTGGTGCTACTACGGTGGAAAGTCCAGACCAGGTCTCCACCGTGCGCATTCCCCCAGAATATGCCGATTTGACTCTCGCCTTCTGTAAAAAGAAGGCGACTCAATTACCACCCCATTTCCCAGGAGTCATGTGTATCCCCTGTCACAAGCGGAGACGGTGGCTATGGAGACATATGTCTCCGAATCCCTGCGTCAGGGGTACATTCAGCCCTCCATTTCACCCGTCTCCTCGAGTTTATTTTTTGTGAAGAAGAAGGATGCCGGTTTGGTGTTTGGTGGCGCCAGTAGTGTGGGAGCTGGACATGGACATTGAGCGGGCGTCACGTGCAGAGCCCTCTCCCCCTCAGTGTCCAGCTGAGCATCTGTATGTTCCGTCTGCTGTCCACGACCGACTGATCTATTGGGCCCACACCTCACCCTCCTCTGTTCATCCTGGGATAGGTCAGACGGTGCGCTGTCTTGATGGGAGGTACTGGTAACCCACTTTAGCTAAGGACGTGAGGATTTATGTTTCCTCCTGCTCAGTGTGCGCCCAGTGCAAAGCTCCTAGACACCTGCCCAGAGGTAAGTTACAACCCTTACCCGTTCCACAACGGCCGTGGTCGCACCTGTCGGTGGAGTTTTTAACTGATCTTCCACCTTCACAGGGTAACACCACGATCCTGGTCGTTGTGGATCGTTTTTCTAAGTCCTGTCCTCCCTTTGCCCGGTCTCCCTACGGCCTTACACTCAGTTTGATGCGCCTGACTTCCCTGCCACCTATACACACGACGCTTACAAGATAGCCCTGCGTGTTTGTTATTAGCAGTACTATAGATAGCCCTGCGTGTTTGTTATTAGCAGTACTATAGATAGCCCTGCGAATGTATTATTATTAGTACTGTAGATAGCCCTGCGAATGTATTATTATTAGTACTGTAGATAGCCCTGCGAATGTATTATTATTAGTACTATAGATAGCCCTGCGAATGTATTATTATTAGTACTGTAGATAGCCCTGCGAATGTATTATTATTACTACTGTAGATAGCCCTGTATATGTATTATTAGTACTGTAGATAGCCCTGTATATGTATTATTAGTACTATAGATAGCCCTGCGAATGTATTATTATTAGTACTGTAGATAGCCCTGCGAATGTATTATTATTAGTAGTACTATAGATAGCCCTGCGAATGTATTATTATTAGTACTGTAGATAGCCCTGTATATGTATTATTAGTACTGTAGATAGCCCTGCATATTTGTTATTATTAGTAGTACTGTAGATAGCTGCATATTTATTATTAGTAGTATTTATTATTAGTAGTACTGTAGATAGCCCTGTGTATTATTATTAGTAGTACTGTAGATAGCCCTGTATATTATTATTAGTACTGTAGATAGCCCTGTATATGTATTATTAGTACTGTAGATAGCCCTGCGAATGTATTATTATTAGTACTGTAGATAGCCCTGTATATGTATTATTAGTACTGTAGATAGCCCTGCATATTTGTTATTATTAGTAGTACTGTAGATAGCCCTGCGAATGTATTATTATTAGTAGTACTATAGATAGCCCTGCGAATGTATTATTATTAGTACTGTAGATAGCCCTGCGAATGTATTATTATTACTACTGTAGATAGCCCTGCGAATGTATTATTATTAGTACTGTAGATAGCCCTGTATATGTATTATTAGTACTGTAGATAGCCCTGCATATTTGTTATTATTAGTAGTACTGTAGATAGCCCTGCATATTTATTATTAGTAGTACTGTAGATAGCCCTGTGTATGTATTATTAGTAGTACTGTAGATAGCCCTGCGAATGTATTATTATTAGTACTGTAGATAGCCCTGTATATGTATTATTAGTACTGTAGATAGCCCTGCGAATGTATTATTATTAGTACTGTAGATAGCCCTGTATATGTATTATTAGTACTGTAGATAGCCCTGCATATTTGTTATTATTAGTAGTACTGTAGATAGCCCTGCATATTTATTATTAGTAGTACTGTAGATAGCCCTGTGTATTTATTATTAGTAGTACTGTAGATAGCCCTGCGAATGTATTATTATTAGTACTGTAGATAGCCCTGTATATGTATTATTAGTACTGTAGATAGCCCTGCGAATGTATTATTATTAGTACTGTAGATAGCCCTGTATATGTATTATTAGTACTGTAGATAGCCCTGCATATTTGTTATTATTAGTAGTACTGTAGATAGCCCTGCATATTTATTATTAGTAGTACTGTAGATAGCCTTGTGTATTTATTATTAGTAGTACTGTAGCCCATCGTGTATTTTAATATTTATATTTCATTTCATTTTCTCTGGTCATAGGAACAACATGAATTTTTGCATGAGGCTGATGAGTTGCGACTCGACTTTCGCCATCAGGTGAAAGACGGTGTCCCCTCTCTCTGGTCAGTCTCACCTGAGGAAAGGAAGGAGAGAGCAGGGAATGTGAGAGGCAGACCCTCTGCAGCTCTCTCCCTCTGCTTGCTGAGCCTAATGTTGTGTTCAAAACAGCTTGGAACTCGGAAATCTCCGACTTCCGACTTCAGTCCGTCCAAGACAACAATGAACTCAGGGAAAAAAATCGAGATCTGACCAGGAAAAATCATTTTGTTGAGTTTTGAAATAAAGCTTGAGTTTTGAAATACAATATGGTCTGAGAAGAACGATATTGGCAGGCGAGTCATTTAGCCAATATGCTGTGGTAGTGTATTAGGCCTACTGCACAAACCTAATTCTTACAGAACTATTTTTATTAGGTTCATGTAAAAACAAAAAAATGTAAGTCATGTTTTAAAAAGATTCTGAGCGGTAGATTTCGGCATGCTTTTTGACTGAAAAAGTGGTTTAGCACATAAAACGTGGTAATTAACTACAATGACCATAATCCATTGGGCATCTACTTGTCCGGTCTGTGTATCATTTACGCCTGCTATGGAAGAGACAACAATGCGTGATTGTGAGGGCATACAGATAGCAGCTGACGCTTCTCAAGGTATCTCTACCTGAAAATACATGATCAAAGTGATTGACAGTTGTTCATAAAAGTATTCCTTATTTACTTTGAAGAACTAAAAAGTAGTAATTTTGTCAGACAGCAGATCTATAACGATGAGATGATGACTTGGAATGAAATAGTAAAGTCATGAAGTAAAACAAATGCAATATACACAACAACTGACAGTAAAGTAATGTGAATGGTTAATAAGTGATAAGCAGGAGTGGACAGTCACTACCATCGTGGGACTTTTAGTCATTGTTTATTCTGTGTTACAGCAATCAACCCACATAATGCATTGTTCATTTCATTAAAAAATAAATAATTTTAACTGAAATAAAAAAGTGATCATTTTTTAGCATCCAGCAATTACGTGAAAAACACTCATGATTTCCATTTGGATCCATCTGCACCTGTCTGACTTACAGGAGGGCATCAGCCCGAGTGTAAAACAGAGCTATAAGAAGTATGAAAAACCGTGTGGAATAACAAAACAACCACACTGCCTTTGTGTGGGAAGCCTGTGCTGTCAGCATTTGAGTTGGGCTAATTACAAACCTTGAATAAGCTAAGTAGCCAATATTATTTTATTTAACCTTTATTTAACTAGGTAAGTCAGTTAAGAACAAATTCTTATTTGCAATTATGGCCTACCAAAAGGCAAAAAGGGAAAGGCCTGCTGTGGGGATGGGGGATAATCAATTATAAAATATATATATATATATTTAAAAAAAAATATATATATATATATATATATATATATATAGAACAAGACACACATCACAACAAGAGAGACAACACAACACTACATAAAGAGAGCCCTAAGACAACAACATAGCAAGGCAGCAACACATGACAACACAGCATGGTAGTAACACAACATGGCAGCAGAAGAACATGGTAGCAGCACAAAACATGGTACAAACATTGTTGGGCACAGTCAACAACACAAAGGGTAAGAAGGTAGAGACAACAATATATCACTCAAAGCAGCCACAACTGTTAGTAAGAGTGTCCATTATTGAGTCTTTGAATGAAGAGATTGAGATAAAACTTTCCAGTTTGAGTATTTGTTGCAGCTTGTTCAAGTTGCTAGCTGCAGCGATCTTAAAAGACGAGCGACCCAGTGATGTGTGTGATTTGGGGACCTTTAACAGAGCGTGACTGGCAAAGAGAGCAATAATTTGTCTGATTCTCCGTAATAATGGTCTGATGAGACATAAGTATTCACACCCCTTTGCTGTGACATTCCAAATTGAGCTCAGGTGCATCCAATTTCCTTTGATCATCCTTGAGATATCGCTACAACTTGATTGGAGTCCACCTGTGGCCAATTCAATTGTTTGGACATGATTTAGAATGAAACACCTGTCTATATAAGGTCCCACAGTTGACAGTGCATGTCAGAGTAGAAACTATATCATGAAGTCCAAGGAACTGGCTGTAGATTGTGATGAAGCATATATCTGGGGAAGTGTATAAAACAATATCTAGAGTGTTGAAAGTTTCCAAGAACACAGTGGTCTCCATCATTGGGAAATTGAAAAAAAAAAGAAACTACCCAGATTCTGCCTAGAGCTGGTCGTCCAACCAAACTGAACAACAGGGCAAGAAGGACCTTGGTCAGAGAGGTGGCCAAGAACCCAGTGATTACTTTGACAGAACTACAGAGTTCCTTGGCTGAGAGAGGAGAACCTGCAAGAAGGCCAACAGTTTCTACAGCACTACACCATTCTGAACTTCATGGGAGAGTAGCCTGACGGAAGCCACTCTTGAGATGAAGTCACATGACAGCATGCCTGGAGTTTGCAAAAAGGCACGTGAAAGACTCATAGCATGAGGCAAAAGATTCTGTGGTCTGATGAGACAGACATTTGACTCTTTGGCCTGAATGCAAAGCACTATGTCTGGAGAAAACCAGGCACAGCTCATCACCTGTTTAACACCATCACTACTGGGAAGCATGGTGGTGGATAGTGATGCTTATCAGTGGCAAGGACAGGGAGACTGGTAATGATAGAGGGAACAATGAATGGAGCCAAATATAGGCAAATCCTTGATGAGACCCTACCCCAGAGTGCCAATGACCCTAGACTGAAAATGTACGTTCCAACAAAACAATGATCCCAAGCATACAGCCAAAGCAAAGCTGCAATGGCTCCAGAACAAGAATTTGAAAGTCCTTGAATGATATAGAACAAGGCCTGTACACTGTTAAACCTCCCAATTCACAGATTTATTGACACTGATTCAATCTGAAACGGATCTTCGTCATGTCAAACAAACTGAGTGCTCACATCCCAAAATATCCACATTTCACTTCACATGACCATTGCAGACATGACGCATGGTGGGTGCCAAAACAAATAGTTTATCTAATAATTTAATAACAATGAGATGGGTACATGTAGTAGTTCCAGAAAATAATATATATTTACAAAATGACCAAGTGGGTAAACTGGAAGGCAAGACAAATCAAAGTGCCATATTCATATAAGAAATGGTCTGATATCAAACCTCTAGGAGACATTGTACAAAACCGGTGAATCCAATACAATTCTCTTCTCAACAATAGATTATCAGTATCTCCCCCCTCCTAGGAGACTTACCATGTTCGATGCCAATGTGTCTCAAAGAGCTAATGTTGTGACGAGCCTCCATGAAATGCGCAGCCACAGGGTTTCTCTGGTCAAGGGTCCTGATATTACTCCTGTGTTCTGCTATCCTTGTTTTCAGAGCTAGTTTTGTTTTTCCTACATAGCATAGACCAAAAATACACTTGATCAGGTATTTGACTTTTTTTTAATAGAATAATGATGCCCTTAAATCTTAATGGTCTTTACGAACATTGTGCATTTGTTCATAGAGTTACACTGGGTACATCCGCCACATCTATAGTTACTGTCCAGCACTTGTCTAGAAAGGTACCATGTGGCTCTGGTGGAAGATCAGACCTCACCACCATTTGACTGATGTTGGGGGCGAGTCTGAAGATAACCCGTGGGGGTTCTTTAAACGTCTCTTCCAGTTGTAGATCAGTGCGCAAGATGTGCCTGTGTTTTTTAATGATGTGGTTGAACTGTTTATCAAGTGAAGGAAGCATTGAACGTGTTGGTCAGGAAGGTGGGGAGGTTTGGGCGTGAGGCTGTCATCCTGGGTCATATTTTTACAACGTTCCCTTGCGTCCTGCAGCCATTCCTCTGGGTAACCCCGCTGTCTGAAATGCTCGTCTAGATAGTCGGCTTGTTTGTCATTGTCACTCTGTGTGTTACAAATCCTGCGTATGCGACTGTATTGAGAATTCCTGTCCGTCGGCTTCCTGTATAGATCCATGATATACCCCGCCCCCCTCCCCCTTAATCAAAATGTCCAGAAAACTTGCTTCATGTGCATTAAAGGTGAATGGGAATTTCAAATGTTCACTGCTTGTATTGATTAAGCAGTGGAATAGATAAAGTTCCTCTACTGTGCCCTGGAATAGAAGGAATACATCATAAATGAAGCGTTTCCAGAGTCTGATATAGAGCAAGAATGGATAGTTAGGGCTGAAAATCACATTCTTCTCAAACAACCCCACATACAGATCGGCATAATTCGGTGCCATTTTACTACTCATAGCAGTTCCCTTCTGTTGAATGAACATTTCATTTTCAAACATAAAAAAGTTCTTAGTCAGAACAATCTCAGCAAGTCTAACAATACAGTTAGTGCTAGGGAGTGTGATTCAACATCAAAGCAAGCCATAAGCATCTCCCCATGGATATTGTGCAATGACTTGAGGGTGTTAATCATGTCCGTAGAAGCGCGTACATATGCTGGGAGTGACACCACATTGGGTTTTAGAACGATATCTACAAAAGCAGAGATATTTTCAGTCAATGAGGCTGAAGGTCTCCTTGGTGGCTTATCCAGTCGTCTGTGGATTTTTGGTAAAGCATAAATAATGTTCCTGATTGGAACGTTTCCACTTTCCACAAGAGACTTCAGCTTGCAGTGATCTCATCTTTGAACAGTGGTCACGTGACAATTTCTGATAGAAAGTGATGTTGTTCAATTGTCCCCAGATCTCATTCACATAGTCATCACGGTTTAACAACACCACAACTCCGCCCGACATTACACACTATCAAAGTGGAATCATTTCTTAAACATCCAACGCTTGTCTCTGTTCTTTAAGGAGATACTTGTAGACTCTGTATTCTCATTTCTTATTCAAAATCTGAGACACATCTTTTTCCACCAATCTGCAGTTTGTTTCTAGGGATGGATTTCTGTATCTGGGCAGAAAAAATCATATCTAATCAAATCAAATTGTATTAGTCACATGCGCCGTATACAACCTTACAGTGAAATGCTTACTTATGAGCCCCTAACCAACAATGCAGTTTAACAAAAAATACAGATAAGAATAAGAAATAAAAGTAACAAGTAATTAAAGAGCAGCAGTAAAATAACAATAGTGAAACTATATACAGGGGGGTACCAGTACAGAGTCAATGTTCCTGGGGCACCAGTTAGTTGAGGTAATATGTACATTTAGGTATAGTTATTAACTATGCATAGATGATAACAACGGAGTGTATCAGCATGGTAAAGGAGGGGGAAGGCAATGCAAATAGTCTGGGTAGCCATTTGATTAGATGTTCAGGAGTCTTATGTCCAAACCTCTTGGACCTAGACTGGCACTCCGGTACCGCTTGCCGTGCGGTAGCGGAGAGAACAGTCTCGTACTAGGGTGGCTGGAATCTTTGACAATTTTTATGGCCTTCCTCTGACACCGCCTGGTATAGAGGTACTGGATGGTAGGAAGCTTGGTCTCAGTAATGTACTGGGTCGTTCGCACTACCCTCTGTAGTGCCTTGCGGTCGGAGGCAGAGCATTTGCCATACCAGGCAGTGATGCAACCAGTCAAGATGCTCTCGATGGTGCAGCTGTAAAACCTTTTGAGGATCTGAGGACCCATGCAAAATCTTTAAAGTCTCCTGGGTGGGAATAGGTTTTCTCGTGCCCTCTTCACGACTGCCTTGGTGTGCTTGGACAATGTTAGTTTGTCGGTGATGTGGCCACCAAGGAACTTGAAGTTCTCAACCTGCTCCACTGCAGCCCCTTTGATGAGAATGGGGGAATGCTCGGTCCTCTTTTTCCTATAGTCCACAATCATCTCTTTGTCATGATCATGTTGAGGGAGATGTTGTTGTCCTGGCACCACACGGCCAGGTCTCTAACCTCCTCCCTATAGGCTGTCTCGTCGTTGTCTGTGATCATTATGTTTGCCGATGACACAACAGTGGCAAACATAATGATGGTGTCGGAGTCGTGCCTAGCCGTGCAGTCATGAGTGAACAGGGAGTACAGGAGGGGACTGAGCAGGCACCCCTGTGGGGCCCCTGTGTTGAGGATCAGTGTGGCGGATGTGTTGTTACCTACCCTTACCACCTGGGGGCAACCCGTCAAGAAGTCCAGGATCCAGTTGCAGAGGGAGGTGTTCTGTCCCAGGGTCCTTAGCTTATTGATGAGCTTTGAGCGCACTATGATGTTGAGCTGTAGTCAATGAATAGCATTCTCACATTGGTGTTCCTTTTGTCCAGATGGGAAGGGGCAGTGTGGAGTGCAATAGAGATTGCATCATCTGTGGATCTGTTAGGGCAGTACGCAAATTGGAGTGGGTCTAGGGTTTCTGGGATAATGGTGTTGATGTGAGCCGTGACCAGCCTTTCAAAGCACTTCATGGCTACAGACGTGAGTACTACGGGTCGGTAGTCATTTAGGCAGGTTACCTTAGTGTTCTTGGGCACAGGGACTATGGTGGTCTGCTTAAAACATGTTGGTATTACAGACTCGGGCAGAGAGAGGTTGAAAATGTCAGTGAAAAGACTTGCCAGTTGGTCAGCGCATGCTCGCAGTACATGTCCTAGTAATCCGTCTGGCCCTGTGGCCTTGTGAATGTTGATCTGTTTAAAGGTCTTACTCACATCGGTTGCGGAGAGCGTGATCACACAGTCTTCCGGAACAGCTGGTGCTCTCATGCATGTTTCAGTGTTATTTGCTTCGAAGCGTGCATAGAAGTAGTTTAGCTCGTCTGGTAGGCTCGTGTCACTGGGCAGCTCTCGGCTGTGCTTCCCATTATAGTCTGTAATGGTTTGCAAGCCCTGTCACATCCGACGAGAGTCAGAGCCAGTTTATTACGATTTGATCTTAGTCCTGTATTGATGCTTTGCCTGTTTGATGGTTTGTCGGAGGGCATAGCAGGATTTCTTATAAGCTTCCGGGTTAGAGTCCCGCTCCTTGAAAGCGGCAGCTCTAGCCTTTAGCTCAGTGCGGATGTTGCCTGTAATCCATGGCTTCTGGTTGGGGTATGTACGTAGGGTCACTGTGGGGATGACGTCATCGATCGAGTTATCAATGAAGCCAATGACTGATGTGGTGTACTCCTCAATGCCATCAGAGGAATCACGGAACATCTGACCACTTTTTTATTGATCTAGTCACTGGTGCTGCCTGATTAAAATTTTGCTTGTAAGCAGGAGTCAGAAGGATAGAATTATGGTCAGATTTGCCAAATGGAGGGCAAGGGCCAGCTTTCTATGCGTCTCTGTGTGTGGAGTAAAGGTGGTCCAGAGTTTTTTCCCTCTGGTTGCAAATTTAACATGCTGATAGAAATTTGGTAAAATGGATTTAAGTTTCCCTTCATTAAAGCCCCCGGATACTAGGAGCACTGCCTCTGGGTGAGCGTTTTCTTGTTTGCTTATGGAGGAATACAGCTCATTCAATGCTGTCTTAGCGCCAGCCTCAGTCTGTGGTGGTAAGTAAACATCTACAAAAAATACAGATGAAAACTCTCTAGGTAGATAGTGTGGTCTACAGCTTATCATGAGATACTCTACCTCAGGCGAGCAATACCTTGAGACTTCCTTAGATATCATGCACCAGCTGTTATTTACAAAAATACATAGTCCGCCACCCCTTGTCTTACCAGACGCCACTGTTCTATCCTGCCGGTACAGAGCATAACCAGCCAGCTGTATGTTGACTGTCGTCGTTCAGCCACGACTCCGTGAAGCATAAGATATTACAGTTTTGAATGTCCTGTTGGTAGTTTAATCTCTGCGTAGGTCATCGATTTTATTCTCCAAAGATTGCAAGTTTGCTAGCAGAAATTAAGGAAGTGGGGGTTTATTCGATCGCCTACGAATTCTCAGAAGGCAGCCCACCCTCCAGCCCCTTTTTCTCTGCCTCCTCTTCACGCACATCACGGGAATCTGAGCCTGTTCCTGAGAAAGCAGTATATCATTCGCGTTGGGCTCGTCAGACTCGTTAAAGGAAAGAAAGGATTCTGCCAGTCCGTGGTGAGTTATTGCAGTCCTGATGTCCAGAAGTTATTTTCGTTCATAAGAGTCAGTAGCGGCAACATTATGTACAAAATAAGTAAAAAAATAAGTTACAAACAACTCAAATAAACAAACAAAAGAACTAAATCAGCCTTCTTCTCCGGCGCCATTGTTACATGGTGGTTTTGACTCGAAAATGGGTATTCGTTCTGTGGGGAATGTCATTCTCCATTGTGTCACCCATAGTCTGAACAGTCGTCTCACCCATACTTGACACATTTACATTTGGAATCTTATCATTTATGAGACAAAATAGCTCCCAAAGTCTCAGTGCAGTTGTAATCTCACTGCTTGTATCTTCTCACGTATTCCACCCAGTTGCTCAGCTATTTCCTGGATAATGAGAGCCATGAGATCAAATGAGAATTTTTTCATAATTTGGCACCACTGGTCACAGAAATTCTCAATCTCTCTGCCAATTGTGGGTGCCTTCTGGATACTAAGACCTCGTGTAATCAATTTCTTGTGCAAATAGTTGCTCAAAGTGACAGCGTTGAGATGCATATGTGTCTCTCTGTCATATACTGTAGGTGTTTCAGTCTCTTTTGTAGTGATTCCGTTGTTTCAACTGGATCACCATGATTGTCCTTGAGTGGCCAGGCCAAAACCCAGACTTGAATCCCATTGAAAATCAGTGGAAAGACTTGAAGATTGCTGTTCACCGCCGCTCCACATCTAACTTAACCTAGCTTGAGAAATTCTGCAAGGAAGAATGGAAAAAAATTCCCTAACCCAGATGTGCAAAGCTGATAAAGACGTCTCAAAGCTGTAATCGCCACCAAAGGTATTTCTATTCAGTATTGACTCGGGGGTTTGAATACCTATGTAAATGAGATATTTCTGTATTTAATTTTCAATAAATTAGCAAATAATTCAGAAAACATGTTTTCACTTTGTTTTCATAGGGTATTGTGTGTATATGGGTGAGAGAAAACATACAGTTGAAGTCGGAAGTTTACATACAACTTACATACACCTGACAATTAATCCTAGTAAGAATTCCCTGTCTTAGGTGAGCTAGGATCACCACTTTATTTTAAGAATGTGAAATGTCAGAATAATAGTAGAAAGAATGATTTATTTCAGCTTTAATTTCTTTCATCACATTCCCAGTGGGTCAGAAGTTTACATACACTCAATTAGTATTTGGTAACATTGCCTTTAAATTGTTTAACTTGGGTCAAATGTTTTGAGTAGCCTTCCACAAGCTTCCCACAATAAGTTGGGTGAATTTTGGCCCATTCCTCCTGACAGAGCTGGTGTAACTGAGTCAGGTTTGTAGGCTTCCTTGCTCGCACACGCTTATTCATTTCTGCCTACACATTTTCTATAGGATTGAGGTCAGGGAATTGTGTTGGCAACTCCAAAAACTTGACTTTGTTGTCCTTAAGCCATTTTGCCACAACTTTGGAAGTATGCTTGGGGTCATTGTCCATTTGGAAGACCCATTTGCGACCAAGCTTTAACTTCCTGACTGATGTCTTGAGATGTTGCTTCAATATATCCACATAATTTTCCTACCTGATGATGCCATCTGTTTTGTGAAGTCACCAGTCCCTCCTGCAGCAAAGCACCCCCACAACATGATGCTGCCACCCCCATGCTTCATGGTTGGGAAGGTGTTCTTCGGCTTGCAAGCCTCCCCCTTTTTCCTCCAAACATAATGACGGTCATTATGGCCAAACAGTTCTATTTTTGTTTCGTCAGACCAGATGACATTTCTTCAAAAAGTACGATCTTTGTCCTCATGTGCAGTTGCAAACCGTAGTCTGGCTTTTTTTATCGCGGTTTCTGAGCAGTGGCTTCTTCCTTGCTGAGCGGCCTTTCAGGTTATGTCAATTTAGGACTCGTTTTACTGTGGATATAGATCCTTTTGTACCTGTTTCGTTTCCTCCAGCATCTTCACAAGGTCCTTGCTGTTGTTCTGGGATTGATTTGCACTTTTTGCACCAAAGTACTTTCATCTCTAGGAGACAGAACACGTCTCCTTCCTGAGCGGTATGACAGCTGCGTGGTCCCATGGTGTTTATACTTGCGTACTATTGTTTGTACAGATGATCGTGGTATCTTCAGGCATTTGGAAATTGCTCGCAATGATGAACCAGACTTGTTGAGGTCTACAATTTTGTTTCTGAGTTCTTGGCTGATTTATTTTGATTTTACCCATGATATCAACCAAAGAGGCACTGAGTTTGAAGGTAGGCCTTGAAATACATCCACAGGTACACCTCCAACTGACTCAAATTATGTCAATTAGCCTATCAGAAGCTTCTAAAGCCATGACATCATCTTCTGGAATTGTCCAAGCTGTTTAAAGGGACAGTCAACTTAGTGTATGTAAACTTCTGACCCACTGGAATTGTGATACAGTGAATTATAAGTGAAATAATCAGTCTGTAAACAATTGTTGAAAAAATTACTTGTGTCATGCACAAAGTAGATGTCCTGACCGACTTGCTAAAACTATAGTTTGTTAACAAGAAATTTGTGGAGTGGTTGAAAAACAAGTTTTAATGACTCCAACCTAAGTGCATGTAAACTTCGGACTTCAACTGTATGTTTAATCAATTTTAAATTCAGGCTGTAACATTTTTGAATAAGTCAAGGGGTATGAATACTTTCTGAAGGGACTGTATGTGGTTTCCAGACACACACACCTTCAGTCGGGCACAAACGAACACAAACACACAGTGAATATGTGTCATGCAACGTCCATTTCTCCCCAAACAAAGGGACTGATTGTTTGGTACAAACATTGCTCGTGAAAGTAACTAGGAATGTGCTATCGCTAGTCCCATCAAACATTATGCTTGATATATTGACTGAACAAACACCAGAGAGTCAAATTACCTTTAGCATTTATTTAGAAATGCTTAGCATTGTATTTATTTGGTTTGGATTAGCCAACTTGCTACTTACCATCGCTGTGTGAACTGTCTTGAGTAGCTTCCTATGTGAGTGCACACCAGCCAGCCAAGGTTAGCTTTAGCTACAGGATGCACACCTACCAATAATCTGTTTCTCCCTTTTCAGGGTGTTTTCATTGTTTATCATTTACGCTCATGTTTATGCTAATACAACTTCATTGTATCGTGGAATTGAGAATTCTCAGCAATTTAAAGTGTGAATGGTTTATGTCAGGTGAGGGTAGGTCCTTTTAGGATACCCATGCTCCTCATTGTTGGAGAGCCAGAGAGGATGGAAAACCCTCTTTAAGCTGCTTGTCTAGGTAACATGCTGTTACTTTCTGCCATACTCAGATGAGGTTATCAGCGATTAGCCCCGTGTATGAGTTTTTTTTGCCAAAGTCATCGAGTCGAGATAATTTAACTATTGGCCAAGTAAGTTTTTTTTTCAAGTTCATTATTGTTGTCAACCATTTTTCATAACTTTTCTGTATTTGTATATTTTGTACATAAATCATTAGATCCAGTCTAAATAACACCTATTTTTACACCTGATCCTCTGACTCCATCGGAACTATCTTAAAACACACACAGCGCCTCAGGTGTTCTGAACAGCTCAAGACTCAGCATGCAAACCACATTCCTGCTGCCAGCGTAACAAGACACTTAGTGAAAAGGAGAAATATGCACCACATGCACCTAGCTGACAGCTGTTGACCCAGTAGTTCCCGACACTACTAGAGACCCTCTCTGTAGGAAATGACATTGGGGAAACAAGATGTGCTTGTATCAGTCATCAATCAGAGGAGAGGTGCATGGCGGTGCTGTGGCCAGCCCAGTCCAGGCCATTATGGGTTTTTTTCCCCGTTCCTGAGTGTGTTACACCAGGCCAGCACCCATCCTGCCTCACTTCACTTCCTGGGCCAGGCCAGATGTTTCGCTCCCAATCGCAAACTATTTCCTCACAGCATTTGGATCAGGGGGTGGAGGGGGCAGCTCATTCTGTACGTTTGATGTCATCATTACTACTTCAAGGAGTTGGGAGGATTCCCGGCCCGTCATGTTATGGGTGAATGAAAAGCTATTTGAGGAGCCCTCTGCCAAGATTACGTGAAACATGCTTCAATGGAAGACGTAAAAAATCAGTATCGAATAATATACTATGACATTTGAATTAAATCAGTATCTGCCACGAAAGGGAGGGAGGGCCACATTATCGTCATGATGATGAGGAACAAAGACAGCAATGAGAAATTATTGAATTAGTGGAAACACATTTATTGAATTTGCACTTGCCTTCCACAGTCCAATATAGAAACACAGGCTTGTGTCTGATGTCGCCACTCACACACAGACAAGTGTTCCTGAAATCTATGGATCAGGCTCATAATATGAGCCTGGCTGGTGGCTCTTAGAGAGCTGTAAATAGGGCTCCACGACTAACACCCGACTGAACAACTAACAACGAATTACCAACTGAACTGTCCCCAACCCTCATTAGACCCTAAACACTTGAGTACTTGATGATGGGAGTTACCATGTGAAACCAAATGATTACACTTATCACTCATCACTCAACTTATCACTCAGCAAATTAAATGACAAAAATCTCCATCTCCAATCGCCATACTAAAGAAACGTGTGTTTGCATGCGTGTGATATGTGATGTAAGGTTGTATAGTAACATACGTCGTTGTCATAACAAATGAAAATACACTCCAATTCTGGCTTTACCTAAGTTTACCCTATGCTTTCACCCTTCAGTTACAGTACACTGCAGGTTGTAAGATCCGGAGGGCGACAAGGCCTGGTCCGAAATGTCTTAACCCATTCCCAGCAAGGCCTGCTTCTACATTACAGCATTATCAGTGTAAATCAAAACTCTGGCGGATCTCAGAGGACCTTAAACACACAAGACAATCTATGCTCAAACACCTGATGAAAGCCCTGGGATGATTAGCAGGGAATCGTTCCGAGTCAGAAGCACGGCTTGGCAGTGACTGCTTTCGTTCATCATTCCACTTATGTGGGAGAGGATTAGAAGTTATCACGTCTGGGAAATCACTAATCACTGTAACATTCTAGTCATTACACTGAATGCCTACAATTATTTTGGCAAGGGGTTGTTATATGCTGTATCTTCAAACCCATTTCAGCATTACGACACAGGTATAACATGTCTAATAAAAAGTGACATACAATGTGATTGGCTGCTCCTGACGTGTCCTTTGACAATAATAAGAGAGGGCTTAGGGGCCAATTAGGGGTCATCCCTGCTGATAGTACTGCCCAATCAAAACAGAGGACAGAACCAAGAACAGTCTAGAGGGGTAAAAAAAAAAACATCTCAGATGTCACAGCCGTTTGCTGACGCAGAATCTCGTAAATCGTGTTGTTAATAGCTCTCAATGACATAATCTTGCCAAGCAAAATGGTAGGCATTCTTTGAAGAGGGGGGTATAGTAACCGATGCTTCCGTTGTGACATTCTGCAAGGTGGCTTTGATATGCTGCCAGGAACAGCCAGATACTAGGGGGTCTTTCTCAATCTGTTGTTTCTGCTAGTGGTGCCCTCTCGAAACTGCAGCCAGCTAGACAGCACCTGATCCTCTGATGCTCCCAGACCCACTCCACCACCACCCACCTCTACCCACCACCACCTTCCACCCTGACCCAGCTCCCCATCTCAAACTAACCCCTTAATCATCACAGGCCTACTGCACACTGTCAACCTGGAAAACATGCAAAATGTATCCATAGTTCAGTATGATACAGGGAGTACTGTAGCATCTTCCACAATTCTGTTTCATCACTGCTAATCCACACTAAATATATCAGAAGTTAGTCAGTTAGAGACTAATGCATTTCAATAGCAGAATATTGTTTCGTTGGACTTGGAGTGCCAGGTGGCCTGGAAAGAAGCACAGGGTGTATATATAAAAAAGATTTATACAGCTCTCTCAGCGCTTTGAGAGACTCAGTTCCACACAACTGTTTTGCCCTGGCAATAATAATTTTTCATCTAGATTTGTTTGAAAATACCATACTCAGAACCCACATCTAATGGCCTGGCTCTGGCTTGTGGCAGGCAGCTTAACGCAGAAAATATACTGATATGAAGACTGTCTGGATTTTGGAAAAAGCCATTTGGCTTTGCATCGACTGTCTAAACAAGCTTGTCTGACAGCAGGCAGAAAGAAGTGTCTGGCATGGCCGTCCCAGTCTGGGTCTGGGTCTCACCACCACAGCACACAGCTCAGCACACAGAGGCCAACACTCAGCCACACTGCCTCCTGTGTACAGCCCTTATATTTAGCCTCGCATGGAACATGACCCCTAGAAAGAAGAGTGACATTCCCCCAGGGCCAATCTATAATGCTACAACACATCACCAGAACAATAGCTCACACTATTAAGGGGAAAATAACCCAGTGATTATTTTTCTCTTTATTTACACAGAATGCTTAATGGCTAACTTTTAAACTCTTTCCAAAAGTGACCCTAGTCAAAAATGCTCTTGTTGCATAATGGTCGCTCGCAATTAGCAGCAATTTGAAGTCTAGTTGGCAAATAGGAAAGTAAATGATAGTCATTAAAGATCAAGTGGAAATCCAAGTTTGTTCATCTCATTAGGAGAAAATAGAAGAGAGAGAACTTCACTTCGCTGCTGAAGATTGAATATGTAGATCATCAGACTAATTTGGAGGAACAACAGAAACCTGGCAAATTGGTCAATTGTTATTGAATTGCACATATTGTGGCTTCAACAGCGAGAACACTGTAGTACTCAGTCATTGAAAACGCCCTTTTTTTGGCAATCGAAGTAGAGACGATTTATGAGTGTATTGTCAGAACGTGGAGGCCAAAGGAACGCACACCTTGTTAGGCGAGGTGCTGGCTAGCGGAGTAGAACACGCAAAGAAGAAAAGGAGAGCTGCACACTCTAGGAGCTCAGTTGCAATAATTGAATACCATAATTGAATGTATTGTGAGAATGCACTTGAACAGTGAACTAAGAAGGTCTTTACTGTAATCTTTTTAAACATATAGTAGATACTGTGTTGCAACAAGAAATGTTTCAGACACAGTCAAACCACATAAAAATGATGCTTTCACATGTATCTCCACAAATTCCAAAGCAGCAATAAAGGGAAATGCATTTGGACAGAGAAAGCATGTGATATAATTCTAGAGCATCTGGCCAACAGAGTTTTTCAACAACAGAATATCTCTGAAACAATGAAGCACTTCAGAATGGGCATTACAGAGCCTGTCTACATTGTTAAAAGGTTCTCAAGTTTCAACAGATGGTACTTCAGGTGAAGTGTAGAGAGCATTCACAGACTGTAACATGGACAGCATAGCGTGTCCTCATAGAGTGCAGTGTATAACTTGAAACAGGGCCCTGGCGTTGTCATTCAAGTACCTAACATGATGCTCGACTAAGTCAATGTTTTAGTATTTGAAACACTGTTGTGTAATGAATGACCATAATGTTCCTGGAACGAACCATCCAAACTATAACACAGAGGAACCTTTCCAGACTGTCCGTCAAGATGCTATCATCTTTCTGCAGAATACAATCCTCTGAACCTCTCCGTCAAAATAGGATTTCATATCAGATAAGCTTTCACGTTTACAAGGTTTGATCAGCACACAGGAATTCAAACTTGGCATTTTCAGAAACAATGTTATTTTTTCATGATGGAAGTTTACCTTAGATTTGATTCGATCAGGTTTGGTCTAATTCTATCCCATCTCCATCGATCCACGTGTTCTAAGAAAACTGATACATGCCTCTTATTTGTCTGGATATTCAATGTAGATTCAGTTGGGTGGATTGAGAAGCAGTGAGAAGAGAGGTGGCTGGGACTTGTGAAAGCATGAATCCTTTATTACTCACACAGAATAGCAGCACAGCTGCCACCACAGTGGTCAAATGCAGCTCCAGAGGCAGATCCCATTTCCCTGGCTTTCTTTCTAGAGCCCATATGCAGCGGGTGCATTGAAGTCTCTCTGTGCTCCTTTCAATAAGACCTCAAAGCTTGACACTGAACAGGCTATAATAAATATGATACCCTGACAGCACTGGGCTTATTTCATATTGTTGTTGCTTATTCCTCATGGCAACAGGAACAATTCAGTGAGCGGCGGAAGCGTTGGTGTTCATTGGAAAACTTAAAATAACTCAGAAGTCTCTGTCACATCAAAGCCTGACCTATAATTATAGCCTCTGTGAAAGTTTAATCTGTGGTGGTCAGTCGTGTAAGCCGGGCCCTACAGAATGGCTGGGTTGTGATGTGAACTGAAGGCTTGGAGAGAAAAAGCAATTGGCCTGTTTTCAGAACTGGCACTGAGCTATTGCTCCTCCACCGCAGCTTCTCTGTATGTCAACCAAACATTACATCTTCTTCCAAAAATGACATAAAACCTTATCAGTTGTTCCTTTGAAGACAGGCGTTAGCAATTCATCTTTATTGACATCTGCCTCGCTCTTACATAACGGGATGTAAGGAGACAATGTCCTCATTATCAATTTACCATGTACTAATATTTTACCAGATACATGTGGATTCAATCAGGAGCGAGGACACGGGGGACGCGGGAGCGTTCTCAAGTGAGCTCTCATTACGACATTATCCAAAACACTTTTTTATGGGACCAGCAATAGAGCAGTTGAGGAAGCTAACTGAGAGTTTTATTGTAGTTTCTCCCTCTCCTGGCTGGAGATCGGCACCACATTAAAAAACACCAACAAACTGTTGAAATAAATGACACATAGCTATGTAGATAGAAGTTGTACCACTGACCTCCATGTTGGAAACAGCCAGAACAGTGCTGCTGCACATCCACCATGGCTGCACATCAGAGCAGAAACCTTCCTCTACCCCCTGTAATTCACATGCATGCTCAAACCTAGGATGACTACAATTCAAATACCAAATCTTACAACACGTCTTTGTATGTTTTTCCTATGTTTTTGATGAAACTCTAACTAACCCTGTCTCCTGAAACTAGATGCAACTCTGAGGAATTTTCTCTGGAGTACATGCAAGCAGTATTAGTGCTGTTGTTTGTCCCATCTCATAAGAGAAAAACACCTGGTTAGCGGATATACAGTGTAACAGGGCAGAGTTCAGGGTCTTCTCGTTACACAGTTGCACAGGGCCAAACATCAGTGAACAATTAAAACCCAGATTGGCCCATTGTGTTTGATAGCATCTCTAGTCATTATGGCTTGGCTAATTGTGGCTCCTGGCAGATTATTTTCCCCTCATGAAAATCTGGGTGCGTCACAGAGTGAATCGCACCAGCCGTAGAGGCTGGATTAAATCATGTTCCTCCTGTCTAGCCTTCCAGGAATCCAGTTGGTAGCAGCTATGGCCTGGACACAATGAATTAGAAAAGAGTTAGATTAAATCCCTGAGCTGCATTGATGTAGCTCCATGCCAACTCCTACCTCAGCCTTTATGTGCCCCAGGGGACAAGGCTTATATCAGAGGACAAACTGTGCCTTCCAGAGGAGAGCGAGCACAGCACAGTCCATTTTCCTCTCCACAAGGTACTCTAATGGGTTTGATTTAGGTGCTAACCACATAGAACTGAAACCAGTTTCTTCATTTTCCCCCTCATGATTTGCATCAGAATATACTTTTTCTAAACTTGATTCCAACGAGGTCCACAGATGCTCTATGTGCAAGTGAATCACTATATTTCTGTCTACGATATTTCCGGCCAAAAAGTTGTGAAATAAACTGTTGTTTTGTCCCCCCTGGGGGGCCATATTATGTGAGACCCTTGCCAGCCCGTCAATTTCCACCTCGGTTCTTGGAGAGAGTAAGGAGTGTTAGGCTGTGAGAGGCAGGCTAGTGAGCTGGGTCTGGACACGAGGGGAGGAGATGCCTGTGGTTTGTGTGGTCCAGGGAAGATGCCCAAAAGGCCTGCAGACATTCGAAACTGAGAGGCCATTCAAACCTCTCCAGCATATTACAGTCGCTCTGATCATTCATTTCCCAAATTATAGCGAGACAGCTAAGCAGGAAGAGGTGTTCTGTGAAGCCAAGTCCTAATAACATAAAAACATAGTTTAGCTCTGAAATAGGTTTTCATACTTAAAAGGGGGATTTTGATAGAGCACAAGGAAGTTAATTGAAAAGCAATACGAAACATTTATTTACTGAAACCGACCTAAAATAGCAAAAGAAAAGCCAGCAAAGGTCGTTTTCCGATGTCTGGAAATAAGAAACTGCGATAAATTCTATTTTTTTGTGGGGGGCCCAGACATGTCAAATATCTATGTAATCACCTATTGCGTAGGATAAGTTAGCTAGTGCTCACCAAGGACCAGAGGCTGACATTGTTGGATTTTTTGAGCTGTAAGTTGAACTCCGCTGCCTCAACCCCCAGCGATCAAGCTCTCTGACCTCTGCCTGCTTTAACTGGGCCAGCAGCATACCACCCTAAATCCCACTGCTGGTTTGTTTCTGAAGCTAAGCAGGGTTGGTCCTGGTTAGTCCCTGGATGGGAGAACAGATGTTGCTGGAAGTGGTGTTGCAGGGCCAGTAGGAGGCACCCTTTCCTATGGTCTAAACAAATATCCCAATTCCCCAGGGCAATGATTGGGGACATTTCCCTGGGTAAGATGCTGTCTTTTTGGATGGGATGTTAAATGGGTGTCTTGACTCTCTGTGGTCACTAAAAGATCCCATGACATGCATTGTAAGAGTAGGGTTGTTAACCCTGGTGTCCTGGCTAAATTCCCAATCTGGCTTTTATACTATACCATCATGATCACCTAATCATCCCCAGCTTCCAATTGGCTCATTCATCCCTGTAACTATTCCCCAAGTCTTTGCTGTAAATGAGAATGTGTTCTCAGTGAACTTACCTGGTTAAATAAAACTGGTCCCATGCACAGCCATACTGGTAATTCATGTTTTCAACACCAAGCCCCCATCACGGGAACTCAGCCTGACCAGTGTGGAAGGGACACTTTGTTCCCCAGAAATGTTGCTGTCTCTGCGAATGACAGCTGCATCACAAAGGCCTGCTGGTTGATGTGATGGATTTGGCTTGGAACCTGCAGTCCGCCAGGCCGGGAACTGTGGCCTTAAGTATGTGTCTGACAAGGCCCTGGAGAGCTTGACGGACAGAGAGAAAGATCTATCTTTCCTGCGCTGCCAAGCTTTCTAAGACCCTGTGGCCTGAGAAGAAAGTCAACCACTCATGGGACTTTGTTGTCCTTATCTTTGCAACAGGGGAACAAACTCTGATCCCTAGTCTTACTCTGCCAATATCACTGTCTTGTCAAAATGCTACTTTCTTTAAAAAATGATCTATAATTAATTACAATATGAGTGAAATAGTTCACGTATGTTAGAGGCAGCTTTTCTGTGTTGGAAAGGTGTGGGTGTACCCCAACAACAGAATGGTGTGGGAGTACACTGGTCATTAAATATATTAAAGAGAGTAGAATGCTGAATGGCCAGCTCAACTTCCTCAGGAAGATGACATCAAACGGTCTGTTTGAGATAAGCGTTTTCTTCTCCAATTTAAGCGTTTCCCACAAATATGAGTATGGGATGAGTCAACAACATTATTTGGGCATGAGTTCAAATAATATAAACTTTTAAAAGTGAGTTTCTCCCTGGACAGTTACTTTAAACATGGCAGCTGGTTTTTACCCAATCCCCCAACCATCCCGCCCCTTCCCATCCCATCCCAAGCCCCACGACGGTTCACATGAGTCCAAGGTAGCCTCCAGAGCTGAGTCTGCACTCTTTGCCATGTTGATGTTCTATAATCCAGCGTTAGCAGAGAAACACAATTGCCTGGACACTCCTAAACCATTGCAGAGGATGTCACCAGTGCTCCGGAAAGCCCTTACCCATTCACATCACAAGTGAAAGTGATCATCAGGGACCAGGGTCGAGCCAGAGGTCAAGTTTGTAGCATCAGCACAAAGACAAACCTGTCCCTCCAGTACACTGAACACTGAGCCTGCTCAGAACTCATTCATGTTCATTCACACCCACACTAGTGAAATAGATCAGGGATCCCATGCTACAGTCCCTATCCTAGTTCCTATCCTTGCAGAGATTAGAAAGAACAGAAACGGGTGAAGGTAAAACTGTTATGACATATGGGAATTAACAGTCCGAGTCCGAGCACCCCTCCATAGCCCTCTATTCCCCCAACTCAAGGCATACTCTTTTAGCTGTAGAATCTGAGGACAAGGGGATGACACTTGGTACTTCCTCTCTGATTATGATAGCTGACTACCAGGTGGCAGGATAACTTTCCCAGTCAGAACGTCTTACCATAACCACTTAGCATAAAGAGCATGCAAGCTTGAAAGTGTCAAGAGTATTAGGGACCTAAAGTTAGTAGGATATTTGCTATTTTGAATTTTTCCCCTTCTGTGTAGTTATGAGAAACTGTGAGGAAAGATGTCTTCCCTTGCTTTCAACATTAAAGTTACCATTCCACCACAATTGCTACTATTACCATAACTAGGACTCCCACCACAGCTACTGCTATTACTATGTCTCACACTGCTCCTAATTCTATAACAACTACTACAGTATATTACAGAACAACAATAATACTTCTGGCAGCTTCCGTGAACACCTACTAGGGTATGGTGACAGTAGCTTCCAGCAGTAAGAGTCGTGTGGTCTATCTGGGGTTAGGCTAAAAGGGATGACTGTTCAATGATTAACACGAAGAACTCCCTCACTGACCACAGTTTCCTCTGAGAAGTTACTGTGTGGTTCAATGTAAAGCTTAGAGTCAATAAGACCCGTAACCACTAGGCCTATTAGTCACCAGACAACAAGTGTGGGCCGATATGAGGAAACCAGTCACTGCCTACTGTAAGATAAATATATCACCATCATTCACTTAAGGGTCATTTTGCTCCGTGCACATGGCTGGTTGCCTTGCCCTCAACATCGGTCCAATACCTTACATGATATGGCTGAGTAAATTGAGCTGCCTTAAAGGAAAACTCCACCTCAAACATTTGATTTGGTATTTGTTTCATTAGTCCATTGTTGACATAGTCCCAAAATGTTTTGCTTGTCAGTAATCAAGATTTCAAGATATGTAACCTTCAAAATACAGAAAGGCATCATACAGGGATGATCCTGTCAAAATGTTTTACTTGGTTCTTCAATGATAGGCAGAACAGATAAGGTTAAGTTTGATTCTTTACAAGTAAATATGAACAAAATCCAACTTATCACATGGAATGTGTACAGGCTCCATGATGAAGAAAAAAACATATGGTTCTCAGCATATTATTGTAAGAGTTACATAAAAAAAGAGAAATTGAACATTTAAAGAGTAGCTGGATTGGAGAGTCCTATGCTCCCACCTACTGTCATAACAGCAGAGGTGTAAGCATCTGATAAATAAGAATATACCGTTTTCTCTTATATCCCAGCACAAGGACCAAGAAGGCCATTTTATGATGGTGGACATTCCTGCAGTCAGCATGTCAGTTGCAAGCTCCCTCAAAATTTGAGACATCTGTGACAAAACTGCACATTTTAGAGTGGCCTTTTATTTTCCCCGACACAAGGCACCTGTGTAATGTTCATGCTGTTTAATCAGCTTTTTGATGTGCCACAACTGTCAGGTGGATAGATTATCTTGGCAAAGGAGAAATGCTCACTAACAGGGATGTAAACAAACATTTAAGAAAAATTATATTTTTGTGCATATGGAACATTTCTGGGATCTTTTATTTCAGCTCACGGAACATGGGACCAACACTTTACAAGTTACGTTTATATTTTTGTTCAGTATAATAACAAACTTATAAGCAGACTTGATACGTATGAAACAATTAAACAGGGTTTATTAACAATAGACACTCACAAACAAATACAACGACATGTTTCAATTTAACACAATACGCAAGAAAACAAGATATAGATTTATTAATAATGACTGTTGTTGCCGAAAAGTATTTTAAGCCGTCTTGAATGGCCTTTTCTATTCAAAACATTGGAAGCTTTTTACTAACTTTCCAACTGAAATAATACATTTAATAAAAAATATTCTTTACATGTCCTAAAGCAAAAACATACAAAATAAATACATTATCTGATGAAATTGCTTAGAAAAGGGCACTAGACAGGGATGTCTCCTCTCTCCCATCCTGTTTGCACTGGCACTAGAACCGCTTGCAGAAAGAATTAGACAGGAACCAAACGTAACAGGTACTGGTAAACATTAATATAAACTCAATTTCTTTGCAGATATACCTGATCAATATTGAAAATTCAATGCCCCCTTTCCTAAAAATATTTTAAGAATACTGAAACATTTCAGGATATAAAAGTTTACATAAAAAAACCTTGATAATTGCAAAAAAGAATAACAATCAATCTACAGCAATCATTTAAGTGGACCACAAAAAAATATAAAACACTTAATAAGTGTCAACAAACAACAAATATATGAAGATAACTTTAATCCATTAATCAACAATATGAAAGCAGATCTAATTCAATTGAATTATCTTCCCATAAATCCTACAGAGAGAATAAACCTCTTTGGAACGGCAAGTCTCCCAAATGTTTTGTATTCATTTTCGGCAATAACAATTACCTCACCGAAGACATTTGGTATACTTGGTCATAACAGACTTTATATGGGCTAATAAAATGAATAGAATACATGGGAATGCTTTAAATCTTTCTAAGGCTAAGTGTGGTTTTAACCTTTAGACTTGGAATTGTATCAACTCACCACCCAAGGCTTTTACTAATGACATATAGTTAAATGCACTAAAGAGGAACAATGGGTACATATTGAAGATTCACATGCTCATCCCCAGACTCTTTTTGCATGTCTATTTTCAAAAGATAAAGCTAACAACATTAACAACTTCTTGGTTAACAACACTATAACAATACAGTGCATTCAGGAAGTATTCAGACCCATTCATTTTTCCACATTTTGTTACTTTACAGCCTTACTCTAAAATGTATTACGTTTAAAAATACAAATAAATCCTCATCAAGCTACACATAATACCCCATAATGAAAACAGGTTTTTAGAAATGTTTGCAAATACCTGTTTCCATTGATCATCCTTGAGCTGTTTCTACAACTTGAATGGGGTCCACCTGTGGTAAATTTAATTGATTGGACATGATTTGAAAAGGTACACACCTGTCTATATAGGTCCCACAGTTAGCAGTGCATGTCAGAGAAAAAAACAAGCCATGAGGTCGAAGGAATTGTCCGTAGGGATCCGAGACAAGATTGTGTCAAGGCACAGAACTGGGGAATGGTTCTAAAAAATTATATTGAAGGTCCCCAAAAACACAGCGGCCTCCATCAATCTTAAATGGAAGACGTTTGGAACCAGCAACACTCTTCCTAGAGCTGGCCACCCGGCCAAACTGAGCAATCAGGAGAGAAGGGCCATGGTCAGGGAGGTGACCAAGAACCCAATGGTCACTCTGACAGAGCTCCAAAGTTCCTTTGTGGAGATGGGAGAGCCTTCCAGAAGGACAACCATCTCTACAGCACTCCACCAATCAGGCCTTTATGGTAGAGTGACCAGACTGAAACCACTCCTCAGTAAAAGGCCAAAAGTCACCTAAAAGACTCTCAGACCATGATGAAACCAATATTGAACTCTTTGGCCTGAATGCCAAGCATCACGTCTGGAGGAAACTAGGCACCAGTCATCACCTAGCCAATATCATCCCTACAGTGAAGCATGGGGGTGGCAGCATCATGCTGTGGGGATGTTTTTCAGCGGCAGGAACTGGGAGCAAGGGAAAGATGAACGGAGCACAGTACAGAGAGATCTTTGATGAGAACCTTCTCCAGAGTGCTCAGGACCTCAGACTGGGGTGAAGGTTCACCTTCCAACAGGACACCAACCCTGATCACACAGCCAAGACAATGGCTTAGGGACACGTCTCTGAATGTCCTTGAGTGGCCCAGCCAGAGCCTGATCTAACACCTCTGGTGAGACCTGAAAATAGCTCCCCATCCAACCTGACAGAGCTTGAGAGGATCAGCTGAAATGAATGGGAATTTGAGATTCTTCAAAGTAGCCACCCTTTAACTTGATGACAGCTTTGCACACTCTTAGCATTCTCTCAATCAGCTTCATGAGGTAGTTACCTGGAATGCATTTTAATTAACAAGTTTCCCTTGTTAAAAGCACATTTGTGGAATTTCTTTCCATCTTAATGTGTTTGAGCCAATCAGTTGTGTTGTGACAAGGTAGGGTTGGTATACAGAAGATAATCCTATTTGGTAAAAGACCAAGTCAAGAACAGCTCAAATAAGCAAAGAGAAACAACAGTCCATCATTACTTTAAGACATGAAGGTCACGTAAAATGTCAAGAACTTTGAAAGTTTCTACAAGTGCAGTCTCAAAAACCATCAAGCGCCTTGATGAAACTTGAGGACCGCCACAGGAATGGAAGACCCAGAGTTACCTCTGCTGCAGAGGATAAGTTCATTAGCGTTAACTGCACCTCAGATTGCAGCCCAAATAAATGCTTCACAGAGTTCAAGTAACAGACACATCTCAACATCAACTGTTCAGAGGAGACTGTGTGAATCAGGCCTTCATGGTAAAATTGCTGCAAAGAATCCACTACTAAAGGACACATGCCCAGAAGGCCAGCATCCCAGAGTCACCTCTTCACTGTTGACATTGAGACTGGTGTTTTGCGGTTACTATTTAATGAAGATGCCAGTTGCCAGGACTTGTGAGGCTGTTTCTCAAACTAGGCACTCTAATGTCCTTGTCCTCTTGCTCAGTTGTGCACCGGGGCCTCCCACTCCTCTTTCTATTCTGGTTAGAGACAGTTCTGCACTGCACTATTCTGTGAAGGGAGTAGTACACAGCGTTGTATGAGATTAGAGGTTGACCGATTAATCGTAATGGCTGATTAATTAGGGCCGATTTCAAGTTTTCATAACAATCGGTAATCAGCATTTTTGGACACCGATTATGGCCGATTACATTGCACTCCACGAGGAGACTGCGTGGCAGGCTGACTACCTGTTATACGAGTGCAGCAAGGAGCCAAGGTAAGGTGCTAGCTAGAATTAAACTTATGTAATAAAAAACAATCAATCTTAACAGGGAAATTGTGTCACTTCTCTTGTGTTCTGTGCAAGCAGAGTCAGAGTATATGCAGCAGTTTGGGCCGCCTGACTCGTTGCGAACTGTGTGAAGACCATTTCTTACTAACAAAGACCGTAATTAATTTGCCAAAATTTTACATAATTATGACATAATATTGAAGGTTGTGCAATGTAACAGCAATATTTAGACTTGGATGCCACCCGTTAGATAAAATACGGAACGGTTCCGTATTTCACTGAAAGAATAAACTTTTTGTTTTTGAAATGATAGTTTCTGGATTTGACAATATTAATGACCTAAGGCTCGTATTTCTCTGTGTTATTATATTATAATTAAGTCTATGATTTGATAGAGCAGTCTGACTGAGCGGTGGTAGGCAGCAGCAGGCTCGTAAGCATTAATTCCAACAGTGGGAATATTGAAGACTCATGTTAAAAGGAACCACCAGCTTTCATATGTTCTCATGTTCTGAGCAAGGAACTTAAACATTAGCTTTTTTACATGGCACATATTGCACTTTTGCTTTCTTCTCCAACACATTGTTTTTGCATTATTTAAACCAAATTGAACATGTTTCATTATTTATTTGGGACTAAATTGGAAGTTCACGTTTGTTATTTTGTTTGAGAGTTTTTTTGAATATTAAAATCATGAACACTTTCCACGCTGCGTCTTGGTCCACTCTTCATTCAACAGACGAGAGCAGTTACATGGATGATTATCTTCTCATCACTCATCTTGAAAAAAAAAGTATATTAAAAACTTGGAAATCAATTCATCCGCCATCATTAACACAATGGGAAAATCAAATGATTTATTATTGAAATATTGAAATAGCATGGGCGACCGAGAAAATCAAATTGGTACAATTTAAGGACATGTGGCAAACAATGCAAGCACTAGGGATGGAGGTGTGAGAATTTGGGTCTGGGCAGAGGAGATGTAGTTGATGTTTGTAAGTTGTTGTTCGTATGTGTATGTTTGTATTTTTTTTAAATAGGAACTTTTTTTTAAATGCAGCACTGTTTATCAAGCTAGCTAGCTGGTTCATCTTGGAGAATTTCAGTTGAAACTTTACAGGGTGAGGTCTGGGTACATTTCAATAAACATATATATTGAATGCCAGACAATGTCCATATATCATGACTGTCAATGATGTGAAGAAGTTTGCATGAACCTCCCGTTTGGCATGTGTCTTGATGTAATGGCCAACCCTTTTGATCCATGCTGAAGACCTAGCTAGCCAGTTACTAGCTAACGCCAGACACAGATGAAAGCTGAAACCTAGAAGTAGCTTTGCCTTAGATGAATAGGGGAAACCTCTTATTATATTTGCTGCCGTGCTGCAGTCAAAACGAGAGGCTTTTTGTGCTGTCACAAAAATACCTTAATAATCCTGCGTTAATCCCGACCTCCTGAATCCAAGTGTATTGTCATGGGGGAGGGGACAAGTATAATCAATTGTACTGATCTGGTTTCATACAAATATCATCCAAGTTCATGAAAAACATGATTTTGACTGTTCGGGAGCTTTAAGTGAAACAGCTTTGCATGGACTCACAGCAAGGTCACCATTGTGTTTGTGGAGTAAATTATCATGAAGTTTTGGCTGAGAAAGCAATACAGTATCTGCTACAACAGTGCAACCTGCAGTTAGCATATCAATTTCTATTAGTCCAGATAAGCTAGCACAAGTGTAGAGACCATTAGATGGGAAGTTGTTGCTGTGCAGAGTCCTACAGTACAATCCAGGTTCCTCCTCTCTCCTCTTCTCTCACAGAGAGAAATCACCTTTGGAAAGATGACTGCACATCCTGCTCTGCCCTGCCCCTGGCCTGGACCCGTTTCCTGTGGAGACCTGATGTCAGAGAAGGAGAGAGGGACGGGAGAGAGGAAGAACCCAGGGGAGGCAGTGACTGTGTCCTCCATGCCGTACTGTATCACTGATCCAGCTGTATCACCGATCCACCCATTCGGACTGGAGTGGTTCAAGGCTGGCCCTGACCCTCATAAAACGGGCTGACAGACTGGCTGTGACCACCAGGATATCATGCTGGCAGGGAAGGACGTTTCACTACTTAAGCTGAGCAAAGCCCCCCACAGGAAAGCCTGTGTTACGCTGAACCTCTGTCGAATCCCACTGCAGGGGTGACGAACGGGGCGGACGAGGGACGGCATGGGGAGGGAATGGATTATTTATTTGGCAGCCACGTAAGGATGTACTCATTCTGAAGTGTGGCCCAGAGACCTGGCAATCTCTAGCCTGCCGTTAGACCTGGCCAGACCCTGGGAGGTCCACACAGTTCACTATAGGTGAAGGGTCGGAATAAAGTGGAGTAGGTGGGAGTGTAGGGGAGTAGGGTGGGAGAGTTGGAGAGTAGGGGAGGACAGAGGGAGTGTAGGGTAGTGGGAGTGTAGGGTAGGACAGTGGAAGTGTAGGGTAGGACAGTGGGAGTGTAGGGGAGGACAGTGGGAAAGTAGGGGAGGACAGTGGGAGTGTAGGGTAGGACAGTGGAAGTGTAGGGGAGGACAGTGGGAGTGTAGGGGAGGACAGTGGGAGTGTAGGGGAGGACAGTGGGAGTGTAGGGTAGTGGGAGTGTAGGGTAGGACAGTGGAAGTGTAGGGGAGGACAGTGGGAGTGTAGGGGAGGACAGTGGGAGTGTAGGGGAGGACAGTGGACGTGTAGGGTAGTGGGAGTGTAGGGGAGGACAGTGGGAGAGTAGGGGACTAGAGTGGGAGTGTAGGGGAGGACAGTGGGAGTGTAGGGGAGGACAGTGGACGTGTAGGGTAGGACAGTGGGAGTGTAGGGGAGGACAGTGGGAGAGTAGGGGACTAGAGTGGGAGTATGGTCAAAGTGGACACAGTAAGTTTGCATGATCCCGATTTATGATTTTAGCTACAAACATTATGAACACACTTTCTTTACTGTGAATAATCTAAACGGTCTGTGTTTGGCCTCAGAGTACTCTGCACAGGCCTACTGTAAACTGAGTTAAACACTGCAAAAGTCTACACCTGTTTTACTGGAATGTCTTACAGACCGTCCATGTCTTACAGACCGTCCATGCCTTACAGACCGTCCATGTCTTACAGACCGTCCCGATATTCCCAAGTGTTGACAAACCACTTCACAAAATACAGCAGACAGTATTCATTTCCCATCTGCTGCGGACACAGTGCACACAGGGTGATTTCATTACCGCGGGAGGCTAACTGGCAGGTCGGGAGAGCAGGCTGTCTGGACTCCCAGACCGCTCCACGTTGGCCGGCCAGACGACCCCTCATGCCCTTATCACTGCCGGCCAACTTGGCCCATCTTAAGCCCAGCTCTGCTTGGAGCTGCTGCATAATGCCTGTTTTCTTGGCGCGACCCAACAGGCAATAGAGGTAAAGTCAGTAACAAGGTGCTACTGGCGTAACGACCCAAACCTGTTTCCCAGACGGAAACATACCTCACACCTTCCCTCTTAGGGAGAACAGGAAAGGCCTGGACAGGCTGGAGGCAGGAGAGTAGAGGCAGCGTAGGCAGGGGCAGGGGTCTGCGGCGGTTGTTGTTGAGAGTGGCCCTTTCTCCCCGGCCGGAGAAGAGGACAGGGGTAAAAACAGCAGGATGTTCTAATCTGTGCCGAGGCAGCTCTCCTCACCCGTTAATTTGGGCTTGGCACCGCTCTGCACTCTCTCACTGACCTCGCATTGCTCCCGCGCCTCTGGCCACAGCACAACCAAAACCTGATATCTGAGACAAAGACCTGGGTTCACTACTGCTCCAGGGGTGAACTTTTTCCACCTCTGGGTTACAACAGGGCCTGAATTGAGAATGGTGCTCACTAGAACTGGACCCACACATATAGTACATTACACAAACATCTTCTGAGATGAAGTACTCTAGTAGCCTGAAAATACAGACACGTGAGCCTGCCACTCTCTGACTGGGTTATGTGAATAATCTTTTCCAAATGTCCACACACTCACTGTTTTCTATACTTCTCATAGTTTGGGCCTGTTTCTGGCTTCACAACCCCATTTTATCTAAACGTCTGTGTTTGCCAACTCATCCACAAGCGTTCATTTGAATGGTTGGACAGGCTCTGGCCAGGCTTGTGTTGTGGAGTAGGAAATGGCTCATCTTCAGATGAACAACACCTGCTGCGATGTGTTAGTCAGCTCCATTAGAGACACGCGAGATCAAGCTGCTCATCGCCAGGTTGTGTGTGACTCAGTAATGGTGTCTGCCTCTTGTAATGTCAAATATGCAGCTTTGCTCTCTTATTTGTCCCAGATCTGTGACTCAGGTTGCAAATATGTCCCCTAAGTCAATATCAAAGCAACCATATGCATAGCAACTGTGCACTTCTGACACATGCCTTGTATTGATTACAAACTAAAGATTTATCGTGACTAAGAAACAATGCAAGGGAAAATCATTTAAAAACTGTTTTCGGGAAAACATCTGCCAACACATTGAGTTGGGTTACTTCAAGCTAGTACATGCATCAGAGTGGTTTTGCCAGTGTAATTCCATAACACCAACAGAAATACAATGTGACATAACAGCAAAAGGCACTCTCGGTTCTCGCAATTAGATCGTACTGGACCATAAATGTCAACTGTAATCGAATACTCTGCAGAGATTTCAGAGAACGATATTACCCAGATGACACTTTGGCTGAAAACGAAGGGTGACCTCAGTGCTCAAACAAATTATGGCACTTAATACAACTGCAGGAGGATTAGAAAAGCATTGGGCTCTCATCCAAGGCAGAGAAGCATTTGACAAGACACACTTTTCCCATACATAACAAAAACAATCGGCCTGCACAGTCATAGACACAAACAAGCATCACCTTTCAACACCCTCAGTCGGAAATACGGTTCAAACCATAACACGACCATAATCAGAAGATTTGGCAGTGACCTCCAAGCTTAACAACGTACTTAAGCAAACAGTGGAGAAAAAAATACAATCATTTTTTAGCAGAAATGCACGAGTATCATTTCCAGAATGATTGCGAGACAAATAGAATGCTGTCGAAGCCAAAAGTCTGATGCCATTCTCTGGTCTGATTAATGGTCTTTGGAGAATAGCTGAATGTTTAGTGAGATGACCTAGTCGGACCAGTTGTCACGCTATGTGCATCGGTAGTCATTGTTAGTCTAGTCCAATTAACAAATTGACATTTTTATAATGTTACACAACCCCAAAGAAAATACATTATTCATTCAAATCTGGTTTCTATCTTCACAGCAAATGGCAAGCGTTACTATGGCAATCCTATGTGGCAAATCAGACGTTGCTTTCCTTCACACTTGTTGAACTTCACGTGAAGTTCATGTTGAACTTCATGTTCTTCAAACATGGCTTCTTAACCCCCTGTGGAGTTAATATGGAGCAGCTCTTTTAATGGCGAAGAAGGAAAGTCATGCTAGGTTGTTTAGCTCTGGCTCTACAGACAATTAAGAATGAAGCATGAAACATTTAACATATGGACCCATATGGGCTCATCTGCTATGATTCGACCCAATGACAAACACACATCATAGTGCATACCAGGATAAAGAACTTCTGTTTTGCACACGCTGTATGTCGTACATACACAACATAAAGCATATCATTGCACTTGCTTCTCACACTGTCCAGGTGACTGTTGTAGTAGTTCAACTCACGGTGGTGTGTACAGTACAGTGCTTTTCTCCTTCCTCTGCCTGCTTCTGTAAGACTAAGGCTGATTTTGAAAAGATGCGAAATTATAATTTTCTCTTCTTACTGTAGAAATGAGGAGCTTAGAGGCATAACTCCTTTTTACATGAGCTTAACCCCCCCCACCCCCCCCACCCCCCACCCCGAATAAACAGCAGAATCTACACTTGAGTCCAAGTTTGACTGTGAAACGAATTCCATGTTCAAATGAAGATGTATATCAGTGTGCCATGACACTGGGCCAAAAACATTTCATAAAGCCGCAGGGCTGCCATGCCCACATGTCAGACTGCCATCATAGATCAAAAGAAATGGCATCGGAGGTTTAAATCCTCTTCTGAACTCAGCGATTATATTACAAAAATCTCAGATGTCAGTGGTCTAGCGCCAGAAAATCAGTTTTGATTACACTTCAAAGGCCTACTGTACTCTTGGATTGGAAACCAAGAATATTTTACTGTCACCCCACTATTTAGTGTGTTACAGATCCAGAATGTATGCATCTGATCAAATACTGAAACTTCTGTAAGTCCAGTATTCCATATTCAGTGTCTACTGAGCTCCTATATTTAAGTTGAAGGCATTCAGCTGTACAACGGACTAGGTATCCCCCTTTCCTTTCCTTCCCTCTTAAAGTATGTTTAAAGCATAAAGCATGTTGAACACAAACAATCAAAAGATCATTTACATTTCTTTCTTTGCTTCTGTTGGGAAAACACATTGTTTCTATAGCTAAACAGAGCTAAATTAGGTCAGTGTGTAAAGGTCAGTGAGTAACCATCTTTAAATGTGTAAATACTCCAGCAGGAAGTGGGTACAGTGCAGCGGTGGACTTACACAGGTTGAAGAGGCTGTCTGGTGGTATCAGGTCTGATTGTCTGGGCCCTGGGGCTGGGGTTGTCTATGGCTTGCCTCTCTGTAGGTCTCCTCCTGGGCTGCTCTCTCTGGAAGGGGTTAGTGCCTGGCTGGATGCGCCTCAGGGACCCTCCGTTGTGGATGTACACCTGCTCTGGTGCTGCCTCCTCGCAGCGGGCCCCCTGGAACCCCGAGCGGCACACACATGTGTGGGGCCTACTGCAGGAGCCGCGGTTATGGCAGGGGGGCTGGCAGTCGGCTGCGGGAAGGGGGGGGGAGATCATTAGCGGTGTCATGTTAGAACATGTGGTCTTTCACATAAAGGAGCAGCTCCAGACATGGCCTACATTATCTCAGCATTGGCCCAGATTGACTTTAAGTGATTCAATCATGGGGGCGATTAGTTGTGTGTCTCTGCCCTTGCTTTTCCTTATAGTACAGAGCCTGGAGGGAATGTCATGTTCAATTTCACCTGAGCCCATAACAGCCTTGTTTAGTCTAAATGTATGTGATCGCTTACATTTAACCCTTGTCCGATTTCTCCAATTTTTTACTTCAGCTCCTTGGTGGTGCTTAATGCTACTGGCGTTCCAATGCTCAGCAGTTTTCCTAGAAATACCTTTCATTACTGATTCCAAATCGAATTTGTGTCATTGCCATTATAAAGACAAACAGCTTAAAAGGGTCATAAATGAAGCACATAAAAAAATGAGCGAATGGGAAACTAGATTCCACAGGCCGACTTGGAGCCTAACTTGAGTCTGACTGTAAATGCCTCACCTTTCATATATGGCATGGCTCGTGCTCGCAGATATTCCTAGATTTGAAAAACAAACCAATCTGTTTTCCTTGTCTGGTCAAAGATTGATGTATAAACAATATTTATCAATTGTCTGAAAATACAGTGAGTGTTGAGGTAATTTTATGGTCATGGCAAAACTTTCCGCACACGGCCAACCCTGGCCCCTCCCTGCACCTCACTCCAGCTACGTGAACACTATTCAAAGGCCTGTGGCATGCGATTCAAAGCAAACAACCACTCCATCTTGTGACACAAATGTATGTACTGGATGGCACTGCAGAATTTATGACATTGTCCTCAAACACTAAATCAGGTCGCTACTCTCTGGTGGCTAAAGCAAACAGCAGTGCTCCGTCAACAGTGGTGGAATGCTATTGACACAGATGCCGTGGACACTGACAGATCGCAGGCAGGAAGGCTTCCACTGTTTCTGGCACTGTGAAGAGAGCTGGTAGCTAAGGGCTGCATGGTCTACCTGCTGTAGGCTTCCTGTTATTGTTCAGACACAGGGACCAGTTTGTCTGATGTGAGAGGAGAATGGACCTCCTACGTGTCCTCTATGGCATGAGGAAGACTGAGTCCTTGGCTGCCACACCGAGGAACATAATTATTCTACTGTGTAGCTAACAGCTTGGCTTCAGTCTCTTGTTCTCTCGCTCTCTCTAATTGTATCCTAACAGTAGGCATAAAATTGCAATGAAAAGGCAGCAAACTAGCACCACATGGTTTTGAATTCAGCACCACAACTTTCTTACAATATGATGTACATGTGTTAATTGAGAGAGTATGCATTACAGTCAATCATTGCAACTTGATGGCAAAGGGGAACAAACGCTAAATTAAATAATAGTCCTTTGACCAAATTCCTGTGGTTTATTGTTAAGTCTATTCTATTTAAACCCAACAAATTCGCTAGAGCATTTAGTTTTAACTGCTTAGGGGGGGAATACACCCCTGTCTGATGAAGTGTACACAGTCAGGGAAATGTGCTTGTGGAGTGTGGACTCATATAACTTGGTATGTGATCCGAGTTTTCCAGTTTCCACCATGGGATAAAATAAGAATTGCCTGGTCTCTACTTGGCAGGGAGTTAAATATATCATCCACTAACTAGACTTGAGGCTGGCCTGGTGCCACAGCCTTGTTCAACCTCAAAGATTACAAGGGTTTGGGGGAAGACTTTGAGGATCAAAGAGTCTGTTGACATTATGAGGGAGAGTTCAGTAAATGAGTGGCTCCCACTCCCCACCCCACCCCTCCCAATTATTGACACCGTACCATCTAAATTGGAACAATTACATATACTCACTTATCAATTTGTGCAACTGGCCTAGAAAATGGCCTAATCATCAGGCTGTATGGTTGGTACATGTCAGAGTCTGTGTATGTGACCCTGAATATGTGACCCTCTTCAGCTCTGTCGCCCAATAGCGGTCATTAAAGTGACGCAATGTGGCACCAAACATGCGTTCCATTGACAATGGACTTGGCTGGGCAGTGGACACTGACCCTGGTCCTTTTGACTCTGACTAGAGCTCCACACAAGCCTGACTGCTGCAGTGTCACTGTCTGTCTCTCTTCCCTGGGTCTGGCCTGGTGCAGTGTCACTATCTTTCTCTCTTCTCTGGGTCCGGCCTGCTGCATGGGGCTGGCATGCTTGTATGGCTGGCTGGCTGGTGAACACTTTGTCGCAGTAATTGCTGTCGTGCAGATTTGTCTTGCACATCATTAAAACTAATTGCCTCACATTCCGTCCATTTCACAAATATGTGGTTTAATTATTGCATTGGGGAATAATAAAATACGAATTTTCTTTGAAACACTAATAGAAATGGGAAACATTCCTGGCAGGGTCATTGTTGTGCTTAATTATGACTGAGGCTGAGGACCAATCTTAAGAGAATCCAGAGCCAGTCATCTGAAAAGTGCATAAACGTGGGCATTATTGGAACTTGTCATGCGATGGAAGCATACACTCCGAGTCTCCATGCAAGACTCTGTGCATTAATCATGTTCATGAGCTTTACTTTGGGAACTCAGTTCAAACATCTCAAATGAGCAATTCCACAGTAACAGAATGATGCTTAGACTCAGACTTTTCACTTTAAAAATGTATGTCAAACGAAACACAATGATTGCAAAGTTAAACAAACTATGCAACTCTATGCACAAGGACGACATTAAACAATTTCCACAGAAAATGTGTCCAAAAACATATACGTGAAGTACAGTTCAGATGCATAACAGAATGATGGATTGTGCTGTTTGTGCCGTCGTCCTGTCACCAAACGTTCCATCTGCAATGTTCAAGTAAGTGTGTTTGTGCAAAATGTTCTGTGTTAATTATTTGTCAGCATCATTCTGTTACCATGTCCTTGTCCTTGTTTTTGAAAGAAAAGCACATTTATTTTTTGTCCATCAAAATAACATCAATTTGATCAGAAATATAGTGTAGACATTGTTAATGTTGTAAATGACTACTGTAGCTGGAAACGGCTGATTTTGAATGGATTATCTACATAGGCGTACAGAGGCCCATTATCAGCAACCATCACTCCTGTTTTCAAATGGCATGTTGTGTTAGCTAATCCAAGTTTATCATTTTAAAAGGCTAATTGATAATTAGAAAGCCATTTTGCTATGATGTTAGCACAGCTGAAAACTGTTGTTCTGATTAAAGAAGCAATAAAACTGGCTTTCTTTAGACTAGTTGAGTATCTGGAGCATCAGCATTTGTGGGTTCGATTACAGGCTCAAAATGGCCAGAAACAAATAACTTTCTTCTGAAACTCGTCAGTTTATTCTTGTTCTGAGAAATGAAGGCTATTCCAAGCGAGAAATTGCCAAAAACTGAAGATCTCGTACAACGCCGTGTACTACTCCCTTCACAGAACAGCACATACTGGCTCTAGCCAAAATAGAAAGAGGAGTGGGAGGCCCCGGTGCACAACTGAACAAGAGGACAAGTACATTAGAGAAACAGACGCCTCACAAGTCCTCAACTGGAAGCTTCATTAAATAGTACCCGCAAAACACCAGTCTCAACATTGACAGTGAAGAGGCGACTCCGGGATGCTGGCCTTCTAGGCAGAGTTCCTCTGTCCACTGTCTGTGTTGTTTTGCCCATCTTAATCTTTTATTGGCCCGTTTGAGATATGGCTTTTTCTTTGCAACTCTGCCTAGAAGGCAGAACATCAATTTTAAGTTATTTTAATGGACAAAAAAATGTTGCTTTTCTTTCAAAAACAAGGACATTTCTAAGTGACCCCAAACTTTTTAACAGTAGTGTCAGGATAGTATTCAGACCCCTTCTAAAATGGATTAAAACAAATTGTTCCTCATCAATCTAACGACAAAGCAAAAATAGTTTTTTTTACATTTTTGCAAATGTATTAAAAATAAACTGAAATATCACATTCACATAAGAGTTCAGACCCTTTACTCAGTACTTTGTTTAAGCACCTTTGGCATTAATTACAGCCTCGAGTCTTCTTGGGTATGACGCTACAAGCTTGGCACAACTGTATTTGGTGAGTTTCTCCCATTCTTCTCAAGGGGGCTGTCATGTGTTTTTAATGGTCTGAGAGTCCTTTAGGTGCCTTTTGGAAAACTCCAAGCTGGCTGTCATGTGCCTTTTACTGAGGCGTGGCTTCCGTCTGGCCACTCTACCACAAAGGCCTGATTGGTGGAGTGCTGCAGAGATGGTTGTCCTTCTGGAAGTTTCTCCCATCTCCACAGAGGAGCTCTGGAGGTCTGTCAGAGTGACCACTGGGTTCTTGGTCAATTCCTGACCAAGGCCCTTCTCTCCCGATTGCACAGTTCGGCTGGGTGTCCAGCTCTAGGAAGAGTCTTGGTGGTTCCAAACTTCTTCCATTTAAGAATGATGGAGGCCACTGTGTTCTTGGGGACCTTCAATGCTGCAGACATTTTTTGGTACCCTTCCCCAGGTCTGTGCCTTGACACAATCCTGTATCGGACAATTGTCTCTACGGACAATTCCTTCAACCTCATGGCTTGGTTTTTTCTCTGACATGCACTGTCAACTGTGGGACCTTATATAGACAGGTGTGTGCCTTACCAAATCATGTCCAATCAATTGAATTTATCTCAGGTGGACCCCAATCAAGTTGTAGAAACATCTCAAAGATGATCAGTGGAAACAGGATGCACCTGAGCTCAATTTCGAGTCTCAAAGCAAAGGGTCTAAATACCTAAGTACATAATTATTTATTCATTATTTATTTTAATTCGAATAATTGTAATAATAATAATAAATAATTTTAATAATAATAATTCATTATTTTAACACATTTGCATAAATGTTTTTTTTTTTCAGTCAGGGAGTCGAGTGAGGAACTCGACGAAAGATTCCGGAGAGAGGTGTTGGCGTTGAGAACGTTGCAGAGCGGGCGTGCTGAGGAGCGTGACACCAGTCCGGTGTCATATGCACCCGTTTCAAGCATCTGGCCTCCAGTTCGCCTCCCCAGGCCGTCCTGTGTCTCCTCCACGCACTCGCCCTGAGGTGTGTGTCACCGTTCCGGTACAATGTGTGCCGGTTCTACGCACCGAGTTTCCAGTGTGCCTCCACAGCCCAGTGCGTCCTGTGCCAGTTCCCTACACTTGCCGTGCGAAGGTTGTCATCTGTCCAGGACATGTTGTGCCAGCTCTACGCTCCAGACCTTCAGTGAGCCTCCACAGCCCAGTACGTCCTGTGCTGGCTCCATGCACCAGGCCTCCAGCGACGGTCTACAGTCCAGAGTCTCCAGCGACGTTTCGCAGTCCAGAGCCTCCGGCGAGGGTTCGCAGTCCAGAGCCTCCGGCGACGGTTCCCAGTCCAGAGCCTCCGGCGACGGTTCCCAGTCCAGAGCCTCCGGCGACGGTCTGCAGCCCAGAACTTCCGGCAACGATTCACGGTCCGGAGCTTCCGGCAACGATCCACGGTCCGGAGCTTCCGGCGACGATCCCCGCACCAGAGTCGCCACCGAAGATGGCGGTTCCGCGAGCGGAGCGGGGTCTTCTCTATTTTGGTTAGGTCAGGGTGTGACTAGGGTGGGTAGTCTAGTTTTTTCATTTCTATGTTGGCCTGGTATGGTTCCCAATCAGAGGCAGCTGTCTATCGTTGTCTCTGATTGGGGATCATATTTAGGCAGCCTTTTCCCACTGGGTTTTTGTGGAATCTTGTCTATGTCTAGTTGCCTGCGAGCACAACATTAGTTTCATGTTTCGTTTTGCGCTTTATTGTTTTCTGTGAGTTTCATCCAATAAACATGTGGAACTCTATGCACGCTGCGCCTTGGTCCATTAATTCAACCAACGATCGTGACATTTTGCTTTGTGGTTATGGGGTATTGTGTGTAGATTGATGAGGAAAAAATGTGATTTAATAAATTTTAGAAACGTAACAAAATGTGG
Organism: Oncorhynchus tshawytscha; assembly: GCF_018296145.1. NCBI lineage: Eukaryota > Metazoa > Chordata > Actinopteri > Salmoniformes > Salmonidae > Oncorhynchus > Oncorhynchus tshawytscha. Next base: position 29,493,917 of record NC_056436.1, on the reverse strand, counting down.
AAAAAGTCAAGAGGTCTGAATACTTCCCGAATGCACTGTATCTAGGAGCAAAAACAGTATGCATGTGAAATTCAGTCCAAGTTCTGTCCTTAAAACCAATCTCCAGTTGAAGTTATCTAAGGACAGTCTTCAGGAAGGGAGAATGGGGGAATGTCAGAGGGATAACAGTCCTGAACAAATCCATGACAGCTGAGGTCTACCCCATCATCCCTGCTTTCCAAACAACATTCACTCTGTGGCCAAACTACACTATCAGTCATCCTTCAAAACAGACCATAAAACCTATTCTGAAAAAGCAGAGCACATTTGAATATATTGTACTGTATGAGTTTTTGATTGAATTAGTGGTGCGCATACTAAATTATGAATATTAAAATAAGCCAGGGCCTTAATTTGGGTAAATAGCATTCTTAGCTCCCACAGCACAGCAGGCCTGAGGGAAGCCTTTACTTCAGTTGTAGGCAGCAGGCAGCAGCCCACATCCAATGTATGGAGCCGGGCTCTCGTTTCCAACAGAGTGGCTGTCTCCAGTCCATTACTATTCACTAGATATTTGCCCCCTCTCTCCACCTCAAAGTAATACAACCCATCAAACTTTTACAATCCTCTCATTCAGGACAAGAAATTTGAAACCAAATATTTGACATAACTCAAACACATACAAAATTGTCTCCATTTTCTTTCACAGGTCAATAATACTACTTCCGCTAACTTGATATTGGTGCTTTTGAAAATGATATCAATAATGAGAACGGAATCGGGATAATCTTGGGTACCCCTCTCTCTGTGCCATTAAGAGATTTATGGCCAGTGAGCCGTTATACAGATTAGGATTCAGGCACTCTTTGAACAAGAGAACACAAATAACTAAAGATCTCACCACCAAGGGCCCTTTCAAACAAAACTAGAACACTGGAAGAGGGGGTGGGGGATAATCATTTTTGTGTTTTGAGTTGGATTTTCAAAATATATGGAAATGTATGGAAGAATGTCTGTTCAAAGTTAAGAATGGAAACATGCTAAACTCTGGAACACTAAGCCATGTGTGTGATATCAGAGAGAAACCATAACACGTGGCCCTAACTTTACCACACTCTCTCACCTTCTCCATTACAACAAAAAACCTGCTCCCAGGAGGTTTTATTAAACCCCATTTTCAGCACTATCCAACATTGGACAAACTTAGGAAAATACTATTGTCTTCTGCTAGTCAACAGATGTCTTTAAAGCTAGTTAAACGGTAGGCCAAGCTTTGGAGGGTGAAATCATGTCTAAAATGTTTTCTACCAAGTAAGTAACATTGCAGAATTGTGGTACACTGGTATTTCAGCCTGATCTTGATCAGAGTATTTATGTTATTCAATGGCACAGGTTATATTGTTTTCAAAAGTGAGCATTTGCACATTTCAGTACAATCAATCAACCTTCCTAAGAGATTGTCACTGTCCATTGCCCAATATGTAATCCCTGTCACCCTCCCTGTCACCCTCCCTGTCACCATCTACCATCTAGAAGCCTATTCATTACCAGCAGTAGAAGTGAGGGAGCTCAGCTCAGGACTGACTGATGACTGGTCCTTTGTGGTAGTTCTGTGGTACTTTCTAGTAAAGCCTTATGGGGTAACATTTCAGAAAATGGAGGTGCCCCTTTCATATCTTTTCACTTTTTCTGTCACAGTGCGGTTTTTCAACCTAATACAGTAGTCTGGGCTTTCACTCCCTCTCCACTCAAATTGGCGTGGGGATTTAGGTAACCTGAGGCTGACCCATGACATTGTGTACATTACTTTTAGCCATGTTATACTGTACCTCTCCACCTCTCCACCTACACCTCCTTCAGCCTTTAATGAGCAATCTTCTGGGGGGATATCTGGAGGTATGTGCCCACTACTGTATGTGTAATTTCGACTCCATTCTCAAGGGGATAACATCACAACAGTTTCCATATGGCCATAAGGCTATCGGGTACAGAGAGGTGGGGAGTGTTTACCGTTTGGTGTTGTACTGTATGTGACCCGGTCAATCAAGCAAAGTCTTGCAAAGTTCTGTACAGTCTCTCTGTTAATAAGATATCTCTGACAGATCCACTCTCTCCTTGCATCACGACATCAGTTACATCGCGCTTAAAGAAACAGAAACAGTCAAATGTCATTGAACAATGTATTAGACCCGTCAGACAACCCATGGCTAGAGCAGAGTAACAGCGTTCTACTTCCATCTCTAGTGGCCCTATATCAACAGGGGCTCGCCAACCAAAACCAACGCGTAAACAGAAAAACAAACCTTTCACCTCCTCATCCACAGCCAATGCAGTAACTCATTCTAGCTATGCTGTGGTCCATGGTAGCAATTAGAAAAACATGTGGCCAGAGGAGGCCCAAACAGAACCTGATTGCCACCTCCAGACAGACAACAGCTGGTGAGGAGAAGGGAGGCCTCCTGGTTTGGGGAGTGTCCATCCCAGTGTGTGGGTAATGATAGGGCTCTGTGAACATGGTGTGTGTATTGATTACAGGATCTGTCTAATAGCCCATAAAACCATCCAGACTGCCAGGGAGAGTTATGCCCCTGAACGGTGAACTGTGTAACCCCCTGCTAATCCGCAGTGCGCCTGTAAAGCAGGGACGGCCTGTCTGTGTAGCAATTACTTCACCCCTGACTGAACAACGTCACCAGAGAGGCCAGTGGTTAAATACCTTCCAGTGGTCCTGTAAAGAAACAAGCCACGTTTCTAGGCAGATTTGATCCTTATCAGCATGCCCTATATACATTAACTGTTTATGCCTAATTCACTTTTCTTTCAAAGAGATTTCAGGCTAAACTCTATGTGTGTGTCATGCTAGATGACAATACATGGCAAAGACATTTTCAACAGTACTGTATATTGGCTCATAATGTCCTTCAAGCCTGATATTTAACTCTTCCATACAGCTAATGCATTTAGCAGTGTATGCTCTTCAAACAATTGAATGGAACATAAACATATTTTCTCCCAATGAAAATGACAGGTGACTTGGCTCACAAGCAGATTTGGTTTTGATAAGGATGAGCAACTGGCCCACAGCCATGGAAGCAATGGAACACTGTCAGATTCAATGATAGGCTTGAATATACAGTGGTTGAATGCAAAGACAGTCTTCACACTAAATCATGAACAGTGTTTGGACTGTAGCAATGCATGCCCAATGCATCTGGAACAAAATAGATATTCAAAAAAGCACCAGTAAAACAAGCCAAAATAATTTCCCAAAATGCTCACACATGTATGTCCTTGATGCTTTACTTTACCAGCTGGTGGACACGTGTTTATGTGAGAGGAAAGCATATAACAGGTGGACTCCCCCTGAGTTGACAGGGCCCCAAATGAGAGCTTCAGTAGGATGGTACATAGCCCCATGTTATCAGAGGCGTCATACTGTATACCCTGAAAAATCTGAGGGGGCAAAAAGTATGTGAGGATGGCTGGGGGTTGGAAATCTACAGCCATAATCATTATGCTTAATTCTATGTCTATTTTTCTTCATATATAAGCATACCTCTTGAGCTGTCTGTACCCTCCTGACTGGTGTTTCTTTATTTAAAGAAACAAAATATGCTTCTCCGCATCTCTGCCAAAATCTGGATAAAATATTGAAAGGAATATGAGTCTTATTCAGTATATTTAGTTATTGCTTGCTTTTCTAAAGTTTCCCAACCTTACCAGCAGGCATGGTTAGACAAGCTAGCTACTCCAACTATAACCTGCAATGGCTTCTTAGCTAGGTAGCTAGATATGAGGTTTGGTGATTGGGAACCTATCTGGGCTAGCTAAAGCCAACTTCATAAAAATGCTAACTGGCTAGTCATGTTCATTTAAAAAATACAAAAAATACCAGAATCTGAGGGGGCATGTGCCCCTGTGCCCCCTATGGGCATGACACCTCTGTAGGTTATGTAGGATGAGGTAACTACAAAGTACGTAATTCTGATTTTGGGCAGCAGAGCTTGAATCAAAACATACATCATTCCTAACGGTGTCTCCAAATCTGTCTGCACTGGAAGGCTTTAATCTATCCCTAACAGCCGTGAGGATATGATGGAATTAAAGAAACATTCTACATGCAGGACATTTTTGTTTGGAAAAGGAGAGAAATAGCGAGGAAGGGGGGAATGAAAGAGAGAGAGGCAGACTTTCTGCATGAAGAGTTATTTTAGGTTTGGATGGGGCCCTGAGCAGCACAGCAGGCCAAAGAAAGCTGGAAGGAAATCAAAAAGAAACTCCTTTCTACCGCATTTCACTCTGTCAATCACTGGCTGCTTAAAAGGTTGAAAACAACTTCATTTCTCTTCAAGAATGATGCACCTTTCATCTGCCCTCTCAAAGACAGCTACGGATTTAAACCAAGAGCCATTATTTCATGGCTGATTATACTTATTGCATGTTCAAATACATTCCATGTACCATTTGGTCTTCACTACAGTATGTGCAGCAGGTATGAATTCAACTGCAGAAGACATCGATAAGTCTTTGTGCCATGGCACTGGGTAAACTCACTGTGTTGGGGTGAGATGGTCAGCGAGACACAGTATGCACTGTGGGGAGTCTCCCTCCTGTGAGAGGCATTCTGCATTCAGTCCTAAATTCAAGTTTGTGTTCAGCAGACCATGTCATTAATCCAATTAACAAAGAGACCATGTCAGGAGGAGAAGCCATCGGAACCCTAATGACACTGATGCATAGTGACCCGGGCGGTATGAATGCAAAGGGCTAGCCCTCTCTCTATGGCCGGTGAAGTCCGTCTTATGATCATGACGAGCCAAACTCAGTGTGTAAACACCTGTTGGTCAGGATTTAAATGGCAACTTTGATATGTGAGGATTAAACCTTCTAACCAACCAAAAATAAACACTACTAATAGGAGATCTGAATAGTCAGTTGACTCAGATCAACTTTGTGTGATACTGTAGCCCAGATAATGTTCACTGCGAGATGCCTGCTGTGAATCTTACTTTGAATATCACAGTCCATAGATTAGAGTGAGATACCAGTAGAACAAGAGAGACTATTTTCATCTATAAAATACTGGAGTCCAATTCTGGTACAGTAGTGACAGTCAATAAGTAAAGTAAAAAGTGCTTCCACCTAATAAGGTGACCTTTTACTTCCTCCTCATTTGATTCAGTTTGGCCTGCCGGAGGTTTTGCTATTTTGGAAACATGTTTCTGTGGCTATTTACGATACAAATCAGAGGAATTCCAGTAATTCGATGTTCAGTTTCCCTTTTTTTGGCAATAATTGGTCATCAAGGGGACTGCATTCCCACTACTTATCATTCCTGGCTCATTTAATGAATGACTGGTTTGCTGGTGAAGTGTTCATTCATTCTGTGGTTTAAAACGGTGTATTGCGATTGTGAATGAAGTATTCATACCCCTTGACTTATTCCACATTTTGTTGTGTTACTGAATTCAAAATTGATTCAAAAAAATACATTCTCACCCATCTACACACAATACCCCAGAATAACAAAGTGAAAACATGTTAAGAATCTTTTGTAAATTTATTGAAAATGAAATACAGAAATCTAATTTACATAAGTATTCACACCCCTGAGTAAATACTTTGTAGAAGCACTTTTTGCGGTGATTACAGCTTTGAGTCGTCTTTGGTATATCTTTATCAGCTTTGCACATCTGGATTTGGAGATTTTCTCCAATTCTTAGTTTAGATGAAAAGCGGAGGGAAACAACAATCTTCAAGTCTTTCCACAGATTTTGAATGGGATTCAAGTCTGGGCTTTAACTGGGCCACTCAAGGACTTTCACATTCTTGTTCTGAAGCCATTCCAGAATTTCTTTAGCTGTATGCTTGGGGTCATTGTACTGTTGGAACGTAAAGTCTTTTCCCCAGTCTAAGGGCATTTGCGGCAGGTTCTCATCAAGCATTTGCCTGTATTTGGCTCCATTCATTGTTCCCTCTATTCTTACCAGTCACCCAGTCCCTGCCACTGAAATGCATCCCCATAGCATGATGCTGCCACCACCATGCTTCATGTTAGGGATGATGTTAGATGGGTAAAGAGCTGTGCCTGGTTTCCTCCAGACATATTTTTTCAATGTACCAATGATGGAGAACACTGTGCTTTGGAAACTTTCAACACTCTAGAAATTGTTTTATACACTTCCCCAGATATATGCTTCATCACAATCTACAGCCAGTTCCTTGGAATTCATGATATAGTTTCTACTCTGACATGCACTGTCAACTGTGGGACCTTATATAGACAGGTGTTTCATTCTAAATCATGTCCAAACAATTGAATTGGCCACAGCTTGACTCCAATTAAATTTGTTAAACGTAACCTTAATTTAACTAGGCAAGTCAGTTTAGAACAAATTCTTATTTATAATGATGGCCTACTCCAGCCAAACCCGGACAAAGCTGGACCAATTGTGCGCCACCCTATGGGACTCCCAATCATGGCCAGATGTGATACAGCCTGGATCCGAACCCGGGACTGTAGTGGTGCCTCTTGCAGTGAGATGCAGTGACTTAGACCACTGCGCCAATTAAGTTGTAGTGACAGCTCAAGGATGATCGAAGTAAATTGGAAGCACCTGAGCTCAATTTGGAGTGTCATAGCAAATGGGTGTGAATACTTACAGAATCAGTCAAAAGTTTGGACAAACCTAGGTTTTTTCTTTATTTTTTAAAAACTATTTTCTACAATGTAGAATAATAGTGAAGACATCAAAAATATTAAATAACACATATGGAATCATGTAGTAACCAAAAAAGTGGAAACAAATAAAAATATATTTTATATTTGAGATTCTTCAAAGTAGCCACCCTTGGCCTTGATTACAGCTTTGCACACTCTTGGCATTCTCTCAACCAGCTTCATGAGGAATGCTTTTCCAACCGTCTTGAAGAAGTTCCCACATATGCTGAGCACTTGTTGGCTGCTTTTACTTCACTCTGCGGTCCAACTCATCCCAAGCCATCTCAATTGGGTTGAGGTCAGGTGATTGTCAGGTGATAGTTCCACTAATCGCAAACCAGATGGGATGGCGTATCGCTGCAGAATGCTGTGGTAACCATGCTGGTTAAGTGACAGGGTTACCATCAAAAGCACCCCCCACACCATCACACCTCCTCCTCCATGCTTCACAGTGAGAACCACACATGCGGAGATGATCCATTCACCTGCTTTGCATCTCACAAAGACATGGTGGTTGGAACCCAAAATCTCAAATTTGGACTCATCAGACCAAAGGACAGATTTCCGCTGGTCTAATGTCCATTGCTCGTGTTTCTTGTCCCAAGCAAGTCTCTTCTTATTATTTGTGTCCTTCAGTAGAGGTTTCTTTGCACTAATTAGATCATGAAGGCCTGATCATGAAGGCCTAGTACTTCCGGCGCCGACAGAGATGGCCGCCTCGCTTCGCGTTCCTAGGCGTTCCTAGGAAACTATGCAGTGTTTTGTTTTTTACGTGTTATTTCTTACATTAGTACCCCAGGTCATCTTAGGTTTCATTACATACAGTCGAGAAGAACTACTGAATATAAGATCAGCGTCAACTCACCATCAGTACGACCAAGAATATGTTTTTCGCGACGCGGATCCTGTGTTCTGCCTTTCAAACAGGACAACGGAATGGTTCCCATGCAGCGACCCAAAACGACTCCGAAAAAGAGGGAAACGAGGCGGTCTTCTGGTCAGACTCCGGAGACGGGCACATCGTGCACCACTCCCTAGCATTCTTCTCGCCAATGTCCAGTCTCTTGACAACAAGGTTGATGAAATCCGAGCAAGGGTAGCATTCCAGAGGGACATCAGAGACTGTAACATTCTTTGCTTCACGGAAACATGGCTCACTGGAGAGACGCTATCGGAGGCGGTGCAGCCAGCGGGTTTCTCCACGCATCGCGCCGACAGAAACAAACATCTTTCTGGTAAGAAGAGGGGCGGGGGCGTGTGCCTTATGGCAAACATACAGGAACTCAAATCCTTCTGTTCACCTGATTTAGAATTCCTCACAATCAAATGTAGACCGCATTATCTACCAAGAGAATTCTCTTCGATTATAATCACAGCCGTATATATCTCCCCCCAAGCAGACACATCGATGGCTCTGAACGAACTTTATTTGACTCTTTGCAAACTGGAATCCATTTATCCGGAGGCTGCATTCATTGTAGCTGGGGATTTTAACAAGGCTAATCTGAAAACAAGACTCCCTAAATTTTATCAGCATATCGATTGCGCAACCAGGGGTGGAAAAACCTTGGATCATTGTTACTCTAACTTCCGCGACGCATATAAGGCCCTGCCCCGCCCTCCTTTCGGAAAAGCTGACCACGACTCCATTTTGTTGATCCCTGCCTACAGACAGAAACTAAAACAAGAGGCTCCCACGCTGAGGACTGTCCAACGCTGGTCCGACCAAGCTGACTCCACACTCCAAGACTGCTTCCATCACGTGGACTGGGATATGTTTCGTATTGCGTCAGATAACAATATTGACGAATACGCTGATTCGGTGTGCGAGTTCATTAGAACGTGCGTTGAAGATGTCGTTCCCATAGCGACGATTAAAACATTCCCTAACCAGAAACCGTGGATTGATGGCAGCATTCGCGTGAAACTGAAAGCGCGAACCACTGCTTTTAATCAGGGCAAGGTGACTGGTAACATGACCGAATACAAACAGTGCAGCTATTCCCTCCGCAAGGCTATCAAACAAGCTAAGCGTCAGTACAGAGACAAAGTAGAATCTCAATTCAACGGCTCAGACACAAGAGGCATGTGGCAGGGTCTACAGTCAATCACGGACTACAAGAAGAAATCCAGCCCAGTCACGGACCAGGATGTCTTGCTCCCAGGCAGACTAAATAACTTTTTTGCCCGCTTTGAGGACAATACAGTGCCACTGACACGGCCTGCAACGAAAACATGCGGACTCTCCTTCACTGCAGCCGAGGTGAGTAAGACATTTAAATGTGTTAACCCTCGCAAGGCTGCAGGCCCAGACGGCATCCCCAGCCGCGCCCTCAGAGCATGCGCAGACCAGCTGGCCGGTGTGTTTACGGACATATTCAATCAGTCCCTATACCAGTCTGCTGTTCCCACATGCTTCAAGAGGGCCACCATTGTTCCTGTTCCCAAGAAAGCTAAGGTAACTGAGCTAAACGACTACCGCCCGTAGCACTCACTTCCGTCATCATGAAGTGCTTTGAGAGACTAGTCAAGGACCATATCACCTCCACCCTACCTGACACCCTAGACCCACTCCAATTTGCTTACCGCCCAAATAGGTCCACAGACGATGCAATCTCAACCACACTGCACACTGCCCTAACCCATCTGGACAAGAGGAATACCTATGTGAGAATGCTGTTCATCGACTACAGCTCGGCATTCAACACCATAGTACCCTCCAAGCTCGTCATCAAGCTCGAGACCCTGGGTCTCGACCCTGCCCTGTGCAACTGGGTCCTGGACTTCCTGACGGGCCGCCCCCAGGTGGTGAGGGTAGGCAACAACATCTCCATCCCGCTGATCCTCAACACTGGGGCCCCACAAGGGTGCGTTCTGAGCCCTCTCCTGTACTCCCTGTTCACCCACGACTGCGTGGCCACGCACGCCTCCAACTCAATCATCAAGTTTGCGGACGACACAACAGTGGTAGGCTTGATTACCAACAACGACGAGACGGCCTACAGGGAGGAGGTGAGGGCCCTCGGAGTGTGGTGTCAGGAAAATAACCTCACACTCAACGTCAACAAAACTAAGGAGATGATTGTGGACTTCAGGAAACAGCAGAGGGAACACCCCCCTATCCACATCGATGGAACAGTAGTGGAGAGGGTAGCAAGTTTTAAGTTCCTCGGCATACACATCACAGACAAACTGAATTGGTCCACTCACACAGACAGCATCGTGAAGAAGGCGCAGCAGCGCCTCTTCAACCTCAGGAGGCTGAAGAAATTCGGCTTGTCACCAAAAGCACTCACAAACGTCTACAGATGCACAATCGAGAGCATCCTGGCGGGCTGTATCACCGCCTGGTACGGCAACTGCTCCGCCCACAACCGTAAGGCTCTCCAGAGGGTAGTGAGGTCTGCACAACGCATCACCGGGGGCAAACTACCTGCCCTCCAGGACACCTACACCACCCGATGTTACAGGAAGGCCATAAAGATCATCAAGGACATCAACCACCCGAGCCACTGCCTGTTCACCCCGCTATCATCCAGAAGGCGAGGTCAGTACAGGTGCATCAAAGCTGGGACCGAGAGACTGAAAAACAGCTTCTATCTCAAGGCCATCAGACTGTTAAACAGCCACCACTAACATTGAGTGGCTGCTGCCAACACACTGACACTGACACTGACTCAACTCCAGCCACTTTAATAATGGGAATTGATGGGAAATGATGTAAATATATCACTAGCCACTTTAAACAATGCTACCTTATATAATGTTACTTACCCTACATTATTCATCTCATATGCATACGTATATACTGTACTCTATATCATCGACTGCATCCTTATGTAATACATGTATCACTAGCCACTTTAACTATGCCACTTTGTTTACATACTCATCTCATATGTATATACTGTACTTGATACCATCTACTGTATCTTGCCTATGCTGCTCTGTACCATCACTCATTCATATATCCTTATGTACATATTCTTTATCCCCTTACACTGTGTATAAGACAGTAGTTTTGGAATTGTTAGTTAGATTACTTGTTGGTTATTACTGCATTGTCGGAACTAGAAGCACAAGCATTTCGCTACACTCGCATTAACATCTGCTAACCATGTGTATGTGACAAATACAATTTGATTTGATTTGATTCATACAGTCTCCTCTGAAAAGTTGATGTTGAGATGTGTCTGTTACTTGCACTCTGTGAAACATTTATTTGGGCTGCAATCTGAGGTGCAGTTAACTCTAATGAACTTATCCTCTGCAGCAGAGGTAACTCTGGGCCGTCCTTTCCTGTGGCGGTCCTCTTGAGAGCCAGTTTCATCATAGCGCTTGATGGTTTTTGCGACTGCACTTGTTCTTCAAATGATGGACTGTCATTTCTCTTTGCTTATTTGAGCTGTTCTTGTCATAATATGGACTTGGTCTTTTACCAAATAGGGATATCTTCTGTATACCACCCCTAACTTGTCACAACACAACTGATTGGCACAAATGCATTAAGAAGGAAAAAATTACACAAATGAACAAGGCACACATGTTATTTGAAATGCATTCCAGGTTACTGAAACTGGTTGAGAGAATGCCAAAAGTGTACAAAGCTGTCATCAAGGCAAAGGGTGGCTACTTTGAAGAATCTCAAATATAAAATCTATTTTGATTTGTTTAACACTTTTAACACTGCATGATTCCATATGTGTTATTTCATAGTTTTGATGTCTTCACTATTATTCTACAACCTGACATGAGTAGGTGTGTCCAAACATTTGACTGGTACTGTATGTAAATTAGATTTCTGTATTTAATTTTCAAAACATGTTTTCACTTTGACATTATTGTGAGAAAAATATATTTAATCAATGTTGAATTCAGGCTGTAACACAACAACATGTGGAATAAGTAAAGGGGTATGAATCCTTTTGAAGACACCGTACATGTATAAGTTCATTTAATTATAATTCCTAAACCTGGTTCTGGCAAAAGGAGGAATCCGCAGGTCTTTTTTTATCATGGAATAAATGTGTGGAGGAGTGTGGGGGGGCTTTACAGTAAAACACATTGGAAGATGAAAAGTGCATTTAGAAGTGTGTGTGTGTCTTGACAGCAGCAGGTTGTGGAGACATGTCCACATGCATCCTGTCTGTCTGTCTGTCTGTCGTACATCTGGCCTTCCGTTGCTCTTGATCTCTGGGACTGAGGGTTTTTTGGTCAACAGATGTGAATCTGGCAAATTTACTAAAGAGATGACCCCCAAACCAGATGCACCCTTTTGGATCCATGGGGCATAGTTATGCTTAATGCTGCTTGTAAATAAATATGAAGGTAAACTGGGAATCTTCTGTAGCTATTGGCCACAGTTACACCTGGCATCACTTTATGGCTTTGGCCAACCTAAGCAGAAATAACCACAGAACTATGTGCCTTATGACAACCATCAATAAAACCAGTGGTTGGATCAGACAACACTGACAAACACAGACTTAAAAGCCTGATCAGAATTTATATACATAACAATAACATAAGACATTTTCTCAACAATGTATTATTTGTAATGATGATACTTCAAATAACTTTTACTAAGGTGACTTTCAAGCAAAAATAATGACAAATTATTGCTCTGTATTCTATTACATAACAGCAAACTCTTTTAGACGGATGTTACTTACTAAACAACACAAAACAGAAAAAACAACTGTGTTTACCATCCATCTTCTACAACAACAAGGCAGAATCTGAGCCAAGAGCAAACCTTGGGCCAAACCCACAACAGGACACCCAGATAGCACATAACGTTCTGAGAACCTAATGTTTCTCAGAGCTTGGTGAGACCATAGTTGTCCTATGGTTATTTTGTATACAACCTTCCCACAACTTTATGTGAATGGTGCAGGATAGTTACTTGGCCATGGAACATTCTCAGCACATTTAAGAAACTTTGAAACATCCTCATTTAAGGAACTTAGTAAAACAAACTTAATTTTCTTAGTTTTCAATAATGTAACAGAACATTTCCTTAAAAGCTCAAACATGGTTACATTTAATTTCAATTTTGGTCATGTTCTAGGAATGTTCTCCAACAGGTTTGACATTGGGAATGTTTTCAAATATTTCAGAGAATGTTAAGAAACAACGTTCTTCTGTGGGAATTTCAGCACTTCAGCATAATGTTTCCTACTGGTTTCTTCATGGTTATATTTAACGTCATGTTCTCAAATTGTTCTGGGAACGTTAAGAAAACGTCGTATAAAAAAATCACAATAAAACTTTAGTAATGTTCAGAGAACCTAAGAATGTTATTTAAAAACATATACAGTACAATCGGAAAGTAGTCAAGCCCCTTGACTTTTTCCACATTTTGTTACGTTACAGCCTTGGGTTACTTTTTTTCCCATTATCAATCTACACACAATACCTCATGACGACAAAGTGAAAACAGGTTTTTTGAAATGTTGGCAAATGTATTAAAAATAAAAAACTGAAATACCTTATTTACATAAGTATTTAGACCCTTTGCTATGAGACTTGAAATTGAGCTCAGGTGCATCCTGTTTCCATTGATCATCCTTGAGATGTTTCTACAACTTGATTGGAGTCCACCTGTGGTAAATTCAATTGATTGGACATGATTTGGAAAGGCACACACCTGTCTATATAAGGTCCCACATTTGACAGTTTATGTCAGAGAAAAAACCAAGCCATGAGGTTGAAGGAATTGTCCCTAGAGCTCCGAGACAGGATTGTGTCAAGGCACAGATCTGGGGAAGGGTACGAAACAATTTCTGTAGCATTGAAGGTCCCCAAGAACTCAGTAGCCTCCATCAATCTTAAATGGAAGAAGTTTGGAACCACCAAGACTATTCCTAGAGCTGGACACTCAGCCAAACTGAGCAATCTGGGGAGAAGGGCCTTGGTCAGGGAGGTGACCAAAAACCCAATGGTCACTCTGATAGAGCTCCAGAGTTCCTCTGTGGAGATGGGAGAACCTTCCAGAAGGACAACCATCTCTGCAGCACTCCACCAATCAGGCTTTTATGTTAGAGTGGCTAGATGGAAGTCACTCCTCAGTAAAAGGCACATGACAGCCCGCACAAGATTCTCTGGTCTGATGAAACCAAGATTGAACCCTTTGCCCTGAATGCCAAGCATCACGTCTGGAAGACGCCATCCCTACTATGAAGCATGGTGGTGGCAGCATCATGCTGTGGGGATGTTTTCAGCGGCAGGGACTGGGATCAGTCAGGATCAAGGGAAAGATGAACGGAACAAAGTACAGAGTGATCCTTGATGAAAACCTGCACCAGAGTGCTGGTTCACCTTCCAACAGGATAACAACCCTAAGCACACAGCCAAGACAACACAGGAGTGGCTTCGCAGGAGTGGCTTCGGGACAAGCCTCTGAATGTCCTAGAGTGACCTAGCCAGAGCCCGGGCTTGAACCCAATCTAACATCTCTGGAGAGACCTGAAAAAGCTGTGCAGTGACGCTCCCCATCCAACCTGACAGCACTTGAGAGGATCTGCAGAGAAGAATGGGGGAAACTCCCCAAATATAGGTGATACAAGCTTGTAGCGTCATACCCAAGAAGATTTGAGGCTGTAATCGCTACCAAAGGTGCCAAAGTACTGATTAAAGGGTCTGAATACCTATGTAAATGTGATATTTCATTTCTTTTTTACTTAGCAAAAATGTCTAAAAACCTATTTTTGCTTTGTCATTATGGACTATTGTGTGCAGATTGATGAGGGGGAAAAAACAATTTAAGCCATTTTAGAATAAGACTGTAACATAACAAAATGTGGAAAAAGTCAAGGGGTCTGAATACTTTCCGAGTGCACTGTACATTGCATTCTCAGCATCAACAAAACAAGATAAAGGATAGAGAAAGTTAATTGTTTTCAGGTGTGTTGGCCGCGCCCGCAATCTTAATGAGTGCTTGTTTCCTTTGAAATGGGGTCTGTTTGAATAGACTAAAATGAACAGCTTTGTATGCGTGAAAAACATTGCATGCTAGCTCCATCCAATTCCATGTGTAAAGCAAAGAAGATTATGTGTTTAAATCTCAGTGATTCCGTGTCACAATAAAAAAGACGTGTTTGCATGATTAATGCCAAAGGAAATGAATTTACATGTGTCCTATCTGTGCTTGGAGTTCATAAAAGTTTACCCAAAATGAGATTGGAGTGTTATTAAAAGTCTTATTGTAACATTTAGTGAAAGTTTTAAGTAAGTTATTATAAAACCTCCAAATAGCCTATAATATCCGTTCTCAGAGCGTTAATAAATCCTCCCAGGACAACTTTCAAGAAACCAGAGTAAAACGTTCTCAAAACCTTCCTGCAAAATAACAATGAATGTTCCCAATACAGGCAAAATTTGCACTTCCGTTCTCAGAACATTTGAAAAAGTTTCACTTATGGCTTCGTTCACAGAACCAATGGGAAACCAAAAATATACTTTCCCACAACTTCCAAGGAACCAAATGTACTAACTGGGCAAGAACTCTGAAAACCTCTTAAAACCATATCTTGATTCCATACCAGACCAGACACACAAAGACCCAGACATTTCTATAAACATAGCATTTACAAATCCTTGTAGGCATTCTCACTGGACAACTGTCAAACCAATTCCTGCCATATATTTGCTGTGACATCAACCTGATTCAACAAGGACGTGTTGTTGAGAAACTATAACTCAAGACACCAAATCCGCTCTCCCGGTTGAAGCTAACGACCGACAGTTTTAATATTAGACATTACTTCAATCCCGTCATATATAATTTCCAAGACGTGGCTCAGTGAGGATATGTTTTTACATATTGCCCAGTTGACAGGTTTGTTCCTTTTCTTTCCCCCACTGTGAAAATGTTTTCTCATGTGGCCGCCCCCCACTAGTTATACCCTGTTAGGGTCTGCAGTAACACACTCAGAGAATGTGATAGTCTGAGTTAGTGGGGGGGTTTCCACCACCACGGTGGAGGTCTCCATAAGGGAGCTCCCAGGGCAGGCTGGCTGGGGGGCTTGTTTTGGCTCCAGGCCAGGGCCCGGCCTGGGGTCGTGATGTGGAGTTCACTACACAGCTGATGGTTCCCTACCCTCCAGCCACACCTGGGTGAGGGCCAAACTCCTAACAGAGACCAGATGGTGGTGGGATGGAGACCTTGCCTTCTTAGATGATCTACTGTGTTTAACATGACTGGTTTAGAAGGGACATGTTACTTTCTGGCAGGTGAAACATGTTTACCCACCTGATCTGGGTAACTCCTGCTTCATCCTAAGTAATTTACACCTCTGTAAGTGTGCCTTTAGCTGGAACTTGAAAAAAAAGAGGCAGAATCAGCGGTAGAAATTAGGAGGCTGGCGAATGAGGAGGTGACTTTATTTACTGATGGGCAAACAACTACAGCTTTTGTATCGTGTGACACTGTGAGTGTGTGTTTGTGTGCTGCTGTCTAGTTGCTGTGGGAACTGTTCTAGCCCCGAAATGCAGGTTGTGAGTGTGGGTTTCACATTCTGTGCTTGTAAAACGTAAAGATAACTCTTTCTAGAACAGCTTCTCCTATAACCTGTTATTTCAGTCAGCAACATGATGACAGACAAAAATAAAAGGAGAAACATTGTCAAAATGTTTTGATAGGCTATAGAAAAGCTTTGATAATATTTGTAACCAGGAGCTGCCGAGCTAACACTTAAAGTCATGTTCTCAAATTGTTCCAAGAACGTTAAGAAGTAACGTTCTTCTGTGTGAATTTCAGTACTTCAGTATAACGTTTCCTACAGTTTTATTTAAAGTAATGGTCTCAAATTGTTCTGAGAACGTTCTAAAACCTTTCCATAAAAACCACAAAAAAAACGTTTAGTAACATTCAGAGAACATTTTAAGAATTTACTTAAAAATATACATTATGATCTCAGAATATTAAGAAAACTTCCCATAAAAAGCGCAAGAAAACTTTAGTAACGTTAGGAGAATGTTCTAAGAATGTTATTAAAAACATATATTTTGTTCTCAGCATCAACAAAACTCTCTCTATGCTCTATCTTGTAAGTGTGTTCAGGGTCATGTTCAGTTGCCAAACATTCCTGAACGTTGCAGATAGAAATGCCATGAATAGAGCCGATGTGATTCCTTATTCTACATATCAGAGAGGTATTTTTGATGTACATACACTATTTCTATCTGAATGTTCCAAAACGTTCAATCCTGCTGAACGCGCCCAAGGTGTGTTGGCCGCGGCCACTAATTGGCCACACCTGATCTTAACCCTTTACAGTCTAAGCCCTGTCTAAACCGGGGGAGGGGGGTTCTACTAAGCTATGACTGTGTTTTTTTAAGAAGGTCATACCAAGGATCATTTAGCTATTTGATTTTTAATTTTAATACCACTTGAAGTATAAAAAAATATATACATAAAAAGTATGACCATTTTCATTTGTCCTTACTGCTATTAGCCCATACAAACGCATTGAATAACAGATTCACTACATGGAACAACAGATAGTCCCCCTCAAAAAATCTAAAGGAAGTTTATTCTGAGGTGTCTGTCCTATATCTGAGAGAGAAAAAAAGTTCAATTTATTAACACAGCAAAAAAAGAAATGTCCTCTCACTGTCAACTGCATTTATTTTCAGCAAACTTAGCACGTGTAAATATTTGTATGAACATAAGATTCAACAACTGAGACATAAACTGAACAAGTTCCACAGACATGTGACTAACAGAAATAGAATAATGTGTACCTGAACAAGACGGGGGGGGTGTCAAAATTAGAGGTTGACCGGTTAATCGGAATGGCCGATTAATTAGGGCTGATTTCAAGTTTTCAATAACAATCTGTATTTTTGGACACCGATTTGCCGATTATTATTATTTATTTTTTTTATTTTTTCTTTTTTTTTTTTCTTTATTTAACTAGGCAAGTCAATTATTAAGAACACATTCTTATTTTCAATGACGGCCTAGGAACAATGGGTTAACTGCCTTGTTCAGGGGCAGAACGACAGATTTTTACCTTGTCAGCTCGGGGATTCGTTTTTGCAACCTTCCGGTTATTAGTCCAACGCTCGAACAACCTGCCTTACATTGCACTCCACAAGGAGCCTACGTGTCAGGCTGACTACCGGTTACACGAGGGCAGCAAGAAGCCAAGGGAAGTTGCTAGCTAGCATTAAACTTACCTTATAAAAAACAATCAATCTTAACATAATCACTAGTTAACTACACATGGTTGATGATATTACTAGTTTATCTAGCGTGTCCTGCGTTGCATATAATCGATGCAACGCAGGACGTTTCTTTCCTTGCTCAGTTTATAAATATATGTAAAATAAATATGTGTATTTAACGCCTACATACATACATACATACATAATTTTAAAAAACTGGGACCTGGGGACCTTCAGATGAGTCTTGTGAGGCCTGTGGGCATCCTAGAGCAAAACAACTGACATGTATGTGTTTGTGAGAGTCTCATTTTTTTGTGTGTAGCCCAAACTGGTCGGACGCTACAGACAGAAGTTGGCAAATCGGCTGTGCCGTCTTCAGACGAGTCCCAAGACGCTCATAGAGCAAAACGGAGAACACCATCGTGTTCGTGAGAGTCTCATATTTTTATAGAGGGTCATAAATGTTTGTAAGCTAAACTGTTCGGATGCTACAGACGATTTTGTGAGAAGACCGATTTTCGGGACAAACACCGCTCTAGCTCTGTCCCCTTTCACCGCAGACACGAAATGCGATATCGGCGGATGTGGTGGATTGAGATGTATCTAATGAAAAAAAACATATCTCTGGCTTAAACTGACAGATTTAAGCCAGAGGTAATTATGCAAATTACATTTCCAGCGCTTGAAATGAGGTCTGTTTGAATAGATTTAAAAGAACAGCTTTGTATGTGTATAAAAAGATGGCAGGCTAGCACCATCCTGGTGGCGCAGTGGACTAATTCCATAGCTAGACAACAGAAGATTATAGATACGAATCACACTGACGCCGTGTCACAAAAAATAAATGTGTTCACGTGATGAATTCCTAAGGGAATGAATTACCATGTGTCCTATCTGTGCTTGGAGTGTTTTTTTATGTTAAAAAAAAGCTAGTAGTGTTATTAAAAGTCTTTTTGAAACGTTCAATGAAAGTTTTAAGGAAGTTATCAAAAACCTCAAAATAACTTGTAATTTCCGTTCTCAGTGCATTAATAAAACCTCCCAGGAAAGCTTTCAAAGAACCAGAGTAAAACATTATCAGAACCTCCCTTCAACCGATAAATAAACATTCCCAGACAGGCATAATTTTCACTTCTGTTCTCAGCACGTTTAAAAAGCTTTCAGTTTAACCGGTCAGGAAACGTATGGCTTCGTTCCCAGAACCAATGGGAAACCAAAAACGTATGTTCCCAAAACTTTGAAGGAACAAAATGTGCTAACTGGGTGGTTACTAGGTCACAATTATCTCTTAAAAGGAGAGATTGTTTAAGGCGCCTGCCCCCCACTAGAAAACATACAGAACACTTCACAACCCACAGAACAGTAAAAAGGCAAAAAAAACTTTCCAAATGTCAAGAATGTTACAATGGTAACACTTGTAAGCTGTTAAGATTCTGCAAAAATTGTGCTTTAAAAAGTGCCCAATTATTCACTCACCCCCAGTATCTGCCATTGAGTTTTTAATTATATGGTAGTTAAGATATCCAATATTGCTGTGGTCAAATAAAGAAAAGTGCAGTTACACCCATTATTAAGGGCTTGTGTCAAACAGAGCGAGCCAAGTGCTAAGCACTGGTCATTTCCATGTTAGGATTTTACATGAAAGAGCATGCTAATCTACATTAATAACATGACCATGGAGGTAATAATGACACAACGGAACACTTCCTATAGGGCAGGGTTAGGCAACAAGACTCAGCTGCGGGACGGTTTTTGTAGGAGCGAATGGTCAAATTGACCCACACCTAAGCCCAAAAAGAGATTATTAAAATTTTGAAAGCAATCATTTCATAATTTCATTGAGACACGATCATATCTTTTTTTTGGGGGGGGGGATATTTGGGAACAGATTTCCTAAATTTTACAGTCATTTTCTTAAACAAAAACTAAAATTATATATATATTTTAGATTTCAAAATTTGGGGGGCCAAAGTTGCCGACCCCTGCTATTGGGTAAGACAATATGCTTAAACTATTGAGAAGGACGGTTAAGAGACAGTCAAGCCAAAGGATAGAGATTATCATTGATCATTGTTTACCTAAGGCATATGGTCAAAGATGAATACTTACGCTTTATGCAGCGGTTGGTGCCAGATGCCACAGCCCATCCAGAGCAGCACTGGTGACCTCCACATACATTAGGCCTGCAGAGAAAGAGAGGGAGAGAAATGGGATATGTAATACTGTATGGGGATATGTAATACTCAGCCTCCAGTATCTATGCTGCAATAGTATATGTGCCAGGGGGTTAGGGTCTGTCCTATCTGGTGAAATTCTTCTGTCTTATGGTGGCCTAAGTATGCTCGCTCTAATTCTCCCATCGCTCTCTCTCTCGGAGGACCTGAACCCTAGGACCATCTGGCCTGATGACTCCTGGCTGTCTCCAGCCCACCCTGTTGTGCTGCTGCTCCAGTTTCAACTGTTCTGCCTGCGGCTATGGAACCCTGACCTGTTTACCAGACGGACGTGCTACCTTGTCCCGCACCTGCTGTTTTCAACTAACTAACTAACTAACTAACTGAATCTCTCTCTCTCTCTCTCTCTCTCTCTCTCACCTGCGGTCTCGACCTCTGAATGCTCGGCTATGAAAAGCCAACTGAAATGTACTCCTGAGGTGCTGACCTTTTGCACCCTCAACAACCACTATGAATATTATCTGACCCTGTTGGTCATTTATGAACGTTTCAATATGTTGAAGAACGATATGGCCTTAATGGTCATGTACTCTCATAATCTTCACCCGGCACAGCCAGAAGAGGACTGGACACCCCTCAGAGTCTGGTTCCTCTCTAGGTTCCTGCCTTTCTAGGGAGTTTTTCCTAGCCACAGTGCTTCTACATCTACATTGCTTGCTGTTTGGGGTTTTAGGTTGGGTTTCTGTATAAGCACTTTGTGACATCTGCTGATGTAAAAAGGCTTTATAAATACATTTGATTTGATTCGTACGTAATAAATGGACTGGCATGTACAAAGTACAGTACCCCACAATTCATAAGGGGAATAATGTTTTGAGTGTTCATGGTCTCAAACCTTAACATTTCTATCTGAGATTTAATTCTGACCCCATTATAGTCTCATATCCCTTAATGTGGTTGGCCTATTGAAGGAGCACCTTAGAGATTCAGAAATAATTGCATTTTATTCAATAACATTTGCAGGCAAAGCATGAAACTCTATCTGTGAGTGTAGAGCCACACACCCCTCTCTCTGTGCTGCATGGAGTCCAGAGGGAAAACAAATAGGCTAGTGGTTATCTGAGCCTGGGAGGGAACAGGAGAAACACATGAAAAGCACCCTTTGCTCACATAAATCTCCAGGAAAATGAAAGATGACAAGTTTCAAACTATAATAACTAGATTCTTTACATATTTTACTCTGCAAGAACAGCGCTGGCCAATTTTAACAGCGAGATGCATGAAAAGGCACCACACCACAAGAGCAATTCCAGGGCAAATTCAAACCACAAACAAGAGTTTTGGCATAAATTGACTTCCCATCTTCTTTCCACAAGATATTAATGGCAATGAGTTGAGTGAATGTATGTATGGCTTATGCAGATACAGTACGATATCTGTTCTGGGTCAGGAGATGACTAGTAAACTGTTAAAGGGTAAACACAGGGTGACAGTAGTACTGTCTGCCTTCTGTCACCACCACCTGGTCAGTCAACTGGGGTGTATTCACTAGGAACCAGATCCAAACGGAAGTAAACGGAATGAAATGGGGAGGGACCTACCAGAATTTGTCTAATAGAAACTCTTGTTTTCGTTGCAAACGGTTAAGACTAACGATTACATCCGTTTTTTTTTTTTGTGGTTTGATAGTTCTTTAGATGGATAGATTACTCTCTATGTAGAAAAACACTGGATGGAGACCAATGACTCTTTTGCAGATTTAGGACGTGTTCCTATTGTTAGACATTGCTGATGCCTGACAGATCTTACAATGCCTGGATAGGTAGTTTAAGAATCAGTTAACCACATCTGCTATAGCAATTTGTCAGTCGATGACACAGTCGATGACGTGCCACGCAACCATTGGTTGTTGTGTCGCTTTGCCTTAGCTGTGAAATGCTAAGGCAAACTGACCATATTTACAACCATGCATCAACTCCTGAACTCTTCTGACAACTAACAAACATCTGACCAATCAGACTAGAGCAAAGTAGTTGGTAGGTAGTTAATCAATTACATTTACAATTGCAAACAGCTGATTCACCATATTTTAACTATACAACAGTGACTTAGAAAACAATAATATCTCCCAGAAATTATGAATATGAACCATACAAAATAGACCAGCAGGTCTGTGGGCAAGTTGATGCCTATAGGGATCATTCCTGCTAGCATCATGAAGAGTACAGTAGCATGGTAAAAGTATTCAAGTTCTACATAACAAAACATTTCATAAAAGCTCTATAAATATCAATGATGTCATATTTGCACTCATAATGACCCATTTTATGCAGCCAGGTTGAGCAATTTTCCGAGCAAGTTGGAGCAGTCCTGGGTCTTCCTGACAGACTGAGCTCGAGAGGGCATGACAGGTACACCGTGTGGAACTCCCTATCCCAGAGGGCTAACCAGAAATCAGGGAGTGAGTAAGGAGACAGTGGGAATTCCGAGAGGAAATGTGTCATGCAAGCACACGCTCTCTAACGACAAGCAGATAATTCATTTCAAGCTAATGAAAGAGAAAGAGGTGAAAAATCGTGAATTACACAAGGTTAATTAATGCCTCTGAAGATTTATGGCACCTTTACTGTAACAGTAAAGTCCCTTAAAGGGGCAGGTATTTCCACTCAATAAGGTTTAAATAATACTGTGAAATTGTGAAAATTATGATAATGCCCTTTTAGTGTTTGAGCGATTTGAAAAGATGGTGGGATGGAGTTTTGGCCTGCCTGGCAACATCACTAGGCAGTATAAGTTAATAGACCAATGACAAAGTTTCAAACCTATCAGCCAATAACAACTCGTTTTCAGGTTACATATCCCTCCCATTAGGCTCCTCCAATTAGGTCCCTCACTCAGACCACCCCCAGACAGTCCCATCAAAATTCTTGTTTGAGAAAATGCTTTTTGCTGATAAACTATTTAGCTTATTTTTGACCATTTTAATTGAAACAATCACAGTAAGGTACTTAATTGTTACACAGAAATTATTTGATATTGAGATAAAAACAGCTGCACTGGACCTTTAACCCCTACAGGTCTAAGCCTTTGGAGGGGAGGGTTCTACTAAGCTAACATATTGAATTGTTTTAAAATGGTCATACCATGGATCATTTAGCCATTTGATTTTGAATTGTAGGACTCCTGTAGGTATATAAAAAAATGTTTAACAAATGATTTGATCAAATATTGTATTGTTTGGCCTTTACTGCTATAGGCCATAGAAAAGCAATGAATAACACATTCCTAAATGGAAAAACAGACAGTCAAAAGAATGTATAATAAGGAATAAGGTTTTGAAGTGTCTGTTCTATATCTAGGAGATATTAGAAAGCTTAGGAAATATATATATATATATATATATATATATATATATATATACACTGCTCAAAAAAATAAAGGGAACACTTAAACAACACAATGTAACTCCAAGTCAATCACACTTCAGTGAAATCAAACTGTCCACTTAGGAAGCAACACTCATTGACAATAAATTTCACATGCTGTTGTGCAAATGGAATAGACAACAGGTGGAAATTATAGGCAATTAGCAAGACACCCCCAATAAAGGAGTGGTTCTGCAGGTGGTGACCACAGACCACTTCTCAGTTCCTATGCTTCCTGGTTGATGTTTTGGTCACTTTTGAATGCTGGCAGTGCTTTCACTCTAGTGGTAGCATGAGACGGAGTCTACAACCCACACAAGTGGCTCAGGTAGTGCAGCTCATCCAGGATGGCACATCAATGCGAGCTGTGGCAAGAAGGTTGGCTGTGTCTGTCAGCGTAGTGTCCAGAGCATGGAGGCGCTACCAGGAGACAGGCCAGTACATCAGGAGACGTGGAGGAGGCCGTAGGAGGGCAACAACCCAGCAGCAGGACCGCTACCTCCGCCTTTGTGCAAGGAGGAGCAGGAGGAGCACTGCCAGAGCCCTGCAAAATTACCTCCAACAGGCCACAAATGTGCATGTGTCTGCTCAAACGGTCTGAAACAGACTCCATGAGGGTGGTATGAAGGCCCGACGTCCACAGGTGGGGGTTGTGCTTACAGCCCAACACCGTGCAGGACGTTTGGCATTTGCCAGAGAACACCAAGATTGGAAAATTCGCCACTGGCGCCCTGTGCTCTTCACAGATGAAAGCAGGTTCACACTGAGCACATGTGACAGACGTGACAGAGTCTGGAAACGCCGTGGAGAACGTTCTGCTGCCTGCAACATCCTCCAGCATGACCGGTTTGGCGGTGGGTCAGTCATGGTGTGGGGTGGCATTTCTTTGGGGTGCCGCACAGCCCTCCATGTGCTCGCCAGAGGTAGCCTGACTGCCATTAGGTACCGAGATGAGATCCTCAGACCCCTTGTGAGACCATATACTGGTGCGGTTAGCCCTGGGTTCCTCCTAATGCAAGACAATGCTAGACCTCATGTGGCTGGAGTGTGTCAGCAGATCCTGCAAGAGAAAGGCATTGATGCTACGGATTGGCCCGCCCGTTCCCCAGACCTGAATCCAATTGAGCACATCTGGGACATCATGTCTCGCTCCATCCACCAACGCCATGTTGCACCACAGACTTTCCAGGAGTTAGCGGATGCTTTAGTCCAGGTCTGGGAGGAGATCCCTCAGGAGACCATTCGCCACCTCATCAGGAGCATGCCCAGGCGTTGTAGGGAGGTCATACAGGCACGTGGAGGCCACACACACTACTGAGCCTCATTTTGACTTGTTTTAAGGACATTACATCAAAGTTGGATCAGTCTGTAGTGTGGTTTTCCACTTTAATTTTGAGTGTGACTCCAAATCCAGACCTCCATCGGTTGATAAATTTGATTTCCATTGATAATTTTTTGTGTGATTTTGTTGTCAGCACATTCAACTATGTAAAGAAAAAAGTATTTAATAAGAATATTTCATTCATTCAGATCTAGGATGTGTTATTTTAATGTTCCCTTTATTTTTTTGAGCAGTGTATATAGAAAAAAATGTACACATATTTAACTCCTTTTTTTAGTTGGCACAAAACTACTTTCATTCATTTTTTTAAACGATACTGGGTTCCCTTCAGACGAGTCCCATAACTTTTGGGGTCGCAGAACAAAACGGAAAACACCATTTTGTTTGTGAGATTCTCATCTTTCCACAGACGAATTTCGTGTAAAGACCGATTTTCTGACAAACAGTGCTGTAGCTCTGACACTTTTCCCCACAGATGGGGCGGCAGGTAGCCAAGTGGTTAGAGCATTTGGCCAGTAAATAAAAGGTTGCTGGATCAAATCTCCGAGCCGACAAGGTAAAAATCTGTCGTTCAGGGGCAGAATAAGGCTGAACCCACTGTTCCACAGTAGACCATCATTGTAAGTAAGAATTTGTTCTTAACTGACTTGCCTAGTTAAGAAAAAATATATTACATTTTTTAAAAAGATGCGGAAGGTGACATAGGCGGATGCCGCGGATTGAGACGCAGCCCATACAAAAAACAGATGTCATTCATAAACAGACTGATTTTCATGGGGATTTGTTATTATGTTAATTAGATTGACGCACATGCCCTATTCAATCAAACTAGTAACCAGGTTCCTTTTTTTTAAATAATACTTGTTCTGTGCAGTGAGAAAGCATGTTAAAATCCACATGGGTTGGATTATATTTTTATTCACATTGTTTTGTAACATAGGCTTGTTGAGTCCATGAATCCAAATGTGCATTCTTAATGCACAAGAAGTAAGATGTTTCTGGTTACCGTACGAGTTTGATGGAATCTAGCCCATTGTGTTGTGTGGATGTGGGGGCGCCACATGAACTGCTTTCTACAGCAACTCAGCAACAGTAATAAAGACATTGGTGCTGAACACACTGATACACTAGTATCTCTAAATCTCCCTGTGAAAGGCTATGGGAACCATTATATTAGGTTTACTTTTCTGGAACCAAGTGACAAAGCCTACCAGTGCAAGATATTAAAAGGAGAACGGTGGTTGAAATCATGGCACTCAGACTATCATCCCAGATCTTTTCCTACTCACCTCCTCCTAACCATAACTGTCAGACATTACACAGAGTCTGCTAGGCATTCCTCACCTTATTCAGCAGAGTAAGGTTAGCGAGTACACCTTTCATCCCCCAACATGTGTTTCTCCAATTAGAAGGGATCCTCATACTGTTCATAAAGTGTCCCTCAGAAACTGACCATATAAATAACCTGATTCCCATAGGGTCGTGTGCCATGCATGTGTACCATGCGTTGTCCTATGGAACAAACAGGGTTGGCTGCATGAGGGTTCATTTACTACAAATAATCAGCTTTTAATGGAAACAACTGATGGTTCTGTTTTGAGTAAAAAGAAAGAGAAAGAACTCCAGGTATTTGCAGCACTGAGAAAAAGCCTCCAGGAAAACAGGTGTTTCTAATCACTAAGTGAATTTGCAAATGTGGGCAAAGGGCTTTTGTAGAACCACTACATGGCCATGGGCAGCATGTGTATTCACACAACACACACATACCTAGGAGTAGTCTGAGGACATGGTAACTGTACTGTTTCAAAGTTTTCTTAAGATGAAATGATAGCTCTGGTAGTGCTCTTTCAATAAACTGCTCTGCATAAACTGGTGACAAAAATGTGGTTTAACACTTGTCGTTAATGAACAACTTCCTAGTCCAGAGAAACATGTTGTGTTCACTGTTCTGATATGAATAAAGGGTTTAACCTCTACCAATATAGTTCAAGTCCTGCCATGACCCCACATGACAAATTATCATTCCATTCAGAGAAATGTCACTGAGGAATTCAGTGTCAGACTGAATAGAGGAGAGGTCCGACTTTCACTTCAGACACACTGGAGCCATGGGATGGAATTATTTCATTCATTCGTTAGACATTATAGCAATATAGCCAATGTTTACCATCCTGTGTGAGATATAGGGGAAAATAAGAGCAACAAAACATCTGTAGCAGATAGAGGGCACACAACTGCATAGGCTACTGTTGAAAGTCATTCACCCTATAATACAATCATTATTGTGTAGCAGACAAATAGCAAGTGTATCAACTAAGCAAATGTTTCACTCTAGTAGGCTAGTGTTCATTCATGACACGACACAATAGCAACAACACAAATCACAAACATCAAAGATGATAATAAATAATGTAACCGAACAACCCCGGGAGGAGAAACAGCAGGATTTATGTAAAAAAAAAAACATGTTTAATTTGTAGACAAACTCAAAAGTACTCCTGCGGGCAGTACATATTTTTTCAACTAAAAAAAACAAGCGCTGTGTCTTACCCTGCAAGGCGCCTGGTATGCGTTGAGCTGGGTTTGTTGCTCTGTCTGGAACTGATTCGGGGTCTTTGCTGTGATGAGTGATGGGTGCCGAGCTGTGTCGCGGCCCTACGCGCAGCATCTCGTGGGACCGTGGCATCATCCGCCCGGAGGGAAGCTTCCGTACTGGGAGCTGGAACTGGTTTAATTGCCGTCGCGTACCTGTTATCTCGTTGAGATGATGAGCTCACCGGAGCCCGGCGACCGGAGTGCGAGACATTATGAGAGAAGTTGAGCAAGCTTTCTCTGGATGGTATGTCGGGGACAGCGTCCTTAGCTCCCACTGCGGAGTGACCTTGGCTCCTCGCTAGCTCCCGGAGCTGCTCCCACATCTCCTGTCTACCACCTGTTGAGTCCTTCTGGCAGTCACACATTCGTACTAGTGCAACGGTTAGAACCACTAAAACTGCAATCCATAAACGGTCCATATTTGTGTCAAAAATGGAATTGCTGCTACGTGTAGGCAGGCTGGTCACTCAAGATTCAGTTGTGTCGATAGCCACAAGCAATATCGAGTGGTTGAATGGAGGCGAACAGAAAGTTTCAGCAATACTGTATCTTTTCCCAAGCATGCAAAATGCTTTGATGTCTCTTCATAATGTCCAGGTAAGCATTACGCAGGATGGATTCAAAATCTTAAACCAATTCACAGCTTTCGCATATTCTCCTAAAATTGAAAATGTAAAGCTTACCTATAGGTTACTTACAGAAACAGGTTTATGTCAGATACGTTTTAATCCATTTGAGTTCATGTTAAGAGCGCGCGCAGGCAGCAATGGGATTTTGTCTGAAGCCGCAGTCCTACTAGAAGTGAAAGTTCTAGAGTATGAATGGTGCTCCGATGGATATGACCACCTCCTTGAATCTGAAGTCACCGGGAATTTGGGGAGGCTTTTCATGCGTTTTACAAGTAGAAAACTCCCCCTTAGTGGTCTTATTGATGCCTACGCTCAGCCCCCCCAGTCCAAGCCGCCAAGCTACAGTACGAGATCATACACAAACTAACCCTGCGCTCCTCTTTGCATAAACGCACATGTAGCGCACAATGTGGATACTGCAGGATAGTATTAAAAATGCAAATCAAGCAAATGTTAGATTGAGTATGCTAGGTAAGGTCAACTTGTCATATAATATAGCACATTGACAAACGTGATTGAGTAATTAGTAGGCTCATAATTGAACATTGACATAACAATATGATATTTATGTCACACAACATGGGGGATATGGGAAGTGCACACACGGTTAAAGCTACATTTGAGTTCTTGGAAAACTATAGAAGTTATATAACAAATCCCATTCATCTTCCCCTCTCTTCCATGCTGCATCATCAGTTTCCCTGGACTGCCTGGAAACAACACATTTCTTTTCTCCCATAAGATCTTAAACAACCCAAAGAGAGTTGGCTGCCTTATCCCATTCAACCCACAATGATACACTTCAGCCTGGTTCACATTGGCAGTTTGAAGTTACTCAAAACCAATGTTTTTGCATATACAATTCAAATCTGTTCTGCAGTCTGAAAAGCCAAAAAGCACATGGAATCTGATATTTCAAGCCACACTTCAAACCAGCTTGATTTGAAGTCAGATACAAACCTGATTCCTGGCCATGCGACTTGTGTCGGAATGGTAAAGTCTTGTTTATTTACCCCCAAGTGGTTTTTAGACTGTTATTTGGCATATTTTGTTGCTTGCTAGCTACTCTGCTGACAGTTTGACATGAACATGACATGGTAGCTAACTAGCTTGCTGATTGGCGAATTAGTGAATGTGCTAGAAAGCTCAACAGCTACCTTGCTAGCTAGTTGACTGCGGTTGCTAGATAAAAATGAACTCATTGTGAAAGTTGGATCATCTTATCCTCTGAGGATTTAAAAAGGTTCTTACACTATGATTTTGAACATTCAAAGCAACTGGGAAACATCCATGGCAGGCATTGTTGTCACCTTAGCCTTTGATGGGAAGCAGGAGCACCACCACCAATCAGCCTACACCACTGTGCCCTCACCCATCATTACTATGACAACTAGCGTCTGATTGTCAGTAATTGTCAGCAATTGACTGTCTGAACACACAAATCCGATTTGGTCTCTTGTAACTTAACTTAACTAACTGTTATGACAGTCAGTACTCCAAAACGGATTTGAAAAACAAAATTGATTTGAGCATTAAGGCCTGCAGTGTGAACAAGCATTAAGAGCTTTATTCAATCTGCATTGCAGAAGTTTAGCTTTACAGCATGATTTAAATTTAAAGGCAATGTTATTGCTTTAGCGACAAAGCTGCCAACTGTAAATGCTGTATGTCGGCTCAATCGGAAATGACCTTAAAATTTCTATCGCAGCATCTGTAACGGTTCAGCACCTGCCCACAATTGTTAAATAACCCATCTGCAACCACCCAAATAAAATAAAATAGTATTTGTCACATGCAAATACAACAGGTTCACCTTACCATGAAATGCTTACTTACAGGCCCTTAACCAACAGTGCAGTTCAAGAAATAGATTTGGGAAAATATTTACTAAATAAAATAAAGTCGAAGTAAAAAGTAACACAGTAGAACAATAATGAGGCTATATACAGGGGGCACCGGTACCGAGTGAATGTGCGGGGGTACAGGTTAGTCGAGGGTGGCCATTTTATTAATTGTTCAGCATTCTTATAGCTTGGGGGTAGAAGCTGTTAAGGAGCCTTTTGGACCTAGACTTGGCGCTCCGGTACCACTTGCCATGCGGTAGCAGAGAACAGTGTATGACTTGAGTGACTGGAGTCTTTGACACATTTTTGGGCCTTCCTCTGACACCGCCTGGTGTATACATTTGAAGTCGGAAGTTTACATACACTTAGGATGGAGTCATTAAAACTCGTTTTTCAACCACTCCACAAATTTCTTGTTAACAAACTATAGTTTTTGCAAGTCGGTTAGGACATCTACTTTGTGCATGACACAAGTAATTCTTCCAACAATTGTTTACAGACAGATTATTTCACTTATAATTTACTGTATGACAATTCCAGTGGGTCAGAAGTTCATATACACTAAGTTGGCTGTGTCTTTAAACAGCTTGGAAAATTCCAGAAAATTATGTTATGGATTTAGAAACTTCTGATAGGCTAATTGACATAATTTGAATCAATTGGACGTCTACCTGTGGATGTATTTCAAGGCCTACCTTCAAACTCAGTGCCTCTTTGCTTGACATCATGAGAAAATCAAAAGAATTCAGCCAAGACATCAGAAAAACAATTGGAGACCTCCACAAATCTGGTTCATCCTTGGGAGCAATTTCCAAACGCCTGAAGGTACCACATTCATCTGTAAAAACAATAGTACGCAAGTATAAACAGCATGGGACCACACAGCTGCCATACCGCTCAGGAAGGAGACACGTTCTGTCTCCTAGAGATGAACGTACATTGGCGCGAAAAGTGCAAATCAATCCCAGAACAACAGCAAAGGACCTTGTGAAGATGCTGGAGGAAACAGGTACAAAAGTATCTATATCTACAGTAAAACAAGTCCTATATCGACATAACCTGAAAGGAAGAATTCACTGCTCAAAAACCTCCACAAAAAATACAGACTATGGTTTGCCACTGCACATGGGGACAAAGATCGTACTTTTTGGAGAAATGTCCTCTGGTCTGATGAAACAAAAATAGAACTGTTTGGCCATAATGACCGTTTGGAGGAAAAGGGGGGAGGCTTGCAAGCCGAAGAACACCATCCCAACCGTGAAGCAAGGGGGTGGCAGCATCATGCTGTGGGGGTGCTTTGCTGCAGGGGGGACTGGTGCACTTCACAAAATAGATGGCATCATGAGGTAGGAAAATTATGTGGATATAGTGAAGCAACATCTCAAGACATCAGTCAGGAAGTTAAAGCTTGGTTGCAAATCGGTCTTCCAAATGGACAATGACCCCAAGCCCTGACCTCAATCCTATAGAAGATTTGTGGGCAGAACTGAAAAAGCGTGTGCGAGCAAGGGGGCCTACAAACCTGACTCAGTTACACCAGCTCTGTCAGGAGGAATGGGCCTAAATTCACCCTCTTGTTGTGGGAAGCTTGTGGAAGGCTACCCAAAACGTTTGACCCAAGTTCTACAATTTAAAGGCAACGCTACCAAATACTAATTGAGTGTATGTGTAATGCGATGCTACTGGCAGCAGAGAAGTCAGCCGCAGGAGAACGGAAACTGATTTACAACGGTTGTGTTTAATAACCATAAACCACCGTCAACAGAATAATAAAATAAATGGGTCAAACAAAACCCGGTAAATACCAGCATACCGTTCACAAGCACTACAACAAACAATTACAGACAAGGACATGGGGGGGGGGACAGAGGGTTAAATAAACAACATGTAATTGATGGAATTGGAACCAGGTGTGATGGAAAATTAAAAGTGGATCGGCGATGGCTAGAAGGTCGGTGACGTCGACCGCTGAACGCCGCCCGAACAAGGAGAGGGACCAACTTCGGCGGAGGTCGTGACAGTATCTAAACTTCTGACCCACTGGGAATGTGATGAAATAAATACAAGCTGAAATAAATTATTATCTTTACTATTATTCTGACATTTCACATTCTTAAAATAAAGTGGGGATCCTAACTGACCTAAGACTGTCACGCCCTGGTCTTAGTATTTTGTGTTTTCTTTATTTTTTTGGTCAGGCCAGGGTGTGACATGGGTTTATTTTGTGGTGTGTTTGTGTATTGGTTTTTTTTTTCGTAGGTTTTGGGATTGTGGCTTAGTGGGGTGTTCTAGCAAAGTCTATGGTTGCCTGAGGCGGTTCTCAATCAGAGGCAGGTGATTCTCGTTGTCTCTGATTGGGAACCATATTTAGGCAGCCATATTCTTTGAGTGTTTCGTGGGTGATTGTTCCTGTCTCTGTGTTTAGTTTGCACCAGTTTAGGCTGTTTCGGTTTTCACGTTCCGTTTGTTGTTTTTGTATTGATCGTGTTTTGTCTACATTAAACATGTATCGAATTAACCATGCTGCATTTTGGTCCGACTCTCTTTCAGCCGAAGAAAACCATAACAGAATCACCCACCACAACAGGACCAAGCGGCGTGGTGACAGGCAGCGGCAGCAGGAGCTACGAAGTTTGGAGTATACGACTTGGGAGGAAATAGACAGGTGGGCGGTCGACCCAGAGAGAGTGCCGGAGCCCGCCTGGGTTTTGCTGGAGCAGTGCGAAGAAGGTTATCGGAGAATGGAGTTGGCGAAGCAAGCATGGCGGCGCGGACGGAAGACCGAGAGTCAGCCCCAAAAATTTCTTGGGGGGGGGGGCTCAGGGAGAGTGTGGCAGAGTCAGGGTTCAGACCTGAGCCAACTCCCCCTGTTTATTGTGAGGAGCCACGATCACAGGACTTCTGGACGTGGGAGGAGATATTGGACGGAAAAGGACCCTGGGCACAGCCTGGAGAATATCGACGCCCCAAAGAAGAACTGGAGGCGGCGAAAGCGGAGAGGCGCTGGTATGAAGAGGCAGCACGGCGACGCGGATGGAAGCCCGAGAGTCAGCCCCAAAAATGTATTGGGGGGGGGCTCAGGGAGAGTGTGGCAGAGTCAGGGTTCAGACCTGAGCCAACTCCCCCTGTTTATCGTGAGGAGCCAAGGAGGAGACCAGAACCAGAGCCGGTGTTGGAGGTGAGTGAAGCAGAGACTGTGAAGGAGTTAATGGGGAAAGTGGAGGAGAGAGTTATGAGGGAGTTGCTAGGTTGGTGCTTTAGGTACGATATTCGCCCGACGGAGCGTGTCGCGGATTTGATGGCACCTGGGTCAGCGCTCCATACTTGTCCTGAGGTGCGTGCTCGTCGGCTGGTGAAGATTGTGCCAGCCTCACGCACTAGGCCTCCTGTGTACCTACCTAGCCTTACACGTCCTGTGCCAGCCCTGCTCTCAGGCTCTCCAGTACACCTTCACGGTCCGGTCCATCCTGTGCCACCTTCACACACCAGTCCTCCGGTGGCAGCTCCCCGCACCAGACTTCCTGTGCGTGTCCTCGGCCCAGTACCACCAGTGCCAGCACCACGCACCAGGCCTTCAGTGCGCCTCGCCTGTTCAGCGCTGCCAGAGCCTTTCTCCTCTCCAGCGCTGTCGGAGTCTCCCACCTGTTTAGCGCTGTCGGAGTCTCCCGCCTGTTTAGCGCTGTCGGAGTCTCCCGCCTGTTTAGCGCTGCCAGAGCCTTCCTCCTCTCCAGCGCTGCCGGAGTCTCCTGCCTGTTTAGCGCTGCCAGAGCCTTCCTCCTCTCCAGCGCTGCCGGAGTCTCCCGCCTGTCTAGCGCTATCAGAGCCTTCCTCCTCTCCAGCGCTGCCAGAGTCTCCCGCCTGTTTAGCGCTGCCAGAGCCTTCCGTCTCTCCAGCGCTGCCGGAGTCTCCTGCCTGTTCAGCGCAGCCAGAGCTGCTAATCTGCATGGAGAAGCCAGAGCTGCCAGTCTGCATGGAGCAGCCAGAGCAGCTAGAGCCGCCAGTCAGCCAGGATCTTCCAGATCCGCCAGTCAGCCAGGATCCGCCAGTCAGCCAGGATCTTCCAGATCCACCATTCAGCCAGGATCCACCATTCAGCCAGGATCCGCCATTCAGCCAGGATCCGCCAGTCAACCAGGATCTGCCGGAACCGCCAGTCAGCCAGGATCTGCCAGAGCCAACTATCTGCCTGAGCTTCCTCTCAGTACTGGGCTTCCTCTCAGTGCTGAGCTTCCCCTCAGTGCTGAGCTTCCCCTCAGTGCTGAGCTTCCCCTCAGTGCCGAGCTTCCCCTCAGTGCCGAGCTACCCCTCAGTCCCAAGCTACCCCTCAGTCCCGAGCTTCCCCTCAGTCCCGAGCTTCCCCACAGTCCCGAGCTTCTACCTCAGTCCCGAGCTGCCCCTCAGTCCAGTGGGGTCCTTGGTGAGGGTTATTAGGCCAAGGTCGGCGGCGAGGGTCGCCAATCAAAGGACGCGTTACAGGGGGACTAAGACTTGGTTGGAGTGGGGTCCACGTCCCGAGCCGGAGCCGCCACTGTGGACAGACGCCCACCCGGACCCTCCCCTATGGGTTTAAGTGTGCGGCCGGGAGTCCGCACCTTGGGGGGTGGGGTTCTGTCACGCCCTGGTCTTAGTATTTTGTGTTTTCTTTATTTATTTGGTCAGGCCAGGGTGTGACATGGGTTTATTTTGTGATGTGTTTGTGTATTGGTTTTTTTTCCCCGTATGTTTTGGGATTGTGGCTTAGTGGGGTGTTCTAGCAAAGTCTATGGTTGCCTGAGGCGGTTCTCAATCAGAGGCAGGTGATTCTCGTTGTCTCTGATTGGGAACCATATTTAGGCAGCCATATTCTTTGAGTGTTCCGTGGGTGATTGTTCCTGTCTCTGTGTTTAGTTTGCACCAGTTTAGGCTGTTTCGGTTTTCACGTTCCGTTTGTTGTTTTTGTATTGGTCATGTTTTGTCTACATTAAACATGTATCGAATTAACCACGCTGCATTTTGGTCCGACTCTCTTTCAGCCGAAGAAAACCGTAACAAATACAGGGAATTTTTACTAGGATTAAATGTCAGGAATTGTGAAAAACTGAGTTGAAATGTATTTGGCTAAGGTGTATGTAAACTTCTGACTTCAACTGTAGCTACCCTGTCCTGGCGATACACAGAAAAAACAGCCAGCTCTATATTATCCGTGTATCAGGTATGAAGGTAAGACCCAGATGCAGACAACGTCGAATTAACAATGGTTTAATAATCCAACAGGGGCAGGAAAAAGACAGGTCAAGCCAGGCAGGGGTCAGTAAACCAGAAGTGGGGCAACGGTACCGGACGGCAGGCAGGCTCAGGGTCAGGGTAGGCAGAGGTAAGTAATCCAGAGGTGGGACAAAGATACAGGTCGGCAGGCAGGCTCAGGGTCAGGGGCAGGCAGGGTGGTCAGGCAGGTGGGCTCTGAGTCAGGACAGGCAAGGCTCAAAACCAGGAGGGCGAGAAAAAGAGAGACAGGGAAAAGCAGGAGCTGAGATACAAAAACGCTGGTTGACTTGACAAACAAGACAAACTGGCAACAGACCAACAGAGAACACAGGTATGGGGGATGGAGGCAACCACAAAGACAAGTGAAACCGTGACGCCGTTCAGCCACGACTCAGTGAAAGATAAGATAGTTTTTAATTTTTTTATTTTACCTTTATTTAACCAGGCAAGTCAGTTAAGAACATATTCTTATTTTCAATGACCGCCTGGGAACAATGGGTTAACTGCCTGTTCAGGGACAGAACGACA
This sequence comes from Oncorhynchus tshawytscha, assembly GCF_018296145.1. Taxonomy (NCBI): domain Eukaryota; kingdom Metazoa; phylum Chordata; class Actinopteri; order Salmoniformes; family Salmonidae; genus Oncorhynchus; species Oncorhynchus tshawytscha. Next base: position 29,458,264 of record NC_056436.1, on the reverse strand, counting down.
GATTTGTACCTTGTCAGCTCGGGGGTTTGAACTCGCAACCTTCCGGTTACTAGTCCAACGCTCTAACCACTAGGCTACGCTGCCGCCCCCAATGTAATGTCCCGTTGGTAGGATAGTCTCAACCGTAGATCATCAAGTTTGTTTTCCAGTGATGGCAGGTTGGCCAATAGAACCGATGGTAATGGCGATTTACTCACTCGCCTACGAATCCTAACAAGGCACCCCAACCTTCTCCCTCGGTATCTCCGCCTTTTCTTCAAACGAATGACGGGGATTTGGACCTGTTCTCCGGAAAGGAGTATATCCTTCGCGTCGTAATCATTAAAGAAAAAAGTCTTCGTCCAGTTCGAGGTGTGTAATCGCTGTTCTGATGTCCAGAAGCTCTTTTCAGTCATAAGAGACAGTAGCAGCAACTTTATGTACATAATAAGTTACAAACAATGTGAAAAAACAGTTGGTTAGGAGCCCGTAAAACTGCAGTCATCCCGTCCTGCGCCATAGTGAAAATCTGAGGCCCGCATCCGATGTCCTAACCTGCAAATATAGAAAAGGTGCTGTACAGTCAGCGATGGCAGAGTTATTTTTTTAGGCCTTTTTAGATACAGTGGGGCAAAAAAATTATTTAGTCAGCCACCAATTGTGCAAGTTCTCCCACTTAAAAAGAGAGGCCTGTAATTTTCATCATAGGTACACTTCAACTAATACAGACAAAATGAGAAAAAAAAATCCAGATAATCACATTGTAGGATTTTTAAATGAATTTATTTGCAAATTATGGTGGAAAATAAGTATTTGGTCACCTACAAACAAGCAAGATTTCTGGCTCTCACAGACCTGTAACTTCTTCTTTAAGAGGCTTCTCTGTCCTCCACTCGTTACCTGTATTAATGGCACCTGTTTGAACTTGTTATCAGTATAAAAGACACCTGTCCACAACCTCAAACAGTCACACTCCAAACACCACTATGGCCAAGACCAAAGAGCTGTCAAAGGACACCAGAAACAAAATTGTAGACCTGCACCAGGCTGGGAAGACTGAATCTGCAATAGGTAAGCAGATTGGTTTGAAGAAATCAACTGTGGGAGCAATTATTAGGAAATGGAAGACATACAAGACCACTGATAATCTCCCTCGATCCGGGGCTCCACGCAAGATCTCACTCCGTGGGGTCAAAATGATCACAAGAACGGTGAGCAAAAATCCCTGAACCACACGGGGGGACCTAGTGAATGACCTGCAGAGAGCTGGGACCAAAGTAACAAAGCCTACCATCAGTAACACACTACGCCGCCAGGGACTCAAATCCTGCAGTGCCAGACGTGTCCCCCTGCTTAAGCCAGTACATGTCCAGGCCCGTCTGAAGTTTGCTAGAGAGCATTTGGATGATCCAGAAGAAGATTGGGAGAATGTCATATGGTCAGATGAAACCAAAATATAACTTTTTGGTAAAAACTCAACTCGTCGTGTTTGGAGGACAAAGAATGCTGAGTTGCATCCAAAGAACACCATACCTACTGTGAAGCATGGGGGTGGAAACATCATGCTTTGGGGCTGTTTTTCTGCAAAGGGACCAGGACGACTGATCCGTGTAAAGGAAAGAATGAATGGGGCCATGTATCGTGAGATTTTGAGTGAAAACCTCCTTCCATCAGCAAGGGCATTGAAGATGAAACGTGGCTGGGTCTTTCAGCATGACAATGATCCCAAACACACCGCCCGGGCAACGAAGGAGTGGCTTTGTAAGAAGCATTTCAAGGTCCTGGAGTGGCCTAGCCAGTCTCCAGATCTCAACCCCATAGAAAATCTTTGGAGGGAGTTGAAAGTCCGTGTTGCCCAGCAACAGCCCCAAAACATCACTGCTCTAGAGGAGATCTGCATGGAGGAATGGACCAAAATATCAGCAACAGTGTGTGAAAACCTTGTGAAGACTTACAGAAAACGTTTGACCTCTGTCATTGCCAACAACGGGTATATAACAAAGTATTGAGATAAACTTTAGTTATTGACCAAATACTTATTTTCCACCATAATTTGCAAATAAATTCATTAGAAATCCTACAATGTGATTTTCTGGATTTTTTCTTCTAATTTTGTCTGTCATAGTTGATGTGTACCTATGATGACAATTACAGGCCTCTCTCATCTTTTTAAGTGGGAGAACTTGCACAATTGGTGGCTGACTAAATACTTTTTTGCCCCACTGTAGGCCTATGTTTCTGCTTATAATTTCAACAATTTTGGAAGGCTATTTGTTAGTCAACTTGTCAATAAATAAGCCTACATGCAGCTTCTATTCTGTCACTACTTGTTGCCCTAGAATACTAAACAAACACTTGCTCACCAAAATAATGTAATAAATCGATAGAATCAATGCTTCAATCTAGTTGGCATCGGTAAAGCTTCTCTTTCATCTCTGCTTCTGTTTCGCCATATTTAAATGTAACATTTAAGTAATTTAGCAGACTCTCTTATCCAGAGCAACTTACAGGAACAATTAGGGTTAAATTCCTTGCTCAAGGGCACATCAACAGATTATTCACCTAGTCGACTCTGGGATTCGAACCCAGTTACTGGCCCAATGCTCTTAACCGCCGTTCCAAAGCAAAAACATCTAGGAACCGGGTAGAAAATGCAACTGGAAAGATTTTTCATGCTAACTTTCCGAATGACATCAGTTGGACCGGTTATAAGGAAATTAAAATATTTGAAAACTACCCAACATGTTTCTGATTAGATTTCAGTTCGGCTTGGATGCCTATTTTATTTAGTTGAAATACTAATCAGCTTTTATAATGCTGATAAATATAGCACCTTTATAGACAGTATGAATTGCACAAAAAGTATACTTTTATGGACTTTTTTATGCATTGTTTTTTCTTTATTCAACCTGCCTGCCACCCTACCGCAGTAACCGCGGGGCCTGTGGGTTAGCAACCTACACATCACTAACACTTAAATAGGCCTACAGTATGTCTCTAATCTCCTGTCTCCACCACGCCAACACCATTACCGTTACACACACCTTCCAAAAATGTCAACAGGAGTTGGCTAGTGTGGTCAGCATGCATGGTTTGTCCATTCATTTTCTATCCCACCCATAAGGGAAGTAAGCTTCTCTTTCTTTGGCCAAGTTTCATGGGAATTAATGAACAGAGGTTATCACATGCAGGGAAATCATCATAACTTCACTGTGGAGTTTAAGTGTGTTGGGAGTAGCAAGCCAGCTGTCCTTCCTCTCATGGGCAGACTGGGACCAGAAATCGTTCCTGGCATTTCTAAAACACTGGACGATTTTTTCCCTTGAGGCCCCCACACCGGCCCATTTCTTTCCTCGAGGCCCCCACACAGGCAAAATGTTTCCCGAGGCCCCCATCATTAGACAGATAATGATAATTTTGCACAAATGCCAGATGGGCTTGTTCATGTTTAGCCCAGTGGGTCTAACTTGTTGTATTTTCTGCGCAAAATGATCATTATCTGTCTAATAATGGGCCCTCAAGAGAAAAAAAATGTGCCGGTGTGTTAGAAATGCCAGGGACGATTTCTGGTCCCGTTCCGCCCCTGCTTCCGATGAATAACAGCTGAGAGAGAAGAGCATCGGACCCACCACACTCGCCCTTGCTCTGCTTAGCCGCTCCCCTCCAGAATCCAGCCTGTGTGATGATTTCCAACCCAAACATGTCCGGTGTGTGAGGAGTAGAGAGCAGGGCTGACCAAGGTTGTGTAGTGGAGATGTACTGGAGTTGATTAGCGCTCCTCGTCCTCCTCTTGCCAATGGGAAATCTAATTAGAAGGGAAGCTGCAGTTGTCTTATGACTCTGGGGTCGACTCGATGGTGCTCATTCCGATCCCCTGGTGTGTTGCCCTGGGCATCAGGGGGTTGACCCTCTTCTGGCCTCTATTGTCTGGGAGGCCCCCGAAGGTTGCTTCTGAAATCAAAGATATAGAACATGTTATATTGTCTATGCCTGAAACACTCCTGGTTAATTGATCACCATCATCTGATAAAGCACTGGTGATACGTGTATTGCTAGGTCTGTAACATAGCCTGAGATTGGTGGTAGAGTGTTGTGTATTGGAGAGTTGATATGAGTTCAGAGGGGCAGTTAGTAAGGTGTTTCTCTGCTACTTTCTGCTGCTCTGTAGGAATGTGTTGTTCTAGAAGGGATTCTCTCAATTTCTCCACGCTATTTACAGCCCACATGTTGCGTGTGTTTAGGGGATCTTTGGAGTAGCTATCAACGTTATGAAAGCTTGCCTTAGTCTGGCCCAATTTGACACAATTTACAGCATCTGGAGTGACTCAGGAATGAATACCAGGAGGATCTCTCTGGCTGCGACCAAGGTTTTTACACAAAGAGACCTCAGAAAACTCCAGCGTGACAACCAAGCCACTCCTATCAATTTTCAAATAGAAAACAAATTATAGCTGTTCTGTGAACAAACAGTACAGTTACTAAGAACATAAATTACAATTACAAACAGTGCACTATTTAGTGTTTTGTATGGGTGGTTAGAGCCATGAATGCTGATTGGCTGACAGCCGTGGTATATCAGACCGTATACCACGTATACCTGTTAACTTTTTTTTAAAGTGTTTAAAAAAAAAATGTTACCCCCTTTTTTCTCCCCAATTTCGTGGTATCCAATTGTTTAGTAGCTACTATCTTGTCTCATCGCTACAACTCCCATACGGGCTCGGGAGAGACGAAGGTCGAAAGTCATGCGTCCTCCGATACACAACCCAACCAAGCCGCACTGCTTCTTAACACAGCGCGCATCCAACCCGGAAGCCAGCCGCACCAATGTGTCGGAGGAAACACCGTGCACCTGGCAACCTTGGTTGGCGCGCACTGCACCCGGCCCGCCACAGGAGTCGCTGGTGCACGATGAGACAAGGATAACCCTACCGGCCAAACCCTCCCTAACCCGGACGGCGCTAGGCCAATTGTGCGTTGCCCCACAGACCTCCCAGTCACGGCCGGTTATGACAGATGCCCTCCTGTTAAATTTTATAGAAATATTCATACAAATTGATATACATATATTACATAACCTGTGCATGTTTACTTTGTGTGCATGCGTGTGTGTGCGAGCGAGCGAAAGAGAGAGAGAGTGCATGTCTGTCTCTGTGCCTTTGCTTTGGGCCTCACTAATCCCTTCATTGAATGATCACTCTGTGCTGTGAATTGAGAGGCCATTGAGGCTGTGTGTCACCATGAGACAGCATTGTGGGGCCATTGAGTTGTCATATTCTATGGGTTTGACACCTCCTAATCAATTCTATCCGGGGAACAAAAAACGGAGGATTTGCCTGTCAGTGGAACTGTCCCAGGAGACACACATTTGCGTTAGTTTGGTCGAAGGCACAATGATTGAATGGCCCGTCACCATTAGAGTGCTGCCTTGGGGTCAGAGTTCAAGTGTACCCATTAGAAACCCAAACAGTATCATTACGCTCAGAATGTAGGGCCCTCATTCTAACCAAGTATCAACAGTACATTCTAAGCCATGGCTCCGGAATTTTAAGTGTTCCATTTGAATCGTCCTCTGTGAGTGCCCTTGATGGAGGCGACCATGAAGAATGTCAATCTCTTAGCTACTTTTTGCCATTTGTACCAATGTCCTCAGCTCCCTTTTCTCTGTCCAACTGCGAACATAATACACATATTGTTCAGGCTGGGCAGCAGTCAAGACCTGGGAAAAAAAGGAGGGAATACAAATCTTATAAGCTAAAGAGAAATGGGACTCGTTTTGGCAGAATAACATTTTGTCACAGCCTAAATTGCATATGCGTTCTATTAATGTAGTTTCTTTCATTGAACATGGCAGCTTCTCCTTGGAGCGGATATCATTTAAACCTCCATCGTGTTTCACTACAGATCTTTTATTTATTTATTTATTTTTAACATAAAACAGGCATCTCCTGACCAAGAGGAAACAGTGGAAGATAGAGCAGAATAACAGTAGTGCTTAGACTAAGGAGTCCTCCCAGCTTGTACTGAATGAATGAGGTGCTGTCAGCTTAGGGTAATGGAACTAGGTCACATGGGTGTTAAGACAGCCACGTCCACTTCTTTCATGATACTCATACTTTGCCTTTTCATTTTTTTTAAATGTGGAATTAGGAGTACTGGCTTGAGAGAGCACTAGACAGAAAATAGACGTAATAATATTCATTTGGCAGGTGCTTATATTTGTCCTAGTTCACACATGTACAAGTGTGTATTATACGCAGGTGTGAATTGGAAATGTTTGTTTATTTCATATCCCAACTCCCCCTGATACACCCTCGGAGAGTGGGGTCACGGCCAGGGTCAGCCATTATCAACGACGACCCTGGAGCAATTAGGCTTAAGTGCCTTGCTCAAGGGCACATTGACCGATTTTTCACCTTGTCGGCTTTGGAATTCAAACTAGCGACCTTTCGCATACTGGCTCAATGCTCTAACCGCTGTGTGTGTAACAAAAGTGCACGTGTGCGTGTGTCTAAAAGCCTCCTAAAGACTCACCACAGATTCATTGTTCACTTCCTGGATTGCTGGAGAAGTAGTGGAAAAATATCTCAACTTTTTTCAAATGAGAGTGGGAGTCCAGTAACACTTCAAAGTTACACAGACCTCAGAACCCTTGGCAATGTGTTTCAAATATGTCATCCATTACTGGCATGACATCCACACTGCATTATTTACAGCTGAATGATCGTTTCATTCATTAGCGGGTGTGAGTAGTTTAAGATTTACAAAGACTTCATGCACTAGCCACACAGGGATGATGTAATTCATGAACCATTTTAAAATCAGGAAATAGTTATTAGGATCAGATTAAGAACTTCAGAGTGGAGCTCCCTCAAATCTACAACCTCTTAAGACAAATCACCCTTTTGACTCTCCCAAAGCTTCATTACTGGACAAGTGCTTGCTCTTAACATCTTCTTGGCAAAGGCACCGCCAGTACATAATGCACATGCTACTCCCACAGCAAAGTGTGTGATGTGGATGACTCCTGGTAGTGTAATAGGGATCCAGGGGCCAACTGCAGAAAATGACATATGGCCTGAAGTCACAAGCCTTTCTGCAGATAAACAAAATGACTAAATTCCTCCCAAACATACATTTTCCAAGTTTTATGAGTCGTGTTTGTTAGGTATACGTGCGTATGCATCAGTGACCCTGCTGACCGTCCAGGGCCAGGCTGATCAGTAAGGTTTCTGCCTGACTTGAGGGGGGCTATGTGTTTTAAGCGTAGAGCTCAGAGGATTCCTTGTCTTGTTCCTGATGTTTGGGGTCACCCGGCAGGGGCTAAACGACGCTGTTTGTGTGTCTTCGGCCCATGTAATAAACTGTGTCTATAGTGGACAGGGGCCCTTCCTCTGAAGTCAGACCCTGACACAGAGACACCCATGGTGCCAGTGTTTCAACAAGCCAGGATTCCCTGATAGACTCATCTCTCACTCTCCCTCCTGAGAGGTCTGCCCGGGGAGCCCAAGGGAAGGTCGGGCCCGCCTGCTGCCTGCCCTGCAGAGATTGAACTCATCTGTGAGCTGGAATGCAGAGGGCTGAACGTAAACAGGGTCTCCCGCCGGTCCCATCCAGCTCCGTCGGCCCAACTCTCCGAGACGCTCGTTTACCAAACATAACGACTTCTGCAATTTGGAATGTGATCAGGGCAGCTGCCTCTCATTAGCATAAATCACAATGATAAGGTGCTTGAGATTTAATTGCCTTGCTCCATACCCTCATTCGTCTGGTTTTGGTTCAGATGCTGAGGTGAAGTGTGTTTTGGACCAGGGGACTTGGATCAAGGGCAGTAGAACTGAGTTTACAACCTCGGACATAGATCACCATGAGTTTCATAGTTTTATAAGCCTGGTTGTGGCTAGATGGTATACAGCTTTGATTGGAAGTGACACACAAATAGTCAAAATTGTCATTTTGAGTTGTTTCGGTGAGAATTTGAGCATTTTAACTGACCCTAATTTTCCTAAACATAACCTTATTCTCCTAACCTGCTACGTTAATTATCCTAATCTGCTGAAAAGTTCTCCTAACCTGCTACGAAAAGTAAATTCTGTTCGTAGAAGTATACCATCTAGTCCTTACTATTTTATTCTGACCTATGTCTTAGATTTAGCACATCAGAGTTATTTTGTCCGTGGCAAACCAGGTGGGCCCTTAAAACATCTGTTTATTTCCTGCCTGGCTAGAATGGAAACATTGATCCAAACTCCTCTCACACATTGTGAATGGTTTCTTAAGTCACCACCTCAGCTTGTCCCTGTTGCAATGGTGGGGAGGCAGGCAGTCGTCACGTCTCTAGACATTTGATTTAGAAGCGTCCCTTATGAACAATGCTCTGCATGATGTCATGGCCCTTCATCATAAATGCCACTGGACCCAATTCAAAGGGCGGATCACGCTGGCGGCCAATTAAGCCAAGAAAGACCCTGCTGCCATAACTTTCCAGCAAGTATACATTTTCCAAATTTGAGAGGCCTTCCATTCATTAGTCTGACTTAGCCTGAGACTCTCTCATACTCACATAAAATCAGTCACAGCATAAATCTATAGAGAAACTATTTAACTAGTAAATAAGGAGGGGGGGGTGAACTCCAAATACTTAGTGACAGTCATGTTTTGATGTGCTTTTACCAGAGCCCATTGGATGTGGTGGATGGGCCTGTGAACCCCTTTCCCCTATGGGACCCCTCTCCCCCCTTCACCCTCTGCACAGTACTCTTACATACCCTGTGGCACAGCCCCATGGGAGTCCTCTACACGGCCTCTCCTGTGACCTGGTCAACTGTGCAATTTGGATTGGGTCCACTGCTTGGCCTCCACTGGGCCCCTGCTTCCACGTAGGACTGTCCTTTTGCTCTCTGAAGCTGCCATTTGCTCTGAGGGGGTGAAAGACGGCCTTTTCGAATCACAGCCTTGCTCCCCATTCACGTTGTTCCATGGCGTCTACACCAGCAGAGCATGGAAAATCAGGGTCAAGCATTTTCCACATTAGCAGCTTTACTACCCGGGAGGATAGAAATTAGTATCTGCCACGTTGTAATAACTCCCCCAAAAAGGGATACTTTGGGATTTTGGCAATGAGGAACTCTATCTACCCAAGAGTCAGATGAACTTGTGGATAACATTTTTATGTCTCTGTTGTAATGAAGGACGAAGGAAGTATGAAGGAAGTCCAGCATGAAGGAAGTTAGGGGTAGTATCTCGACCCATTGCTAACTAGCGTTAGCACAATGACTGGAAGTCATTGTGTCTATGAGTGTCTACTAGCATGCTTCAACAAACTCTGGGGAAGTAGATAAAGAGCCCCATTGCCAAAATCCCGAAGTATCCATTTAACTCAGCGCTAAACACAACACACTTATCAGTCCCAACAATGCAGCCACGACTAATGGCAACCGATGTCTCTATTCAACACAATTTCATAAACCCTTACTGTAACTTCATAACCAATGGCATGAATAACGCATATCTGGGAGTCCATTAGAAGGGGGATGTCTTACTGTAAAATAAATGGGGGAAAGGTGAAGTCAGAAGTTGCGGCACTGATGCCAGCACATTCTGTAATTCTCATGTATTTCCTTTGATCTACCATCCAGGTTTATTTCACAGAAGGTGTAAACAATCACCTAATGTTTTAAAAAGACACAAAGCTTAGATTAAATTGTAATTCACTGCCTTGCAGTTTGTTGTAAAATAACATGACCTAAAGCTTCCACTGCAGTTGGAGAAACATTGACTACTTCCCTTTCATTTAGTTCAGATTTTATACCTGAATCAGGAGCAGTAAAATGCCTTTTAATACCATTTCTTGATAATCTCCAGAAGGTTACTCACATTTCAGCACGTTGCTGAAAGAGTAAATGTAGAGGTCAACTTTTTTTAAACATTCCCTTAAAATCTCCACATATTTACAACACTGTGTCAGCCTACATCATGTTTATGGAAGGATGCAAGCCTCTAGATTACTTACATGACCCGCAGAAATAATTTAGCCCCTAAAAACAAACACACGTGCTGCTGTAGTAGTAATAACGCACAAACACAAATTACAGTTTACAGTTCTGCCCTGACAGTAATTGTGATCTACTGAGGCTGAAACATGTGTATTGTAATCAATCATAGTCTGTTGGTTCTTCACAGCAATTGTCTCGGAGTGCTGGGTAAGACAGGGGAAATGCAGCAATTTTCTCTGAGTGCTGGGTAAGACAGGGGAAATGCAGCAAATGTCTCTGAGTGCTGGGTAAGACAGGGGAAATGCAGCAAATGTCTCTAAGTGCTAGGTAAGACAGGGGAAATGCAGCAAATGTCTCTGAGTGCTGGGTAAGACAGGGGAAATGCAGCAAATGTCTCTGAGTGCTGGGTAAGACAGGGGAAATGCAGCAAATGTCTCTGAGTGCTGGGTAAGACAGGGGAAATGCAGCAAATGTCTCTGAGTGCTGGGTAAGACAGGGGAAATGCAGCAAATGCGGGAAAGGATTTACCAAACAAATCAAAATGTCAATTGTTTTGATATGACTAGGCATTGAGTCAGTTGAGTAATGAACGTAAAAGTGTTTTGCTTCTGGAAAATAGATGAGGCATTCACCGTGTTTGGTGGTTGACTCATTGATGACAAGTACCTCTCTTACAAGCAGAGGCAGGAAATCAACTTAGTATTTTAGGATACACTTACTGGAAGCCATGTTTTCAAGACATAATTCATTTAAAAATACTGTGGTTGTTATTTATATTTTGTAACTTATCAATACCAATTTGATATAAGTTTTGTTCTAAATGGGTTTATTAACCATTTCCACAATGTTATTTTATTATTTGTCCTGGAAAGGACTTGTGCTTGAGCGGAGGTTCATCATGTGCTCTCTTCAGTGCCCATTGGTGAATCTCAACCAAGTATAAGCCTCTTCATTTAACCCAATTAACAATGAGGTTTACGCGCCAGAAGGTTATCAGATTTACCCCCCCACGAGGTCAATTTGACCTTAATAGGTTCCCATTAAGCATGATAAATGTGTTATTTTTCAGACCATTACACCTTTACATAGCCTACTTAGGCCTACTCAGCACAAGCTGCTGACTAGGTATACTTGAGCTCTGTTCACAGGGTGAATCCAAACTTAAGACACATTTTCACTTAGTCTTCCATTGACATCAATGCCTGATGAAGTGAATTGACTTAAGTGAAAGTTATGATTCGCCCTCTGAGAGCTGGCTTACGGTAAAAATGGATAACACCACAAATAAGAGATCAACAGTACGACAGCTGTGATAGAAACATGAGGTTTGGTACAATTCTATAAATGCAGACAGATCATTTGTTCATTTGACTTGGTGGAATTTTTGTGTCGAGAAAATTAATTATGCAAGAAATGATGCGCAAATATTGATATAATAACCATCATATCTAAGTAAACTTGGAGCCACACGATGATATGGTGTATGGTCCTCCCACTACGACTCGTGCATGCAGTTTATTAGGCCAGGGGTTCCCGAACCTTTTCACTCTGAGCCCCCTTCCAGCATTGGTGAACCCCCCTTGCGTGAGTGCACACGCGACACATCTATTTCTATGGGCACAAACTGTTCACACCTCTCGTTGGTGGAGAGAATTTTGCAGGTTTAAAGCTTATTTCCTGGTATTCTACACATCTTGATATTTGAAAACTAAAACGTAACAATATCTATGGGCTAAAAAAAACTACATTAGCTGACATGGGCTAGTTGATCTGGACATTTCTTACATGTTATAAATATCTCTCTAAGATATGCAATGACTAACATGACAAGAAGAACTGATGATGCACTACCCAATTTCAAAATTGCACCTTGTGCGTTCTACTATTACAACTTTCAAGAGTATATTTTATTTATTTTTTTACATTAAACCTTTATTTAACTAGGCAAGTCAGATAAGAACAAATTTGTATTTACAATGACGGCCTACCAAGGCCAAACCCGGACGACGCTGGGCCAATTGTGCTCCGCCCTATGGGACTCCCAATCATGGCCGGATGTGATACAGCCTGGAATCAAACTAGGGTCTGTAGTAATGCCTCTTGCACTAAGATGCAGTGCCTTAGACCACTGCACCACTCGGGAGCCCCAAGTAAGTTTAAAGCCGGACTGAGTTCCTTAAAAAATAATTGTATTTATTTTTTGTGTGCACTATGGCATCACGCACTGATTTTTTATCTTGCAACAAGTCTGTTTGGTGGAAACACCACTTGTGGGAAAATGAGCATATTTTCTTTATGCAGATTTTTGAATATTCGCATGAAAATCTGTCACCAATTGGATGGAAACATAGCTACTAACCATAACTAATCATTACTCCAGGAAGGTAACGCCACAGATAGAACAATGAGACAGATATTTCACCGGATGTATAAATGTGAAGCATCCGGTTGGCATTTCCACTCACTACCAAATATGGTGGTGAGAGAAGCCAAGTGGCCGGCAGCGGGAGAAGATGGAGCGAGATGGAATTTGGTCGACATTCTGATATTTTTCTCATCGGTGAAACATTTGATATCAACACAGTTTTCTGTTTCCAGAACTAGATCGGTTATAAACAGAGTGGACTAAGTTTTGTAGACTTTACCCTTTGCCAAAGCTAAGAAAATTATAATGTTTAGGAGGAAAATTGAATTGTTTAGGAGTGCAAGGGCGAATTGAGTTATTGCACACGTGCACTTGACAGAGTAGGCATTCCCTCACGGAAATATGCAAATACTTGCTGGAAGGCGTCAATAGGCTCTCGCTAGCTCTTGGTTGGCTCTCCCTTCCTCCTTGCTTGTAGTGCCCACTGATTAATTTGCTCCCTAACCCCTTGACTTTTCCCCCATTTTGTTACGTTACAGCCTTATTCTAAAACGGATTAAATAAAACAATTTCCTCAGCAATCTACACACAATACCCCATAATGACAAAGTGAAAACAGGTTTTTGGACATTTACTAAAAACAAAATACAGAAATACCTTATTTGCATAAGTATTCAGACCCCTTGCTATGAGACACAAAATTGAGCTCAGGTGCATCCTGTTTCCATTGATCATCCGTGAGATGTTTCTAGAACTTGATTGGAGTCCACCTGTGGTAAATTCAATTGATTGGACATGATTTGGAAAGAGCCCCGAAACAGGATTGTCTCGAGGCACAGATCTGGGGAAGGGTACCAAAAAAATGACTGGAGCATTGAAGGTCCCCAAGAACACAGTGGCCTCCATCATTCTTAAATGGAAGAAGTTTGGAACCACCAAGTCTTCCTAGAGCTGGCCGCCTGGCCAAACTGAGCAATCTGGAGAGAAAGGCATTGGTCAGGGAGGTGACCAAGAACCCGATGGTCACTCTGACAGAGCTCCAGAGTTCCTCTGTGGAGATGGGAGAACCTTCCAGAAGGACAACCATCTCTGCATCACTCCACCAATTAGGCCTTTATGGTAGAGTGGCCAGTCAGAAGCCACTCCTTAGTAAAAAGACACATGACAGCCCGCTTGGAATTTGCCAAAATGCACCTAAAAACTCTCAGAGCATGAGAAACAAGATTCTCTGGCCTGATGAAACCAAGATTGAACTCCTGAATACCAAGCGTCACGTCAGGAGGAAACCTGGCACATCCCTACGGTGAAGCATGGTGGTGGCAGCATCATGCTTTGGGGATTTTTATTTTATTTTTAATTTTACCCCTTTTTCTCCCCAATTTCGTGGTATCCAATTGTTTTAGTAGCTACTATCTTGTCACATCGCTACAACTCCCGTACAGGCTCGGGAGAGACGAAGGTTGAAAGTCATGTGTCCTCCGATACACAACCCAACCAAGCCGCACTGCTTCTTAACACAGCGCGCATCCAACCTGGAAGCCAGCCGCACCAATGTGTCGGAGGAAACACCGTGCACCTGGCAACCTTGGTTAGCGCGCACTGCGCCCAGCCCGCGCTTTGTGCAGCTTCAAATGTCGAACAAAGTTGGAAATTGTTGCGCCTCCGTCTGTAATTTTCTTCCTGCATGTTTTGCAAGTTGCAATCCGTTTTTTGTTGATACAGCGTTGTCTTTATATCCGAAAATAATAATTTGGGGTATCATCTTTCCAATGGCTCCATCTGAATTCACCCGCCGATGTTCCTCTGCACTGCCACACGCAACTTTTTCTCCGCTGGCTCAATTTGATTGGCTGCTGTCCGATTCAAACTTTAATCCGTTAAATGAAGAGTTGATGTGCTGCACACTTCTTTTAATAACATCATTTTTAATATTTGGTCTTGGGGAGGATATCAAGTCAGGTTGAGTCATAAGGCTCAAGTCCAAGTCAAGTCACGAGTCATTGGTGTTAAAGTCAAAGTCGAGTTGCAAGTCATATTTGTGACTCCAAGTCATGTGACTCGAGTCCACATCTCTGCTGTTTACCATGCAAAGAAAAGGAAACATACATCCCCTCCTATCAATGACTATGCCTTCTCAACAAACACATATAACATGAAGAAGAAACAACCACCGTGTGTTTACTGTACTGCACTGTGTTTATATTAGGAGAACTTGATATCAAGATATTTGTATCATAATTCCCCCATGCAGCCGATGGGAGCTACAGAGTTGAGCAGTCAGGAGAGAGCAGGAAGAGAGGCCTTGTGCTGCATGGTCTCGGCTCCTGAGCGCTGCTGAGCACCCAGCGGGCTTCAAGGGCGAACGGTCATTAAGGAGCCAAGTTTTAATAAGCCCGCAGACAGACATGCTGCTACACAGCCCAAGTGCCAGGAAAGGTGATTTTCTTTTGTGCACTCAGTCACTACATTCTCCCTCATGACTCCAGATATCTTGAATGACCTGCAGCCAAACATCTCTCTGTCTCAAACAGTCACCCTTAACAAAGAATGATCTGTAGCTTTTCCGGATACTTTGTCAATGTCCATTGTCTTACATGTATGGGTTGACCCAGTAGTCATGAGATGGTAAGGGCCTTCCTTATGAATAGAGGAAGGCAGGGGTGAGGGGGTGGTGGGATCATGGACACATCATAACATGGGTTATCAGTCTGCCCCGTTACCAGTGGCGTACCAGTTTCACAGGGGCCGTCAGCAAGGTCCGAGCAAGGCCCCAGAGAAAAATGTGCAGTTTTATAGCTAATCTCATGATATTCTACATGAATAGCATGAGATTAGGTGGACTGGGATATGTTCTGGGTAGCCTCAGACAATAGAATCAACGTATACGCTGACTCGGTGAGTGAGTTTATTAGGAAGTGCATTGGAGAGGTTGTACCCACTGTGACTATTAAAATCCTCCCTAACCAGAAACCGTGGATTGATGGCAGCATTTGGGCAAAACTGAAAGTGCAAACCACAGCATTTAATCATGGCAAGGCGACTGGAAACATGTCCGAATACAAATAGTGTAGTTATTCACTCCGCAAGGCAATCAAACAAGCAAAGCATCAGTATAGAGACAAAGTGGCATCGCAATTCAATGGCTCAAACACAAGACATATGTGGTAGGGTCTACAGTCAATCACGGATAACAAAAGACCAGCCCCGTTGTGGACATCGACGTCTGGCACCAAGAAGAATTAAATAACTTCCTTGCGCGCTTTGAGGACAATACAGTGCCACCAAAACGGCCTGCTACCAAAGCCTGTGGGCTCTCCTTCTCCATGGCCAACGTGAGTAAAACCCTTGCAAGGCTGCAGGCCCAGACGGCATCCCTAGCCTTGTCCTCAGAGCATGCGCAGACCAGCTGGCTGGTGTGTTTACGGACATTTTCAAATCAATCCCTATCCCAGTCTGCTGTCCCCACATGCTTCGAGATGGCCACCATAGTTTCTTGGGAACAGGAACAATTGCCCCGTAGCACTTACTTCTGTCATCATGAAGTGCTTTGAGACTAGTCAAGGATCATATCTCCACTCTACCTGATACCCTAGACCAGCTCCAATTTGCTTACCGCCCCAATACGTCCACAGACGATGCAATCGCCATCACACTGCCCTATTCCATCTGGACAAGAGGAATACCTATGTAAGAATGCTGTTCATTGACTACAGCTCAGCATTCAACACCATACCCTCCAAACTCATCATTAAGCTCGAGACCCTGGGTCTTGACCCCGCCCTGTGCAACTAGGTCCTGGACGTTCTGACGGGCCACCCCCCAAGTGTTGAAGGTAGGAAACAACATCTCCACCCCGCTGATCCTCAACACTGGGGCCCCACAAGGGTGCGTTCTCAGCCCTCTCTTGTACTCCCTGCTTACCCATGACTGTGTGGCCATGCACGGCTCCAACTCAATCATCAAGTTGCAGACAACACTACATTGTTAGGCTTGATTCCCAACAACGACGAGACAGCCTACATTTAATAATGTTTACATATCCTACATTACTCATCTCATATGTATATACTGTATTGTATACCATCTATTGCATCTTGCCTATGCTGCACTGCCATCACACATCCAAATATTTATATATACATATTCTTATTCCATCCCCTTACATTGTGTGTATAAGGTAGTCGTTGTGAATTTGTTAGATTACCTGTCAGATATTACTGCACTGTCGGAACTAGAAGCACGACACAGCATTTCGCCAACACTCGCATTAACATCTGCTAACCATGTGCATGTGACCAATAACATTTGATTTGCTCACTCACACATTTACACCAGATGTGCACCATAATCTTCACTCCTCAGGAATACTTTGCATATCTCTCCATTTAGATTCAACTTGAAAATACACACACTCTAAAACCCATGGTAAGGGGGGAAACGCAGAGACATGCCAGAAACAGGAGTGTCATAGAACTGCCCTAGAGGAGTAGCTAGGATCATAAGAGCCATGCGTTATACTGTTTGCAATGATGGCAGACGGATAGTAAGAGAGGAAGGCAATGGGGGAAAGATAAGAGAGAGGTTGAGTCAAAGGGTAGTAGGCCAGATTTGTATTTCTGCTGACACTGTAGACGTGTGCAGGAGGCTGCGGCATTACCTCTAGACCAGCCATGTCATGTAGGAATCTTTCTGATATTAATCATGTTTCCTTCATATCGTGGTGATCTCAAAACCCTCTCCTGTAAAAGTGAGTCACCCAGTTTCAGTCCTTTCACTGTCCTTTTCAGACTTGGCCCATGCAGGACATTGTTCTATTGAGACTGTTGGGAAAAGTTGAATTATAAAGGGCAGGGTGACAGCTGAGGAGAAAGGCACCTGACGACAGACATCACAAATATCAGGACCTGTGAATGAACAAGATAGTATTTCACGATTATCTTTCAGCATTTGGTACTTAACTGTGCTGGCTCCTGGAATGTGGGCTGAAAGCAGGTCAACTCTGAGTAATTAAACAAGCATTTTATAATGTTCCATCGTTTTGCATACATTTTTCTCACATATTTTATATAGATCCTCAGATAATGTACCTTCCTTTTGCAAATGAGAAGAGTTACATAAACAGGGTGACGTACTATAGAAATATAGGTTACAACTTGTCATTTCATGTCTGGAAGGTGTAGAGTTAATGCTCATTAGCTGCCCTATGGCTGTTGGGAATCATACTTTTCATTCAGAAAAGTGTGTGTCTTTGGAAGTAGACCATAAGGCAGTCAATTGTTTCACAAAATATAGTGTTTTGAGTGAGCTGATGAAAGACAGTCAGTATTCACAAATTAGCACAAGGACTGGCCTGTGGCACTAATATACAGCCCTGTTGACCATGGATGTATCCAGAGCATTCTCAGGCTCCCTTTGAAAATAAACACAGACTCTGTGGCGTTTGGCACCATGACTATGCACATTCTAACAAGACAGAATTTCCTCACTCATGAAACAGACAGCAGAGGAGAGTTGGCAGAGAATCCAGAGCTTTCCATAAGGGTTGGATTACACTAAGGGCTGTAGTAGTGGCCATGTTTGTGTTCATCCTGCTGTTTCCTTCAGCCACATTTGTGTTTTCATTCCTCTTATGGATAGTCTGTGACGAGAAGCTGAATAATTTCTGGCTGTGATCCCTTGATAAGGGGTCCAACCATCTGCGCAGCAGTCTACTGAGGAGAGGAGAAGAATGACTCCATGGTTGCTGCATGGAGACTGATGTGCTTATCAGATCGCTGCATCATGTTTAATGATGATGGATGTTGTCAGATAAAATGTATCTTTTAACTTGGAAATCTTTACAAAGTATTATTCATTATTCAGAAAGGCATACAGGACCACATCTGGAAACAACCTGTTGTGTGGACTGTCCAAGGCCTGTCTAAATATAGAACACTCAAATAGCTTTGGCAAAGGTGCAAAATATCAAAAGTACTGCATTAGGTCACTTGTTAAAGTACATTGTTATGACATCTTTGTTCGTGAGCGAAGGGATGAAAGAAGTATGGAGTATACTGTAGAAGCTCATTCTGAAAATGAGAACTGCAATAAGTGCTGTACAGGTAAGTCATTTGGAATGCACAGTATGCTTTTCATATCATAAGATCATATTATATCCAAATATGTAGACCAAATATATAATATGCAACACACAGAAGCCAGTTACATTGAAATAAGGACATGAATCACCACGGTCACATGAGTGTTGCAGTCTAGAAATAACTAACTGGTCATGCTCATATCCTAACCGTAGCCTATACAATACAACTATAAACTTGGATCAAAGTTATGGCTAGAAGAATGGCATTATGTCATAAATGTATTCGTTCAAGTTCATTTCCATGCCAAACCTCATTGAAGAAGCCTTTATGGTCAACGGCTGTTCTGATATGTTTACTCTGTCGCAGAAAGATTAGCCTTGCCAGAGTTCTCTTAAGACTCAACACACAGATCAAAGATTGATTAATGGAAAATAAAATGTCCAAACCATGGTGTGCATGCACAGTGTAGCATATCTGACATTTTGAATCTCCCTCCAGGCTGGGCTGTCTGGCTGGGCTGACCTGATGCTGAGAGCCAGGCTGAGGTTGACAGACCCTCTGTGACGGCAGCAGTCTGGAATGGGATTCTTCAAAAGGTAATGGGGCTTCCATGACGTTAATGAATTATCACTGCTAATTGGCCCTGTGAAGAGTGACACTGGGAAAAAAGCAGAGACCGAGAGAGAAAGGGGTCAAGTCTGTGACGTCAGCGACGTCAGAATGACTCCATCCTGCATGAATCAGATTTCAGATTTGATTCATATAGCGTATGGGGAGGCTGGACTGGATTACATAAACACTGTGTGTGTGTGTGTGTGTGTGTGTGTGTGTGTGTGTGTGTGTGTGTGTGTGTGTGTGTGTGTGTGTGTGTGTGTGTGTGTGTGTGTGTGTGTGTGTGTGTGTGTGTGTGTGAGTGTGAGAGTGAGTGAGAGAGAGAGAGAGAGAGAAAAAAGAGAGAGGGAGAGAAAGAATTTACAGTAAACTCAATCCATCCCTGCTACAAATCATGAATCATAACTCACCTACTGTCCTCTCAGTTAGGGCCTCCAGCAGCTGTTACTAGTTCCTTTCCACCTGCCACCCCACAATGCCTTGCAAATCAACACCCATCTGATCAGGTTCTGGGTCTCTGCATCCTGGAGAAGTAACACCAACGGGCCTTCCTGAACTACAGCCCTGTCCAAAGGAAGCAAACAAATCAGGAGCCTGTCAGACTCTCCTCTTGTCCATCAAGAATATATGTAGATATTTTTGTTGTTGTATTTTACCCTCTTTTTTTCTCCCAAATTTCATGATATTCAATTACGATCTTCTCTCATCACTGCAAGTCCCCAACGGGCTCGGGAGAGGCGAAGGTTGAGTCATGCGTCCTCCGAAACAACACCCGCCCGCTTAACCTGGAAACCAGTCATACCAATGTGTGTCGGAGGAAACAAACCGAAGTCAGCCTGCAGGCGCCAGGCCCGCCACAAGGAGTCGCTACAGCGCAATGAGCCAAGTAACACCCCCCCGGCCAAACCCTATGGGACTCCCGGTCACGTCCGGTTGTGACACAGCCTGGGATCGAACCCGGATCTGTAGATCACCTCTCAAGCACTGTGATGTAGTGCCTTAGACCACTGTGCTCAGGAGGCCCTAAATATATGTATTTTCTATTCATGAACTCACATGAAGTGCATACTGACATTTCTTCCTCTTTTGGACATCAAGATGATGCCATTTCATTCTATTCATCTGACGTTGATGTTTTCACTGGTAATTATTAGAGTAATAATACATTTTAATGTTAAGTCATCTCCAGATGTTTCTCATCTTTGATGTCTGATTCATGGATATTCTAATGCTCAAATCAGTCAAAATGTCTGAGGCATGTTTGAAATTACAACTGCTTTAATACATAAGCTAATAACAATGCCGTCTCTCAACCTTGCCACATTTTTACCATGGCTTACTAAAATGTCTGAAATCTGTCCAAGAAACATTTCTTGGTAGAGAAGAAGGAAGCTGTGAAAGTCCCAGATCATCTAACTGAAAGCGTAAAGGTAGTGGTTAAAAAGGCATACGTTTACAAAATTCTCCCTGATATTCCTGTTCGAACAGTGTTACAACTTTCAGAGGACATCCGCTGCTGAGGCTTCTCGTCCAATCCATTAAAAAAATATATACAGCCAGCTCTTCTCATGGCTCCCACCCCGAACAAAGTCAACACTGTCTGCCATGGCTGTGGCCCTTCTCATGTATCTGGCCTTTAATGTCCTCCCCAGAGTGCACTGGATGTTATCCTCATTATCCTATTGGGTGGCTGACACTTTCAAACAGGAAGAGGCTCCTGTACTGACCCACAGCACTAACACAGAAAGCAGAGAGGATGGTGGGAGTATTACATCACATCCTGATGGCACCTGGTAATAACTAAGGGGCCAACAGTGTCATAATGTGTCGAGAGATGGAGAGAAGCATGGAAATGATCGACCTTTGCCCTCATACAATAATCAGGAATTAGCTCAACACAGAGGACAGTGGGGATCAAGGACATTCATGAACATGTTCATTTTCTAGTGAAATAAATACATCCAAGCCTTGAGATTGCCCCCCCCCCCCTTTTATACACTCCAAAAAACCAACTGATACATACGAACAACAACGACATAAACAATGACTACATCTCATCTGTCCAGACCATTGTGAGATTATACACATGCTACCTTACCTTGCATGCACCCTCAAAATATATGAAACTGTCAAGCTGAAACATTTCTGAACTACCCTATACGTGCAGACAGCCTTACCACACAGCCCAGCCTCATCTAGATTGAGTGGCGGTGGGCATGGAGGCAGTAGTACCTAATAGCATTCCATCAATCTTCCAGTCGTGTTGAACAGAGCCTCGCCCTGTTCTCTGTTACCCCACGACCAGGGTGGTCCCATGGATCTGCAGGCTGTTGAGAAGGATTGGCAGAGGATGCTACCCACACCAGGGCCAGACAGACAGGAACACACTTCACTCACTCAGCAGTTTTCAGCAGGTGTATTCCCCCTGGTTCCTCTGGGAACCCCTCCATCTCACCCCACCCATCCTCCAACCAGCCCTTCTGTCTCCCAGCAAGGCAGGTCCGTCAGTTTCGCCTGCGTAGCTTCAGGCCTGCTCAGTGTGGCACCATGCCAGCCCAGTTACATGCACCACTGTCCTGGCCAATCTAGATGCCAGCCTGAGCAGCTACCTTATTTGGCAAATTTCTACGTCCTGTCGTTGATGCTCCTTTTAAACCCCTGTCCTCTTTTTTTCTTAGTCCATTCCCCCCCTGTCTACACTGTGTGTGATTGAACTAGCAACAAAACATTACCATTACTGACTGACCCACACAAAGAGGTCTGATAGTGGGCTTATGAGACATGGTGATACATGTGGTTGCCAGACATTGCTATTGAAGTGGTTGTTCAGTTGTTGTCATATGTGTCCCTCAATTTTCCACAGACTAGATAAACTGTGTGATATCAATTCTCACAGAGACACTGCTCACTCCGCTCTCTGAAAGAGGCTCCCACCACCACACCACATCTCCTTGACATGGAGAGCCTCATACACAGACTACAGCACAACCACTGTGGTCTGTCTGTGTCAACAGTGGAGAACCAGGCTCAGCCTCTCCATGAGGAACGGGTGAAATAATCCAGGCAGAGTAGGCTCAGTGACAAGAGACAGAGAATGTATATCTCACTCATTTATGACTGCAGATTGCACTAAATCTAACTTAAACCAACACTATTTTGAATTTCCATAAAACAAGGTTCCTGGTAAGGACAATGTTCATTGTCATCTACTGTTACAGCAGTACCCCATTCCAGGGGATTTACTGAGGCTAGTAAAAAAAATGATAAATTAACCCCAGTGTGAGTGTCACCAGGGGAACTGCAACAGAAGCAGGAAATTTACAACAGCACCATATATATATA
The DNA here is from genome assembly GCF_018296145.1 of Oncorhynchus tshawytscha. Taxonomy (NCBI): domain Eukaryota; kingdom Metazoa; phylum Chordata; class Actinopteri; order Salmoniformes; family Salmonidae; genus Oncorhynchus; species Oncorhynchus tshawytscha. Next base: position 29,435,891 of record NC_056436.1, on the reverse strand, counting down.
TATATATATATATATATATATATATATATATAAATACACTGTAGCCTACTCTCTCCATGCAGATCCATGACTGGAGACATCCACTTTCTCATACAGTATTTGTGTTTAGTCTGAACAAAGCTCTTTGAAGAGTAGCAGTGCTCTCTTCAACCTAGCTGGGTTCAGGTCTGGCTGAGTGGCCTGGATCATTCTGTAAGCCTGTAGTCAGTCACAGCGGTTGGAAAGGGGGCTGGTGCCAAACCCATTCCTGGGCACTGCCAGCCAGACCTTGGCGTGTGTCAAGGCCCTGAGAGATGTGAACATACCCTTACCAGATCCCTCTGAAGGGCCCTTCAGAGGGATCTGGTGAGGGTATGTTCACATCTCTGAGGGCCTTGACATACGCCAAGGTCTGGCTGGCAGAAAGGCTCTCATTGTTCAGACTGAATTCATGACACTGACTTTGACCTTCAGCAGAGCACTCCCCCTCCAATGGCTTCGCAGCAATGTCCCTGCCATTCACACACACCAGGAGGAGACGGCCTAAACAGTACCATGTCCTCCTGCATGAGTGAAGATGTATAGAAAGTGTTTTAACATGCGTTTGCAGTAAATGGGACAATTTGACATGGCCATGTTTATGGGACCAGGAGAAAACACTGTGCCGTTCCGCGTTGTTTGTTTTCCATACTTTTACATGAGTCCTGTTCCCAAAGACGGCGTGGACTCCACTTTACAACCGATTCATACCTGATATGGCGGTGGCGGGGGACCCTGGAGAGAGAGATGGGGACGGGGGGTCATCAAACAATTGAGGACTGGGCTTCAGAGAGCCAGGCAGTGCAGAGGAAATATGAGGACTGTAAATGTTTCCCGACAAACTGAAAATAATACGGCTGCACATCCCAGCAGGACCACTAACCCCCATGAATCAAGGTGGCTTACTGTAACACCATATATAACACAGACAGCAGCAGACTGGGGAGCACTCCATCTACCTCCAAACATCTTTCCAAGTCCATTCCTAGTTTTTTATATTTTGAATGAAAGAGGATGAACGATTCTGTACATGTCTGACCTCAGCCTACAATATGTAAACTATAGGGTTTATGTACATTTTCAAAACAGGTCTCGCATAACACGTTGGCTGTTTTGTTTTTTAAGGAAGACGAAGGCTATATTTCAGTGAGAACATTAACATTCAAACACCCTAAATATCTCACATTCTGTAGACACTAGTGACTTCACCTCCCATGGATTGATATCAGATATCTCTGTATTTTAAAGCATTCACAGCCACTTACATCACCCATAGTCTATCCTATGTAGGCAAGTTGTGGTGGTGAAGCTGCGGGTATGGAGATCTCTCATCCTTGTACAGTGGGAAGCCGCACGAATGGTCTCTGCTCTGGGCCTCGTTCAGATTGGAGTCGTTCAGAGCGTCCCAGCATGGGTAATGAGTTCTAGGGGGATGAGTTCCAGGTCTCAGTGCAAACCAGAGATAGACAGTCATATGTAACAGAGATATAGAGAGAGTGAGAAAGAGAGAAAAGGAGAAAAAAAAGAAAGGGAGACAAATCCTTTAATCAGCAGCATCCCATGCATACATTCCACCCCCAGTGATCTGCCAGAGTGCTGTCATCACCCGGCCGCCCATCTCCCCCAGGGTCACCGTCATTTCCCCTTCAATCCCCCACAACGCCACACTGTCACCATGTCATAAAACCACACACTGCTGGCCCTGGCAGTGGCGCAGCAAGAAGACCTGAAGGGGACAGAACCGGCGGTGATAAATATCCACTAAAGTAACTTAGTCAATCCATCACCTTGTCAGAGCTGTTGTGACTGGCCAGCCGCTGTGCTCTGTTACATGCTGACGGAGAGCGCTTTTGTTCTCGTTTTGAGGAGGATGCTCCGTGCGGCTGACGTTTGCCAGGGTTTTGGACCCAGGCCTAAGGGACCGATCGCACGTAACATGAAGTCAGTCTTCCATGGGGCCTTCAAGGATAGGAGGATGGAAGCCCATGAAGAAGTCTAGCCAAGACTGCTCCTGGAGAGAGAGAGCATGTCTGTCCTTCAACACTGATTGAAACTGGCCCCTCAATCAGCCCAATCAGCACGGATGATAAATACCTACAGCCAATCGAGTTGCCAGTTAATCAGCGCCATCCAATCAGGTAATCAGGAGCCAATGTTGGAATGGGGAGCAGAGGGCCCTGAGGCTGTCCAGCAGGAGGAAACATCAGTCATGTTCTACAGACATTAAGAACTGCCAGGCCACACTTCTGTTCTCTGTCCCACACGGCACAGTACTGTCTGTGCACAATTATTGTGAAATGGGCTAGCAGAATAACAGATAACCATTCTATTCCTGAGGGGAAGTCTAAGTCAGGAGAGGAAATGGAGCTCAACACATTCAAGGCAATCCAATGGTTTGAGCTAACCACCCACAAGTGTTCGTTTAGGCCATTGCCTGAGAATGGGAACATTGTCGGAAAGTGATGATGTCCCACAGGATTTCTACTGATAAAGATGATTCTGTGACTTCATCATGTACATAAATTATCTCCATATTAAATTTCTCATGGGAGGGGACTAACAAAAAACAAACAAACAAATATGGTACAATATATCTGTGGAGGGCCAGAGGCATCCATCTTGATTTGTGGTCCTTGTTTATTGAGCATTCCTGCAGGGAATTTGAGAGGGACCATTATGCAAATACCCAGGTGCATGCCAAGACTGAGGGACTGAACTCTTGTTTCCAAGTGCTTCAAGATGCCTTGGCCTTGATAGGGTTTACACAACAATGGTGGGAGGCAGCTTGTGAGCATGTGGATGTAGTGTGGAGGGCCAGGAGTTCTGCATGTCTGGAGTACTCCCCATTCCAACAACAAAACCATTAGATACTAGGCTTGGCTCTGCACTGGATATCTGCAAAGTGATGGTCATTGTAACTGGCCATATTAAAGCCACAAGTTTACATTCAACCCTTCTTTGGTCACCAGTTATCACTTCTGTATGTTTTGACTGAGGGAAGCTAGGTTGTCTTCTTTCCCCTCTCTCATTCTCCACTTTCTCCACTCAAGTATCACATTCCAGTGCACAGTAGAACACTCAAATGGTTGACTTCATTAAGTCTTTAACTGATGGGAAACCAGTGCTATTGAATGAGGCGTATTTATTTTTAAATGTAATGAGGTGTGAGCAGGGTCATTCGCCTAACCATTTGAACTCACTAGGTAAATAAACAAGACATCTGGATACATTATCATTGGACTGTCTTTGACTCTCCCCCACACTGCATAAGTGGAGATATCAGGACAGGTGTGGTGGTCAGTTGAGGAGAGGAAAGCCCCATCATCATCAGTTACTGTGGGATCTGTCTCTACTCTAGGGTTAGGGATGGATTGACATTTATAGAATGGTTAGCCTATCTGGAGGAAAATGGGGGTCATGCTTGTTCAATTTCAGTCAAGGGGAGGGTTTAGTATTTTTTTAATCTAGTCCAAGGGAGGTTCACGTAATTTGTAATTTATGAAATGTTAATACTTCTCAGTGTTTTAGAATTAGTTGCTTATTAGGCTATAAATTGATGTGTGCCGCCCCTCATCTCTGATTCTCCTCAGCGTGCGCAATATCAAGTGGCCATGTAAGCTATTTAGTGTGGTCTCAAGCAAATGATCCATAGCTTATAGGCTACGAAGTGCATGCCCGGAGAAGCACAGTCATAGAGCAAAGTTATAATGCTACGATAGCTGCTAGGATGGTGTAAATACAACTAGTCTGCATTACACACTGCAATGGATATTCCATCCCTGAGCCCCAGCCTGCTCTGCTCTTGCTGATCAAAAACGTGTTTGTGTGCTGCCTAACCAATGCTGTGCTGTGTAGGCCTATGGTGCCAGTTCAGGAGAGTCAAAGGCTTCTTCCGAAACATTTTTTTTTTATTAGACCTAGTCCAAAAAATGTGGGTGTACTAGCCGATTGACCTCCAGAACATAGGCTATGTTAATACTTTGCTACGACTACAATTGATTTGATAGAAAATAGAGTTATTGACCTCACAATAAGTCCGATTCTAGTAATATACATTGTGGTGGTGAAACTTGAAGCTGCAGCCACGGCACAATCAACCGGAAGGGGACAGCTCATGGTTCTGAAGATAGGCAAATTCAAGTAGACATAATTCATTTAAACCGTCTTTATTTTAATTAGACTTTACCAACAACAATAGGGCTTTGTGTAGGCCTATTTCTTCCTATGTAATAAATAATTAGTAGGCCTACCTGTTTGACAGACAAAATGTATGCTTTAGGTTGCTATATCCATAGATGTGTCTGTCAATTCCACCACCAACCATGCCCTCTTTAAATAGACTACCTGTGTGTCAGTGAAGTGATGTTAAGTTAAAACCAAGACTCAAATTGAGGGGGTATGAGAGGGTATTCCATAGGCCTACTTGTGTTAAAGAAAACGGAGAGAGAAAAACACCCCTTGTTAGCTTAAGATTTAGAAGAAAATAAAACGGATTCGATTATATGAAGTGATCTATAAAGGGCGCTTTGGTCCACAGTGCTTTATGCTAGAAACAAGCTGTAAAATACCCGGGGAAAAAACGTGACTCCGAAGCTTATGGGAATATCATGGTTTAGTTTATTTGACATTCAGCGGCTGAGCTACAACCTATAGCCTTTGCTTTGCTTGGGAAGCAATCTAATTCGGTCACTATAGAAGATGTTTAAACCCAGACAGGATTTAGGGAAACACTTGTGACCTTCCCTCGTTGGGTTAAGCCACAGAAGAAGAGTAGCCAGCAGTTAAATCTTAACATTTTCTGCATCTACACAGAACCCAAACCGGTTGCGCGCGTGCATACATTTATTTTGCCCCCCTACACCAAACACGGTTACGACATGCAGGTTAAAATATCGAAACGAACTCTGAACCAATTACATTAATTTGGGACTGGTCAAACCGCATTAAACATTTATGGGAATTTAGCTAGTTAGCTTGCACTTGCTAGCTAATTTGTCCTATTTCGCTAGCTTGCTGTTGCTAGCTAATTTGTCCTGGGATATAAACATGGAGTTGTTATTTTACCTGAAATGCACAAGGTCCTCTACTCCGACAATTAATCCACACATAACGGTCAACCGAATTGTTTCTAATCATCTCTCCTCCTTCCAAGCTTTTCATCTTTGAATCTACACTGCTAAAAAAAATAAAGGGAACACTAAATAATACATCCTAGATCTGAATGAATGAAATATTTTTATTAAATACTTTTTTCTTTACATAGTTGAATGTGCTGACAACAAAATCACACAAAAATGATCAATGGAAATCAAATTTATCAACCCATGGAGGTCTGGATTTGGAGTCACACTCAAAATTAAAGTGGAAAACCACACTACAGGCTGATCCAACTTTGATGTAATGTCCTTAAAACAAGTCAAAATGAGGCTCAGTAGTGTGTGTGGCCTCCATGTGCCTGTATGACCTCCCTACAACGCCTGGGCATGCTCCTGATGAGGTGGCGGGTGGTCTCCTGAGGGATCTCCTCCCAGACCTGGACTAAAGCATCCGCCAACTCCTGGATAGTCTGTGGCGTTGGTGGATGGAGCGAGACATGATGTCCCAGATGTGCTCAATTGGATTCAGGTCTGGGGAACGGGCGGGCCAGTCCATAGCATCAATGCCTTTCTCTTGCAGGATCTGCTGACACACTCCAGCCACATGAGGTCTAGCATTGTCTTGCATTAGGAGGAACCCAGGGCTAACCGCACCAGCATATGGTCACACAAGGGGTCTGAGGATCTCATCTCGGTACCTAATGGCAGTCAGGCTACCTCTGGCAAGCACATGGAGGGCTGTGCGGCCCCCCAAAGAAATGCCACCCCACACCATGACTGACCCACCGCCAAACCGGTCATGCTGGAGGATGTTGCAGGCAGCAGAACGTTCTCCACGGCGTCTCCAGACTGTCACGTCTGTCACATGTGCTCAGTGTGAACCTGCTTTAATCTGTGAAGAGCACAGGCGAATTTGCCAATCTTGGTGTTCTCTGGCAAATGCCAAACGTCCTGCATGGTGTTGGGCTGTAAAGCACAACCCCCACCTGTGGACATCAGGCCCTCATACCACCCTCATGGAGTCTGTTTCTGACCGCTTGAGCAGACACATGCACATTTGTGGCCTGCTGGAGGTCATTTTGCAGGGCTCTGGCAGTGCTCCTCCTGCTTCTCCTTGCACAAAGGCGGAGGTAGTGGTCCTGCTGCTGGGTTGTTGCCCTCCTACAGCCTCCTCCACGTCTCCTGATGTACTGGCCTGTCTCCTGGTAGCGCCTCCATGCTCTGGACACTACGCTGACAGAGACAGCAAACCTTCTTGCCACAGCTCGCATTGATGTACCATCCTGGATGAGCTGCACTACCTGAGCCACTTGTGTGGGTTGTAGACTCCGTCTCATGCTACCACTAGAGTGAAATCACCGCCAGCATTCAAAAGTGACCAAAACATCAGCCAGGAAGCATAGGAACTGAGAAGTGGTCTGTAGTCATCACCTGCAGAACCACTCCTTTATTGGGGGTGTCTTGCTAATTGCCTATAATTTCCACTTGTTGTCTATACCATTTGCACAACAGCATTTGAAATGTATTGTCAATCAGTTTTGCTTCCTAAGTGGACAGTTTGATTTCACAGAAGTGTGATTTACTTGGAGTTACATTGTGTTGTTTAAGTGTTCCCTTTATTTTTTTGAGCAGTGTATATGGTGATTGGCATCTAAACATTCATAGTATTACCACAACGACCAGCAAAACAGTTCATCTTTCAATTACCCACGTGGGTATAACCAATGAGTAGATGCCACGTGGGTACCTGCTTCTATAAACCAATGAGGAGATGGGAGAGGCAGGACTTGCAGAGCAATAATTAAAAAACAAGAATTTCTAAATGTGTTTTGCAACACTCGCGCACGCGACGCAAGCGGTGTAGTTAGGCCTACTCTGTCTGGGGTGGAAAGGCAGGCCTAACTTTTGAAAGTACTATGCTCAGATTCCTAATGACGTCTCAGATTTAATTATTTGCAGGGACAGTTTCGTTGCAAACAAGACACTGATTTGACATTGGAAAAATATTATAAGATGAACACATAGGTCAATCCTCTGTCCATTCTTAGCCTGTAATGTCGGTAACTTGTGTGGTATTAAAAAATATTCTGCTAATATGTAAAAGGATGTAGAATTGCATGAAATGTTTATTAAAAAGCATTTTTTTTCTCAGACCTGCAAATACAATGATAGATTAATGTAATGATTCAACTATAAAGGAGATCTTTCCACCCCTACTCTTGTCCACGGTGGTCTGCGAACCCACAACCTTCTGGCCTGCAGCCATGTGCGCTATCAAAGTTGATGCTTAATGAGTAGAACAGTTACTAAAACTGCTTATCTATGGTTCTAGTCTGTCCAAGAAGTGAGGGTATCCATCTTCTCTGCTATCCATTTTGATTTAATCATTATTTTGGCTATAGGGGAGGGTCACTTGTTTTTTTAAGTGTTTAGGGAGGTTTTAGGTCAAATATATTTGCTGAAGGGAGGGCCATCCACTTTCATTTCGGAGCGGTCCGATTTTCTCCATGTAACCCTTATTATAAATAACATTCACTCTCTTACTGGTAACCTGTGAAGTCTGCTGACTGGAGGGAGTGTTTCCATACTGTTGCTGCTTTGCTTTACATGTAGAAATACTGCCCACTTGTGTCTGAAAGAACATTACAGTCATCTGAAATCCTGAGAGTTGTAGCCTATCACAGCAGGGCAATGGTGCACTATTAAACAAAACATGCAAGTCCCACAAATGATAGACCATCCTAAAATCATAGTAGGACGGAAGTGAAAGGAGTCTGGTAGCCTACTGAAGGCTCCAGTCCAGGTGAAGAGCAGGCCTCCAGATATTCCCAGCATGTGCTAATCATGCACCATCTGGTTGCGCTCTTCATGTAATCTCAATGAAATGCTAATGCAACATGAGGCCTTCCATTTTAGCACCTGTAGACAAGACCTTGTCTGTCTGTGGGAATCACCTTTAGTTTTGTGCTGTGGCAAGAAAGGCTGGTGCGTCTGTGTTGTAGTGAAAGGGCACATACTATAGTCACTAGCCAGGCTGCTGCAATTATCACTGTCATGTACACAGAGTGTACAAAACTTAGTTCTTTCCATAACATAGACCAGGGATGGGCAACTTTGATGGGGGCCACAAAAAACTGAACTAAAAAGAGGGCCGCCAAGGCTCGTGGGTCTGCATAACCACATCCATAGCCTGGCCGGTAATTCAACCATACTTATTACAAGTTTAGATAGCTGGCCGCTAGACTAATTCATCAATCTAAAAAAAAGGCCTGACGTGGGCTAATTGAGTGACTACTGATGCACAACCAAATTTAAAAATTGCACAATATGTATTCTATTATTCTGGCTCTCAACAGGAAGTTCCAACTGTGTTCCTAAAATAAATACAAATATATCTATATTTTTGGGGGGTGAAATTGGTCCGCAGGTCTACAAAAGAGGAGCCAGTTGCCCATTCCTGACATGGACTGACCAGGTAAATCCAGGTGAGACATGGACTGTGTGCAATTGAGGGTGAATGGGCAAGACAAAATATTTAAGTGTCTTTGAGCGGGGTATGGTAGTAGGTGTCAGGCGCACCGGTTTGAGTGTGTCAAGAACTGTAACGCTGCTTGCTGGGTTTTTCACACTCAACTGTTTACTATGTGTATCACGACTGGTCCACCACCCAAAGGACATCCATTCAACTTGACGCAGCTGTGGGAAGCATTGGAGTCAACATGGGCCAGCATCCCTGTGGAACACTCTCAACACCTTGTAGAGTCCATGCCCTGACGAATTGAGGCAGTTCTGATGGCAAAAGGGAATGGAACTCAATATTAGGAAGGTGTTCCTAAAGTTTTGTCCACTTAGTGTAGTTCCCCCACACTCAGCAGTCAGAGACCTGGGGTCTGGACTTAGCCTGGTTCTACATGATCATTCTGACAGCATTGGTCACACTCCCCATCAGAGAGAGGGTCAGGCCCAGGGTTCTCCTATAAGTCTGGAGTCAGTAGTTGGGTGGCCATGTTGGACTGGTCAGACACATCCAGATCCCGGACTTCATTTGCAAAGTTAACAATGTTTTGATCACTGAATTACACCGGAATATTGTTCAAATCTGATTTTCCTGTTTCAGCATCATTTCCCCCCTCATTTTTAAAATCTATGGTATTTGCAATGAAGGTGAATATTATTTGAATTGGAGCATACTTGATTGATATGTAGCTGTACAATAATGGAGTAAACGCTCGCTTACTTGCTTATGGCGGCACAATGTGCAGGATGTCATGCCATAGCTCGCCGTTATTCATGACAGCTGGAAGGTCCCCTGTTCTGAGACCAGTGTCTCTGCATATGTTGTCCACGCAGGTTTAATGTGGTCTTCCAGGAGGCCTGCGCCCATGAGAGGACACCCACAGTATGAGACTGCTGGTGGCTAGCTCGAGATGCCTGGAACAGTGACCAGCGAATCTCAGCCTCCTTAAAACATTGACAAATTGACACACAATGTAATAATACTTTTTTAATCACATTAAACAAAAGGGACTGCAGAGCAGGAACTCTGACATTCATCAGTGATGACCAACAGTTTGGCCATTTTATTTTACACAAAACAAACTCCCCTCCAAGCCATAAGCAACTAATTAACAATATTTACATAGATAAAAATCCAATACCAAACCCCAATAACCACTGAGCTTCCCAAATCAATCGAACTGGAACCTTGAACACTGAAAACTGGACATGCTTATGAATGTGAAAGACTATATAAACTAGCTTTAAATCACAACTTCCGTTTCTTTACACATCTTCATATCATGTCCTTATCTGAACTGTATTCAACTATTTACACTTTTGTAAATGCACATGGTTTGTATAAGAATAGTTCAGATCTTGATTCCTATAGTACAATGCATTTCTACTTCTGTCAACACAGTTTGACTTGTGCCTCCATAAGGATAGCACCAATAACACAAACAGCCCCCTAAAGAAGATCCCAATAATGTTGAATTATTCTGTTAGAAGTGTGTATCCTGTTCAACAAGAATGATGTGACGTTTAAGTGGTAAATCTCTTAGTGGTTGATTCACATTGATAAATGTGAGGAGGGTTGAACAACAACAACTTAACCTGCCGTGGGTTTGCATTTGTGGTGCGTTGTGAGGATAATGATTCAAATGATCTTTTAACACTTCAAAGAATACAATAGTATTGCTTAAAATGTGTGTGTGTGTGTCTGTCTGCTTCAGGCTTTTGTGCTATATGCTGCATTCTACATTATGCTTTCCTAAATAGCCTGTACGTGTGGTTAGCTGCCCACTGTAATACACTGCATATTGTCAAATGTACAAATGTTCGCTGCAGAGACTAAATGACCATAGAAGAAGAATACATGCAGTTCAGAACATAAACCAATATTTCACACCATCCCGTAGGCTCATGGTTTGACTTAACAACAGTATTATACGTACATGAGCATTGGAAAACTGTGTAAATATGTAGAAATAAGTCAATAATACAATGAAAACACAGGCAAGAAATATTCACCTTGTGTATCCGATCTCAGTATCCTTGCTCAGGTCAAATACAGCAGCCTATGGGTAGTACAGTCAGAAGGGAGGCAGCTAAAATCACACAAGCACTCGGATGGACACAGACACACATACAGCGAGTGGATGCATAGATGGAATTGGAGATCCAGAGGTAAACCCAGTCAAGAGCACAAGACATGACCGATATCAAGATAACAGTTGAAGAGGCTGGAACTCAAGGTTAAAATCCAATTGATATTCACATCTCAAATCTCCCCGGCAGTCAACAGAAAGTCATGTTATAGTAATATCTCTGTTGTTATACTTTTACTGGTCTAGGCTTCGTTTAACTATACACTTCTCCAGATAAAGTCAGAGGCAAAGGGTTTGAATAAGGCAGGTTTAAAAAACAAAAAAACAGTTACGGATCAAGACGAATAACATCGTCAACAAAAAGCCATCAACAGTATGGGTGAAAACAACACAAATCCCTAAGTCAGTCCATAAAACAGACAGTGACATGGGCAAGTACTTTGTTTGTTCCTTTGACACCCCATGACTTTGTACAGTGAAGTCAATTGGTGATGTGAAATGTTAAAGGGATACTTTGGGATTTTGACAATGAGGCCCTAACCCTTTATTTACTTGAAGGAAGTTAGAGGTAGTTTCACGAGCCACACCTATAGACTTCCAGTCATTGCGCTAACGCTAGTTGGCAATAGATCGTGAAAGTACCCCTAACATCTTTCACACTGGACACAGAGACATAAAAATGTTATCCACAAGTTCATCTGACACTAGGGATGCCACAACCCTGAAGTATCACTTTAATAACAAAACATAAATGAATCAGCTGGGCTTCAACTGTAACATATAACATCCCACCAACAAAAAAGTGTGACCTCAAATATATAAATATCAAGTACCACTTGTCCCTTCTCTTTGAAAATGAAACAAAAAGATCTGAACTGTTGCCATAACATGAAAACCTATTTACATGTATGTACACATATTGAAGTAAAAGAGTCATATATATATATATATATATATATACTGTATATCCTTCCCTGATCAGTTAAGGCCAAAGTGCTATGGGTGCGCAGCTACTCCAAACTTTGTATAGGCTGCATTTGCATTTAAATGTTCCTCATTTTTTTTCCCAAAACAAAATTACAAAAAGCAAAATGACATCAAGCTCACGAGGCTCTTAAACTAGTGCTACGTTCTGTCTCAAACATGTAAAACTAAGTAACTCTTGCATCTAGAAAAAAACTATCAAGCCTTTTATACACCAGTTCATCTTTCTTCATTAGAAAAGCAAGTGTTGTACAGCATATACATAGTGCCAGCAGACATATGACGACTTCCCAGAGCTTTCTGGGGCATCCTGTGGGTTTCCTGTAATGCCCTCTACCACTGAAAGAGGATCATGGGTAGTCTGTGTGAGTCGAGGAGAGTTGTCCATTGTCCAAAGCTGATGGAGAGGATAACAGGGGTATACCAGAGTCTGGGGGTGAGCTCCAGGGATAAGGCCAATCAGAGCATGCCGAAGCCCTCACTGCCCTCACTGATGGCGAGCTTCAGCATCTTGTGCAGCTCCTCATAGGAGTCATAGGTAGGGAGGCACAGCTGGTTAAAACTAGAGAGAAAAGAATCCACAGAGTCAATTGACAGTTGTGTATGTGTTTATTCTACAAGATGTATAGTGTGTCTGTGCATTATTGAAGTAACGAACTGAAACCAACTACATAGTACATACATGTATATGAGCCAAGTACGAATGTGAGTGTGAATGTGCATATACTGTATGTCCGTCTGTGTGTGTGTGTGTATGCCCGTCCACTCACCAGGTGTGTGCGGTGGGCAGGGTGCTGTGTGTGGGCGCAGCGATGATCTGGAAGGAGGGGCAGAGGGTGCTGAAGCCCCCGGGGGGCAGCTGGGAGGAGCCGGTGGTGAACTGCAGCAGGCGAGCCAACTCCTCCTGGGTGAAGCTGGACACCACGGCCCAGAACCACTTCATCACCTAGGACAACACCAGAACACAGTCAGCATGGTGCTCAACACGAGCACATTTAACACATCTCCATCAATGCTGTAGCAAAGCAGTATCTTTCAACGTGTACTATGGGTCAGACCTGGTGATGTCACCCACCTTCTCTCTGAAGTGCCAAGACCCTCCTACGACCACAGCATGGGCCTTGAAGTCCTGGACATCGATATCCCCTGTACCACACAACAACAGCTAGGGACAAACAGACATTTAGACATCACAGGGCCATAAGAGTGCCATTTAGAATGTATGACAAGGGATGTACGCTTGGAATGTATGACAGTGAATGTGATTTTATGCAGCATACCTCCAGCTCATTCTCATCAAATATGGCCAACAGGTTCTCTGGAACAAGTTCATTCAAACCTGCAATTCACAAAACAGTTTGTTGCCTATCCCCTTACAGAGATTCCAGATTAGACACACAGGTGAATGTGAAGAGCCCTGTTTGGCCCTGTCCGGGGGTGTCCTCGGATGGGGCCACAGTGTCTGACCCCTCCTGTCTCAGACTCCAGTATTTATGCTGCAGTAGTTTATGTGTCGGGGGGCTAGGGTCAGTCTGTTATATCTGGAGTACTTCTCCTGTCTTATTCGGTGTCCTGTCTGAATTTAAGTGTGCTCTCTCTAATTCTCTCTTTCTCTCTCTCAGAGGACCTGAGCCCTAGGACCATGCCTCAGGACTACCTGACATGATGACTCCTTGCTGTCCCCAGTCCACCTGGCCGTGCTGCTACTCCAGTTTCAACTGTTCTGCCTTATTATTATTGGACCATGCTGGTCATTTATGAACATTTGAACATCTTGGCCATGTTCTGTTATAATCTCCACCTGGCACAGCCAGAAGAGGACTGGCCACCCCACATAGCCCGGTTCCTCTCTAGGTTTCTTCCTAAGTTTTGGCCTTTCTAGGGAGTTTTTCCTAGCCACCGTGCTTCTACACCTGCATTGCTTGCTGTTTGGGGTTTTAGGCTGGGTTTCTGTACAGCACTTTGATATATCAGCTGATGTAAGAAGGGCTATATAAATACATTTGATTTGATTTGAAGAGGCCATACAATACCTACGTTTGTATCCTTACCTTTGAGAAAGTGCTCCACCTCGTCTCGCACCTGACTGGCGAGCCTGTACTGGGCCAGCAGGTTCAGATAATGCATCTTGTTCTCATTGTTCACAGCAATCTGAGCTCCTCCAGATATCAACTCCACCACCTGCAGTGACAGAGTAACAGAGCTCAGGACATGACTGACAACACATACCGAACCTGACACACTACCTCTACTTTTACACACTCCACTTCTATTTAGGAGTCCTAAGCAGTCTACCAAGGAAATCATATGGGTTTCTTCTGTTTAGTTATTGCTTTCTTTTTTTCCTGTGAGATGACTTGGTGGATAAGGGAAGTCATGTCAAATAGAATGATTGCCTCATCACCTTCTCCAGCTGTCCCGACTTGCTGTACTTCTCCTCGGCAAACACCAGGTCCATTTCACTGACGTCATTGTTTAGGATGACACAGACTTTCATTTTGTAGAACTCCTGATCATCCGTCTCAAAGTACTGCCGTGGAAAATGAAATAAAAACACAGGAATTGAAATAGAATGACGCGTTTACCTCGGCAAAACAATAAGGATGACTTATCCACTTAGAGCAGCAGGTTCAGATCTTAATATGTTCTAGAAACACCACAACATACAACTGGTACGCTATGAAATAAACAGATCTCCTTTCATGGCCTTGTGAACAATGCAACACTTACAATTTGATAACAATTAGGGCTGGGCGATATGGCCAAAATCTCATATCCCGATATAGATAATTTTCTGTAAATTCAATTTATAAATAGTTTATATAAAATGACCACATGTAAAGGCCTATTTCTTATTACATTTTGAATTATACTCAGCAAATAAAAAGGTACTTACTCATATTTGATTATTTATTTTATTTAGAACCTGTGCAAATTTTCAATTAAGCATGAGACAAAATATAAAATATGAATGTATAAAATCTAAAAAGGTCAATAGAAAACACTTCAACTATAGTTGCAGACAAAATAAATATAGGCCTAAAATATATATATATTGGGGGGCTTGCCTGTTTTGCATGTTCTTTTGTCATTAATACGTGTCACATACCAATTTGGTACCTTGGGTCAAGTGTTAGCACCAACACATGAAACCCCCGTTTCTCGACCATGTAAATTGGGGCCGTGTCTTTGCAGATGTAAGTTGTAATGGCAGCTGTTACCTCCTTCCATCTTCGTGATTCATTGCCATATAGTGTGCCGTGGGCAAAAGCCCCTTGCAACGAGTCGGGGGTTTGTTTGGAGCACTCGACTGTACTTTGTTGGGTCTCAATCATAGACTCTCTTCGTACTGTTTCACATGATTCTTGCGTAGGTGGTAAAAGAGATTAGTGGTGTTTGAGCCTGTTGTCGGGACCGGCCTGCGGTATATTTTGCAGAGGACGGTTTTCTGGTCCATGTCAGACTTTTCATACACAAACCATGTCCATGTGACCGAAGTAGCCCCTCTTTTAGGTCCGAGCTCCGTGTCTCCGTGCTATGTGTCACCGTGCTCTGTGTCACCGTGCTCTGTGTCACGTTCACTCTCCTCCATGTTTGTTTGTGTTGAAAACTTCCTTTCTCACGGCACATGTGGAAGAACACAAAGCTTCGTCCAATTGGCGAAAAATATTGCAGTAAAAGAGTGTGATTTGCGACAACGAAATAAACAATAGAGCACAATATGAAACGATAGACGCTTTTCTATCATCACACGATATATATAGCATCATATCTCCCAGCCCTAATACTAGCCGAAGCATAGAGGTAAACATTGGGAGTGAGGTCTACCTCCAATTCCTCTGAGGGGCTGTGGGACTGGGGTGGAGGGCGTACCTTGTAGTTCATCCTGAGTCCGATGATCTGGGCTAGGAAGGAGCGGGTGAAGCGAGCACGGACCATCTGCTTGTAGGCCCCGCCCAGGGCTGACTCGTACAGGCACTTCCCCACCACGCGGCCGGCAAACTCATACATCTTCAGACGCAGGTGGACCGGCCGCTCAGCGTTAGGGTGGACCTGGGAAGACAGGCAGACACAGTGAATATTGACCCTAGCCGTATACTGTTAGTCGTCCTGGTGAGGTCTTACCAGTCCCTGGTTGTCGTCACTGAAGCGAGTGAACAGCTGATTGGTGGTGTCAAACAGGGTCTTACAGACGAGCTCAAACCACTCCCTTCGAGGCCCTCCCCAGTCCAGAGCTAGGGGCCAACACAACACACATACTTAGTCATTCAACAGCCCTTACCACAAACAACACCAGCTGACTGGCCTGTCATCTGCTGATCTTACCTTCCTCATCCTGGAACACCACCTCAAAGTTCTTACTCCAGTCCGACACGGAAAAGTTCCGGGTGGATTTCAGAGACTGGGGAGAGAGAGATTTTAAAACATTGTAATTTTCAATTTCCAATCATTGTCATCATACGAGTCTGCTGTAGCAGTTCTTAATCTCACTGCAGCTCGGAGAGTAGTTGCGCGGTGGATTCACTCACCGAGTCCAGGATGCAGTGGCGTGTGATCTTCAGGCAGGTCTTGGTGCGAGGTCTCTTGGAGTGGATGTGTCTGAGCTCCCTCTGGAAGAAGCTCACCTTGTCCTGGAACGTCTCCGAGCCTCCTGACAACGGCATAAAAAAACATACGGATCTTAACCATGTACTCCCCATGGACACTGAATTGGAAGAGGAAGGAAACTAGGGCTGACCCCATTTAGTCGAATGGTCGATTGTTTGGTTGATAGGCTGTTGGTTGACCGAGATTTATTTAGTTGAGCAGTAGCAAAAAATAAATACAAACATTAATGGTGTAGAGACCTGTCTGATTGGCACCTGTCTGAGCGGACTAATCCATTATGGAGGCTGTAGGGATGGCATAGTCCATCACTATAAAACATGTGCTTTTGAAATTGTATATGGTTATATTATGTAAGAACAATGGTGCAACACTAATAACAATTATATTATTTATAACAAATGCACTTTCTGCCATGTTGGATAGCGGTTGCAGTTCTGAAACATCAGTGCGCTCTTGAATTGGCACCTTTTCCTAGACCAGCAAAGATAACCAGCATATTGGTGTTGAGAACAATGCGGTTGAGGCAGCAGCGGAGTTACGAGACGAGAAAACAGCCCTTTCCTTAATTGCCTAAGAAAAGTGAGGAGAGGGGAAACCAACTTAATTAGGTCTATAATCAATAGCCTAACTGTTAAATGTGCCTGGCTATATAAATCATCCATATGTATGTAGAGAAATAAGACAGAGCCTGCTTCTGTTGCCAGTTTGAGTGTTTGTTTAATAGCCTGCTGATTCTGTGAGCACCAAGCCTCATGCAACCACAACATGTTGGATAAACAATTTCACAAATTCATCTGTTTTTAATCTTTGCTATGCTGTAATAAAGGCAATGGACTTTTTTCCCCATTAGAACAGCCTCTCTGGTATTATTTATAATTTATTTAGTGTTGTTTACACTGTTCCAACTTGTCAGAAAAATAATATTTATAATTACTATTATTACTATTATTATTATTGATTGTCAATATAATAATAAGTAATGCCATTATAATTAGTAGGCTTAGTATAGCAGCCTTGTATAACCACCAAATTTATTCCACATATCTGACTTTCTCTTTACCTCCTGAGCAACCAGAAAACATTCCCCCGTTTTGAGTTTATTTGTCACGTCCTCTGCATCCCTTTTTCTGTAAAGTGTTACGATGTTCAGAGTTCATCACCAATTTTTTGCTGTGATTATGATACGGTGCGTTTTAAAGTATTCAGAACCCCCGACTTTTTCCGCATTTTGTTACGTTACAGCTTTATTCTACAATGGATAAAAATACATAAAATCATCGATCTACACACAATAACCTCATAATAACAAAGCAAAAACAGGCTTTTAGACTGTTTTGCAAATGTATAAAAAATAAAAAAACAGAAATACCTTATTTACATAAGAATTCAGACCCTTTGCTATGAGACTCGAAATTGAGTTCAGGTGCATCCTGTTTCCATTGATCATCCTTGAGATGTTTCTACAACTTGATTGTAGTCCACCTGTGATAAATTCAATTGATTGGACTTGATTTGGAAAGAGCCCCGAAACAGGATTGTGTCGAGGCACAGATCTGGGGAAGGGTACCAAAAAAATGACTGGAGCATTGAAGGTCCCCAAGAACACAGTGGCCTCCATCATTCTTAAATGGAAGAAGTTTAGAACCACCAAGACTATTCCTAGAGCTCGCCACCCGGCCAAAATGAGCAATCGGGGGAGAAGGGCGTTGGTCAGGGAGGTGACCAAGGACCTGATGGTCAGTCTGACAGAGCTCCAGAATTTTTCTGTGGCGATGGGATAACTTTCCAGAAGGACAACCATCTCTGCAGCACTCCACCAATCAGGCCTTTATGGTAGAGTGGCCAGACGGAAGCCACTCCTCCATAAAAAAGGCACATGACATTCCGCTTAGTTTGCCAAAAGGCACCTAAAGGACTCTCAGACCATGACAAACAAGATTAAACTCCTTGGCCTGAATACCAAGCGTCACGTCTGGAGGAAACCTGGCACCATCTGCGGTGAAGCATGGTGGTGGCAGCATCATGCTGTGGAGATGTTTGTCAGTGGCAAGGACTGGGAGACTAGTCAGGATCGAGGGAAAGATGAACGGAGCAAAGTACAGAGAGATCTTTGATGAAAACCTGCTCCAGAGAGCTCAGGACCTCAGACTGGGGTGAAGGTTCACCTTCCAACAGGACAACGATCCTAAGCACACAGCCAAGACAATGCAGAAGTGGTTTCGGGACACTTTGAGTAACCCAGCCAAAGCTCGGATTTGAATCCGATCAAACAACTCTGGAGACCTGAAAATAGCTGTGTAGCAACGCTCCCCATCCAACCTGACAGAGCTTGAGAGGATCTGCAGAGAAGAATGGGAGAAACTCCCCAAATACAGGTGTGCCAAGCTTGTAGCGTCATAACCAAGAAGACACGAGGCTGTAATCGCTGCCGAAAGTGCTTCAACAAAGGGTCTGAATACTTATGTAAATGTTATATTTCAGTCTTTTTTATTTCTAAAAACCTGTTTTTGATTTGTCATTATGGGGTATTGTGTGTAGATTGATTTAATACATTTTAGAATAAGGCTGTAACGTAACAAAATGTGGAAAAAGTCAAGGGGTTTGAATACTTTCCGAATGTACTGTACTATAAGTCAGGCCCTATTGGTCACGTTCATGCGATGCATACATGTGTCATGTAAAGAGAGCAAGGGTTGAGGGAATAGAGAAGGTAAATGGCTCTAATTATGTTGCAGCTTTAACAACATGGGGAGCGGCATTAACACTGTTGATATTCTGTGGTGGGGAGGAGAGAGAGAACGGGTGCTAGTCACACAGTGTTATTTTCTTAAACACAATCAAATCAAGTGCGGTACTCCCTCTAGTCATTAGGGTGTCTTAAGAATTTAACCAAACAGTGAGCTTACAGCATCGGACAAGCTCATTGAATATAGTTGATTTGATTAAAATACATAGCATGTGTCTATATTTGGAAAATGCAAGTTTTAAAATGTTGACCAATCAATTGGTCGAAAGAACAGACGACTCTCGGTCGACCAAGATTTTTTGGGGTTTCGGGGATAGTCCTAAAGGAAACCAACCGATATTCTTGTGGAGGAAACGGATGAAGGTGGCAGCCATGATGTTTCTGTCTTTACAGCTCAGCTCCACTGGCGGCTGGATCCCATCATCCACCACTAGAGTCAGGTACTTGTGAACGGGGTCAGGGCCGTAGTATGTGAACTGGGAGGGACAGAAGAGGAGGGTGAACACACCAGCTCATTAAATCTACTGATAAAAGGTCAGAAAGCATTATGTGGACATCGTACAGTGTTTCAGAGCAGTTCTGCTTGTCCTACCTTTGTCCCTGGACACACTCGAAAGGTAAAAAGGCGCCATGGAATAATTTTCAGGTAAAACTCCTTCACGGACAGTTGCTGTGTAGCAGAAAAGTACATTTTCCAGTCAATGACAAGTCTGCAACACACCCAACTGAAGAGCATGTACTATTTCTATAAAAATAGCTTTCCCTTTCTATCCCCTCTTCACCCACCTTTGGGGATATGTAGCAGTAGACCTTTTTAGGTTTCTTGACCTTCTCTGGCTGGTCTTCTACAGGGGAGTCATGCTCGTCCTCCTCGTCCCCCATGGAGGGTCGACTCTGAGGGGCCATCAGAGCCGAGGCTGGGAGCTGCCACGAGGAGTTACTGTAGTTACTGTAGTTCCCTGTGCCGTAGAGGTACGCCTCAAAGTAGATGCTGATCCCTGGAGTTGACACGTTCTTCTCCACACAGTTCTTCTCATTCTCTGTGGGGGAGGTGGAAGAGTAGCAGTTGAAACACAGGAGTGATGTAAGAGATTTTACTCCACAAAGAACAAAAGTCTTCATATACACTGTACATTATCTAATTTTGAGTATGATAGTCTGACTTTCTGAAATACTTCCATCACCTCGGCCTGTGTAATCGTACCCTAAAATAGGACCCTTACTCACCACTGAGAACGATGATGTCAAACTCCCCGTTGCTGATGGGTAGGTCGTTATAGGAGATGCGTGCCCGGAAACAGCCCTTCTTCCTAAGGGTGATCTTCAGCAGTACCTGGCACAGCTGCTTGTTGGACGTCACTGACTTACTGTAGTACTCCTCCAGGCTGTCGTCATCCACTGTGCCCAACTGGTAGGAGGCAGATACAAAATGGATTCCCATTTTCCACTTTCACAGTCTAAATTCCGGAAACAATTGACTTCAGGCTGTTATATGAGGATTGTTATATTGGGCCTCAAGTGTCTTACCGAGTGGACGTGGACACTGTAGTTGACCTCGTCTATGAGTGAGGTGGAGTTACTGGTGGGGTTGCCATACTCGTCCCGGGGCTCAATCTGCAGGGTATGCTGCTGGCCATATACTAAGACCAGTGTGGAGAAGTGGTAGGCTATCTTAGTTTTAGATGGGACCACTGTCCCTGAAATTAACACAGAAAATAAGGGAAACAGATGAGCATTGAAGGATGTAGTGTTTACCAGTACAATACATGCAATGGCCCTGAGACAACAGAGAAAAAAAACTATTTTTCATTTACACAAAGGTTCAAGTTGCTTCCATGTTAAGGGAGCATTGCAACACGTATCAAGCCTGATTGATCAAAGCTGTAGAGCATGATGACAAATGAAATCATTCCAAACATTGTAATAAACAACCAGATGAAAATACAATGTTCCGAAAAATATTGATTTTGTCTTAAACAAACTTGATGTCATGATCAGCATCACATCATGCTATATTTAGTAAACAAAGCCAAACTATAAAACAGATTGTGATGAAGAATACTATTAACAGCCTTATTATCGTGCTATGAGGACAAGCAATGGAAAGAACATTGGAAGTAACATTGGCATTATAATAAGGGGTATCAACATTTTTGGTCTGGGTGGCCATTCATTCATTCCTACTAGGCAACTTCAAAGTTATGTTCTTTATGAGCAAAAGCACATGATTATCAATATCAATTACTTAAACGTCATCATGTCATCCATGCTTTGTATTAAATCTTACAAATATAGCACAGTCCTGTCCTGAAATGGGTTACTTACATAGCCCAAAAGGTCATGACCTTACCTGGCTGGAATATCTTGTAGTAGGGGCTGTAGGCCACGTTGAGTCCTCCCAGTTTGACGGCCACCTCATAGCGCCCGGCCTTTCGGACAGTGAAGGTCACTTTGACCACGTTGGACTCTGGCTCCTGCAGAACCTCCTGGGTGACAGGGATGTCTAGGGCCAGCTCTATGTGGGTGATGTTGACCCTTAACCCCACAGGCCGGTGGGCAGGGAAGGGCTGGCCGTTCTTATAGAAGAGCTGGGGTAGAGAGTCAGAGAAAACCATGAGAAACCATGGCAGGAAGTCTTGCACTACAACTTGTGCCAGAACACCATCCTGCCAACAGTCTATTCATTGTGTGCTTTATGATCCCAATAGAAACCCAACAAACAAGCCAAATAACAGAATCACTCATTTCAATCTGCAGAAACAAAAATATCCTTCCTCCAAACGCTTTAATACTTGATGTAGGTTGTTGTGCTTTAATCATACAGTTTCAAATATAAACTAAACTCTTAAAGTCCAGAAATTACTGAAGCAGACTTCAGATTTCAAGCCGTTAGGTAGGTAAGGATCTTACCTGAACACGGAAGCTCATAGTTTGGCCCACTTCCTGTGGGTCCTTCCAATCCCATGACACATTGCAGGAGCGCGGGTCCAGGTAGTTCCCCCGTACATAGTCGTAAATGCTGCGGTCGCCCCTCCTCCCAGGGTCATCATTCTGCAGGAAGCTAACCACCCGCGCAGCGAGCTCACATAGGAACTTGATGGTAAAGACAAACGCTATGATGGAAACAGTAATTCCACCTGACAGGGGGAGACATTGTCACAGAGAGCTAAATGTGATTAAATGCACAGCACACATTAGTAGAGAGACCATTTGCAATGCAATATTACTTCAAAGAATGCCCTCCAGGTCTATTTGATTTAATGAGCTGCAGATAAGCAGTAATTGTATGGGTAAAGCCTGAAAGTCTTGGGACACAAACAGTAACACAAGTTCAAATATGTACTATTATTTCAACAAGTTCAAAGTTCTTCCTGATAATTCTAAACTACAAGTTAGTTTAGACTCACTCACCAATCACGTAAAACATGAGGTCCCTTATCAGAAAGCACAGTGCCACAGTACAGCCAAATATAAGAGCTCCCGCTGAAAGAGAAACAAAGAGGCGGCATACTTCACTCGACTTTCACAGCACAGAAGGAGCTTTTAACAGACATTTCATATAAAGCTGGCGTGCTCTAGTGTACACCATTCATTCTGAGAGGGCATACTTACAGATCAACTTGGAGGATTGACTTGTATTTCACTTTTGTTTTCTGATTCATCTGTAGACAACAAACCTTTAAATGTAGCACACGCCCAGGTTGGACTCTGCATCCAGGACATTCATCAGGAAACCTATTAGGTCCATGTTGTCCTGCACTACCCAAGTACTGCAGTATAGGGACTAGGGCTGACCCCATTTAGTCCACTGGACGATTGTTTGGCCGATAGGCTGTTGGTCGACAGAGATTGTTTTTAGTCGAGCAGTGGCTTAAGAATGTATATGACACGAGACACCTGTCTGATACACGCCTGTCTGATACACGCTTGTCTGATACACGCCTGCCTGATACACGCCTGTCTGATACACGCCTGTCTGATACACGCCTGTCTGATACACGCCTGTCTGATACACACCTGTCTGATACACGCCTGTCTGAGTGGACTAATCCATTGCGGAGGCTGCGTGGGTGGTACACCAATATCACCAGTACTACTAATTACAATGTTGGTTTGGTTATGGTCATTTCTGTTAATGCATTCAATATAGTACTATTACAGTCTAACCATCATTGTAGGAGTGGACACGTTGTTTGCAGAGCGCACAACCTATGCTACACTTGTGAAAGAAAAAAAAGTTGTGGTTTATTTAATTATATTTACGAGTTGTCCTGTCAATCTTGAGTACGCACCTTATTTCGCATAGAAGTAGCCCTAGGCTACCTGGCCTGGGCGCAAATGTAGGCCTACAAATATTCCCGTTTGGGCATTTGATACCATTTTGAATTGTCTTAACTCACTACCACTGTGGAGCTTCTCAAAGTAGTTTTGTCTTCGCCTTAAACTGCAAGTAAATTAAGTCTGTTTTTACATCCACTGAGAATGACAAAGTTGTGTGTCTGTCTAAGCTCACCAGCGTGGGAAACTCGAGGGCCCAGAAAATGGTATACAGTGTTGCAAGTTTGCTAGCATGAGCTTCAGGCCAGACCAAGTTAATGATTGATACAATGTTTCAAGTTCATTACAGAAAGGCTATGCATAGCAAATATGATTAATAGGATATTTATTTTTTAAATCAGAATATTTTCTACCTGCAGTCTGCAATGTTTTTAATTTGTTGGCTTTAATTAGGCTATTTTTAAATATTGTCAATGGCAATAGAAGTTACTTTTAGATTTGTATCAGGAACAGGTTTTCTTCTGGTTAGGCTATATTGATCTCTGGCTCCCTCTTTAATTCCCTTCTTTCATTTTTAATCGCAGTGCTTAAAGCATCAGACAAGCTCAGTAGCTTACATATAGTTGATTTTATTCAAATATAGGGTGTGTCATTATATATATATATATATATATATATATATATATATATATATATATATATATATATATATATATATATATATATAGTACTTTTATCTCCTCAATTTCGTGTGGCGGCAGGATGCCTAGTGGTTAGAGCATTGGACTAGTAACCGAAAGTTTGCAAGATTGAATCCCCGAGCTGACAAGGTAAAAATCTGTCATTCTGCCCCTGAACAAGGCAGTTAACCCACTGGTCCTAGGCCGTCATTGAAAATAAGAATTTGTTCTTTTAACTGACTCGCCTAGTTGAATAAAGGTAAAAAATTAAATATCCAATTGGTAGTTACAATCTTGTCCCATCGCTGCAACTCCCGTACAGACTCAGGAGAGGCAAAGGTCGAGAGCCATATGTCCTCTGAAACACGACCGTGCCAAGCTGCACTGCATCTTGACACACTGCTCGCTTAACCCGGAAGCCAGCTGCACCAATGTGTCGTAGGAAACACCGTCCAACAGGTGACCGAATTCAGCATGCATGTGCCTGGCCCGCCACAAGGAGTCACTAGAATGCAATAAGACGAGGACATCCCGACCGGCTAAACACTCCACTAACCCAGACGACGCTGGACTAATTGTGTGTCTCCCGGTCACGGCCAACTGTGCCACAGCCTGGGCTCGTGACCCGGGTTTGTTAGAGCGCTGCGCCACTCGGGAGGCCCACATTTAAACATTTCAATCGATTGGTCAAAAGCACAGACGACTCTCGGTTGACCAAGTTTTTTTTAAAGTTGGGAACAGCCCTAATGTGGACACGTTATTCACTGATGCACCACAACAAAGGCAAATCAAGATTTTCCAGGAATAGGAGTTAGGTATCTTCTCTGACACCAAGAATAGCCTATCACAGAAGCATAGCTATTTGCTAATTGAGAGTGTATAGGCCAATGAGAATTGGTGTGTGGACTATAGTACGTAAATTAGGATAGGAAATGGTACATTGGAGAATTGTAATGTAACAACATAGGCCTTAACATTATGTGGTTGCACTTTTTTTGGGGGGGGTGAAATATTTTATTTATGATTACGATTTTTTAAATCCAAAACATCCATGTACAAACAACAACAAGCAGACGCACACAAACATCCACAACATCATCCCCGCCCAGACCCATCTGCTCACACCCCCATCTTCAGCACTCGTATTACTCTCCGCCACATGACTTCAAACCGCACCATTTTTTATCTCTTCGTCGCCAACGCACATTTAGATAATAAAGCATTTGACCTTTCCATTGTGTTAACGATTTATTTCCAGTCAAGTATACGTTTTCTCAAGATGATTGATGAGAAAAGTATCGTCCAACACATCGGGTATCACACTGCACCCTCAAGCTTGATGCCCTCAATCTCACACAACTTATCAATGAACCTACCAGATATAACCCCAAATCCGTAAACACGGGCACCCTCATAGATATCATCCTAACTAACTCACCCTCCAAAAACACCTCTGCTGTTTTCAACCAAGATCTCAGCGATCACTGCCTCATTGCCTGCATCCGTAATGGGTCTGCGAGCAAACGACCACCCCTCATCACTGTCAAATGCTCCCTCTAAAACACTTCTGCGAGCAGGCCTTTGTAATCAACCTGGCCGGGGTATCCTGGAACGACATTGACCTCATCCCGACAGTAGAGGATGCCTGGTTATTCTTTAAAAGTACCGTCCTCGCCATCTTAAATAGGTATGCCCCATTCAAAAAATGTAGAACCAGGAATAGATATGGCCCTTGGTTCACTCCAGACCTGTCTGCCCTTGACCAGCACAAAAACATCCTGTGGAGTTCTGCATTAGCATCGACTAGCCCCCATGATATGCAACTTTTCAGGGAAGTTAGGAACCAGCATACACAGGCAGTTAGGAAAGCTAAGGCTAGCTTTTTTAAAACAGACATTTGCATCCTGCAGTACAAACTCAAAAACATTCTGGGACACTGTAAAGTCCATGGAGAATAAGAGCACCTCCTCCCAGCTATCCACTGCTCTGAGGCTAGGAAACACTGTTACAACCGACAAATCCACTATAATTGAGAATTTCAATAAGCATTTCTCTACAGCTGGCCATGCTTTCCACCTGGCTACCCCTACCCCGGTCAACTGCCCGGCACCCTCCACAGCAACCCACCCAAGCCCCCACCATTTCTCCTTCACCCATATACAGATAGCTGATGTTCTGAAAGAGCTGCGAAATCTGGACCCCTACAAATCTATCTACTTCATCCCCAAACTGCCATGTCTTGACATATGCAGACAGACGGATTAAAAGTGCATTTACATTGTAATATTCTGACAGCCAATTTTCGAACTCCTCCAATAACTTTTGGGCATTATAGCATTCCCAGAAGGCATGGATTATCGAGTCGTTGTTCGTTTTACACTTAAGACATGACCCGTTGCGCTGTAGAATGTAGCATGCGCATCTTCAATATGTACCCATTGAAGATTCTTTAAACAAGTATACTCAGTCATAACAGACTTTACATGAGAAAATAGAACTCATAGAATAAAAGGGAAAGTTTGACATCTTCCTAAGTCGGAGGGTGGTTTTAACTAGAGGTCAACCGATTAATCGGAATGGCCGATTTAATTGGGACCAAAAAAAAGCTGATACCAATTAAAATCGGCTGATTTTAGAAAAAAATGTATTTATAATAATGACAACTACAACAATACTGAATGAACACTTATAATACATCAATAAAAATTCATTTAGCCTCAAATAAATAATGAAACATGTTCAATTTGGTTTAAATAATGCAAAAACAAAAAGTGTTGGAGAAGAAAGTAAAAGTTCAATATGTGCCATGTAAAAAAGCTAACGTTTAAGTTCCTTGCTCAGAACATGAGAACATATGAAAGCTGGTGATTCCTTTTAACATGAGACTTAAATATTCCAAGGTAAGAGGCTTTAGGTTGTAGTTAATATAGTATTTAAAGGACTATTTATCTCTATACTATTTGTATTTCATATACCTTTGACTATTGGATGTTCTTATAGGCACTTTAGTATTGCCAGTGTAACAGTATAGCTTCCGTCCCTCTCCTCGCCCCTACCTGGGCTCAAACCAGGAACACATTGACAACAGCCACCCTCGAAGCATCGTTACCCATCGCTCCACAAAATCCACGACCCTTGCAGAGCAAGAGGAACAACTACCCCAAGTCTCAGAGCGTAGTGACGTTTGAAACGCTATTAGCGCGCACCCCGCTAACTAGCTAGCCATTTCACATCGGTTACACCAGCCTAATCTCATGAGTTGATAGGCTTGAAGTCATAAACAGCTCAATGCTTGAAGCACAGTGAAGAGCTGCTGGCAAAATGCAAGAAAGTACTGTTTGAATGAATGCTTACGAGCCTGCTGCTGGAAACTATCCGGAAACTATCATTTTGAAAACAAAACGTTTATTATTTCAGTGAAATACGGAACCGTTCCGTATTTTATCTAACGGGTGGCATCCCTAAGTCTAAATATTCCTGTTACATTGTACATCCTTCAATGTTATGTCATAATTATGTAAAATTCTGGCAAATTAGTTCGCAATGAGCCAGGCGGCCCAAACTGTTGCATATACCCAGACTCTACGTGCAATGAACGCAAGAAAAGTGACAATTTCACCTGGTTAATATTGCCTACTAACCTGGTTTTCTTTTAGCTAAATATGCCAGTTTAAAAATATATACTTCGGTGTATTGATTTTAATAAAGACATGGGTGTTTATGGTTAGGTACACGTTGGAGCAACGACAGTCCTTTTTCACGAATGCGCACCGCATCGATTAAATGCAACGCAGGACACGCTAGATAAACTAGTAATATCATCAACCATGTGTAGTTAACTAGTGATTATGATTGATTGATTGTTTTCTATAAGATAAGTTTAATGCTAGCTAGCAACTTACCGTGGCTTCTTACTGCATTCGCGTAACAGGCAGGCTCCTCGTGGAGTGCAATGAGAGGCAGGTGGTTAGAGAGTAGGACTAGTTAACTGTAAGGTTGCAAGATTGAATCCCAGAGCTGACAAGGTAAAAATCTGTCATTCTGCCCCTGAATAAGGCAGTTAACCCACCGTTCCTAGGCCGTCATTGAAAATAAGAATGTGTTCTTAACTGACTTGCCTAGTTAAATAAAGGTGTAAAAAAATATTTTTTATTTACTTCTTTTTTTATTCTTTTTAAAAATCGGCCAAATCGGTGTCCAAAAATACCGATTTCCGATTGTTATGAAAACTTAAATCGGCCATTCTGATTAATCGGTTGACCTCTAGTTAAAACCACCCTCCGACTTAGGAAGATGTCAAACCTTCCCTTTTATTCTATGAGTTCTATTTTCCCATATAAAGTCTGTTATGACTGAGTATACTTGTTTAAAGAATCTATTCTAATCTATTACTTTTATTATTTCCATAATTAGCCCCCCCCCCCCATGCAAATCTTCTATCCTGAGATTTTAGAGTATTCTGAAAATATCTTTAGCAAAGGGGGGCATTGTCAGGTACAGTGTTTCAGAAAGTATTCAGAACCCTTTCTCTTTTTCCACACTTGGATACATTACAGCCTTATTCTACAATGGATTAAATAAATAGAAATCCTCAATCTACACATAATACACCATAATGACAAAGCGAAAAAAAAAAAGAAATTTAAAAAAAGCCTTATTTACATAAGAATTCATACCCTTGCTATTAGACTATTAGTTTCCACTGATCATCCTTGAGATGTTTCTACAACTTGGGAGTCCACCTGTGGTAAATTCAATTGATTGGACATGATTTGGAAAGGCACACACCGGTCTATAAAGTCCCACAGTTGACAGTGCATGTCAGAGCAAAAACTAAGCCATGAGGTCAAAGGAATTGTCCGTAGAGCTCCTAGACAGGATTGTGTCGAGGCACAGATCTGGGGAAGGCTACCAAAACATTTCTGCAGCATTGAAGGTCCCCAAGAACTCAGTGGCCTCCATCATTCTTAAATGGAAGAAGTTTGGAACCATCAAGAATCTTCCTAGAGCTGGCTGCCTGGCCAAACTGAGCAATAGGGAGAGAAGGGCCTTGGTCAGGGAAGTGACCAAGAACCCAATGGTCATTCTGACAGAGCTCCATGGTTCCTCTGTGGAGATGGGATAACCTTCCAGAAGGACAACTGGCACTTCACCAATGAGGCCTTTATGGTAGATTGGCCAGAATGAAGCCACTCCTCAGTAAAAGGCAGATGGCAACCCACTTAAAGTTTACCAAAAGGAACCTAAGGGACTTTGACCATGAGAAACAAGATTCTCTGGTCTGATGAAACCAAGATTGAACTATTTGACATGAATGCCAAGCGTCTAGTCTGGAGGAAACCTGGCATCGGCAGGGACTGGGAGACTAGTTAGGATCGAGGGAAAGATGAACGGAGCAAAGTGCAGAGAGATCCTTGATGAAAACCTGCTCCAGAGCGCTCAGGACCTCAGACTGGGGTGAAGGTTCACCTTCCACCAGGACAACGACCCTTAGCACACAGCCAAGACAATGCTGGAGTGGCTTCGGGACAAGTCTCTGAATGTCCTTGAGACCCAGCCAAAGCCCGAACTTGAACCCGATCGAGCATCTCTGGAGAGACCCGAAAATAGCTGTGCAGTGACGCTCCTCATCCAACCTGACAAAGCTTAAGAGGATCTGCAGAGAATGGGAGAAACTTCCAAAATACAGGTCTGGCAAGCTTGTAGCGTCATACCCAAGAAGACTTGAGGCTGTAATCGCTGTTAAAAGTGCTTCAACAAAGTACTGAATGCACTGTTTGAGCATTGTTAAACTTATGGGTATGTAATCAGCAGGGGACTGTCACATATTTTCTTGGTTTTAATATAACTGTTTGATACATGGAAGTAGAAAGCACTGAACTGAGTGACATGTGTTGTCCTTTGTGTAAATAGGGGTGGTACTTTGTCCCAAAATGATAAATATAATTCTATGGGAAATCCAAGCATTCCTGGTGTTTTCTCCATCCGAATGTTTTAACAGTGTATCATATTTATATTTGGGGGATATCTTTTTTTAGTGATCATTTTTTGTCTGCTGATAATTCAGGGATGCAAACACCATAGTACCCTCCAAGCTCGTCATCAAGCTCGAGACCCTGGGTCTCGACCCCGCCCTGTGCAACTGGGTACTGGACTTCCTGACGGGCCGCCCCCAGGTGGTGAGGGTAGGCAACAACATCTCCTCCCCGCTGATCCTCAACACTGGGGCCCCACAAGGGTGCGTTCTGAGCCCTCTCCTGTACTCCCTGTTCACCCACGACTGCGTGGCCACGCACGCCTCCAACTCAATCATCAAGTTTGCGGACGACACAACAGTGGTAGGCTTGATTACCAACAACGACGAGACGGCCTACAGGGAGGAGGTGAGGGCCCTCGGAGTGTGGTGTCAGGAAAATAACCTCACACTCAACGTCAACAAAACTAAGGAGATGATTGTGGACTTCAGGAAACAGCAGAGGGAACACCCCCATCCACATCGATGGAACAGTAGTGGAGAGGGTAGCAAGTTTTAAGTTCCTCGGCATACACATCACAGACAAACTGAATTGGTCCACTCACACAGACAGCATCGTGAGGAAGGCGCAGCAGCGCCTCTTCAACCTCAGGAGGCTGAAGAAATTCGGCTTGTCACCAAAAGCACTCACAAACTTCTACAGATGCACAATCGAGAGCATCCTGGCGGGCTGTATCACCGCCTGGTATGGCAACTCCACCGCCCTCAACCGTAAGGCTCTCCAGAGGGTAGTGAGGTCTGCACAACGCATCACCGGGAGCAAACTACCTGCCCTCCAGGACACCTACACCACCCGATGCTACAGGAAGGCCATAAAGATCATCAAGGACATCAACCACCCGAGCCACTGCCTGTTCACCCCGCTGTCATCCAGAAGGCGAGGTCAGTACAGGTGCATCAAAGCTGGGACCGAGAGACTGAAAAACAGCTTCTATCTCAAGGCCATCAGACTGTTAAACAGCCACCACTAACATTGAGTGGCTACTGCCAACACACTGTCAATGACACTGACTCAACTCCAGCCACTTTAATAATGGGAATTGATGGGAAATGATGTAAATATATCACTAGCCACTTTAAACAATGCTACCTTATATAATGTTACTTACCCTACATTATTCATCTCATATGCATACGTAGATACTGTACTCTATATCATCGACTGCATCCTTATGTAATACATGTATCACTAGCCACTTTAACTATGCCACTTGGTTTACATACTCATCTCATATGTATATACTGTACTCGATATCATCTACTGTATCTTGCCTATGCTGCTCTGTACCATCACTCATTCATATATCCTTATGTACATATTCTTTATCCCCTTACACTGTGTACAAGACAGTAGTTTTTTGGAATTGTTAGTTAGATTACTTGTTCGTTATTACTGCATTGTCGGAAGTAGAAGCACAAGCATTTCGCTACACTCGCATTAACATCTGCTAACCATGTGTATGTGACAAATAAAATTTGATTTGATTTGATTGATTTGGTGAGGGCCCAAAAATGTGACACTTTTTTGGGGGGGTTGAAACATACAAAAAATCCCTGCTTGGGGGAAATGCAGGTTAACTAATTAAACAACAAAGAACATGATCTACATGATCAGTTTCTGTGTGTAAAATAAGAAGTGGTAAATGTGAACCTAACTCACAGCTAAAAAAATGTAAAGAAAGCAATCCAATGTTATTTGTTGCCTAAAGTTTACTGCAAATGACACTCAAGTCTTGAGAAAAAAACAATACACTAATATTGCAGTTAGCCAAGACAGCCTTTATAATAGAACGCTCGTGACCACACACACATATAAATATTGCACTTGAGAAACAAACATATTAAAAGTAGAAATAGAATGAAACAAACAGGCATTCTATTCTTGCTCTATTATAGTGGCCACTATAGCAGACATTGGTCAAGGGCACAAAGCTACATGTGCGCAAAAATAATGTTCACCGAGTAAAAAAACTATAATCCCCCTCACACACACACACACACACGTGTTACTGTCAAATTCAACAGAACAAAAACAATATCTGTGGGCTACACTGCACATTATTACATTGTACACTTTCTGCCTGTGGACATCTGTTCTACAATGTGCCAGCAGAGCATGATACCCTTTGTTGGCAGAATTGATCTCTTTCAGGCAGAGAGTACACCTGGCTTACCCCTTTTCATCCACTGTATTGAAAAAGTGAGAAAGAGAGAAAGTGTTGTGTTCCTTTCACCTCTATAGTGGCATCCAGCTTAAGCCAGGACCAGCTCCAGCTACACTTGATACCTGAATCCACTTGTTTAACAAGCAACGCCTCATTTTCACCTCATTTTCTCATTATGAAAATTAACCACATTCTGTAGAGGGAAAACATTAGTTAACAGATAGTGTTTAGTTTTTTTTTTTCAACTAGGCAAGTCAGTTAAGAAAAAATCTTATTTTCAATGACGGCCTAGGACCAGTGGGCTAACTGCCTTGTTCAGGGGAAAAACAACAGATTCTTACCTTGTCAGCTCAGGGATTCGATGTAGCAACCTTTCGGTTACCCAATGCTCTAACCACTAGGCTACCTGTGCGCCCCAGATAAAGTTAAAATTTCACACAGATTGCCAGGGTTCAGTAAGCAACTAACGCGTTATAACTTGAGGAACGGCAAGGAATCGTATACCAGTTAATACTATAGCGAATGGTTAGGTTACTAATGTTTGCTCATCTGATGTGTTCTGTAAATTATTTGTAGAGATGACATTTTTTTCTCAGTCTCTTTGAAGGTTCCTTGAATTTGCCTTTTTTATTGCTATGTCTGTCAAACTTATCAACTGTATTATTTAGGTCTCATGCTAAGATAATAGTTCCTGTCTGGATTTGACCTAATATATATTATATTCCATCTAAAAACACCAGATTTGCCTATTAAATCAATGTGTAATCTTTTACCATGTAAGGTACAATTCAACATTAGAAAATGTCCTTTTTGGTCTGTGTGCTGGGATATAACAGAAAAGGGTGTATTTATCAAGCATGCCTACACCACTGCTGTTACTACAGTAGGTGGCAGTAGGGCTGGGCGATATGGCCTAAAACTCATATCTCCATTTTTTTAAATTTATTTTTATTTTTTTTACTTATAAGTGATTCAAGATATATATATCTATATATATTTTTTTAAAGTTCTCTCTAAATAAGCTTTGTTGTACAATTAAAAGGTCAAATACACTGCTTTTTAAACAGTCACCAAAATTCTAATGAATTGAGCGTTTGTGAAAATATATATGCCTTCCACAACCACTAATAATGTAATTATTTTATCAAAAGTAGTTGTACCTTTTTTTTTTTTCAATAATCACTGATTTGGCTTTTAGGTCTGTCTATAAAAATGTTTTTGTTTTTTTATAACAAATGTAACCAAAACCATGCATAATGCACATTCAGTAATAATGGTGTGGGCACCGGTCTCATAAACAATCTGTCAAACACAAGCCCATGTGCTAATGAGTAGCCAGTTAATATTTATATTTCATGTTCAGCCAACTTGGATCTACGTAAAATTTCAGAAGCTCTGAATTCCGCTAACAAGGCAAAACATTGTAATTGTTATGAACACACCCTTCTGTCCGTCTCCAACTGTTTGAACAGCGTGCTAGCCTGTCCACTTTGTTCAGATGTTGAAATAAGTGGCCTACCTTATTTCTCAGAATGAGAACGAGTTGCCAATTCCTCATAATTGTTTTATGCTTATTGCACATTTATAAAAAGACAGACTAAACAGCTAGTATAACAATCTTTATTTGACTAAAATGCTGCTAGTGATACGTGGTACCGTAACCCGTGGGCACGCAACGAACTAAGCATACATTTTCCAGAATAATTGTTCATTGGTACATCCGTTTTATTAGTGTCTGCTCTGCTTGAAATGTAAGGAGTTGAAACATAAACAGGGTATGGTTCGAGAGGTTCACGTTTCCTCTATTACAGTAAAATAATGTCTCAATGGGTTTCGGTGTCCATATGAACGATTCCGTTGGACCAAACCTCAAATAGCAAGTTGAAACCGTTTGTCAGAGAAGAAGAAGTGATCTCCCATCTTAGTTGTTGTGAGTGGTAGGGGGAGGGGCTTTGGAGAAAGAGGCGAAGCGAGACGTTTCATCTCGTCATTATATACATATCTCTGGTGTAAATGGGAAGGTGCACAGCACAGAAAGAGCGAATGAGACCAAAAAGACAACATGAAAACAAGCAGACAAACGCTCATAAAAACAAAAAAATACAACAAAAAAAATCATTCTGCGATACAGGCATTTGGAATATCAGGCAAAAACATTCATTTTAATTCATTAGATATAATGCTCAGCCCTAGGTGGCAGCATAGTCCTCTCCAACCCAGCTCCTCTTTAAATATTCCATCACTTTTTTGAAATGTAACACTTGCAGGAAAACCACATCTGCTGACAGTCTCTAAGTATTCAAGAACCATATGCTTTTCCCCCATCATGAAGCCTGTGCACATTCCATGTAATCAATCAAATGTATTTATAAAGCTCTTCTTACATCAGCTGATGTCAAAGTGCTGTACAGAAACCCAGCCTAAAACCTCAAACAGCAAGCAATGCAGGTGTAGAAGCACAGTGACCAGGGAAAACTCCCTAGAAAGGCCAGAACCTAGGAAGAAACCAGGCTATGCGGGGTGGCCAGTCCTCTTCTGGCTGTGCCGGGTGGAGATTATAACAGAACATGGCCAAGATTATCAAATGTTCACAGATGACCAGCAGGGTCAAATAATAATAATCACAGTGGTTGTAGAGGGTGCAACAGGTCAGCACCTCAGGAGTAAATGTAATAAGGATTTTGTTAACCACTCAAAATACACTCAAAGTTAACCAGATAAAACATTTTAGCAGTCGTATAAAGGACAGTGGGCCATTTCATGAAATGGAAGAGTCATTGTATGAATACATAGTTATTGTATACATTACATCTATAGAGCATGTGAGCATGCAAGCTGAACAGACATTTAACAGAAAACATACAAAAAACTAAGTAAAGTACTTTTGTACTTTGAGGTGCTATGCCTTCTTAGGGCTTTTAAGCTCCAACTCCTCTCCTAGTGTACCAAGAGTCTAAGGATTATGTCATTGTACATAGATGAGTGGAGGCCTGACACACACCTAAGAGAAGTGTCTAATGCCTTCCCATTCACCCCGTCCCGATCCCCCAGAAAGAGCCCCCCTTCACTCTCACGAATAACCACCATTGAATCTTAGCTGTAATAACAAATTCAACATCCTCTCCTAATCGATCCAGAACTCTCTCATTTTACAGCAGGTTTGCAAGCCACAAAAGTAAATTAAATGACGTTGTAGTATCGTTAAATACTTCTCTCTCTCCCAAGCCAAACCCATACCTCTCTACCTCCCTGCTTTCTACCCCCTTTACCCAAGCATAGCTTGTCCCAACCTCCCATCCCTGCCCACCCAAGCAAAGCTTGTCCCAACCTCCCATCCCTGCCCACCCAAGCAAAGCTTGTCCCTACCTCCCATCCTGTCCCACCCTCCCTCCCTACCTCTCTGACACACTTACACCCATCAACTTACTCATCCATTCCCGCCCAATACCCTATGCATCAACACACCCATTCTCTCCCACCCTACTACACATATTCACCATCCATCACCAGTTTTAACTGGTAGGTAGCCTAGCGGTTAAGAGCGTTGGGCCAGTAACCGAAAGGTCACTGGTTCGAATCCCTGATCCCTTGACAGAGGCACTGGACCCTAATTGCTCCTGTAAGTCGCTCTGGATAAGAGTGCCTGCTAAATGACCAAAACATATATATACAGTGCCAGCCAAACGTTCATTCGAGGCTTTTATTTTATTTTTTACATTGTAGAATAATAGTGAAGACATCAAAACTATGAAATAACATATATGGAATCATGTAATAATGGCGGTTGAGCTAGCATGTTGGCGTGAACGGCTGTGTGAGAGAGGCTCCTGCAACTGTTTTGCGAAACAATCTAACCTACTTTACAGCACTTTTTACAACATAAATCTCTTTCTAACTTTTTATGTGAACATGCCGAGTAATAGGCGACTAAAGGACAATAAATCCTCATCGGAGCCCTTCTCCCCACCAAACAACAAGACAGACATGGCGGAATGCACAGGTAACAACGTGACACTTACAGAACTTACCCGGGCTCTGGGAGAACTACGTGTTGCTATAGCTAAGGATTTTAAGGCTACTATTTCTGAACAGGACACCAAAATCGAGAGCACTATTCGATCAGTTGCTTCGCAGGGCCAAAGTATTGCGGACCTTGAGAAGGCTTCTGAATTCAACGCTGATAGGATCGACAAGTTAGAGAAGCTATGCATGTCCTTGCAAGACAGTGTGCAGAGGCTTTCTGTGAAAGTGGTTGACCTAGAGGGCCGATCCAGACGTCATAACATTCACGTTGTTGGTCTGTCAGAGGGGGTGGAGGCTGGCTCTCGCCCCACCGACTTCTTTGCCTGTTGTCCCCGTGCCTGGACCGGGCCAACGTCCTCACCCAGTAATCACCTGTTGTCACAGTTTCAAGCCCAAGGATCTTATCCTGCGTGAGGCTCGAATGAGGGGTAACCTGTTACATAAAGGACATCCCTTCCGTGTCTATGATGATTACGCGCCCGATGTGGCGAAGCATCAGGCCGGCTACAGAGATGTCACGACCAAACTCTACAAACTCCATCTTGGCCCAGCCTTGCTCTTCCCTGCCAGACTCAGAATTACCCCTCCTTCTGGTGAGAAGATCTCTCCTCGGTTTTGGACGCAGAGAATTTTAACCGGGAATATGCACCAATCCCCCGTACGGGTTAGATTGCCTTGTCATTGTGTGTTAGGGTGTGCGGACCGCTCTGCTTCTGTCATTACAGCGGACCGCTCTGCTTCTGTCATTACGGTGGACCGCTCTGCTTCTGTCATTACGGCGGACCGCTCTGCTTCTGTCATTACGGCGGACCGCTCTGCTTCTGTCATTACGGCGGACCGCTCTGCTTCTGTCATTACGGCGGACCGCTCTGCTTCTGTCATTACGGCGGACCGCTCTGCTTCTGTCATTACAACGGGCTGATCTGCCGTTCTGCTTCTGTCATTACAGCAGACCGTTCTGCTTCTGTCATTACAGCGATGATTCACAAAGTTAAATTTGCTACTGGGGAATTACTCTCTTCCCCCATGTACATCAATGACAGATTCCGTCAGTTTTACGAGACTCTATATGCATCTAAAGCAGATCCTAACCCCTTAATTATGAAAACATTTTGGAGGGCTGTAATCTCCCTGCCCTGAACCAGGAAGATTCCAAATTCCTGAATAAGGAAATATCTCTAGGAGAAATTCAAGAAACAATTACATCTTTAAAGAGTGGCAAGACCCCAGGCCCAGATGGATTCCCTGGTGAATTCTATAAAACATTCAGCAACATGCTCTCCCCCTACCTGCACAAAATGTTGGTTCAGGCCAATGAGGATGGAGCTCTCCCACCTACTTTGGATGAGGCGTTTATTACAGTTATTCATAAAAAGGGTAATAATCCGGAAGAGGTAGGGTCATACAGACCAATATCTCTCCTTAATACAGAACAAAAGATTTTAGCAAAAACTCTTGCTAATAGGGTTAGCACTTTAGTGGGCAAATTGGTCCATTCGGACCAGACCGGCTTTATCCCTAACAGAAACTCATTCTTCAATCTCAGGCGCCTTTGACCACAGTTGAGTGGTCCAATATATTCAAGGTCCTACAGAAATGTAATATTGGAGATGGGTACACAAAGTGGATCCAGTTTTTATATAGGAACCCCTGTGCAAGAATACTCACTAACCAATCGCCACAATTTAACCTTTGTAGAGTGACAAGGCAAGGTTGTGCACTGTCGCCTCTGCTTTTTGCTCTAATCATTGAACCTCTCGTCACAGGCAATCAGATCTCATGCAGCAATACACGGCTTTAATACTAAAGATACTCTAAATAAGATTTCACTATACGCAGATGACATACTCCTCTATGTAACAGAACCCCAATATAGTATTCCAGCTATTCTTGATTTGATTAATTTGTTTGGTACCTTCTCGGGATACAGAATAAATTGGAACAAGAGTGAATTAATGCCCATAAGGTTGCAAAACACCTCTTGGTTAGAACTGATTCCATTTACCTATCTAGGACTTGTAGTTACCAAACAATACCCCTCACTATTTAAAGAGAATTTCCCCCATCTAATGCAAAAACTCAAGGCAAACATATAATTTTGGAGAACTCTCCCAACTTCATTGCTCGGAAGAATTAATGCCATTAAAATGGTCTTCGTCCCACAACTGCTTTACCTATTCCAAATAAATCCCAGTATTCATACCTAAGTCCTTTCATAAACATCTGGACTCAATTATCAATCCATTCATCTGGGATTATAAAACACACAGGATAGGTAAAAAAACACCTGTAAATCCAAGATGGAAGGAGGATTCTCTCTCCAAAATGTTATATTTTACTATTGGGCCGCTAACCTCAGTGCTGTTACGTTTCTGCTGGATGACGCACTTCTGTCATCCGGTTGGCTTAGTATGGAGCGTGAGGATTGCCACCCCTTCTCTATTGGCGCTGTGATTTTGTCACCTGTCAAGTTGGAGATGTCACTTTATAGTAACAATCCTATTATACATTGCACAGTCTGAATCTGGAAGCAAATTAAAGTCTACTTTGACCTTAGTCCAATATCATTCCTACTCCCTGTTGCCAGGAATCCCTCCTTTGCCCCCTCTAACCTTGATAACACCTTTGAGCGATGGGGAGAACTAGGGAGCAATACCATAGGGGGATCTACATATAGAAGGGACCTTTGCCTCTGAGTTGCTGAGGGAAATTTATAATCTTCCCAGAAGTAACTTTTTCAGATACCTACAGATTAGAGACTAATCCCAACCAATACACCAACACACACTTTCTGCACATTCTGCAATACAGAGATTTGGAATATCAGGTAAAAAAACATTCATTTGAATTAATTAGATATATCGCTCAGCCCTAGGTGGCAGCATAGACCTCTACAACCCTGGTTCCTCTTTAAATATTAAATTTCTCCTTTTTTTAAAATGCAACGCTTGCAGGAAAACCACATCTGCTGACAATCTCTAAGTGTTCAATCACTAAGTGTTCAAGTTCAAGTGTTTAATCATGAATTTAAATGCATTCCAGGTGACTACCTCATGAAGCTGGTTGAGAGAATACCAAGCGTGTGCAAAGGTGTCACTTTGAAGAATCTGAAATATTTTTTGATTTGTTTAACATTTTTTTGGTTACTACATGATTCCATGTGTGTTATTTCATAGTTTTGATGTATTCACTATTATTCTACAATGTAGAAAATAAGAAAAATAAAGAAAAACCCTTGAATGAGTAGGTGTCCAAACTGTTGACTGGTACTGTATATGTAAGTCACCTTTCCATTCATATACACACACATACTCCCACACATCCATGAAACAGTTATTGCACTTATTGTTTCAGCATGACTATGTAATAACAGTCAACTTCTCCTTCACAACATATTACCTAGTTCTGCTCATCTGTGTGGCTATTGCTTTATAAAACAGTGAAACGCTAGGTCCTTGCAATACATCAGTATCTTCTACAGACAGCTGTTGAAGTCACTCTGTCTCAATACAAGGCAGAAGCTTTTCAACGCCTGTCAAACGATGTCTACAAAGTGATCAGGCACTCACCGATAGACCACTTCTCATTCAGCCGCCTCTCAGCAAGGTTGTGCACCAGTTGGATCTCGTAGTCTTGGTCGCGGCGCCCCCTTGAGGCCTGGAGTACCTTGACGCCCGTGGACAACTTGATGTAGTCTTCGTAGTAGTATCCCCACGCAGCCAGAGAGAGCTGCAACTGGCTGTCAAACTGGGCTAGATCATCCAAATTCATACAACCCAAGGTCTTCAGTCTTCATTTGGACCACAGTGCAATATGGTCAAACAGAGAAGAAAAAAAACTGTCAATTGTATTCATTTCACCTCTAGCATGGCCACAGTATCACACAGAGCGACTGAACAAGAAGAACCTGGCTTTAAACAGGGCTGTGGTCTGTTAGCGACTGCCTTAAATAGGCTTCTGTGTACTCTATCGTGCACGTAAAGCAAATATTGGTTTATCACCTTGTTCTGCACTGCACCACAATAAACGTAACATGATCTACTAAGTTACATTTATATTAAGCATTAAAAAGGGGCAATCTGCAGTTCAAACAACAACAAATCGGTCAAACCGCCCCTGATTTGGTAAATAGCTGCAGGAATGCTGGAGAAATGTAACCACTCTCAAATTCATAGACAAAGCTATGGATGCAAGGAAATCAAATGAGATCAAAATTACAGTTAACCATATTGAGGCAATACAGTGTTTGTTTACAATTACTTTATTTAGAAACAAAGGAGTAGAACAAGTTTATATTTTGGGTTCTGATGGGGTAAGAACATTTTACTACGCTCATGAGGGATTTATAAGTTATATTCTTCAAGAATCTATGCAAATTAATCATGAATTTACATGTCCAGAAATGGATGTAGCAATCACAGATTGCCTCTTCAAGAGTTATATAAACATTAGAAAGCCAGATAGTCATAGTGTGGTATGGAGTGAGTCATGATGAAAGTGGATTAGTATTCCTATGACACATGTATTAAATAGTACAGTGTAATCTACTCAAGGAGCAAAAGCTTTCCAGGGTTGACAGCTGCTGTAGCCACCATAAACACTGTGTAATAACCCAGCTGCTCATGTTCACAATACATTACTTTAGGCAAAGAGCCAGTGCTCAGACAGACCTGAGCTCATACTGTACTGAACAATCTGCAAAGAGGAAGTCAAGTTTACATTCCCCTCTGTATGACTAACCTATGTATCACAATAAAACATATGAATGTGATACAACTGAAAATATAAAACATTTGTCTTTATTTATTAATTAATACATGAAACAAGTAAAGGTTATACTATTATACAGAAAGGCATATAGGCTCAGTCTGACTGCAGTTCAACTCAGTCCACAGAGAGCTACCCCCACATTTGTAGGATTGCAGAACATCGACTACTATATCGTATGTGTAACAGCCCCTTAAGAGCACTCATTACTGCAGTGACCCTCTGAAACACTGCAGCCTCCTGAGCTCAATGTCACCAAGCGCAGCCAGCCATGAATGGGGAGTCTGCTCCCAAGTGGACAAAAAGCAGACACAAAGCAGTATCTGTTCTATGGTTGTTATTCTCAGCCATGTAGCCTCTCTCAGTGAAAGAGAGAAAGAGAGAGACCTCTCACTGTTTCGCAAAATGAATGAATTCTGTAAGATGTAAGTGCAGAATTGTGTAGTAATGTTGAATCTGCCCATGACAGGTGAGAGGTAGGTAGTACTGTGCTAATAACATGGTGGTCTTATGCTTACGTATGATAGTAGTGCTCAAGGCTTTGAGAGCAAAGCCACTCCTGGAAGGCAAAGTCTCGCAGCAGCTGGATGTGAGCCTCTGCGATGTCCCTCCAGCGCCGCTTCTCTCTCACCACGTCCTCCAGACGAGTCAGAACACTCAGGCTCAGCTCCTCCAGAGTCTCCACATCTACACACACAGACAGACAAAGACGCAGACAAATCAGCCAGAGCAGAGTAGACATGCCAGTATGAGGATCTATTCTAGTCTATAGCCTTGTCACAAAGACATACACCTCAACATTACCAGAATGAGGGGAACACAAGAATATACTCTTACCTGCAAACAAGAAGGCCCTAAATCACTGAAACAACAACCTCAGGCACTACAAAGAGTTACAGTAATG
The DNA here is from genome assembly GCF_018296145.1 of Oncorhynchus tshawytscha. Lineage (NCBI taxonomy): Eukaryota > Metazoa > Chordata > Actinopteri > Salmoniformes > Salmonidae > Oncorhynchus > Oncorhynchus tshawytscha. Next base: position 29,393,982 of record NC_056436.1, on the reverse strand, counting down.
GCTGAAGATAAGCTGTCGAGAAGGAATTTCACCCATTGGCCTAACCTTCATTAAAATGCCCTTTGAACTGTGATAGGCTTTTGTGCAAACTCCAATGGATGAGATAATTCAAAGAGAATAAATTCCTCTTGTTGTAAAAGAACTGGGATGCTGTGCATTAACTACAGAGCAAATCAATTAAGATTTACTGTGTTTGGTTGCAATTACATTAGCCTCCTTCCCATCAGCAATAGTTCAGATATGCCAAACTGCCACTGAAGATGTTCCATGTCATTCACAAACACTGGATCATCGCAAAGAGTGGCATATATTTTCTCAACTGACCTTCAAGTAAGTGTTTGTATTCGGAGAGACTGTGGCCTTGAATCCATTCTTCAATCTGACTTTCTTTGCCTTTCTTCCAGCACACTTCCCAGAAGAAAATCCACGAGACTGAGCAGAAGAGGAAGGTCAGCAAAAAGCGGCGGTCCATCAGACCATCTTCAGCCTGGACTCAGACTCCTCTGCTCCTCACAAAGGCTGGGCCAGGTCCAAAATATTGCACGATAAAGTCTCAAATGATCTTAAATTCTCCAGCTTCTTCACTTGGAAAGACCTTGAAACAACAAAACATGACATGTATAAGTCCGGCAGTTCAAAAAGAATGAACCTAAACAATGACTGATGCAATGAAAAACATGTGTCCATGCTCATTTAGCTACTCAGACACTGTCACTAATCAGTACCAGCATAGCCAAGAAGACATGTATGAATATTAATGTGTCACACTGGAGGAGTGTTGGGTGATGGGATACGACATGTAATCCAGATTACTTAAATATGCATGAACTGGCAAGGGTCCTAAAAGGTCTCATTACTTGAATCTCATAATCTGAACTAAAGACCACCAAAGACCATAGTGATAAAAACATAGACTAAATGCATTGTGGCATACCCAAAGACAGACTTTCTACAAAAACAACATCTTCCACAAGATACCCATTTGTTATCAGCGCCGCTTTGGAAGCCTTCATCAAGGTTGAAATTATACGGCATTGATATACATATGACCCCTATGAATGACAACTAGGTCGAGGATACTAGGCTGTATCAATAAGGAGGTTTTTTGACAGCACATCACAGAGTGCTGTTTGCTAAAGATCTGACGAGAAATGACACATCTGGAATGGTGAAAGGTTTAGCAATACTGCATAGCTTCAGTAATCAATATGCCTTGATACTGGCTCTTGGGGTTAACTTGTCCTGCTAACGTTACCTGGCTGGTTGACAAAGTAAGGCGATCAATTAATGGAACAAGCAGTTAGTTATGTCGTTATCTCGCTACTCCATGCATGTGTAGAATGGAGAACCGTAGCTAATAACGACCATCATTAGAAACGTGATTAACATGTCTTAGGCTATGCAAAACTAACAAAACTGGCAGGGATGAATATATACCTAGCTACAACATGATTTTAGTTAACGTTAGTTAGATACACAAAAAACATGTCGCATCATCAATTCCTTCAAAACAAGTGCATGATAGCTAGCTAACCTTAGTTGCTGATAGCTAGACTGTGCTAACTAGCGACGTTAACCGTCAATGTCAACGCAAAATAGAAATGTGGTATTCCAAAGCCAAATTCAGTGTTTCAAAACAAATGTGATAATCCACCCGCACGCATAGCTGCGCCAACTATTAATTGAAATACATTACATAGCTAATACAACGTTCATCTCAACAATAACACTTATCATACCTTGCTTGTATTTATCACATTTAGCTAGCCAGCAGCAATCGGAAGTCAAAATGTGCAAAGGCAGCAAACGTCTATTGTTGATGACGTACAAACACAGTTACACGAGGGCTATACTACTAGGGAGATGCAAGAAGTCCGCTGTTGGATAACAAATCATGGTAACGTCGTCCTTTAACTTATCATATTATAATGACATGATACAATGTATATAGTGGTTGTTGATTTAGCTGTTTTAATGATTGAACATGTGTTTCAGTAGTTGTTGATGGGAGTTCGTATGCTTTGTGTTGCTCTGCTACTACTAACTAACCATGAGCTAACGTAACGTGCATTTCTCGATTAACCGTAGCTAGCTAGTAGTTTTTGTTCTTGTTTTTCTTTTTTTGTCCTGACTGTATTATTCCAATATGTGTAATTCAGGGGAAACGGAAGACTAAAAAGTTTGCTTCAATGAAGAGAATGATAAGTTTGAAAGATCAGAGAATGTGAGTTGCTAGCTAGCAAGCTAAGTTACTACCGCCGGTAAACACGAATATGAATGTATATTGTACTTTCTGCACAGGATCATCACACACACACACCATTTAGCGAGCTAACGTTAGTTGACTAACAAACCATGCCAACTTTGTATATACTAATTGTCAAGTTAACAAATTGGCATGGATTGTCAGAAATAACTAGCTTGCCAGTTTGCTTACTAATTGTTCACATATTCCTTTATTTACTTTGAATAAGACATAGCTAACTTATCTATCACGATCTCTCCAGTTTGAATTTCTATGGTAATGACTGTGTTTCTTTAGAAAAGAGAAAGACCGTACCAAAGTACAGGCGAAAAAAAAGAAAGATCCTTCAGAAATAAAGGAAAAAGAAGTGTAAGTACATCTGAGTAAACAAATATAAATGTACCAATAGTTCTTAACTGATATTCAATATATCGTGAACACATGATTGATTATACGTTGATACCTTCTTACTGTGTGCTCACACATTCCTTTCCTACCTGCAGGCCAAAATATCCATCATGTCTGTTCTTCCAGTACAACACTCAGCTTGGTCCCCCTTATCACATCCTTGTCGACACCAATTTCATCAACTTCTCCATCAAGGCTAAACTCGACATAGTTCAGTCAATGATGGACTGCCTGTACGCCAAATGTGAGTATCTGGAAAAGTTTATTCCGCTGAAACTCAATTAATGTAACCCTATTAGGCAATAACTGTATATTTTAAATTATCATCAAGGTATCCCATGCATCACAGACTGTGTAATGGCTGAGATAGAGAAACTGGGGATGAAGTATCGAGTTGCTCTAAGGTAACTAGCCTGTTGTGAAGACCAACACCAGGTACATCTAGACATTCAGACATAAACACATGATCAGAGCACAGGAGGTTGGTGGCACCTTAATTGGGGAGGATGTGCACGTGGTAATGGCTGGAGCGGAATAGGTGGAACAGTATCAAAAACATTAAACACATGGTTTCCATTCCATTTGCTCTGCTCCAGCCATTATTATGAGCCGTCCTCCCCTCAGCATCCTCCACTGGTTTAGAGGGTTATTATCGATGTTCCATAGGGGAAGTATTTGACAGATAAATATTTGTCTGTTTCTGTAGGATAGCCAAGGATCCTCGGTTTGAACGACTGCCATGCACCCACAAAGGAACTTACGCTGATGACTGTTTAGTTCAAAGGGTAACACAGGTAATGTAATTTAATGTACTAAATTGACAATATATTGTACTGATCAAAAATATAAACGCACCGTGTAAAGTGTTGGTCCCATGTTTCATAAGCTGAAATAAAATTTCCATATTGAGAAACCTTATTTCTCTCAAATTGTGCGCACAAATTTGTTTACATCCTTGTTAGTGAGCCTTTATGTTTTTCCAAGGTAATCCATTCACCTCACAGGTGTGGCTTATTAAAAAGATGATTAAACAGCATGATCATTACACAGATCCACCTTGTGCTGGGGACAATAAAAGGCCACTTTAAAATGTGCAGTTTTGTCACACAAAGCCACAGATGTGTCATGTTTTGAGGGAGCATACAATTGGCATGCTGACTACATGAATGTCAAAAGGGTTTACACAAGGTGCTTAAAGTACTTGAATTTGCCACACAAATTCAAGTACTGCAATACCTTAAATCTGACATTTTTGAAGTTGTTCCTTGAATTAAAATGAGAGGAGAACAGAAAAGGATCAAATATGAAAAATATTAGAAAAATGTATTGGTCCTGCTAATTAATTCCCAGGCAGACTACTGAGTTTTGTTCCTTGTTTCGCTCTCTGGTTTCCAGGCAAGCTCAATCATTTCACCCACACTGCCGCTCAGCTAGGCAGGTACAGAACTGACTGAATAGGCACCTCCAAAGGTACATCGATAGCTAAAATGACGGGCAAATGTAGATTCAATCCTGCATGGCTAAATATTTATGTTTTGCCAGACCTAACCAAGGAGCAATGATTCATATATGCTTGTTATGTTCCCCTGGTCCCCCGGATTTACCTTGTTGGCAGCGCATTCATTCACCACTCGCCCAACCATTCGCCCAACATTAAGCAGTTGACCTCAGCAGGAGCAGTTGACTGAAATTAAACAAGCTGTAATCAAAAGATAGGCTGCTATAAGTTCTTATAACAAAATGCATTCTTTATAGAGATTAGTGAGACAGACAGTGGTGAGTCAGGCTGAAATGAAAGAGGCAAAGGAGACACCGAGAGGAAGCATTGAAGCAAGCAGGGAGAGCGGTTATTAGTACAGTGGCAACCAAACTTGGTGTCCGAAACCCATGTGGGATCCCCTAAAATGTAAATATAGTCCCCTGAGATAAGATTAAAAAGATTATCAAACACATTAATAACTTGTTTCTCTTCAAATGGGTATAGAATACAAAAATGTAGAGTCAACTAAGAGCCTTTTACACTTTCAGTATTCACTTTCATGGCATGTGCTGGGACAAATCAAATCAAATTTTATTTGTCACATACACATGGTTAGCAGATGTTAATGCGAGTGTAGCGAAATGCTTGTGCTTCTAGTTCCGACAATGCAGTAATAACCAACAAGTAATCTAACTAACAATTCCAAAACTACTGTCTTATACACAGTGTAAGGGGATAAAGAATATGTACATAAGGATATATGAATGAGTGATGGCAGAGCAGCATAGGCAAGATACAGTAGATGGTATCAAGTACAGTATATACATATGAGATGAGTATGTAAACAAAGTGGCATAGTTAAAGTGGCTAGTGATACATGTATTACATAAGGATGCAGTCGATGATATAGAGTACAGTATATACGTATGCATATGAGATGAATAATGTAGGGTAAGTAACATTATATAACTGGCCATTCCAGTACTAGGTTTCTTCCTAGGTTTTGGCCTTTCTAGGGAGTTTTTCCTAGCCACCGTGCTTCTACACCTGCATTGCTTGCTGTTTGGGGCTTTAGGCTGGGTTTCTGTACAGCACTTTGAGATATCAGCTGATGTACGAAGGGCTATATAAATAAATTTGATATAAGGTAGCATTGTTTAAAGTGGCTAGTGATATATTTACATCATTTCCCATCAATTCCCATTATTAAAGTGGCTGGAGTTGAGTCAGTGTGTTGGCAGCAGCCACTCAATGTTAGTGGTGGCTGTTTAACAGTCTGATGGCCTTGAGATAGAAGCTGTTTTTCAGTCTCTCGGTCCCAGCTTTGATGCACCTGTACTGACCTCGCCTTCTGGATGATAGCGGGGTGAACAAGCAGTGGCTCGGGTGGTTGATGTCCTTGATCTTTATGGCCTTCCTGTAACATCGGATGGTGTAGGTGTCCTGGAGGGCAGGTAGTTTGCCCCCGGTGATGCGTTGTGCAGACCTCACTACCCTCTGGAGAGCCTTACGGTCTGTGGGCGGAGCAGTTGCCGTACCAGGCGGTGATACAGCCCGCCAGGATGCTCTCGATTGTGCATCTGTAGAAGTTTGTGAGTGCTTTTGGTGACAAGCTGAATTTCTTCAGCCTCCTGAGGTTGAAGAGGCGCTGCTGCGCCTTCTTCACGATGCTGTCTGTGTGAGTGGACCAATTCAGTTTGTCTGTGATGTGTATGCCGAGGAACTTAAAACTTGCTACCCTCTCCACTACTGTTCCATCGATGTGGATAGGGGGGTGTTCCCTCTGCTGTTTCCTGAAGTCCACAATCATCTCCTTAGTTTTGTTGACGTTGAGTGTGAGGTTATTTTCCTGACACCACACTCCGAGGGCCCTCACCTCCTCCCTGTAGGCCGTCTCGTCGTTGTTGGTAATCAAACCTACCACTGTTGTGTCGTCCGCAAACTTGATGATTGAGTTGGAGGCGTGCGTGGCCACGCAGTCGTGGTTGAACAGGGAGTACAGGAGAGGGCTCAGAACGCACCCTTGTGGGGCCCCAGTGTTGAGGATCAGCGGGGTGGAGATGTTGTTGCCTACCCTCACCACCTGGGGGCGGCCCGTCAGGAAGTCCAGTACCCAGTTGCACAGGGCGGGGTCGAGACCCAGGGTCTCGAGCTTGATGACGAGCTTGGAGGGTACTATGGTGTTGAATGCCGAGCTGTAGTCGATGAACAGCATTCTCACATAGGTATTCCTCTTGTCCAGATGGGTTAGGGCAGTGTGCAGTGTGGTTGAGATTGCATCGTCTGTGGACCTATTTGGGCGGTAAGCAAATTGGAGTCGGTCTAGGGTGTCAGGTAGGGTGGAGGTGATATGGTCCTTGACTAGTCTCTCAAAGCACTTCATGATGACGGAAGTGAGTGCTACGGGGCGGTAGTCGTTTAGCTCAGTTACCTTAGCTTTCTTGGGAACAGGAACAATGGTGGCCCTCTTGAAGCATGTGGGAACAGCAGACTGGTATAGGGATTGATTGAATATGTCTGTAAACACACCGGCCAGCTGGTCTGCGCATGCTCTGAGGGCGCGGCTGGGGATGCCGTCTGGGCCTGCAGCCTTGCGAGGGTTAACACGTTTAAATGTCTTACTCACCTCGGCTGCAGTGAAGGAGAGTCCGCATGTTTTCGTTGCAGGCCGTGTCAGTGGTACTGGGACCTCACATTTAGGGAAATATAAAGACAAGTTTAATATTATTGCCATGTAAACTAAAATATAAATGCAACAATTTCATAGATTTTACTGAGTTACAGTTTATATAATTCAACATCATCAGTACTGACTTACCACTCGTGTATGTAGTGACAAGTTCTGTTTAAGGTTGTGATGTATAGTAAGTTATGGAGATATTCTGCCATCCGGTGGTGACTAGAAACGATTGCATAAAATCAATTTGTAATAGTTCATATTATTTTTATTTCACCTGTATTTTACCAGGTACGCCAGTTGAGAACAAGTTCTCATTTGCAACTGCGTCCTGGCCAAGATAAAGCAAAGCAGTGTGACAAAAACAACAAAGAGTTACACATGGGATAAACAAATGTACAGTCAATAACACAATACAAATGTACAGTGTGTGCAAATTTAGTAAAATTAGGGAGGTAAGGCAATAAATAGGCCATAGTGGCGAAATAATTACAATTTAGCATTAACACGAGTGATCTATGTGCAGATACTGGGGTGCAAAAGAGCAACAACAACAAAAATAACAATATGGGGATGAGGTAGTTGGGTGGGCTATTTACAGATGGGCTGTGTACAAGTGCAGTGATCCGTAAACTGCTCTGACAGCTGATGCTCAAAGTTATTGAGGGAGATATGTCTCCAGCTTCAGTGATTTTTGCAATTTATTCCGGTCATTGGCGGCAGTGAACTGGAAGGAAAGGCGGCCAAAGGGGGTGTTGGCTTTGGGGATGACCAGTGACATATACCTGCTGGAGTGTGTGCTACAGGTGGGTGTTGCTATGGTGACCTGAGATAAGATGCTATCATGACCAGTGAGCTGAGATAAGGCAGTGCTTTACCTAGCAAAGACTTATAGTTGACCTGGAGCCAGTGGGTTTGGCGATGAATATGTAGCGAGGGTCAGCAAACGAGAACATACAGGTCGCAGTGGTGGGTAGTATATTGGGCTTTGGTGACAAAACGGATGGCACTGTGATAGACTAAATCCGATTTGTTGAGTAGAGTGTTAGAGGCTATTTTGTAATTGGCATCGCCAACGATCGGTATGATAGTCAGTTTTACGAGGGTATGTTTGTGTAACAGTATGACTTTCGACCGTTCCCTCGCCCATACCCGGGCTCGAACCAGGGACCCTCTGCACACATCAACAACAGTCACCCACGAAGCATCGTTACCCATCGCTCCACAAAAGCCGCGGGAACCACTACTTCAAGGTCTCAGAGCAAGTGACGTCACCGATTGAAACGCTATTTAGCGCGCACCACTGCTAACTAAGCTAGCTGTTTCACATCTGTTACATTTGGCAGCATGAGTGATGGATACTTTGTTGCGAAATAGCCCATTTAATTTTGGATTGGAGATGCTTAATGTGAGTCTGGAACGAGAGTTGACAGTCTAACCAGACACCTAGGTATTTTGTAGTTCTCCACATTTTCTAAGTCAGAACCATCCAGAGTAGTGATGCTAGTCGGGCGGGTTTGTGCGGTCAGCGATCGGTTGAAGATGCATGCATTTAGTTTTATTAGCATTAAAGAGCAGTTGGAGGCCACGGAAGGAGTGATGTATGGCTATAAAGCTCGTTTGGAGGTTTGTTAACACAGTGTCCAAAAAAAGGCCAGATGTATACAGAATGGTGTCGTCTGCGTAGACGTGGATCAGAGAATCACCCGCAGAAGGAGCGACATCATTGAAAAGAGTCGGCCCGAGAATTTAACCCTGTGAAACCCCTGCCAGAGGTCCGGACAACAGGCCCTCCAATTTAACACACGGAACTCTATCTGAGAAGTAGTTGGTGAACCAGGCGAGGCAGTCATTTGAGAAACCAAGGCTATTGAGTCTGCCGATAAGAATGCGGTAATTGCCAGAGTCATAAGCCTTGGCCAGGTCGATGAATACGGCTGCACAGTACTGTCTTTTATCGATGGCGGTTATGATAACATTTAGAACCTTGAGCGTGGCTGAGGTGCACCCATGACCAGCTCGGAAACCAGATTGCATAGTGGAGAAGGTACGGTGGGATTAGAAATGGTCGGTTATCTGTTTGTTAACTTGGCGTTCGAAGACTTGATAAAGCCAGGGCAGGATGGATATAGGACTGTAACAGTTTGGGTCTAGAGTGTCTCCCCCTTTGAAGAGGGGGACGGTCCTTGAAAATAAATATTAATGCTTGAAAAAGTACTTAAGTCCTTGAATTTGACTTGCCACTGTCTCTTCGAATCCTGTGTCCACCAGAGCTGTTACCAGATAACATAATTTTAATTTCTCTACCATAAACTGCCTCCAATGTCAGTTGAGATAATTTGGCAGTACGTCCAACCGGCCACACAACCACAGACCACGCGTAACCAGGCCAGCCCAGGACCTCTATATCCAGCTTCTTCACCTGCAGGATCGTCAGTGACCAGCTATCCGGACAGCTGATGAAACTGGGTTTGCACAACCAAAGAATTTCTGCACTAACTGTCAGAAAACATCTCATGGAAACTCATCTGCTTGCTCGTCATTCTCACCAGTGTCTTGACCTGACTGCAGTTCGGCATTGTAACCCACCTCAGTGGTTAAATTCTCACTGTCGATGGCCACTGGCATGCTGGAGAAGTGTGCCTTCACGGCTTAATCACGGTTTCAACTGTACTGGGCAGATGGCAGACAGCGTGTATGGTGTCATGTGGGTGAGCGGTTTGCTGATGTCAATGTTGTGAACAGAGTGCCCCATAAAATTGCATTTTATCAATGGCAATTTTAATGCACAGAGATACTGTGACGAGATCCTGAGGCCCATTATCGTGCCATTCATCCGCTGCCATCACCACATGTTTCAGCATGATAATGCACAGCCCCATGTCGTGAGGATCTGTACACAGTTCCTGGAAGCTGTCCTGCATACTCACCAGACATGTCACCCATTGAGCATGTTTGGGATGCTTGGATCGACGTGTACAACAGTGTGTTACAGTTCCCGCCAATATCCAGCAACTTCGCACAGCCATTGAAGAGGAGTGGGACAACATTCCACAGGCCACAATCAACAGCCTGATTTCCATGAGGCAAATTGTGGTTATACCAGATACTGTCTGTATTTTTTTCTCCGCGCCCCTACCTTTTTAAAGGTATCTGTGACCAACAGATGCATATCTGTATTCCCTGTCATGTGAATTCCATAGATTAGGGCCTTGTTTATTTCAATGGCCTGATTTCCTTATATGAACTGTAAACTCAGTAAAAATCTATGAATTTGGTCCATGTTGCATTTTATATTTTTGTTCTGTGTATATTAGGTGAACCCTGTAGTTATTAGAACACTGGTTTTCTACCAGAGAAGAGCATCAATGAAATTGTGTGTCTTTCACAGCACAAGTGCTACATCCTGGCAACTGTGGACAGAGACCTGAAGAGAAGAATCAGAAAGATCCCAGGAGTACCCATCATGTACATCTCCAACCATAGGTCAGAATTAACATATTACTAGTGTTCTAGTGCACAGCCATTTTGCCCTCAGAACCGCCTCAATTTGTTGGCGCATGGACTCCACATGGTGTCGAAAGCGTTCCACAGGGATGCTGGCCCATGTTGACTCCAACACTTCCCACAGTTGTCAAGTTGGCTTGATGTCCTTTGGGTGGTGAAGCATTCTTGATACACACAGGAAACTTGTGTGAAAAACCCAGCAGCGTTGCAGTTTTTGACACAAACCAGTGCGCCTGGCACCTAATACCATACCCCGATCCAAGGCACTTACATTTTTTGTCTTGCCCGTTCACCCTCTGAATGACACACATACACAATCCATATCTCAAGGCTTAAAAATCCTTCTTTAACCTGTCTCCTCCCCTTCATCCACACTGATTTGAAGTGGATTTATCAAGAGACCAATAAGGGATCATAGCGTTCACCTGGTTAGTCTGTCATGGAAAGAGCAGGTGTTCTTAATGTTTTTTACACTCAGTGTATGGCAGTAAAATGTATAGCAAGGTAAAATACCTTATACCATGATCTTTAAACCATGTCTAACAATATTTATTCACAGGTTCAACATTGAAAGAATGCCTGATGACTATGGTGCTCCAAGATTTTAACATTCAATGGATGGAAATCGGATTTAAATTCCAGTTGGACTGTGGCTTCTGTCGAGGAGGATTTGATTTGTTTACCTGCTTATTGTATATTATCAAAGGACTTGAGTTTATGCTGGGGGTTTTTTGTGAAAAAGGGAATGATGACATAATATTTTTTGCAAGCTTATTCTGGCTGTGTTTTTCTTACCAATCCAAACCTAATTTTTGTCCCATAAAAGTGCAATAAATGAATGGAAGAAGTAAAATGTCTCCAGTTTTTCTATTATAGTACTCCTAGAGCTTTGATAACTTGGAGAATGCATTTATTATACAGTAAACCCTTGAGCTTTGCTGCATGTAAAGTTTCCAAGAATGATGCCAATACAATATATTTGCTGTTAATATAATAGCTGCCCACTGTGCTGGCATTATATCAAGTACCGTCATTGCAGTTCACAGTATATTTATCAATAGACTAAGGCATTTTCCGCTCATCATTTGTCTGTAATAGAGGAGTAATTTTGTTTGGCTGACGCCACCCACAGTAGACGATATGTGCATGTCGTGGAAGCTGTAATCCGTCAGATAGAGCATGCGCAGCTGGGAGTGTCTGGGAGTGTCTGAGCGGCGCAATATTGTAGCAGGCATGAGATCAGCACTCGCTACTGTGAAGCCATGGGCGTTCAAACTGGACAATGACTTGGACTGACAAGAATATGATGTCAAATGGACTAGACTGAAATGCGCCACCGGCTAAGCAGAGTGTCGAAGAAATGTCCAATCGAATCTTTCCCGGCGTTTTGGATATAGACGGAATCCCTGCTCTGGGATAACGGTGCCGGGTATTAGTGATTTGTAATAAGGTAGTTTGTTGTGGCCTACCCTGTTGGAAGACTGCTATTTTTTCCCCCGTTATGTTGTAGGCATTGTGTGTATTCATTATTTCCAAGGTGCTGAATTTTTCATCAATGTTGCAGGCCTAGTATAGTGTGTTTAATGTTGGCTGCCAATTCACGCCTTTCCTAGTTTTGATAATTTTTGTGTAGTTTCATGTTTTTCAGTGATATACTTGACTTAATTTGCATCTTATAGATCATTGTGATTTTTATAAAGTGCCAATAACCATGTTGATCAGATAGTGATTATGACTTGAGGTAGCAAAAATTCCCTTTAATCTCTGATTTTGGAAGCATTTGTTAATGTTTTTGAAGTTGAACTCATCTGACAATTTAAGTGGACAATTGTAACAACATATGGAACATATTTTCAAGACAGTGTGCCATTTTGTTCATGAGAGGCACAGTATTTGAATTGGCAGGCTAATAGGCTACAGCCTGCAGTTTTGCAAAGTCCTACATATCCAGCGGGCCATGAATTGCTCATGTTTCTCACCTGCTGTGGGAGTGTTACTTGCTGAGAAACTGCAATCAGATTGACAGTTAAAGGGCGAGGCTGTAAGCCATTTGTGCCAGCCAGGTTCCAGGACTGGGGTCCGTTGTGTGGCGGGATGCTGAGGACCACAGTGGGGTGTGTGGGGGTGGAGGAGAGAGATGAGGAGCAGGAGGATGAAGGTGAAGAGGACTTGCGGGATGGAGGTGTGCCCTTCTTTGTGAACAGGGGAGGCCTACCGGTGGATGAGGAGACTTGGGAGCAGATGTGGAGGCATGTGGCCCGGATTCACCCTAATGGTGAGGCCATAGGGAAACGCATCCGGGGAGCCAGTGATCTGCCCAAGGTAGGATGAAGGTGAAGTCCTGACCTAGCTAGACACCCTGCCTGACTGTTGAGAACTCTACAGGCTGCACTCGTACGCAGACTTTGTCAATAGCCCCCCCCAGAAATATAGGCCTAGACACTGTTTCAGTAATATGCACATCAGTCACATTTATTTCAAGTAAACCATCATTCAAGATTGAGATAAACATAAAGTAAACGGTTCAGGAGGATATATTTTCCAATAGCATATGGGCTTAGTGTATTATGCTACATGAACTTCATCAAATTGACACTTACTGTCAATAGAGTGAATAGCTGATTATGCAGAATGATGGTAACGGAGTGATTCAGTTACGGCCCGTCTAATTGTACAACGGTCATTTAAACGCTACATATTTCTGTCATGTAACATACAGGCATGCAGAATCCAGTTGAGCTGTCCATGCCTTCTCCTCACCTGGATATAATACATTCAGTAAATCAACCATATGAATGCAAAGTTAATTGACTATATAGTACATTTGGAAAGTATTCAGACACCTTCCCTTTTTCCACATTTTGTTACGTTTCAGCATTATTTTAAAATTGATTAAATAAAAACATTTCCTCATCAAGCGACACACAATATCCCATAATGACAAAGAAAAAACAGGTTTTTAGACATTTTAGCAAATATATTAAAAATCAAACTGAAATACCTTATTTACATAAGTATTCAGACCCTTTGCTATGAGACACAAAATTGAGCTCAGGTGCATCCTGTTTCCATTGATCATCCTTGAGATGTTTCTACAACTTGATTGGAGTCCACCTGTGGTAAATTCAATTGATTGGACATGATTTGGAAAGGCACAGACCTGTCTATATAAGGTCTCACAGTTGACAGTGCATGTCAGAGCAAAACCAAGCCATGAAGTCAAAGGAGTTGTCTGTCGAGCTCCGAGACAGGATTGTGTCAGGGAGGTGATCAAGAACCCGATGGTCGCTCTGACAGAGTTCCACTGTGGAGATGGGAGAAACCTCCAGAAGGACAACCATCTCTGCAGCACTCCACCAATCAGGCCGTTATGGTAGAGTGGCCAGACGGAAGCCACTCCTCAGTAAAATACACAACAGCCTGCTTGGACTTTGCCAAAAGACACCTAAAGGAATCTCAGACCATGAGAAACAAAATTGAACTCCTTGGCCTGAATGCCTAGCATCACGTCTGGGGGAAATCTGGCACCATCCCTACAGTGAAGCATGGTGGTGGCAGCATCATGCAGTGGGTATGTTTTTCAGCGGCAGGGACTGGGAGACTAGTCAGGATCGAGGGAAAGATGAATGGAGCAAAGTACAAAGAGATCCTTGATGAAAACCTGCTCCAGAGTGCTGAGGACCTCAGACTGGGGCGAAGGTTCACCTTCCAAAAGGTCAACGACCCTAAGCACACAGCCAAGACAATGCTGGAATGGCCTTGGGACAAGTCTCTGAATATCCTTGACTGGCCCAGTCAGAGCCTGGTCTTGAACCCGATCGAACATCTCTGGAGAGACCTGAAAATAGATGTGCAGCAACGCTCCCCATCCAACCTGACAGAGCTTGAGAGGATCTGCAAAGAAGAATGGGAGAAACTCCTCAAGTACAGGTGTGCCAAGCTTGTAGCGTCATACCCAAGAAGATGTGAGGCTGTAATCGCTTTAACAAAGTACTAAGTAAAGGGTCTGTATACTTATGTAATATTTCAGTTTTTTATTCTAAAACCTGTTTTTGCTTTGTCATTATGGGGTATTGTGTGTAGATTGACAATGAAAAAACCCCAATTTAATCCATTTTAGATTAAGCCTGTAACGTAACAAAATGTGGAAAAAGTCAAGGGGTCTGAATACTTTCCGAAGGCACTGTATGCTTGAAGACATCCACGGACTATTGTCAATGATGGGTTGTTTGTTTTCGTTAAGTATACTAAGTGTGTCTCCGACTGCACATTCCAGTTAGGAATTTCATTATACAAAATTACATTATTTTCGGACCAAAACCAAGTGGATAAAGCTGTCAAATATATACATTACAGACCACGCAGATAAAAATGTCACTAGATTGTCACAGCAACCTTTCAGTTAAACCTCATCACACTTAACCGTTAGGTTACCTGCCACCCATAGACTCGCCATAGGGAACAATTAAGATAATGATCATGGGTTAAAAGTTTAAAAAACATGGTTGTTAGGTTAAACAAGTGGACATTCTCCAACTCTGTAAATATAGGGATTGTGTGATATTAATGCCTCTGGTTGTGCTCTGCCTCTCCCCCATAGATTCCAACACTGAGTGTGCCTACATACCAGCCGACCACCAGTATCCCACAGCGCTTAGAAGCCATACAGAAATATATCAGGGATTTGCAGTATCCTTTGCCTGGAATGATAGAACTGCTTGTCACTATTGCCAAGCTCTGAACCAATCAATGATAGCCCAGGTAGCCTAGATAAAGCTATGACTCTTCATTGGACCTCAAGGTGCAGTTGTTTGTCATGGTCAGTTTTTATGATTGACAGGGTGGGCTGAACAGTTTAGGACATATCCAGATATGTCAACAAAATATACATTAGGTTGAGCAAACAAACTCAATTTCCATGCATGATGCAAGCACACTCTGCTCTGGGTTTGAATTCAAGATGGGTCTTCTGAAATATGTGTTAGCCATGCACTGTATTATGTATTGCTTTAAGCTTCATACATCATTCATAGATATAGGCACAAGCTGATTCCATGCTATTGGAAACTGGCCCACACACAGTAGATGTACTGAATAAGTATTATGGTGGTGACCGACCAGTATAATAGTTCATATATACTTCATACTTGTTTGACTCTGTCTTTTTAGGACAATATGTATGTTCGAAACATGTCACAACATCTCAGAATGTAGGCCATGTTTAGGCTATAATCTATTTTAAGCATAAACATTAGCACCTCTCAGCTCAAGAAGCTCATCCATAATTCACAAATGAGGAAGTATGAATATCAGAAATCACTTAGCATGGTTTTATTCCCCATGAGAATATGTTTAGTTGTGTTTGAACAGTTCCATGTTGTTTCACTCCCTCTGCATTCTTTGTACTTAACAATACCCTACAGGTACAATCACACAGGAACACAGTTTTTTGAAATCAAGAAGAGCAGGCCTCTTACTGCGTAAGCACAGTTTCTTCTATCCAATTAATGTTTCCTAACGTTTCGTTTTAGCTTAGCTCTTTGATGATCCTAAGTGTTTGTAAATGTCAGACAGTGTAAATGACATGACTGTTGTCTGCCAGAGAGAATCTCCGGGTTTGACGAAATAGCTTTTCCTGGAGCTGCAGAGAGGCCACAGAGGCAGCAAACAGAAGAAGCAGCTGAGGATGTTTACCAATTGCTTCCTAGTTGCGCTGATCATGACAGAAGCTGAAGGAACTGGATATCTGGATCAGCTGTATGTCTGTTGCACCCCAGGACTGAGGGAACAGGAACTGTTATCATAGCCTAATAGGATCTGTTTCCCGGGCAGGAGCTTCTAGTACATTTTGCTTGCTCATCCACTCAGTTTGTGACCAGACGATTTTATTTCAATGTTCCTCAAAGTGCCAGTTTTCTAAGCTTTGAGATCTTTTTTAGTAATCAATAGTTTTCTCTAAAGGAGGTAATCATTTTCTCTTTGCATGCATGCACATGTCCTGCAATGTGTGCAAATGTCCTTCAGGCCATTTAGAATCCATGTTTAGAATTATTACCTTAGTGTAGACTATTGTTGCTTTTCCTTCAGGTCTTTTCTAACCCTCATTCTGTGTAGGTTGATGGACATCGCCAAGGAGATGATCCGGGAGTCACTACCAATCAAGTGTCTGGAGGCAGTGATCCTTGGAATGTATCCTTTCCTTTAATTAGCTTAGGTATTCCAAGGGTCACACTGACAGCACGTGGAAATTGGAATGAGTTTCTTATGCCTGTGTTTTTACCTGCACATCATTTTTTGTCAAATTTTGGAGACTTAGGAATGGGGTGAGGATAAATGATGACCTGGAAATGTTGTTTTCCAACTGAGTGTTTATGGGAAACTAAAAATAACCCAGAGTGATGCCACAAACAGTGTGGTAACAGGGATTTAGATAAGACAAAGCTTTATGGGCACAACCAGGGCATCCAAGTATTATGTGATTAGAACAGACTCGTGTGCTTACAGTCTGAGACTACTGTATGTGACTAATGTATTCTTGTTTAAAAACCAGATCATTGGGGCTTGAAAACTGTTGTTGTCTATGTTACCCTGTAAAGGAGCAGTCCAGTGTGAGCATACAACCAGGTAAGTTATAATAGGGGTTTCCATTTCCTTGACCTTGCCTGTCCCAGTTACCTCAGCAACAGCATGCCGGGTGTGGAGCGCTTCCCCCTCAGCTTTAAAACGCAGTTCTCAGGGAACCACTTTTGCCACATCGTGCTGGGGATGCACAGCGGTGGCCGCTTCGGAGCACTGGGCATCAGCCGGCGGGAGGACCTCATGTTCAAACCCCTGGAGTTCCGCACGCTGGCTGACCTGGTGCAGGAGTTTGAGGGGGCCTACAGGGGCTACTGGCACACCTTGAGGAAGGTGAAGATTGGTCAGTATGTGTCCCATGACCCCCACAGTGTGGAACAGATAGACTGGAAACACTCCATAATAGACGTGGACAAACTGACCAAGGAGGAGCTGCGGAGAGAGCTGGAGAGACACACCCGGGACATGAGGCTGAAGGTACGGGACCAGGGATACAGAGATCATCTGTTAAAGAGTGTTGGGGTGTGATGGGATGTACAGCACTAAAGCAGGACATGTTCACACATCCAGGAAGGATCCTGGGGACTGAGATGGAAAATGTCCATGAACCAAACCAGTCAGCTTCCTTATTAGAGAATTCTAGTGATTGCATTAGCTCCAACCAGTGGTGGGAAAAGTACCTAACTGTCATACTTGAGTAAAAGTAAAGATACCGTGATAGAAAATGACTTAAGTAAAAGTCACCCAGAAAAATACGACTAGAGTAAAAGTCTAAAAGTATTTGTTTTTAAATATACTTAAGTATCAAAAGTCAATGTAACAGCTAAAATATACTATAAAATAAATAATAAATAATTTCAAATATCTTATATTATGCAAACCAGAAGGCACCATTTTCTTGTTTTTAAAATTTACGGATAGCCAGGGGCACGCTTCAACACTCAGACATAATTTACAAACAAAGCATGTGTTTAGTCCACCAGATCAGAGGCAGTAGGGATGACCAGGGATGTTTTCTTGATAAGTGTGTGAATTAGACAACTTTCCTGTCCTGCTAAATTAATGCAAATGTAATGAGTACTTTTGGGTGTCAGGGAAAACGTATGGAGTAAAAAGTACATCATTTTCTTTAGGAATGCAGGGTAGCTTAGTGGTTAGAGTGTTGGACTAGTAACTGGAAGGTTGAAAGTTCAAACCCCCGAGCTGACAAGGTACAAATCTGTCGTTCTGCCCCTGAACAGGCAGTTAACCCACTGTTCCTAGGCCGTCATTGAAAATAAGAATTTGTTCTTAACTGACTTGCCTAGTTAAATAAAGGTAAAATATATTTAAAAAATGTAGTGAAGTAAAAGTTGTCAAATAAATACAAATAGTAAAGTCCAGATATATACTGTAAATAAAAAAAACGACTTAAGTAGTACTTTAAAGTATTTTTACTTAAGTAAATTACACCACTGGATCTAACTGAGACTGAATTAGTCTGCAGCATATCACTGTACCAGCACTGAATTTAGATTAGTGTCAAATTAAATTGGGATGCATGTGAGCTACATTAGATCTGAATCTATGTGAGAGGGAAGCACAAGGGGATCGTTGAATGTGACTCCATCCTGAGCAGATGGAAAGCCCTTAATCACAGAGTTGCTGACCTCCTTTTGACCCGTCATGCATGATGATATGGAGTTGACCTGCCAATTCAGGAGCTATCATCCTCAAATGAGGATCTCTCATGGGCTATCATCCCAAACAGTAATGAAAGGAGCCTTACGCAGGGCCCTGTGAATAATAATAACTAATGTGATGACATTTCTCTGCTCCATTGTGAGTCACGCATGGCTGCCTCAATCAATCAATGGCTGATCCTTTATAGCAAGGGCTCTCACCCAATGGCCGCACTCACAATCACATTAAAGATGGGGCCGATTTTACCGTCATCACCGTCAAAACTGTGCCTCCTTCAGCACAATAGGGCCTCACTGAGGTGCTCGCTCACCTTAGCACTACTCTAAGTAATTGAAAGCTGATGATCTGTGTGTGTGTGTGTGTCTATCTATACGCATGTGTCCTTCCTCCTCCCTACTCTGCATAAATGGTGTGCTGAATTTTAAAATAAACGTTTAGTAATTGCACTTCTCCTTAGTATACACGGTGGATATGACCAGAACTCAACTTGTAAGCATTTGTACCTCTACCTTTGTGTTGCCCCTTGTTGTTACTGTGAGGTAAACAGAACTGTGTGATTGTCTTTCAGATTGGAAAGGCTGCGCCCCCTTCACCCACCAAAGACAGGAAGAGTAGCATGGGCTCGCCCCTCCGTAACCCAGGCAGCCCCATGCGCAGGAACAGCCGCATCGAGAGACGGTAATACTGAATACTGATTGTGCAATGTAGTCAGATATCAGGAGCTGCTTAGTCTCACTATAGTCTCTCTGACAGCACAGTAAATACTCGTTAAGTCAATAAACAAGATGCTAGCTGTAGTGGAGATGGCCCTGCACTGATCTGAACAAGCACTAGAGGCTATAAGTCCTATGATGGTGTAGTTCAAGAGGCATCTCTGAACAGTAATCTCTCAGTTTTAATCTGTGTCATGAGAAATCATATATATCTTTTTTGGGGGTTTTACAGTCCATCTGGAGAGAAGAAAGTTCTTGATCCGAAGCCGCCACCAGACATGAATGGATATCAGATTCGAGTGTGAGGAGGATTTCACTTCATAAAATCATCCTGCAAAAACAAGATCTTAGAATGGTGGGGTTCTGTCTGACAAAAGGTTTGTTCTGGGGAATGGGGCTTTTGTGTTCAGTTTTCCAAATAGGTTTGTACCGTGTAAGCAATTTATTTTGGGTATTTTGCATTCAACAAACGTGAGGTATACTGTACAGAGCATGGCCATGTCAATAACTGATTATTGACTAAATGTACAGTACTAGTCAAAAGTTTGGACACCTACTCATTCTAGGGGTTTTCTTTATTTTTATTATTTTCTACATTGTAGAATAATAGTGAAGACATCAAAACTATGAAATAACACATATGGAATAATGTAGTCACCCAAAAATATATTTTATATTCTTCAAAGTAGCCACCATTTGCCTTGATGACAGCTTTGCACACTCTAGGCATTCTCTCAACCAGCTTCATGAGGAATGCTCTTCCAACAGTCTTGAAGGAGTTCCATCAGTTCCACCAAAATCATCTCAACTGGGTTGAGGTTGGGTGATTGTGGAGGACAGGTTATCTGATGCAGCACTCCATCACTCTCCTTGGTCATTGTCTTGTTGAAAAACAAATGATAGTGCCACTCAGTGGAAACCAGATGGGATGGCATATCGCTGCAGAATGCTGTGGTAGCCATGCTAGTTAAGCATGCCTTGAATTCTAAATAAATCACTGACAGTGTCTCTAGCAAAGCACCATCACACCTCCTCCATGCTTCACGGTGGGAACCACACATGCAGAGATCATCCGTTCACCTACTCTGCATCTCACAACAACACGGTGGTTGGAACCAAAAATCTCCGATTTGGAATCATCAGACCAAAGAACAGATTTCCACCGGTCAAATGTCCATTGCTCGTGTTTCTTGGCCCAAGCAAGTCTCTTCTTCTTATTCATGTCCTTTTATTTGCGACAATTCGACCATGAAGGCCTGATTTACGCAGTCTCCTCTGAACAGTTTAAGTTGACATGTCTGTTACTTAAACTCTGGGAAGCAATTATTTTGGCTGAAATCTGAGGTGCAGTGAACTCTAATGAACTTGTCTTCTGCAGCAGAGGTGACTCTGGTTCTTCCTTTCCTGTGGCGGTTCTCATGCGAGCCAGTTTCATCATAGCGGTTGATGGCTTTTGACATTTTCCGTATTGACTGACCTTCATGTCTTAAAGTAATGATAGACTGTCATTTCTCTTTGCTTATTTGAGCTGTTATTGTCATAATATGGACTTGGTCTTTTACCAAATAGGGCTATCTTCTGTATATCACCCATACCTTGTCACAACACAACTGATTGGCTCAACTCATTAAGAAGGAAAGGATTTCCACAACTTAACTTTTAACAAGGCACACCTGTTAATGGAAATGCATTCCAGGTGACTTTCTGATGAAGCTGGTTGAGAGAATGCCAACAGTGTGCAAAGCTGTCATCAATGCAAAGGGTGGCTACTTTGAAGAATCTCAAACATAAAATACATTTTGATTTGATAAACACTTTTTTTGGTTACTACATGATTCCATATGTATTATTTCATAGTTTCATAGTATTATTTAACAATGTAGAAAATAGCAAAAATAAAGAAATTAGTAGGTGTGCCTAAACTTTTGACCGGTACTGTATGTTCAAAGCCTATAATTCTAAGGTCTCGCAATGCTCAACTTTGGGGATATCGAACACTCGTTTTACACCAGGAGATATCAAACCCTTGTGTAGGATTAATTCCACAGGCCTACTTATTATTATTATTATTATTATTATTATTATTTTGTTCTCAGTGGGATCTCAACTTACGTTTGAGAGGTAGAAAACACATGGTGCAATTTCAAGATGTGGTTGTGCATCAGCAGTTTTTCTCTTGCGTCAGTCACTAAATGAACCCATGTCAGCTAAATATTTTTAGATTGGTAAATTAGTCTAGCGGGCAGCTATCTAAACTTCTAGTAATCCTGATCGAATTACCAACTGGGGGCCCCCCATTGATTTTGTTAGTCACTCTGACATATTAAAAACTGCAAACATTTCTCTCCACCCTATGGCAAAATGTGTAGAATTGCAGGACATTAGCTGTAAACTGCACACAAAATTCCCCTGACAAAATTTGTAGAATTGTATGAAATTAGTTATAAAATTATTTACAAAAACGTGGCATGGGCCATTCAGCAGCTCTGTGGTTCTAGGTTGCTACCAGGCTTTTTATAAAGCCGGAAGCTTGGTAGTGACACCATTCTTTTATAGTTCATTCTACAATAAGATTGGTTCAGGCAGCATTTAAGGAATTCCCAAAGGCTAAACAGGTATGGCTCATGTTTTTAAAGATGGGTTAATATGCAATGTTACATTTAGCTTAAGCTGTGTAAGGTGTAAAAATGAGTAATTAGACATATCACAGAAGAGATCCATGTTGTCAGTTATTAAGAATTGCAATCTGTCTCCATGTTGTACTTTAAGTGTGGAAATATCTATTTTAGCTCTGCTGGATAGTAACCGCTTTTGTAGTGTAGTTTGCAATCCACTTACCTTGTGCCTTTTAATGAACATTTTAATAGACAGTGATAAAGAAAACAAGTGTTACTGGATGAATAGTTTATCTTCCATTTCACTAGCAAAACATACTGTACCATCTGCTCTATCCCAAATAGCCAGCAAACTGAGTGATCTACACCTTACTCTCGTATTTGTATGTTCTGCTATTGATTACACATGATTGAATATGGGGTAATTCAGCGTGCAGTAGTCTATATAAACCTTCCAAAGCATGGGAAGTGTGGATTCCTTTTAGGATAGTAAGAGAAAGTGGTCACTGTGGTCGACAGAAGTTTAGAATTTTGTGGTCACTCATGAGACAACCTCACATGCACAAAATGTTTTTGTCCAATTGTGAACGATTACATTGCAGGTGATTTTGTTTTTTAGCTGTCATTATTCTTGATGAAATAGGCATTTTGAAGGCAGCAGTTGCTTTTTTTTATATTGACATGGACTGATATTTCGTTTTTGTTCAGTATAAATAACCTTGTTCTTATTTTAACACACAGCCTTAGTGTGGTTGTCTAGCTACTCTAAATATTAAACAGTTGTATTCAAGGTGCAAAGAGATTTGTTTACAGTATTCTCATCTGCATTTTTATATGGCATTTAGGCCAGAGTTTCTGTAATTTTATACTAGCCTCAATTTTTATTATTACCGAGCATTTGAGAAATTGAAGTCCGCACCACGTTTCTAAATATTGCCACAGAGCACATTGAAATTTGTTGGTTGGGATTCCTTTAGTCCACTTTAATTTCAATACCATAAACAGAGGTTGTTGTCTTGTGCCAAAAGATTGTAATAGTCCTTTTATCATGTTGTAAGGCTTTCTATTGATTTTAAAGTCAACTCCTCTCACTTTCCTCCCAGTGTGTTTGTTGTTGCTAGGATTTATCTAACTCATTGACATGGGTCAGATGGCTGAAAGTTTATTAGCAAGCTTCAGCTATATTTAGAGATCGACAAAATACAACAGTGGACAAAATGTAGTTAAAAATCAATGACCGATACGGTATAAATAAACTGGGTGCTAAGGACATGGAGGACAAACTGATAGCCTACATGCCAACCAAGTCCAAACTGGGCAGTCTAGCCTGGACTAAAGAGAGTGACTAACATTTCCTCCTTTAATTGTCTTCAAAGAAAGCTTAATACAAATCCCATACTGAGGATATGTGTACTGGGGGACCATACAGTAAGACAATGAACAACATTTGGTTGCAGCTATACTAATTTGAATTTTCTGTATATTCTGTTGCCCGCTGGTACACTGTGAGACATTTGACCTAGCCCATTTTGGGCTCCAAGACATGAAAGAGGTTTTGATATTTCCTCCTTTCATTGCAATGTGGTCTGTTTTTGTTCCTTAGTGCAAAGATGTGGTGATGACACTGTATTAATACATGTCATCTAAAATATTGTAACCGTAAATCACCCGTATGGCTTTGTGACACTTGAAACTGAAATAAACAAGGAACTGGTATTTGACCAGATTTGTTGAAAACAAATGGTGTAACATTTGAGTGATTAACATACCTCTTTTCCCATTCATCACATGCTTTTGGAGAGATGCCAGTGCTAGCAACTAGCATGGGTTGTACAAGTGAATTGTACTGTGCTGGCTGTGTCTACAGTGTACTGACGCCCAAGGATTCTCCTGCACAAATCAATTAAGTCTAATGGAAGCCTGGCTGAATGGATAGTCTACCTGACAGCACTGCAATCGGCTAACAAGGCTTAACTAAACCCTGCTAACCTGACATATTTCATCATAGGAGTACAGAGGACTGCCATGGTTGTTGCTCTCCTGAACAAACAGCCTCTGTTACTGTTTCATGTTCAGACCAGGGAGATTTTGATAGCTCTTATATACAGTAGCACAAGAGTAGCTGGGGACTGTTTTCTTATGAAATGGCTCCTGTTGGTATATGCTATAGCTGAATGTACATCATGTAGGTATGGTATGTGAAATGCAAGTGTTTAAAGGAATCACAGCTGCAGTTGAAATAGGTTTGGTAGGGTTGGTAATGTTCAGTGGCAAGAATGATTTCAAATGTATGAAGGCACAGAGGGAGACAAAACAGAAGCCCAGAGGTAACAAACACTAGGTACTACCTCCCCCACCACTGTTTATGAAATGAAGACAGACGGAATAGTGGCCTACTTTGAAAAACCTACTGACCCATTTCTCCTCAGTGCATGTGTTTTGTGCCACGGGAAATATATTTTCGTGCAGCAGTCAAACTCATGTATAGGTTTCAAGGTAGATCCTGGAATTCTTACACACTGAGCCCACTGCCTGCCTTTATGCTAACTTAATGTTTAAAAACTCTTTCAGTGATTCATTATGAGATACAGAAAATAATTCCCTGAAAGACCTGAGAGAGAACACCTGATTTATTGTAGTTAGACTAAAGGAAGTGTCAGACCTTGACATTTGTGTCATTCCAGTGAGCTATAACTAGAGGTCTTAGTCTTGACAGGAGTCTGTTGGCTGTTCCTCTAGACCAGGCTTTCCCAAACTCAGTCCTGGGAACCCCCCTGCCCGGTGTACCTTTTGGTTTTGCCCAAGCACTACACAGCTGATTCAAATAACCAACTCAAATTTTGATGATTTGAATCGGCTATGTATTGCTAGGGCAAAAACAAAAACATGCACCCAGGGGGAGTCGTAGGACTGAGTTGGGAAAACCCTGGTCTAGACTGCAGTGTACACACACACACACACACACACACACACACACACACACACAGAAGCCCCGACAGTGCCCTAGCATGCATGAACGCTCCCTCCCTGCAACCTGAATGAATAATTGATTCATGCCTCAGCCAGCCACACTCATCTTCTCCTTGACAGAGTGCCTCAGTAGAACGAGAGAGCTTCCATCTCAGTGTGGCACTGACAACATTCAGGTCACAATTTTAACACCCAAAGATGATGTAGATCACCCTAATTAGACTGCCAAGCTATTGTTAGATTTATTTAAGATTTCTACCACTTGAACAAATAATACTGACTGGACCAAAGCCAGAGGATAGGGGGGAAAACAGCTAAATAAATAGAAAACATTGACATTAAATTATTTCACAGTTTGTAAATGTTTTAAGACAAATGTTCCAATTTACTAGTGTTGCAGATTGTGAACAAACTGAGTAAACAAAATCCCCATAAACCTCTAAATCTAAAAGCTTCTTGTATTCATATCTTAACAGTAAGAGCATTTGTCAAATAAACTCCAACTAAATGAATCTAACCTTTTTGGTTATTTTTTTCTCTCTATACATGTAAACAAATATCATTCAGAGGACATCCCATCTCTTCTGGGAATTGGGCTGAGTAGTTTTTCTTCAGGTAGGAAACAAGCAGAGTATTAGATGGGACTCAAAACTCTCTGTGAGCCCCAGGGACCAAGTAAGTATTCACTTTAAACATGGAATTGTGCCATGGGCAAATCATGTAAGGTTTGAACAAAAATGTTTAAATGCTTGACCTCTGTCCTCCTGATTCTTCATTGACCATAGACAGCCCAAATCACACAGGATTCAGGTCCAGCTGGAACTTGGCCAGGAGACTGAGGTGGTCCGAGGGGAACATTTCATTGGGTAAACCGTTCATTGACCAGAGGTCCTCCTCTGGTAGGAGGGAGAGACGACCAAGCAGCTTCAGACCTTGGCTCTGCCGTTGACCTCCACCTGAAACAACGTTTTTGGTACACCATCTCTCAATTCTTCTTTCTCTATACACTTACTAGACTGGAGGACAATATCAATGGCTATTTATATATATTTCCTTTGGATACATGCCCCTTACCTTTCTGATCAGCACCAGAAATGCCACGCCTTGGAGAGTAGAAGATGTAGTCGACTGTAGCTCCAACCTCGGAGTGCAGCGTGGTCACCTCAGCACGGTCTGTTCCAGGGATGAAGTGGCCGTAGGCTGACCGCAGGTTCAGGTAATGGGAGATAGTCTGTCTGAACCTGAGGAAGGACATGGACAATGTTATTACATTTAACATGTATTCAGCACTGTCAGAGTGCCTTCAGGAAGTATTCAAACCCTTGACGTTATCCCCATTTTGTTGCGTTACAGCCTGCTGCTACTGGACTCCTATTTACAGTTGAGGTCGGAAGTTTACATACACTTAGGTTGGAGTCATTAAAAATCATTTTTCAACCACTCCACAAATTTCTTGTTAACAAACTATAGTTTTGGCAAGTCGGTTAGGACATCGACTTTGTGCATGACAAGTAATTTTTCCAATTGTTTACAGACAGATTATTTCACTTATAATGCACTGTATCACAATTCCAGTGGGTCAGAAGTTTACAACCTCTATATTGACTGTGCCTTTAAACAGCTTGGAAAATTCCAGATAATGATGTCATGGCTTTAGAAGCTTCTGGGCTAATTGACATCATTTGAGTCAATTGGAGGTGTACCTGTGGATGTATTTCAAGGACTACCTTGAAAACACAGTGCCTCTTTGCTTGACATCATGGGAAAATCAAAATAAATCAGCCAAGACCTCAGAAAAAAAATTGTAGACCTCCACAAGTCTGGTTCATCCTTGGGAGCAATTTCCAAATGCCTGAAGGTACCACGTTCATCTGTACAAACAAAAGTACATGAGTATAAACCCCATGGGACCACGCAGCCGTCATACCGCTCAGAATGGAGACATGTTCTGTCTCCTAGAGATGAACGTACTTTAGAGGGAAAAGTGCAAATCAATCCCAAAACAACAGCAAAGGACCTTGTGAAGATGCTGGAGGAAACAGGTACAAAGGATCTATATCCCCAGTAAAATTATTCCTATATCGACCTAACCTGAAACGCCGCTCAGCAAGGAAGCCACTGCTCCAAAACCACCATAAAAGACAAACTACGGGTTGCAACTGCACATGGGGCAAATATTGTACTTTTTGGAGAAATGTCCTCTGGTCTGATGAAACAAAAATAGAACTGTTTGGCCATTATGACCATTGTTATGTTTGGAGGAAAAAGGGGGAGGCTTGCAAGGCGAAAAACACCATCCCAACGTGAAACGCAGGAGTCGCAGCATCATGTTGTGGGGGTGCTTTGCTGCAGGAGGGCCTGGTGCACATCACAACATAGATGGCTACATGAGGAAGGAAAATTACGTGGATAAATTGAAGCAACATCTCAAGACATCAGTCAGGAAGGTAAAGCTTGGTCGCAAATGGGTCTTCCAAATGGACAATGACCCCAAGCATACTTCCAAAGCTGTGGCAAAATGGCTTAAGGACAACAAAGTCAAGGTATTGGAGTGGCCATCACAAAGCCCTGACCTCAATCCCATAGAAAAACTATTTAAAGCAATGCTACCAAATACTAATTGAGTGTGTTAACTTCTGACCCACTGGTAATGTGATGAAAGAAATAAAACGCTGAAATAACTAATTCTCTCTACTACTATTCTGACATTTCACATTCTTAAAATAAAGTGGTGATCCTAACTGACCTAAGACAGGGAAGTTTTACTAGGATTAAATGTCAGGAATTGTGAAAAACTAAGTTTAAATGTATTTGGCTTAGGTGTATGCAAACTTCCGACATCAACTGTATATTAGTGCACAATTTCTGATCACACAATCCATTGCACAATTCCTCAGCAAGTGTAAATATCCTACTTCAATTCGTTGAGTGCCTTCTAATTGCATTTAAAAATATATATATATATATATATTTTTTTTAAATGAATTGAGCTTTTAGTATGGTTTTATTAACTTAATTACTTTCCCATTGTGGAGAGGTGAACCTGCAGGTAAGCATTTTATTGCACTGTGTACATCAGGTGTATATGACGTATATGAAATGTGGCCCTTTGAAAAGGAACATAAAATCTGACCTTGTTTTATAAGGATGCTTGTCCTCAGGATCTATTGGAAATAAGTGAAAGAGTAACATACAGGAGTCATTCACTGTTCTCTACACAACTGTGCTCTGGGGTCTCACCTGCCGTGGGTATAGTTGAGATTAAATGTTTTGGGGTCTAGTTTTAGTGTGTGTGTGTTACCAGGTGTGTTGTCAGTGACCCCTGGGATGAGCTCCAGGTCCTGTGGCCGGACACAGGCAGCCTCACAGAAACGCAGCCGCCGCAGGAAGCCATGGTTGTACTGCAGGTTCCCTACAAAGGAAGAACAAATATAGAGTGGCCAGTCAGACCATCACACAAGACTTAAATGGAGACACTGAGTGAGAAGATGAATTGACCAATTGTCATAATGGGAGCTTGACCAACAATCCACCCTGACATGGTCCAAACAGAAAGACTGACACATACGTTCTGGACTCTGGGTTGACGTGATTTGACTCTTTGGCTCATTTACAGTTGTATACTGGCAGTTGTCATCGATGCCCACGGTGCTTGGCCAAAGGGGAGCGAATACCCTCCTATGATGGACGTTGTAGGACAGATCCTCTTGACCTGATATCTGCCACAAATAGGAAACAAAACACAGAACCCATTGGCCAAGGTGACATACTGAACACCAACTCACCATTGAATTATTAAGTAGCTTAAAATTGACAAGTCATTTTCCATAGGAGTAGTGTGCTCACCATCCAGGCAGGTAGACCATGATAGTAAAGCTGTCTTGTCGTGATCAGTTGGTACAGAGGCATGTTGGGCAGAGCATTGAAGTCTCCACATAGAACAACATTGCAGTGCTCTCCCTTCACCTTGCAGTTCCTCACGATGTAGTCGATCTCTGCCAGCAGCATTGCAAGCTGGGTCAGCTTCACGTCACCCCTCCTGGTATTGAACAGGAGGTGGGTGGTTGCCACACAGAGGGGTGGGCCCTTGGCAGTGACTTCTGACCCCTGTGTGATAATTGGCTGGAGCAGCAGGACAATGCCCACGTTGTCTCGGTCCAGCAGCTCACACTCTGGCCTGTAGAACTCCAGCAGACTCTCTGACACCTGGGAGAAACGGTCGCCGCGGTAACAAATCACACAGCCGTCAGTCTTGGTGCCGGTGCGCCGCTTGTAAACACAGGTGTAGCCTTGAGGATTGAACCACAAAATTACAAATATTGATATACAAACAGCTATTACATGTATGTTACTAAGTGTAGCTGACTTGCATTATTCTGCAATGGTCTTGATTGTGCCATTAACAGATGCTGAGGAACTTGGACCTACCCATGTCACGAAGGACAGGATGGAGTTGCTCTGTAAAGTGGTTCTCCTGGACCTCTTGCAGACACAGGATCTACACATGGGAATAACATACAGCTCAATTCACAAGGAGACTCCGATGACAATTGTTCAGCAACACAGTGTCAATAGATGTTACTGTATTAATTTGGTAAGGTCAGACTGACATCTGGTTCCCATTTCTTGAACTCCTGTGTGAGGTTTGGGAAGCGGTAGTCCCAGCTCAACACCCCTAGAGGGCAGTTTGTGTACAGCTCCTGGTTGGCCTCCAGCAGGTCCTGGGCCAGGATGTTGTAAGACATCACTGTGAAGTCAAACAGGGGCCGGGGTTCTGAGGGGGGCCTTTGGAGAGGCTCTGGCGCTGTGTGGGTCTCACTGAGTTCCTCCCACACCCTCCACACCACTGAGGGGGAAGCAGAGAGATGTCTAAGCAAACGGTAACACTGATATTCTGATGGTGATGTGGGTTCACAACCAATCAAAAACCTGTACTTAATGTAACAGATATCATGCAAAATGCTCACCTTCGAAGGTCTCTCTCTCCAGTGAATGTGGGTAGTAGCTCATGCTTGGGAACGCTGTGGAAGGGCAGAACAACACCTCTTTCAAGCCAGGGCCGATGGGGAAATGCCAGCCCTTGGGTGGGGGCTGAGCCCTACTCTCCCATGGCTGTGTCTGGGCCTCTGCCTCACAGAGAAGGGAGACCAGGTCCAGCCCAGGATCCCATATCTCAGCAGGCACTTCACTAGTGCTTGCATGTGGGTCTACAAAAGAGCTCAAGTCTAGTCCTGCTGCAGTTTGGCTCTCCCACTCCGGTTTTTGCACCTGTGCCTTGGTTACTGACTCTCCCATGCTCATCTTTTCCACTATCTGTTCTAACAGGACATGGACAATCGCTTTATCGTCTGTTGTCCTGCTGTCCTTGACTGGTGGATTCTGTACTTCAGATGTCTCTGTTGTTAGCCCCAGTGCTGGGTTACTGTTCTCAGACTCCTCTGTGGGGGAACAGGGAGCCTCCTGCACGCCATCATCCCTCATGAGCTTCTCTGAGTAGAGGATAGTCTGCTCCTGGTCCTGCTGCTTTGGACCTTCCTCTCTGACCCTGTCCTCCTCCACGCCGTCTCTCACCTCTGGCTCCTCTTCCTTCACTCCATCAAGCAGCCGACCCTCCAGAGTTACGAATACAGGCTCTTTCCTGTCTTTCTCTGGTTCAGACCCCATCACCTCTTTCACAGTGCTTTTCTTCATCTCTGCCTCTTTACTCTTCTCCTTTTCTAGTGCGCCGTTCTCCTTCATCCATTCCCCAGTCACTTTCCCGGGATCCTTCTTGGCCTTTGGGGGCCCGCTGCTTGTACTAAGCCACGGATCCAGCAGGCCTGCCTGCGTTTTAGTAAATCTTTTGGAAGGGACTTCACCATCCCACACCTTCTTGCCATTAATGGACACAGAGGAACCCTTTTTCAAGGGTTCTGTATAAAAGAAATGGTGCGATAACTTACGTGTTCAAACACTAGCTTATTATTACTGCATGCATCTATAATAAAACAAATATTTTAAGCAATTATATCATTACTCCTCATAAAATCAAACAAAAATCTGTCAGTCACTGCACACGCCACAACATATGCACGTGGTACTCATATGACGTCACGCAGTACATTTAGAATCCATTGCGCCTAGCTAAAATGTCAATGTGTTTGCTATTTAGATTATATTCAAAATCAAATAGCATGTGGTAGCTAATGCAGACCAGATTAGCCTTTAGTTAAATCATCGTTTAAAAATTGGACTCCAACTAAATATGTGCTACGAGACGTGTAGTTAGTTAGCTAGAGCTAGCTATTCGGCCATTCGACTTTAGGCACCCAAACGAGCCATCATGTTCGGCGAAAATGTACAGGCAATAAAACAAAAATCTATGTGTCAAATGTTTTTTGTTTGTATGTGGTTTACCTGTGACGCAGTTTATAAGCCGTGTTAACGGGTAAAGCCCGTAAAATATCAGGCTCCCAATCATGCTCCGCTCCAATGATTGGGCGGACCAGATCATGCCGAGCCGCGGGGCACCGGGCTATGGCCCGTGATATGAACGGGATGAGTGCCCTTCTCAAATCGAACAATAATCTGCGCCACGAGGTCATGTTCTCAACAAAACATCAATTTCCATAAAATATGTTTTAATTGTCTAACTAGTTTTCAGTTGGAAGGCAGATTACGCGTTTTATCAAAAACAATCACCTTTGAAAAAACTAAGAATCCTGTTCATTACTCCATGTGCTTAATTACATGTCACTTTTGTTTTGACACGATTTAGCGTGGGCATTTTCCCTATTCAAAACAACTAGGAACTCAGAAATCTCCGACTTCTGATTTAAATGCGTTTTGTATTTAACATTTAACTAGGCAAGTCAGACAACTGGGTACTCGGCGAAAGAAAATAGTTCCGACTGGGAACATCGCTTTGAATGGTCATTCAACTCGGAATTCCATGTCGGAAATTCTTTCCAGAACTCTGATGTTTACTCCGAGTTTTTTTCGTTTTTTCACGGAGTTCCCAGTTCCTCATGCCCAAAGGCAGCCAGCCCGGTTCCAAAACGAATGCAATCAACTTTCATCCGGGCCAGATTAATCGAATCCCCTCACTGGTATGCTCACATGAATTATGTATAATTGTCTTTAAAAAAAAAGTGAACCCATACACTACAACCATCTCAGTGGCAGACTTCATTATAGTGATAACAAGAAAGCTGCACGTTGGAATATAGACTCCTTTTTTGTGTTTGTAAACAGTGCTGCACGAGGTGGTGGCAAAACATGCGACTTCTTATGGAATGCCAGCTAATTAGTGCAGTTCACACTACTTTTGGATTATAATTGGACTTTAAGGCTCGTATGAATGACCAGCTTAATATAATGTTTGTGTCATCATCGCAAATCAACTGCATTATGCTTACAAAAACATTTAAACTTCAACCAATAAAATGGCCCATTGACTAGCTTTTGCTACACCCAATGTCAATGAGGGTTAGCATTCTAGCTACCTGCTGCATTAAAAATAGTTATTTTGCAAAGATCACAACCAACTATAATCTTAGCGACTGTTCAAGCAATAATCGAATCATTATTGTAAGCGCATGACAACCCCAAAAAGTTATTTGGTTTAGAAGTAATAACAACGTACGGGCGTTACAGCCAATAGTCGCGTAACGTCAGTGTGTCGTGCACTGGAAAAGGGCCTATTTGTAAAACATTATGGTCTGGAACTGTGAATGCAGAAGTTTTATGGATTGACAGTGAAAATCCTCCCAAATCTATAATACTCAATGGTGTACTACCCAGGAATATTTTATATATTTTTTTCATGATAAACACTATATATACAAAAGTATGTGGACATGCCTTCAATTGAGTGGATTCGGCTATTGCAACCACACCCGTTGTTGACAGTGGAATAAAATCGAGAACACAGCCATGCAATCTCAAATCAAATGTTATTTGTCACATGCGCCGAATACAACAGGTAGACCTTACAGTGAAATGCTTACTGACAAGCTCTTAACCAATAATGCAGTTTTAAGAAAATACCAACAACAAAAAAAGTAAGAGATAAGAAAAACAAATAATTAAAGAGCAGCAGTAAATAACAATAGTGGGGCTATATACAGAGTCAATGTGCTGGAGGCACCGGTGTTGAGATAATTATGTACATGCAGGTAGGGTTATTAAAGTGGCTATGCATAGATAATAACAGAGAGTGGGGGGTGCAAATAGTTTGGGTAGCCATTTTATTAGCTGTTCAGGAGTCTTATGGCTTGGGGGTAGAAGCTGTTTAGAAGCTGTTTAGACTTGACACTCTGGTACCGCTTGCCGTGCTGTAGCAGAAAGAACAGTCTATGACTAGGGTGGCTGGAGTCTTTGACCATTTTTAGGGCCTTCCTCTCCAAAGACAAACATTGGCAGTAGAATGGCCTAACTGAAGAGCTCAGTGACTTTCAACGTGGCACCGTCATAGGATGCCACCTATCCAACAAGTAAGTTAGTCGAATTTCTACCCTGCTAGAGCCCAGGATTTTGGAATTAGATGTTCGACAAGCAGGTGTCCACATACTTTTGTTCATGTAGAGTACCATATGGTGGGAAGTACTGTATCAATGAAAGACATACTGAAATGCAAATAATATTTCAACTTGTATATGTGGTGGACCTGGATCTGGTGAGAGTTGAACACAGGAGATGTCTATCCTATCTCTCGAGTCTGCCAAGCAGATAATGTCAGTCCATCCCTTGCAGAAGACCTAGACCTGCATGATGAGTGGGATACAGACATGGAGGTTGATGAGTATGCTATTTTATTGACATTTTATGGATAAAAAAACCCATCAGATCACAGTAGTTATTACAATGTATTATTGTTTGTATTGTAAGTTGATTTGTTTTATGCATATCTCACCCTGATGGTTGTCTGATAGTGACACCACTTCTTATCATCGTTAGAGGTGAAAAAGACCACCGCTGAGATGTACCTGCAGGCCTGCAACCTGGTCCGAGTGGTTCCTGTCTCTTACTTCCTCTGGAATCTGGGCACCTCCACCATGAGCCACAACCACCACGGCGTGGGACCCCTGGGGGGAGGCGCTGGTCATTGCCCTGGTGATAAGTCTGCTGGATGTCTATTGACACAAGGAATGCTCATCAACAGGACATGGACTATCACTCTATCATCTGTTGTCCTTGACTAATGGATTCTGTACTTCAGATGTCTCTGTTGTTAGCTCCAGTGCTGGGTTACTGTTCTCAGACTTCTCTGTGGGGGAACAGGGACCATGCACATCACCAACCTGGAGCTGGCAGGAAACTACCTGCTGGCTGAGGGAGCCAAATACCCCCATGTATCTGGTAGCATTAACATCTCTTAAACATGTTCATTCAGAAGTGGGACAAGTATGATGTGCTATATGTCCCACAATCTGCCACAAGAGGGCATTGGAGTCGTGCAGGCAATGCAGTCCTTGACATTAAGAGATGTATTAAAATGCCCACTGTTTGTCTAGTAGAATTTGTCCAACAATCGCTTACTGTCTGAAGGCGCTGAGTGCAGAGCAAAAATGTTGCTTGACAACATTTCCATCAAATCCGTCAAACTTTCGGGTAGTACACACAGATTTGAACATGAAAACAAAAAACTGTTCATTAGATACACTGAAAAAAATATAAACGCAACATGTAAAGTGTTGGTCCCATGTTTCATGAGCTGAAATAAACGATCCCAGAAATATTCCATACTAACAAAAAACCTATTTCTCTCAAATGATGTGCACAAATTTGTTTACATCCTTGTTAGTGAGCATTTCTCCTTTGCCATTTCAGTTGAATGCATTCAGTTGTACAACTGATTAGGTATCCCCTTTTCCCTTATGATGCGTTTATATTCTTGTTAAGTAATATATTATATTTCTCTACTTTATTTGTGAATCTTTTTTTCAAACATTTCAACAACAGGGAATGGATACATAGAGGACGATGCTAAAAGGTTTGCAGATGCCCTGGCAGTAAGTGAATAGAAATTACATAAAAAAATGCAGGCATATTGATGATATTACTGTCATTGGAGTCTATAGCTAGCTACTTGCAATATCTCTCCCTTTTGAACAACTACAGAGTGAAGGAGCTGGACTTGAGCCACAATCAGTTCTGTGGGAGAAGTGGGGAGCATCTGGGGCAGATGTTAGGTAGAGACCATTTCACTTTATGTCTGCATCTCACATTATTACGGTTGAGCAGTCTCATGTTACAATCATTCACAATGTGAGTGTTTAGCGTTTTGCATCCGCTGTCACTGACCTTGTAATCCTATAGCAAATGATGAAGGTCTGGCGGTACTAGACTTAAGCTGGAACATCTGCAAATGAAAGGAGCTGTGGCTTTCTGTGCCGGCCACAAGGTGTAGATAAACATACTCATCTCAATTCCCACATTCAAAGTGTAATTGTTCCTTTAAAAAAAAATAGTTAAACAGTATGTGATGAAGATATCTCCTCTTCACAAAGGTGAATGTGACCCTGAAACACCTAGACCTGTCCTGGAATGTCTTTGGGAATAATTGGCCTTGACTTTAAGAGAGGCACTGAAATTCAGCAACACTCTGGTATCGAAATATCTAGACCTCAACTACAACCGCATCACCAATGAGGGGGTGGGCATGCAGTGCAAGGGCTGGAGGCCAACGACACTCTTGGAGTGCTGACAGTAGGTGCTTGATTGACAGGGCTCACATCCACTGACCTGTGTGGTGTGTAACTAGGGTGACTTTAGATGTTTTGTGTCCCTGCAGCTGACTTATAACTCTCTGACAGTGGAGGGGCGCTGGCTCTTGTCACTGTGGTCAAGAACACGCCCAGAACTGCTCTGGAGGAGTTCAACATATCTGTGAGCATTGTTGTTCTCTACTTGATGTACACGAAAAGTGTTTTGGTTCCTCTGTTAACACTCCAAACCATGGTAAAGTTATAACTGAGTCCTTTGTGTTTGTGAGTAGAATCCAGTCTAGAGGTGCTGTATGGAGGTGTCAGAGGCTTTATCGCTAAGAAAACATCCAAATGCCTTGACCCAGGTACACTGACTGGTCATATAATTTTTGTCAAATGTGTATTCACATGCAGTAGTTACAAGTGATTATTTAAACACATTTTTAAATTAACTTCAAATTCGACTCACTGGTACCTAGTAATCAGTGTTTTTCAAACCAGTGCAAGATGTGAAATAGGGAGGATTATGTCAAGGAAAAACATCTCTGCTCTTTTCTTTGAAGGATTATCTGGATCAACAAAAGCTGCACCTTTGGGACTGTCCCAAAAAGATGGGACAATGCAAGTGCCTGTAGCAGACTTCAGGAAGGCTGTGCAGCTCTCAAACTAATTGCTCATCCCATAGTCTATGACATTTGCAGGGTCTGTTGAGCTAATGCATTTCCAATGCTCGAAGATACCCCGGAATACCCTCACTTACATGTACTCGTATGAGTGGTTTCTGTAATGTTATTCTCATACACTGAGTGTACAAAACATTAGGAACACCTTCCTAATATTGAGTTGCACCCACCATTCCCTTTGCCCTCAGAACAGCCTCAATTTATTGGGGCATGGACTCTACAAGGTGTCGAAAGCATTCTACAGGGATGCTGGCCCATGTTGACTCCAATGCTTCCCACAGTTGTGTCAAGATGGCTGGATGTCCTTTGGGTGGTGGACCATTCTTAATGCACACATGGGAAACTGTTGAGCGTGAAAAACACAGCAGTGTTGCAGTTCTTGACACCCTCAAACTGGTGCATCTGGCACCTACTACCATACCCCGTTCAAATGTACTTAAATCTTTTGTCTTGCCTATTCACCCTCTGAATGGCACACATACACAAAACATGTCTCAATTGTCTCAAGGTTTAAAAATCCCTCTTTAACCTGTCTCCTCCCCTTCATCTACACTGATTGAAACGGATTTAACAGGTTACATCAATAAGGTATCATAGCTTTCACTTGGATTCACCTGGTCAATCTGTCATGGAACGTTCCAGAGACTGGATCGTGAAAGGACAGGGATGGTTGATTACAGGTGGGCTTTTCTCATACAGTACACACTGTCAGGGTGGGGTGAACTAGCAACATTATTTGAAGACCGCTATGAGTGTGTAAAGAAAACACCAAACATCAGCAATAACCTGAGAAATGAACAGAAACTTGTCATAAACTGTCCACACATCTGTTTGCCCTAAAAAAAACTCATCATGAGCAGACGTTTATGGTCAAAGTGTCGAAGTAGGGCAAACATATCTATTTATTATTGCTTGTTGTGTCGTGCCAATGTTCTTCCTTTTCAAACGCTAAGAAAGTCCTTTTAGTGAAACATCACATTAAATATGTTCTTCAGAGTCTCTCCTCAGGGGTCTGGCCGACACCAGGAAGCAGAGGATGCCAGCTGCATAAGATGGAGTCCCGTCAGAAGAAGGAGAAGCAGAAGAGAGAGCGCATCCTGAAGACCTTCCAACACCCCCCGCAGCTCATGGTCATGTCCCCGGGGGGCACCAAGGAGGACTCCAGTGGCCCCCAGCACTTCTCTTCCTCCCCACTGAACTCCTGGCACCACATCATCATGTCCAACAGCAGCCGCTACTCCGTCACCAACCTGAGCAGGGAGCACATCCACCTTCCCATGCCCGGGAGCAGGACCCACCACAGGCCCACCAGCTCCCCCACCATGTGCTCCTACTCCCAGCCCAAGCTGACGGAAGACCCTCCACGCTAGCCCCAATCTAAACCCTGTTATGCAATTTTACAGAGAAATCACTGGCTTCTACATACAGTCCATGCATTACACATATAACCATAAAATATACATTCCTCCAGTATACATAACCACGTTTCAGGCCAACTTTATGAATCAACTGGGGAAATTATAATACCACACCATTATGACATCCCTGCACTAAAAATATCCTAGCAGTTAGAACCAACAAGTCTGAATCATAACCACCTCGACTACTCCAGAATGACTTCCACTCTGTTTGTCTTAGCTCTCCTGAGAACCTGAGCCTGTGGAGCGAGAGGAATGGGACGGAGGATGGAGATGGGAAGTGCTCCTGTGAGGCCTTCCTGCCCGGCTCCACCTTCCCAGTGGGAGAGCTGGTCCTCCTGGAAGAGATGGCTATGCAGATCAACCACAAGCTGGAGATGGAAATGAGCAAGGTACACCAGTATGGAGTCACATAGATGGTTATAATGGTGGTTATAGTGGCCTATCACTCTCAGACACACTATACACCATACATCCTATCATCAAATCACATTTTATTTGTCACGTGTGCGGAATACAACAGCTAGACTTTACCGTGAAATGCTTACTTAAGAGCCCTTCCCCAACAATGCAGAGTTTTAAAAAGTAAGAACAATTTGCAAAAAATGAAATGGTAACACAATAAAATAACAATAAGGAGATTATATACAAGGAGTACCATCGTAGACCTATAGCTAAGCTATAAAGATTGAGCAATAAGCACGGGTTCTGATGACCTACTCTTTCCTTAACAGTAGCTCAGTTTGCCTATTATAATATGACTTATACGGTCATTTGTATTTAAAATATCCCTCCCCTCCAGTTCGAGACATATGAGAGCAAGCTGACAGTGTATGCAGAGAGGATAGTGAACCTGACAGTACTGGTGGAGCTGATGGAGAAGAACCCTGACGCGTACAGTGACGCCTACAGGAGGTGAAGGTGCAGATCAAACAGTTGGAGGCTCTGGTACAGCAGCTCCTGGGCTCCATACAAACCTCCACTACCGCCTTTGAGTCTCTGCACCAGCAGGTAACTACCCGAAGACTGTCCCCAACAACTCATCTGGCCACGATGCAGCTATAAACAATGAACATGTCTATTTTTCACTTCAGACATGTATCTTTTGAAGGACTTAAACTTCTGGTCTTATGGTTGTTTATCTGTGTTCTCACAGATCTCCTCCATGGTGGTGGGGTGGTCGTGACCAAGCTGGAGAGATACAATAAGAACCTGGTGTTAGTGACCCGTCGCGAGTACATCAACATACAGCTCAAACTGGAGGAGTGTGAGAAGCGCCACAATGAGATCTTCAACCCCAACATCAGTAAGTCTAAGACTACCTTTATGGTCTATCTATGCACAATCACTTCACCCCTACCTACATGTACAAATTACCTCAACTAACCTGTACCCCCGCACACTGACTCGGTACCGGTACCCCTTGTATATAGCCTCGTTATTGTTATGTTATTCTATTATTTGCATTTCACGGTAAGGTCTACACTTGTTGTATTCGGCGCATGTGACAAATAAAGTTTGATTTGATTTTGAATTGATGGTGATACACACCCACCTCATGCCAAAACATTTGTAGACCATTGCATCTTTGATGTCACTGACTTTACCCTCTTTTCTCAGGGTCCTGAGAGCACGGAGGTATAACCAGAGGCAGCAAGCCCATTGTCAGTCAACTGAATGCCCACTTGAATGCTCGCTTCAAATGGGGAGGCTGGGGGAAAGATTCTAAGCCTGTGCATGGTTCTGAATCTCAATACTGGTACTCTGGGTATAGTGGTGCCTCAATTGTTGACATGAGATTTTACAGTAGCTACAATAATCGTATTTTGAGAACTCCATTTAAACACCAAAGCTTGTCAAGTTGCTGGTATGGAACTGGTAACAACTTCATTGTTCGTGATAACACCCTGTATTATCAATTGAACAACCCATTTAACATGGCCAAACTGAATTTTACTACTATGAACTATGAGTACAGGGTCATTGCAAAGGCTAGCACCAGATTCTCGTATAGTCACTCACCCAATCAGAACCTAGACTTTGCTGCTGATGAGAATGGGCTGTGGGTGACCAATGCTACAGAGGAATCCAAGGGTAAAATGATCATTGCTAAAATTCATGAGCCATCATTTGGTATAGAGGAGTTTTGGGAAACCAGTGTGTACAAACCATCTGTGAGCAATGCCTTCATGGTGTTTGGAGTTTTCTATGCTGTCAGAACAGTTGACATTCACTATGGGGAAATATTTTATACTTATGACACCAAGATAAAACAAGAGAGCTACATGAGTATTCCATTTGAGCGGTTCCAGGACAAGTATGTCAACCTGGACTACAACCCCACTGATCAGAAACTCTACATGTACAACGATGGCTACTATGTCAACTATCATCTCTGGTTTGACAACCAGGCCACTGTAAACACAACACACCCCTTGGTCAGATAAAAGGCATATTGTGGCATCTCTCATATTGAAACTCGTTATACTCAAGTCAGATTTAATCTCTTTTGTAGTTGCTCTGATTATATAGAATATCCGGGCTCATGCTCATCGTGTTGATTTTAAATAAATGGCTTAAGCATTCTCGTTGTGTTCAAGGGTTTACCTTTGATATTCCATCTGAAATAGTACTGTCTTCATTGTATTAAAGTATTATGATTCCGTCATCTTCAGTCTACATCAGCATCTGTATAGTGAGGTGTATACTAGACCCCAGAGTCAGCCAAATGAAGGTCAGTTGTGGCTAATACGCATGATACTGTGTATCTCATATAAAATACTTTAAATGAGTCCCTTATGCTGATAATAAATTCGGTGTCAAACATAAAGTCAGATGCCAATACATTTTCTGTCTCTAGACTGTCTTGTTAATCTTCATGTAGGCCTACTGTAGGTACTAAACAGTCTCACTCACCAACATCACAGAGGGGGTTTGTGATACTGTTTTAGAGGAGAATCTCTCTCAATATGCAGCACATTGTTAGGAATTAATGAACAGTAACACACTTCATTCCTGAGAATACTTAGTCTGCTCATTATTGATATCTAAACATATAGAAAATAAAATTTGTACAATATAATGTGACATTTTGCAAGGATGGGCTACTGCAAAGTCTTGAAAGAACGACATTTGTCTCTTCCTTGTCTTATCTAAAAAATACTATGGTAAAACCATGTTGAACACAGACCGAATCCTCTTTTGGCCTCTTTGGACATTTATTTTGTTAGCAATACTGTATGGATTTGAACTATGGAAAGTGGCTTGAGTGTTAACTATTTAAACGTAGTTTGTGTACAGGCGCGCGATTCAGTCTGCATCGCAGATGATCCGAATCCCGATTGAGCCGACATATGCAGCCCGTGAATGCATTCTCCGCGACAGCAGAAACATTGGCTTTATTAATTGTCAATCACATTATAACGCAGATCTTCAGCACCTATACTTCTTACCAGCATAATCTAAAGTCTCAGGTGGAGAAAAAAAGTTAGCATAATACTTGTGGAATTGTGTGATGGAACTTGCTAGGCTATATCATTGGAATAAGGATGAAAATACTTTATTATACTATGCTTATCTCAACATATAATATCCTGCCACATTGTTGATTGACTAATAGTAAGATCCATTTATGTAGTTGATAATATCAGGTGCCATCTACCATATGCCATCAATAACATGTCTTCATAACTGAAAATAAAATCAAAATCAAATGTATTTATATAGCCCTTCGTACATCAGCTGATATCTCAAAGTGCTGTACAGAAACCCAGCCTAAAACCCCAAACAGCAAGCAATGCAGGTGTAGAAGCACGGTGGCTAGGAAAAACTCCCTAGAAAGGCCAAAACCTAGGAAGAAACCTAGAGAGGAACCAGGCTATGTGGGGTGGCCAGTCCTCTTCTGGCTGTGCCGGGTGGAGATTATAACAGAACATGGCCAAGATGTTCAAATGTTCATAAATGACCAGCATGGTCGAATAATAATAAGGCAGAACAGTTGAAACTGGAGCAGCAGCACGGCCAGGTGGACTGGGGACAGCAAGGAGTCATCATGTCAGGTAGTCCTGGGGCATGGTCCTAGGGCTCAGGTCCTCCGAGAGGGAGAAAGAGAGAATTAGAGAGAGCACATGTGGGGTGGCCAGTCCTCTTCTGGCTGTGCCGTGTGGAAAAAACTGTCCATATGCCCTGTTTCTCATGCACTCCATGTCCACAGAATTTTGTGATCAATACAATTATTAGACAGATTTAAAAATTTGTACTTGAGTATTTTATTACAAGCAAACAAGGATGTCTGCATATAATTCCTCAAGAATTGAAGGTAGTCTCTTAAGAAACAGCAGTAATTATGGGAAGAAGCAAGATGTTTCTCATTAGCTGATAGGAGCGAGTCTTTAAAAACCCAGAACAGATGGACAAGGACCCACACCAGAACACTGGATACAAGATGGTTCTGTTTCTAGTGCTCCTGCTTCTCCTTTGCCCTGCAGTGGCTTGGCTGTTAAGGGACTCTCATTTTCTCCTTCCACTAAACCTTGACAGTTAGAGATACTTCCAAAAAGAGTGCTAGTTTACTACTTGAGTGAGCCACCACTCTGAAGTTCAGTCCAAACTTGTATTTTCCTCCCGCCAATGGAGGACTGGGACTCTGGAAATGTGACTGCAAATGTAGGTGAGTTGGAGCAATGTCTTAGTCATGTGTTTCTTCCTGACATCCCCTTCCCTGCAGACCATGTGGAACACATGCAGCAAGTCACCAAGGATCTAATGCTGGAAGTGGGAATCCAGATAAAATAATTTACTGTTGTATTGTAATGAACACCATGAGGTTTGAGCCCCCTGAACAGGATTGAATCAATATTGCATTTACACACCAGGTTGTAGAGTGATGTTAACAGTAGCTTACTCCAGTTAATGGAACACGTCTTGTAAACCTTAGGGGGGATGCTTGTGTATATTTAACCGAGACCTCATTCACAGTATACCCTACTAGATATCTTACACTGGGACTACTACCTTTGTCTCTCTTGCAGCTGGACAGTTACAAGGGCAGGATTGTGATCTATTTGGCTGAGTTAAGCAACCTGACTATCCGAGTGGAGGTTGTGGAGAGCGGCCCTGATAAGTACATCCGACTGGATTTCGAGCTTCTCAGGATCAAGACGAGAGAGTTTGAATTGTTGGTGACACAGCTGAAGGAATCCCTCAACCCCTCCTCACCTATGTTCGACAGCCTATACACTGAGGTAAATGGGTGATAGGTAGACAGACATAGCAGAATGACTATTAATGACTGTCATTGGCATTATAAATAAGTGACAGCTAATATCATGCGGAAGAAAGAGGAATGTTGCTATATGGAACAAATGACCTATTT
The DNA here is from genome assembly GCF_018296145.1 of Oncorhynchus tshawytscha. Lineage (NCBI taxonomy): Eukaryota > Metazoa > Chordata > Actinopteri > Salmoniformes > Salmonidae > Oncorhynchus > Oncorhynchus tshawytscha. The sequence continues at coordinate 29,350,945 of NC_056436.1, read as the reverse complement.
GTCCTTTGTACACATGCATCCATAGATTCACAACATGACCCTGATTGTGAACCAAGAGGAGGGGACAAACCCAGGTAAACCCAAACCCATTGGTAAGAAACCTCTGTGATGGTAGCATTGTTAACGTATTGTATCATTATTTCAAAGCCAGTAGTTTGTGGATTTGTTTGTCTTATATATTATTAATAGCTATTTATGTTTCCCCCCAGGCTCCTGCAATCATAAAGGCATTGCCAGTGTAGGGAAGCCAGTGATCAGCCAACTGAATGTGAACTTGAATGCGGGTTACAGATTTGGGGGGTGATGGAAGGCTCAAAACCCAATCGTGGCTTTGAATCAATGTATTGGTAAGGTGCCTATAGCAGTGCCTCAGTGCATGACTTTTATCTTTACTCCGGCTATCAAAATCTGGTTTTAAGGAATTAATTTAAACAACATAACTTGCCAAATGGATAGCAGGGTACCGGCAACAATTACATTGTTCATGGTAACACCCTGTGTTACTAGAAAAACAGCCCATTCGGCATGGCTAAACTGAATTTGACCATTAATTCTCTATTTTGCTTAGGTCAGGGTATGACTAGGGTGGGTAATCTAGTTTTCCTATGTATTTGTTTGGCCTGGTATGGTTCCCAATCAGAGGCAGCTGTCTATCGTTGTCTCTGATTGGGGATCATACTAAGGCAGCCTTTTTCCCACCTTAGTTTGTGGGATCTTGATTTTGTATAGTTGCTGTGTAGCCTGCAGAACTTTACGGACGTTTTGTATTTTGTTGTTTTTCGGTGTTCATTTGAATAAAAGTAAGATGTTCGCCTACCACGCTGCACCTTGGTCTCCTCATTCAAACGACGAACGTAACAGAAGATCCCACCACAAACAGACCAAGCAGCGTGGCCAGGAAGAGCAGACATCCTGGATATGGGAGGATATCTTGGACGGTAAGGGATCCTGGACGTGGGAGGAGATCCTGGCCCGGAAAGGATCGCCTTCCATGGGAGCATATGCAGGCAGCGAGGGAGGAACAACAACGACACCGGGGTTCGCAACCATGACGCAAGCATAAGAGGAAGCCCCCCTCCAAATTGTTTTGGGTGGGGAACACGGGGTGGCTGGCGGAGCCAGGTTTCAGACCAGAGCCAACTCCCCACATTCGCTTTAAGGAGCGTGTGACCGTTCAGGCACCATGTTATGCGGTGATATGCACTGTGTCTCCAGTGCGCATTCACAGCCTGGTGCGCTCGGTGCCAGCTCCCCCCGCACTTGCCGTGTGAAAATGAGCATCCAGCCAGGACGGGTTGTGCCGGCTCAGCGCTCCTGGTCTCCAGTACGCCTCTTCGGACCAGGATATCCTGCGCCGGCTCTATGCACCAGGCCTCCAGTGCGTCTCCCCAGCCCGGTACGACCTGTGCCTGCTCCACGCACCCGGCCTCCAGTGTGTCTCCGCAGTCCGGAGCCTCCTGTGAGGGTTCCCAGTCCGAAGCCTCCAGTGATGATCCATGGCCCAAAGCCTCCAGTGATGATCCATGGCCCGACGCCTCCAGTGATGATCCATGGCCCGACGCCTCCAGTGATGATTCATGGCACGAAGCCTGCAGTGATGATCCGTGGCCCAGAGCCTCCAGTGATGATCCATGGCCCGACGCCTCCAGTGATGATCCATGGCCCGACGCCTCCAGTGATGATCCATGGCCCGACGCCTCCAGTGATGATTCATGGCACGAAGCCCGCAGTGATGATCCGTGGCCCAGAGCCTTCAGTGATGATCCATGGCCCGGAGACTGCAGTGATGATCCGTGGCCCAGAGCCTGCAGTGATGATCCATGGCACGAAGCCTGCAGTGATGATCCGTCGCCCAGAGCCTGCAGTGATGATCCATGGCCCGGAGACTGCAGTGATGATCTGTGGTCAGGAGCCTGCAGTGATGATCCATGTCCCGAAGCCTCTAGTGATGACCCAAGGCCCGGCGCCTCCAGTGATGATCCATGACTGGAAGCCTCCAGTGATAATCCATGGCGCGGAGCCTCCAGCGAGGGTTCCCAGTCCGGAGCCTCCAGCGTCAGTTCCCAGTCCGGAGCCTCCAGCGACGGTTCCCAGTCCGGAGTCCCCGGCGACGATCTACGGTCCGGAGTCCCCGGCGACGATCCATGGTTTGATTCCTCCAGCGATGATTCACGGTCCGGAGCTTCCGGTGATGATCTCCACACCAGAGGTGCCACCAAAGTTGGCAGGGCCACGAGCGGAGCGGGGTCTGCGTCCCGCACCGGAGCCGCCACCGAGGGTAGATGCCGACCCGGACCCTCCCCTATAGGTTCATTTTTGGGGACGGAATCCGCACCTTTTTTTTGGGGGACTTTAGAGATCCTTTTAAATCTATATGTTGGTTAGGTCAGGGTGTGACTAGGGTGGATAATCTAGTTTTCCTATTTCTTTGTTTGGCCTGGTATGGTTCCCAATCAGAGGCAGCTGTCTATCGTTGTCTCTGATTGGGGATCATACTTAGGCAGCCCTTTTCCCACCTTAATTTGTGGGATCTTGATTTTGTATAGTTGCTGTGTAGCCTGCAGAAATTTACAGTCGTTTTGTATTTTGTTGTTTTGCGGTGTTCATTTGAATAAAAGTAAGATGTTAGCCTACCACGCTGCACCTTGGTCTCCTCATTCAAATGACGAACGTAACACATTGCCAAAGTAAACAAGGTTGAATTTGGCATAGAGGAGCTGTGAAATATCAATGTGTACAAAGCGTTGGTAGGCAATGCCTTCATGGTGTGTGGGGTTCTCTATGCTACCAGACCAGTAGATGTTTACACAGAGGAGATCTTTTACTCTTATGACATCAAAACAGAGCAAGAGAACTACCATTTGAGAAGTTCTAGGATGAATATATAAACCTGCACTAAACCCTATTGACCAGAAACTTTACATGTACACCAAGGGCTACTATGTGTCTTATAGTGTCACGTTTAGCAAAAACTAGAGCCTCCCTCTGATCTATCGTATTGTGACTGAAATGACTCTCTGACAGCATGGGGCTTTGACTGAATAAATACTCATTACTTTGTCTGATGCACTGACTTGCATTCAAAACTCATGTCCCTTGAATTTCTGAAATAAAATCTAACTGAAGCATTGAATCTGGTTGTGTTGTAGTTCAGTTCATTTTAAGTTGAATTGAAAATTAAAATGTTCATTATTACCATAATGATTAAAATACCCAGCCAACTGTGTCAGATTCCCTCCCATTACCTAAGGCAGTCCAATGAGAAAGAGTATCCCACCCCTTATTTTTTAGTAGAATATGAGTCACTCCGTATAACTAGTACCACAATATGACTCATCCCCAGTATTTATTTTACCTTTATTTAACAAGGCAAGTCAGTTAAGAACAAATTCTTATTTTCAATGACAGCCTAGGAACAGTGGGTAAACTGCCTGTTCAGGGGCAGAACAACAGATTTGTACCATGTCAGCTCGGGGGTTTGAACTTGCAGGTTCCTTGTCCAGCGCTCTAACCACTAGGCTACCCTGCCGCCTCAGTATGATATCAGACCCCTCCCTAGCTTTGGGCTGGGCTGTGGTTTACTCTCTCACACCCTCTCCTCTCATTTCCCCTTCCCCTTCCCAGCTCTCCTCCTTGGGCTGGGGCTTCCGCCTTGCTCCTCTGTAAGCAAGCCCTCCCCTGGGGTGGCCCTCCTCTTTGTGCTCCAGCGAGAGTCTGGGTCCAACTGTTACTGAGGACCAAATCAGAGCAGATTAGACTAAGCTGGCAGGGTGAGGCCACATAGCATCCATTCACTGCATGTACAACAATGAACCATGCACATTGTTTTATTCTTACGGTTTCAGGTCATTGTTGTACAAATCCATTGACTAATTAAAATGTGGATACAACATTATACTGTAATAAATTGCCAAATCTATCTGAAATAGAAAAAAGGTCTGAGAACAACAGCAAGACTAAAACAGAACAGAACCGAATATTTTTTATAACTAAACCAAGATAGACAACAGTCTGTCGTTTTCAAGGGGAACAAATGACCCATAGTGGGCAGAACACACAAGGAGGGGGCAGAGCCAAGCACGAGTTAGCGAGATCCCATTGGTGCGTTTTAGCATAATCTGCATATTTCCGTTAAGAAACGCCTACTCTCTGAAGTGTGCGTGTGCAATAACTCGATTCGCTTTTGCTTTTGCAGTCCTTCTAAACAACGCGATTTTAAAAAACTTTTGCAAAGGCCAAAGTGTACAAACCGTAGTCCACTCTGTTCATAACATATTGTAGTTTTGCGAAAAGAAAACAGTATTGAATGTCGGCCAAAATCCATCTCGTTCCATCTTCTCCCACTGCGCGCCAGTGTGTTTCCCCTAAGCGGAAACGCCAAGCGGATGCTTCACGTTTATACATCCAGTAAAATATCTGTCTCATTGTTCTATCTGACAGCTCCGTCTCTTTAAATATAGCATCTGTCAGGATGAGACCACCTTACATAATTTCAAGCCAATAGGCAGCCTCGCTAAACTCTCCTCCTCTTCCTGATATCTGTGCAGAGGGAGGCTGCTGAGGACGAAGGCTGCTGCTGGGGCAGTGGGTCTAGGGGGCATGCTCTGATCACATCAGGTAGGATATATGTGTGCATGTGTTGTCTGTCGTGTGGCGACCAAGATGAATGTATGATGCAAGCATGTCTATCCATTGCAGACAAACAAATGGGATTATTGTATTGTTAATATTGTATATTCTGGTTTGTCTCTACGCTGACAATGTTTGTCGTTAGTATCAAGGATATTGGTGCATGTAACATGGAAATACTGCAGGAGGCGGACTGATTCTCAACAACAGACACACTATGACTTCTCCTCATTAGACTGTATGAGGAATGATAAAGAGTGTATGTGAGTGGGATACAAAACTAACCCCATGTCACAATGATAGACAATGGTAAGGCATCAGCACATTTTCATAGTGCACTTGTGTGGAATACTAAGAGCTACTATGATTGCAATACATTAGCATTTATAAATCATCTGATAGGGATCTGCCCACAGCGTTCGTACAGTAACATGTACCCACAGGGCAAAGACGTCGATATTTCAACGTTTAGTTTTGATTTACATTTGGTTCAGTAGTCAACTAACGTAAATTCAATGATAAATAAACAACAACAAAAATCACTGTCATTGGATTTAAGTTAAAAGTTTGGTGGAAAAAAAAGAAGACAAAATGCCCTTAGGTTGATTTATTTTTTTCCAAATCTATTCAGTTTTCCACGTTAATTCAACATAAACACAGATTTGTTTTTAGATTAAATTTAAAAACATTTTTTTGCAAATGTATTAAAAATTAAAAACAGAAATACCTTGTTTACATAAGTATTCAGACCCTTTGCTATGAGACTCAAAATTGAGCTCAGGTGCATCCTGTTTCCATTGATCATCCTTGAGGTGTTTTGACAACTTGATTTGAGTCCACCTGTGGTAAATTCAATTGATTGGGCATGATTTGGAAAGACACACCTGTCTATATAAGGTCCCAGAGTTGGCAGTGCATGTCAGAGCAAAAACCAAGCCATGAGGTTGAAATAATTATCTATAGAGTTCTGAGACAGGATTGTGTTGAGGCACAGATCTGGGTAAGGGTACCAAAACATTTCTGCAGCATTGAAGTTCCCCATAACACAGTGGCCTCCATTTTTAAATAGAAAAAGTTTGGAACCACCAAGACTCTTCCTAGGGCTGGCCACCTGGCCAAACTGAGCAATCAAGGGATAAGGGCTTTGGTCAGGGAGGTGACCAAGAACCCAATGGTCACTCTGACAGAGCTTCAGAGTTCCTCTGTGGAGATAGGAGAACCTTCCAGAAGGACAACTATTTCTGCAGCACTCCACCAGTCAGGCCTTATGGTAGAGTGGCCAGACGGAAGCCACCCCTCAGTAAAAGGCACATGACAGCCCGCTTGGAGTTTGCCAAAATGTGCGTAAAGACTCTCAGACCATGTTAAACAAGATCGGCCTGAATGCCAAGCGTCACGTCTGGAGGAAACCTGGCACATCCCTACAATGAAGCATGGTGGTGGCAGCATCATGCTGTGTGCATGTTTTTCAGTGCCAGGGAGACTAGTCAGGATCGAGGCAAAGATGAACAGAGCAAAGTACAGAGAGATCCTTGATGAAAACCTGCTCCAGAGAGCTCAGGACCTCACTCTGGGGGCGAAGGTTTACCTTTCAACAGGACGACAACCCTAAGCACACAGTCAAGACAACGCAGGAGTGGCTTTGGGACAAGTCTTTGAATGTCCTTGAGTGGCCCAGCCAGTGCCTGGACTTGAACCCGATCCAATGTCTCTGGAGAGACCTGAAAAAAGCAATGCTCCCCATCCAACCTGACAGAGCTTAAGAGGATCTGCAGAGAAAAATGGGAGAAACTCCCCAAATACAGGAGTGCCAAGCTGGTAGCATCATACCCAAGAAGACTCAATGCTGTAATCGCTGCCAAAGGTGCTTCAACACAGTGCTCATTAAAGGGTCTGAATACTTATGTAAATGTAATTTTGTTTCTTTATTTTTTTTTATAAATTAGCAAACATTTCTTAAATCCTGTTTTTGCTTTTGTCACTATAGGGTGTGTGTAGATTGATGAGAAGAAAAAAAACAATTTAATCAATTTTAGAATAAAGCTGCAAAGTAACAAAATGTGGAAAAAGTCAAGGGGTCTGAATACTTTCCGAAGGCGCTGTAAGTACTTTGAGTCATCCTTCCTCCTCACCACCCCTGCAGCACTGACAGTGTTTATTCATCAGCAATAGTACCAGAGCTGCACACTCATACTCACTTCCTGTGCTCTACTGAAGTAAAAACTGAACTCTCTGATGACCCAGGTTCGTATCATCATGCTTGAAAACAAAGACTTTAACCTTCAAGTGGAGGAGGATAACCCCCCAGTGAGCCGACTAACTGCTGCCAGAGATGAGTCTCACTGCTGATAGGACCAGGGAGAAAAGGTGAGACACTCCACATGCTTATGATCTGATGAGGAGGCTGGTGAGGGGAGAATGGCTCATAATAATGGCTGGAATGGGGCGACTAGAATGGTATCAAACACATGGTTTCCAATGTTTGACACCATTCCATGTATTCCATTCCAGCCATTATTATGAGCCCGTCGTACAACTGACTAGGTATCCCCCTTTCCCTTCCTCCCTCCCCAATTACAGTGCCACCAGCTGCCTGTAAGGGGAGAGGAACAGAAAGTCTATTATTGGTCACATTACTTTCACTTTACTCTCAGTTTCATGCTTTGCTGTCATGTTTTTCTCAGACAAGTGACTAGTTAAGGGATTTACTGTAGCCCTGGGGAAATCTTGGCTTTTGGTAGTTAACCATCTCTGGAAGATTTGATCAATTATTCTCTGCCATCGTAAGGATTATTCTTAGGAACTTCCCTTAAAGAGAGGAACGTCTTAGCGGTGGCTGGTCGTGTTATGACTCCTCCTAGGACATACAGGTCTGTGTGATTCCGTATAGCTCGGTACACTCTTGTGTGGCTGCTAGGCCCGTCTGGATCTCCACAGTGCAGAGCCAGGACAGCCATGGCCAAGAGAGACTACCTGGTGGAGGCAGCCAAGCAGATCCGAATGGCTCTGGACAGGGAGGTCAGTGAAGACTATGAAGCTGCCTTCAGCTACTACAAGAATGGGGTTGACCTGCTGCTCAATGGAGTTCAAGGTACAGTGGTAATCTACTGTACTCTAGAGTATTCTGTCAACATGCAGGGTTCTGGTTAGGGTGATATTGAATAGAGCAGGTTAAGGAGCTACAGACTTTAGCTACTCAACACAGTGAGAATAAGTCATGTGACATGAAACAGGAACATGTGGATTTATCTGCTCATGATTCATCCATTGTAAAGCAGAATTAAATCATTCCTATGAAAAACAGGAAGTCAGGAAGCCAAGGTCAGAGAACGATATCCATACTGGTAAAGCATGCCGGATATTCTCTCTCTACTGTGCTAGTGAAGTATGTCAGCTATATTCAAACAGAAGCGTTTGAATGATGAGGTTATTTCAAGTTTCAGTTTAGTGGAGTGAGGTTTCTCCATTGTGTGAGAGGGAGGGAACTGAGGTCTGATGTAGTTGGTCTGTCTTCCAGTGGACCCTAACAAGGAGCGCCGGGAGGCAGTGAAGAGGAAGACTACTCAGTATCTGAAGAGGGCAGAGGAAATCTTTATCTCCCACCTGCAGGACAACCTGGGGAAGGGGAACTCTCACTTAGGGGTAAGAAGATGACCTTTGAACACTCATTTTGACAAAATGAACATTCCATAATACTGTGCAAATCTTGTTGATGGAAATCAACCCACTCTGATCATCCATGTTACTCAGGGAACTGGACACTCATTTTCCAGCTTTTTACTCCTGTGTTGATTTATATGTCTCGTCTGTTTATTGAAGAAGTGGTTAAGTGCTAATCTTCCAGTTAGCACCTCTCTGAATCATTTCCTTCTGGGAAATCCTGAGTCACATCCTCAAAGCAACCAGTATGTGCTGCTTATAGCCTCTCTCTAGAGATGGGCTACAGAACAGCACAATAACTCCATCTCCCTCTGTTACACTACACCCGACCCGGGCGAGAAGATCACATTTGCCAGGATGCCTCGCACTGGCCGGCTGGGCGCTCTCTCTCCCCCTCTCTCTTATGCAACATGCTAATATCTGTTTGAAGATTGTAACTAATCCTTGAGTAGAAGCAACATTTCAGATCTGAATTAAACACAAAGACACGTGTCCACATCGCTGTTATCTGTCCTGTACTGATTTGTGATCTCTTTTTATCACCAGGGTTACAGTAGTCTGAGATTCCGGCCAATCAGACACCTGAGCTGCCCAGTGGAGGATCTGGAGATGTGTAAAGTGGTGGGGATCATCGATAAGGTAAGGATGTTTTTACACTCACTGCTCTCAACCAGACATGGGTACTATAACGTTTTGTTAGACTGATGATACTCTCTTGAACAGACATCCTGGCTGTAGTTAACCCTTTATTAACCAAATCACATTTTATTGGTCACATACACATATACCATGTCTTATAGATCCAGTGACAACCATGATGCTTACCTAAGCAAATAGTACCTTGTCCTAAAATGTCACAACCATCTAATAACATACTATGTTCTATTTAAACTAAAATAAAATGTACGTCTTCTCCCCAAGGTTCTGATTGTCCAAAGCCTGATTACAAAGGAGAAATGTGTTGTTAAAGTAAGTACTTACGTCTGAACTTAACACTACCAATACAGTATGTCAGAGGACAGAGTGGCAGACGTGTAGTAGAAACATGCAGCTGTCTATCTGTGTAGATGCATATCCAGTGCACAGATGGCTGTTGTACTGTCTGGACCCCTGCCAGCCATTCTGTGGCAGCCCAGTCAATGGGAATACTCTCAGTCTTGAGTATCCTTCACCATTGATTTGGCTAAAAGCCCTCCACTCTGACCCTCTTAGTGGAAATGCACCTCTGATTTCCGTAACCAGAGAGTTGTTATTGGAAAATACTGTAGCAGGGTCTCTCTAAGGCGCAGGTCTCAGTAGTCTCGTTTACACCTGGCACTATCATGCATCATGTGTCTTGATCTTGTCCCATTCTGATTGTGCCCAGATCTTGAGAAATGTGTCTACATATGATATTAAAATGTATCTTTTTATACGACCACTGTTTCTACATTGTGACCAGATTTCCTGGTCTCTCCCTGTATATAAATTATTTGATGGATATTCTTTCAAAATAATATTTATTTATTTTAAGACACATATTGATGCCATAAGTCAGTAGTGCCACCTGTCAATGATTTTACAGGGTGGGATAATGAGGATTTAAATGGTTTCACTATCCAGATCTGTTTACACGAAAGATATCCAGACACAATGCATGCCTGACTACCTCCGTAAGTGGTCAGGAAGAGCTGATCACAATGTGTCTTTTAATCGTCTACACCTGTCTTAACAATCAGAATGTGGACAAGATCAGGACAAAGGACCCGTGTTAGAACCAGGTATAAACAGTGCTAGAGAAGAGCCCGCTTTTGTTGAGATGAGTTTTTAGATTTCTGTTTTTATCAATTAACTATAGACACAGACTAAGACTAGACAAGAGAACAATGTGTATTACAGTAGAGAAGTTGTATTTTGACCAAGGTAATAGTAACAGCATAGTAATACATGTATTCTATTGCGCCGTGTCCTCTCAGAGCCTGCCCAAGTCGAGCTGGGAGAGCCGGGACCAGCCCACTATCATCCCCCAGGGCGTCCCCTATATGGTGAAGCTGCTGAGGTACTATGTCAGTGAGGATGCTGTGTACCTGCATCTGGAGCATGTTCAAGGTGAGCTGAACACAGCCTCTGCCTGCCAGCCCTGCAGTATGGGAGATGTAGCGGATGCTCTTACCTAGCCTATCGCCATGCAAAGGGAGATTTATGTCCATGGCATAGCTGTGGACCTACAGGTTACATTTTTTGTTGTTGATGGTTGCACTCTTCAGCCATTTTGGGTCAAGGATGCCAAGGAGATTAGCTGAATTAAAATAAAGAAAAACTACTATTGTCTTATGATGTATTGACTTTTCTATGCTCTGTAGGTGGGAAGCTTTTCTCCAAACTGTCCAAGGTGAGGAACGACCGAGCCAAGGAGCACCCAGAATGCTACATTCCCAGCCAGCACAGGATCAAACTGAAGAACAGCTACACCTCCCCTACCATCAGCTCAGACTACCAGCAGAATGACAGAGGGGACACAGGGGCAACCCCTCTCCTGGAGAGGGAGAACGAGGAGAGCCCAGACACAGACTCCCCTGCATCTTGGCATGAGGCTCAGCATCGTCTGGAAGGCTGTAGGACCCACTCCTACTGCGAGGAGACAGGCTGCCTGCAGAACAACTCTAGGTCTACAGAGCTACAGTCCTCTTTATCTGGGCCAATGAGGACAGACATCAGTCCCCATATCCATCTAGCATGCCACAGTCAGTGTTTGCACTCTGAATCTCAGGACAAGCCTGCTCTTCCTAGTCATCTGTGCATCAATCAGGTTCCTGATGTCACCTCTGAGCCTTCTGGGAAGGCCACTGGAACAGAAAAAATTGAATCCAGTTTGGATTTTGACGTGGTGTGGAAGGCTGCTGATCTGACACAGAATTGTGAGAGTGACTCCGATATAGCTGCAGGTAAACATGTACTTCAAACAACTCAGACCTCTTCTGGTGGGACAGGGTCAACAGTGAACTTGAAGAATCATTCTATCAGTTTGTATTCACAGAAAAGTTATGTTCCCCTCCATAATCAAAGCCAGGCTAGTGAGATGGCAACTTTGACCTCCTATGGCTCTCACCAAGGCAGTGTTTCAGGTGGAGACCTTGAGAACACTCTGGGTGTAGAGCTATCCACACACCAGGAGAGAGGGCAGGAAGAACAGGTAAACCGTCACACTACTGAAAAGAGCATTGTGAACTTAGTAAGCAGGGACACAGAGACTTCCCAGCCTGGCAAAGCTGTGTGTCCCTCTACAGTAGACGAGCTGAAGGTCATGAGGACATCCTCAGGGATCTCTCACCCCCCTTCCCTGCCTCACTGTCTCAGTGCTGGGACACAGCAGGGGAACCAGGCAGGCATCTCCCTGGCCCTCACAGGGGAAAAGTATCATGTGGGGCCTCCTTGCAGAGAGCCAGGGGAGGAGGTGGAGGAGGGCTGGGAGCTGAGCCCTTTGAGTAAGGACATCCCCCAAGGGAAAGGATCACTGTGTGACCCCAACACCACTGGCCCCACAGGGGCCTCCCCACAGTGTCGGAAGGAGGACATGAATGCTTTCCTGAAGTCAAATGGATCAGATGGACAGGGTCAGGATCAGATCATTGAGGTAGAAGGCTGGTGCCACCAGCCCAAGTTCCCAGCCAAGGCCTCCAGAGGGAGAGATGGGGTCAGGCAGGGCTGTTGGGGGCTGCCTGAGGCAGAGGTGTGTCTGTTGGGAGCTCAGATCCTCCTGGCCCTGGAGAGTCTTCACCAGCAAGGTGTCATGTGCCGTGACCTCAACCCAAAGAACATCCTGCTTACCAGCATCGGTTAGTCACCTAAATCACTTTAACTCCGTACGGTCTCAGTTTTTGGCATGAGTTGAGTCTTGAAAACTCAACAAACTTTGATTGTGACATATTGTCATGTTTCTCAACAGGAAAGGTCTGCCTGACATTCTTTGGCCAGTGGAGTGAAGTTCAGTCAGAAACCAACTCTGAAGCTATGGACCAGATGTACTGTGCCCCAGGTGGAAACACAGCAGTTCCACATATGGCTGCTACCCTAAAGTGCCTTCTAGTGTTATTATATATCAGACATTTAGTTTGAGCCAACAAGAAACCTGTTAATAACAGTTCTGTTTGTTGTTTGTCAATAGAGATTGGAGGTGTGTCCAAAATAACAGAGGCTTGTGATTGGTGGAGTCTGGGGGCATTGCTATTTGAACTTCTTACAGGAATGGTAAATAACATTTGTATTGAATAATCCTTTGAAGAAAAAAAGAGGCCAGAATCTTGCCCTCCGTCATAGTAAAGTTTTTTTTCAATCCAAATGTGTGTATGTATATTGATTAGAGTGCTGCCAACCTATCTGTTGATAGTATCTGTGTTGGTACCATTATCAAGTCCTTGTTGAAACTGTATGCCTGTTCCTGTGCCTCCAGCCCCTGTGGCAGTTCCACCCAGCCGGGGTACATTCTCACACCCAGCTTCTGATCCCAGACCAGCTGAGTACTGCAGCTGCCTCCCTGCTCACTGAGGTAAGGCCTGAGTCCCATTACACACATGACTGGTAGTGTAAATACCGTAGACATATACACACATGCTGCTAGCCTGCAACCACAGATACACACAGCCACACACATTGCACAAACTCAAATTGGCTTTCTGAATGAGTGACTATTGTGTGTTCCACAGCTTCTGCAGTTTGACGCTGGTTATCGTTTGGGCTCTGGAGGCGGTGGAGTGAGTGACATCAAGTGTCACCCCTTCTTCAAGGGTGTCTCCTGGAAGGCACTGAGCAGTTAGGTCAACAGACTGTCTGCAGCCAAGTGAAGTTGGGCAGCCACTGCCCCCTTGTGGCTAAAATAATTGAAACCCCAGGAGCTACTTCCTGAGCATCTTGTTCTTCCCAAAGAATGAGAATTAGAAGGGTAATTCAGAGCAATATGCACACAGCCAACATGTCAGCCCTGCAACAACCAAACTCCTGCCTGCAGTGTTCTCTTTGTAACAACCATGTTTGAATAATAGAGGCTAGTGTAAACATAGTAGGGCAAAATGTACTCCTGGGTGACTTTTGGGGTATTTCTGTTGTACAAATGACATGCAATGCTACTGTTCACATCCATGCATAGCATCACCAAGTATGGAAACGGATGTTTTTCATTGTCAAACACTTACTACACAAATACTTTTTGGTCAGCCAATGGCTGTGATAAACAGCGTTGACAATAAGGTTAGTAAAATGAAGCAATGCATCTGTGCTGTGTTAGTCTTTAATACACTCATGGTCAGCCTTTTTTCTGGTCATCTGTACATAGCCTATATCAGGGTTTCTCAAGCTCAGTCCTGGGGCCCTACCTGGGTGCACGTTTTGGTTTCTGGCCTAGCACTACACAACTGAATCAAATAATCAAAGCTTGATCAGTTGGTTATTTGAACCAGCTGTGTAGTGCTAGGGCAGAAACCAAAATGTGCACCCAGGTAGGGCCCCAGGACCATTTCTACCACAGCTCAGACAGTCACTTCCTGACTTGTAAGTGATGTGGTGTGTTCTCAGTCTCTAATGTTTCCATTTCTTTTAAAGCTTCCAAGGCCTGGCAATATCTATTTTACACTACACACCAGCCACTTGGTTTCTGAATTGTTCTTATCGTCAGTCATTGAGCGCATTCTGTAAAAAAGGCAAGTGTCTGTGTAAACAGAAAACAAAAAGCATAGTTTTTAAACTTTGAAATCTGGTTTTTAAATAGTTTTTTTACACAGCATAAACATTAATTTAAGAGTGCGTGAATGAGATGACTGGGTCCTGACATTTCAGTGTAACAAAGCATCAACCTGTACCATGAACAGTCCATCTTCTGATAGGCTACAATTGTTATTGTACATGAAAAATACTTTTTGCCATTTATATTACAATTATTGTAGGTAGAAAATAGCAAATGGTGCTTTGAGATGTACAACACCCACTCCCTGCCCCAGAAACACAACATTTAGCATAAATTATTTCACAATTTCAGCCCATGCACCTTTTGGTCTATTCAAGTATCCCTTTTCCTAGTTAACCAACACAAAACGTCTGCAGTTTAGGTTAATCAGGCAGGTATAGCTGCTGCGTGTGAAGGTCGGTAGATTGGTTTGTTTAGCCATTGACTGGGGAGGCTGGCTCACATGTCCAGTAGCAGCACTCTGGGATCTTCTACCACAGTCTTGATCTTACGCAGGAAGGTGACCGCCTCTCTGCCGTCGATGAGGCGATGGTCGTACGTCAGAGCCACGTACATCATAGGGCGGATCTCCACCTGCAGCAGAGGAAGAGGAGCTTCAGAGACACTGCTTCCTGTCTCTATTCCACAAACTAAAGTCCTCTCACGGTCAACTGCATTTATTTTCAGCAAACTTAACATGTTTAAATATTTGTATGAACATAACAAGACAACTGAGACATAAACGGAACAAGTTCCACAGACATGTGACTAACAGAAATGGAATGTGTCTCTGAACAAAGGGGGGGGTCAAAAGTAACAGTAAGTATCTGGTGTGGCCACCAGCTGCATTAAATACGACAGTGCATCTCCTCCTCATGGACTGCACCAGATTTGCCAGTTCTTGCTGTGAGATGTTACCCCAGTCTTCCACCAAGGCACCTGCAAGTTCCCGGACATCTCTGGGGGGGGTCCCAGACGTGCTCACTGGGATTGAGATCCGGGCTCTTCCTGGCTATGGCAGAACACTGACATTCCTGTCTTGCAGGAAATCACATACAGAACAAGCAGTATGGTGTGGCATTGTCATGCTGGAGGGTCATGTCAGGATGAGCCTGCAGGAAAGGTACCACGTGAGGGAGGATGTCTTCCCTGTAACGCACAGCGTTGAGATTATCTGCAAGGACAACAAGCTCAGTCCGATGATGCTGTGACACACCGCCCCCAGACCATGACGGACCCTCCACCTCCAAATCGATCCCGCTCCAGAGTACGGGCCTCGGTGTAACGCTCATTCCTTCGATGATAAACGCGAATCCGACCATCACCTCTGGTGAGACAAAACCGCGACTCGTCACTGAAGAGCACTTTTTGCCAGTCCTGTCTGGTCCAGCGACGTTGTTGCCGGTGATGTCTGGTGACGACCTGCCTTACAACAGGCCTACACGCCCTCAGTCCAGCCTCTCTCAGCCTATTGCGGACAGTCTGAGCACTGATGGAGATTGTGCGTGTTCCTGGTGTACCTCGGGAAGTTGTTGTCATCCTGTACCTGTCCCGCTGGTGTGATGTTCGGATGTACCGATCCTGTGCAGGTGTTGTTACACATGGTCTGCCACTGTGAGGATGATCAGCTGTCCATCCTGTCTTCCTATAGCGCTGTCTTAGGCGTTTCAGTCCAGGCATTGCAATTTATTGCCCTGGCCACATCTGCAGTCCTCATGCCTCCTTGCAGCATGCCTAAGGCACGTTCACGCAGATGAGCAGGGACCCTAGGCATCTTTCTTTTGCCGTTTTTCAGAGTCAGTAGAAAGGCCTCTGTAGTGTCCTAAGTTTTCAGAACTGTGACGTTAATTGCCTACCGTCTGTAAGCTGTTATTAACGACTGTTCCACAGGTGCATGTTCCATTAATTGTTTATGGTTCATTGAACAAGCATGGGAAACAGTGTTAAAACCCTTTACAATGAAGATCTGTGAAGTTATCTGGATTTCTACGAATTATCATCTTTGAAAGACAGGGTCCTGAAAAAGGGACGTTTCTTTTTTTGCTGAGTTTATGATAAGGAGTTCTCCTGAGATATGAATCTACAATATATGGAGTAAAAAAAAAAAAGTCTACAGAACAGAGCCAACCTTGCCCTCGATGGCCACTGGCCTCTCGAAGATACCATGCATTCCCAGGATGGCAGACTGCGGAGGGTTGATGATGGGTGTGCCAAACATGGATCCAAACACGCCACCGTTGCTGATGGTGAAGGTTCCTCCATCCATGTCCTCCACGGCCAGCTCATTCTTACGAGCCTGCAATCAACATCATCAACTTAGAGAATGCACAAAGACCAAACATAAAGTACAGCGAAATCCATGTTATCCTACCTTCTCCCCCAGCTCGTTGATGGTCTTTTCAATGTCAGCGAAGTTCATTCCCTCCACTCCACGGATGACAGGCACCACCAAGCCCTGGGAGACAGGACACATTAGATATTCTGAGTTTTGGTTCATGTACAGTACCAGTCAAGTTTGGACACACCTACTCATTCAAGGGTTTTTCATAATTTTTTACTATTTTCTACATTGTGGAATTATAGTGACGACATCAATACTATGAAATAACACATTTGAATCATGTAGTAAACAAAAATAAGTGTTAAATTATGATATATTTTATATTTGAGATTCTTCAATGTAGCCACCTTTAGCCTTGATGACAGCTTTGCACACTCTTGGCATTCTCTCAACCATGAGAGAGGAATGAGGAATGCTTTTCAACAGTATTGAAGGAGGTCCCACATATGCTGAGCACACGTTGGCTGCTTTTCCTTCACTCTGCGGTCCAAACCATCTCATTTGGGTTGAGGTCGGGGGATTGTGGAGGTCAGGTCATCTGATACAGCATTCCATATTTGGATTTGTTTAACACTTATGGTTACTACATGATTCCAAATGTGTTATTTCATAGTTTTGATGTCTTCACTATAATTCCACAATATAGAAAATAGTACAAATAAAGAAAAACCATTGAATGAGTAGGTGTGTCCAAACTTTTGACTGGTACTGTATATTAGCCCTGTTGTAAAAGTGTTCAATGTGAGTAGCCAACCATCGGCATTACCTTTGGTGTTGCTACAGCCACACTGATGTCCACGTAGTCCCTGTACACAATCTCTTTGGTGGTGTCGTCAATGACTAAAGATAAACGGTATGAAAGTGATGAACATTTTAAATACTAATAAACTTGAAATCAAATCTAATTTTATTTGTCACATGCTTTGAATACAACAGGTGAAATGCTTACTTTACAAGCCCTTAACCAACAATGAGGTTCAAGAAATAGAGTTAAGAAAATATTTACTAAATAAACTAGTCATTTTTTTAAAATAAAAAGTAACACAATAAAACTACAGGGGCTACTGGTACTGAGTCAATGTGCGGGGGTACAGGTTAGTCGAGGTAATTTGTACATGTAGGTAGAGGTAAAGTGACTATGCATAGATAATAAAACAGTGAGTAGGAGCAGTGTAAAAACAAGGGGGGGGGGCATTTGATTAATTGTTCAGCAGTCTTTTGGCTTGGGGGTCGAAGCTGTTAAGGAGGCTATTGAACCTAGACCTGGCGCTCCGGTATCACTTGCCAGGTGGCCATTTGAGAGTACAGTCTGCTTTGGCTTCTATGATTCACTTCCTTGAAGCATACAGCGTTTTTGTGTCTGTGGGGAGGTGGCCCACAGACAATTTTACGAGTGAAAATTAACCACTTCTTGACTGTGGCTAGTTTAAATAGGCCAGAGAGGCATTGGTGGAGTACACACTAAGCACGGTTGTCTATGTAAATCTCGTTCCTGTTCTTAACCAATTAACCACATACGCCTGATACCAGTGGATACAAAATGTGTGTTGCCTTAGACTGATATGACAAGTAAAGTAACTTCTCAGAAAGAAGAGCCCACCTCCGTTGACGGCAGGCTGTTCCATCAGAGCATATGCTGAAGCCTTGACAAATGCAGACATGAAGCCCAGCTTGATGTTGTGTTTCTTCAGGAAAGCGTCTTTGTAGGCCTTCCTCAGCTCACTGATGTTGCTGTGGAGAAAATTAGGCTCTCATATCGATCGCAAACATTCATTACACTCAATCTTTTCAACCAAACTTTAAAAAACAACTAATTTTTTCAGTAAAAGTTCAGCTTCTCCAGGTCATGGTGATCAAGTGCTATTGACACTGGGCTAATGTTTCACCATCGCTCATTTCTCCTCTGTATGATGAAAAAGGCCTCTTGTATCTCTTTTTATGTTTGTTTTCCTGTCTCTAACCTGGTTTAAACTCTAAAGTTTCTTCGCTAACGGCATTAGCCTCTCCCAAGGCACTGAGAAAGGAGAAAAGCGAGAAAAATCTTCACTTTCCAAAACCCTCTAAATCTTACTGGCCTGTCATAAAAACCCATATCGGTTGGGGCAGCTCGTCCACTCAGAGCGCAGGTCTCTGTGGGCCCCAGTAGAAGCTCTGGTCTCCTGGTCTGACTGCTCCTTCGGCTATAGATGAGCCCAGGCCTGGAAGTCTTCTTCCAGACCATCAATGCCAATTCAAATAGGATGCAGAGAAACCCCTGAATAGCTGAAAGCTGACACCCCACATTTTCAATGGAAAATAAATCCTCAAAGTGTAATCTTTAGTACAGGGGTCATTTCCTTGTAAATTAATAAAGCCCCTGTTTTAAGAAATCTTATCTTTGTTTTCACCAATATTAGGACCAAATATTTACATTCCATCATTTAAGAGGAGATCTGGCTTCAAAAAGCGTATCCCATTGAGCAGATTCCAATCATTATCTGTATGGCCTCAGCTTGAATAGCATTTCTTTACTTCTGACTTTACTTTATCTAGACACCTTTATTTTAGACAGGACATATAATCCCTAATATAAATGTATACATTTATATAAGTGAATCTGTTGTACTGAAAGTGTAGTGGTAATTTTTAATATGTTCTGGGTGAGTAATCAGCTCCTTTAAGACCCATTTCCTATCTAATTATGTTACTAGAGATAGGGCTTGATTATGTAGGACAGCTATTCTGTTATTGCCTACCTCATGTCGACCTCATTAAATGTTGTCAACATAGCGCAGGTGTTCTGGGCTTCCTTCAGTCTCTGGGCGATTCTCAGACGCATACGGTTCATCTTCACCTGAGACAGAAAAAAAAGAAAATATTGAAAGAATTTTCACAGGAATATTTTACCTTAAGAGAAAACAACACAACAGCTATGCATTCTATCAGACACTGTTTTTGTATAACAACACTATGGTCTGAGCCATTGTGAATATTAAGAATAATGTTCCTTTACGGCAGTATTCCTGATTATGATGCCTCACCCTGTGCTCTGTCCTGACTGGTTTACCCCCTCCATCTGTGACAGCAGCTGGGGCAGCAGGAGCAGCAGTGGGTTTGATGGCTGAAACTGTACCGAACAGACAGGTGAACAGGAGTTGTTAGTGCCACGCCACCTCTTCTTAGCCATTACCAAGTGTCACTGTCAACAGGCAAGGGCCAAGTGATTTATGGAAATAGGATAATCAACAGTAAACACTGGACAGGTTAAATACTTCTCACTTGACATTGAGTTCATTGAGTGGCTGACAGACTAACCTGGTGTGGCAAAGATGGCAGCTCCTGGGACGGGTGGCACTGGGGGCATAGTGGTAGGGATGGGGCCCACTGCAGAGGGAGCAGGAGAGGGCGTTGTGGCTGCATCATGGGGGGGTGGAGGAGCGGCTACTACTGCTGCTGCTGGGGCCTCTGCAGCTTGGGCAGCAACAGCTGAGGAGAGAAAGGTATAAGAATGCATTAGGCAATAGCAATGTGTTTACTTTGTAGGTATGTATAATTTGTAAGTATAATCTAATAGCTCTGTAAACACAACATCTCCCATGCGTCTTGAATTTAGAAGATTTTTTATGTGGTCCTACCATAGACATAAACTCAGTGGTAAACTCAGTGGTACTGACCTCCTTTCCGGAGTTTGAAGAGAGCCTGTCCTCCCTCGACCTTCTCCCCATCAGGGACCAGCAGCTCCTCAATCACCCCAGCAGCAGGAGACGGCACCTGCACGGATGTCTGTGGAGCGAGACAAAACATCAAGGACCATGCATGATACATCAAACTTTCCGTGGGTCTGTTATTCTAACCATCTACAGTTAACAGTTAGTTTACTATAAAAGGCTGTTGTGAAAATGGCAGTTCAAAGGGTGATTCAGCGACCATTAAATACCTTGTCCGTCTCAATTTCGCAAACCACCTCATCCTCTTTGACAGAATCACCAACCGCTGTAAAGAGAGAGTTGCATTAAGCGTGGCAAACAGAAATATCTACCTGGCTGCAACCAGGTAGATCTGAATGAGCACAAGAATCAGAGACAAACATAAGTTACTGTACCTTTCTCCCACCTCACATCCCCCTCCGTGACAGACTCTGCAAATGCAGGTGTCTTTACTGTGATGACTTCATTCCCTAAAAGACAGAGACAACACAATACTGACTTAATAACTCTTGTAGTGTTAACAACTCTTGTAGTGTTACACAGAATCACATTACTGCTTAGATCACAAGGGTCAAATAAACAGATGGGAGTCCAGGCTAATACATACTGCAAGCTACAGATGTCTTGAAGTATCTGATTTGGAAGATGCTGGACCTGGCTTCACATTTCCTACAAATAAAATACAGTAAATACAGAAAGTATAACTGCATAATACAAGGATAAAACACAGCTAAAGCAATGTTTCAATGAGAAGACAGGTCAATGGTGTAGCTATAATACTTACGTAGGGTTATTGACAGTGACACTACAGCTAGCTGACAATCCTGCAGGACAGATGACAGCAGTACTCAGTTCTAGCGCAGAATCTCAAAAGTCCCTGAACAAAAATATAAATAGGCAACATGCAACAATTTCAAATATTTTACTGAGCTACAGTTCATATAGGGCTCCCGAGTGGTGCGGCAGTCTAAGGCACTGCATCTCAGTGCTAGAGGTGTCACTAGACACCCTGGTTCGAATCCAGGCTGTATCACAACTGGCCCTGATTGGGAGTCCCATAGGGCGGTGCACAATTTGCCCAGCATCGTCCAGGTTTGGTCGGTGTAGGCCATCATTGTAAATAAGAATTTGTTCTTAACTGGACTTGCCTAGTTAAATAAAGTTTACATTAAAAAACACAAATTAATTTAAATAAAGAAATTAGTCAAATTCATTAGGCTATGGATTTCACATGACTGATGATACAGATATGCATCAGTTGGTCACAGATACCTTAAAAAAAAAGTAGGGCGGTGGATCAGAAAACAAGTCTATATCTGGTGTTACCACCATTTGCCTCACGCACTGTGACACATCTTCATTGCATAGAGTTGATCAAGCTGTTGATTGTGGCTTGTGGAATGTTGTCCCACTCCTCTTCAAAGACTGTGCAAAGTTGCTGGATATTGGTGGAAACTGGAACACGCTGTTGTACATATCGACCCAGAGCATCCCAAACATGCTCAATGGGTGACATGTTTGGTGAGTATGCAGGCCATGGAACTGGGAAATTTTCAGCTTCCAGGAATTTTTGTACAGATCCTTGTGACATGGGGCCGTGCAGGTGAGGTGATGACGGCGGATGAATGGCACAACAATGGGCCTCTAAACCTCGTCACGTATCTCTGTACATCCAAATTGACATTGATAAAATACAATTGTGTTCGTTGTCCGTAGCTTATGCCTGCCCATACCGTAACCTCACCGCCACCATGGCACAACTTTGAAATCAGCAAACCACTCGCCCACACGACGTCATACGTCTGCCCTGTACGGTTGAAACTGGTATTCATCCGTGAAGAGCACACCTCTCCAGCGGCCATCGTAGGTGAGTATTTTCCTACTGAAGTAGTTTACAACGCCGAACTGCAGTCTGGTCAATACCTTGGGGAAGATGACAAGCATGCAGTTGAGCTTCCCTGTGACGGTTTCTGACAGATCTTTTATTGTGCAAACCCACAGTTTAATCAGCTGTCCGGGTGGCTGGTCTCAGATGATCCAGCAGGTGAAAAAGCCAGATGTGGAGGTCCTGGGCTGGCGTGGTTACATGTGGTCTGCTGTTGTGAGGCTGACTGGACACACTGCCAAATTTGCTAAAACGACGTATAGTAAAGAAATTAACATTACATTATCTAACAACAGCTCTGTTGGACATTCCTGTAGTCAGCATGCCAATTGCACTCTCCCTCAAAATTTGAGACATCTGTGGCATTGTGTTGTGACAAAACTACACATTTTAGAGTGCCCTTTTATTGTCCCCAGCACAAGGTGCACCTGTGTAATGATCATGCTGTTTATTCAGCTTCTTGATATGCTACACCTTTAAGGTGGATCTTGGAAAAGGAGAAATGCTAACTGACAGGGATGTAAACAAATTTGTGCACAAAATTCTAAAGAAATAAGCTTTTTGTGCATATGGGAACATTTCTGGTATATTTTATTTCAGCTCATGGAACCAACACTACATGTTGCATTTATATTTTTGTTCAGTATAAAGAGTTGGGTTCAACTACTGTAATTAACATGCAGTTTCAAAACACTCACCTGGCACAGCCTGCCGTGCAGACACATTGATTCCCTGTCAAAGAGAACAGTAACCTGTTAGCTATCAATATAAAGTCATCATTAAACAACTCAAAATATATATCATATGCATATGTTATATCCCCCCCCCCTTCTAAAACGAGGGAGTGAAAATGCATAAAATCAACAACAGGTGTTTGTTACCAAGGACCATGTGTACAATGTTCACACGAACAGTCTGACAGACAGACTTTGACATACTGTATCTCCCCAGTCAAAGGTCAGTAGTGGGGGAGGGCTACTGCCACGTTGAAAAAAAACTGGGGAACCTGGAACTCTCCGACTACCTAGCGTTCAAGTCAACTGGGAACTAGGAGAAAAACTACCTCCGACTTGGAAAAATAGTTGATTGTTCATCCAAGTCGGAACTCCAAGTCGGAAACTTGGGCATCTTTCGACAACTCAGACCTTGACCTGAACATCACCGACGTGATGATTTGACCTCGTTTTCTTTTTTTCACCGAGTTCACAGTTGTCTTGAAAGCGCCATTAATGCATGCGTGTTGTACCAATCGGTGACTTCAAACCATGGAAACAATGTAGGCATACACTATTATACAAACAGACTGCTAGGGGATAACTAGCTACTATGACTAAATATATAACCAAGGGAAAATAGATTGATAGAGGGCTGTCATCTGTGTATTTGAGAGTTCGACTGGTTTGTTTAATCCAGTTATGCAAAGATTGGACAGTCAATTTGATGTCAAATCTGAATAAAAAAAGAACAGCTTGTTCAAAATATAGCTAGCTAACTAGTCAAAATACAACAGTCTATCATCACAAAAAAATAGCTGTGTGCTAGCAAAACCTCTCAAATGACCTCAACATATCGTAGCTTGGTAACGTTAGATAAATAAACCACTGGTTGGCTAACTAGCCAACTTCGTGAAACCAAATAAAATGTTAGCTATAATCAAATGATATGGGAGATATTGCTTTAGAATTCAAAACCGGGTTGAACCAATGTCTTGCCGGGGAATCGGGTGTCATGCTGTCCTTGGCTTGCAATGTGAAGGCCTACTGCTCAACCGGCGGCGCTTCTACACCTCTCGCTAACCTAGACCTCAACGTTGACAGCAGCATGATGAAGCTCCGCGTGAAAGTTTTCCATGTATCTAATGCCTACCTGACGAAAGACCGAGAGCGAACGACCGAAGTTCCGGGTGAGACACCGGGAGTAGGATAACATGGTGTCTGTAATGACAGCAACCTGTCGGCGGGAGGGAATCTCCTCCCCTTGTAGTACGCCAAAACCTGCTAAAGGCGGAAGCAGTGTGGGAGGAACCAAGAGCCACAACTAAAGAGGGGATTGATCAAAGGGATGTCCCAAAAAAGGATCCACTGTGGAAAAGCTAGTGGCTCAGTGAGTGAAAATAACTTACAATACATTTGCATAATGCATGTTTGATTTTTCCTCATCTATTCCTAAATAGGATTGGATAATTACATAATAAGATTATTCATTTGTATTCTATGTCAGTTTATTAATGTGTAATATAGATTTAAAAAATGGTAGGGCCATTAAATCACTGATAATGTGATATCTAGTCTACACTCAATAAAGTGAGTGCCTATCAGTTCAACACAAATTGTAGCATACAGTTTCTTCTCATTTCATAATCAGTTTTCTTGCAAATTGTCCTCAAACTCACCACTCTGAAATATTGCCACATTATGCCAATACATAGATTTGTTGAAAATGACAAAATAATATCTATTAAACAACTAATATGAGCTCAACTAATTAGTTATATTGAGGATTTGTTTTGAATGATGGGGAAGGCCGTCATTGTAAATAATAATTTGTTCTTAACTGACTTGCCTAGTTAAGTAACGTTGAAATGAAATGTAAAAAAGAATCCTTGGCCTCAGAGTTGAGTCAACTCCGAGGCCACGCCTCTGTTTCTTTTTGATGCATTGACAGTAGCTCCAGCTCTCATCACATTCATTTTCAGTGTATCAACCAGTGTATCAACTCGACTCTACTCCACGCAACAGGTAAGGTGCGCATTCTGTGTGCTCGTTTACTTTGGGACATTCTCAGGATGACAACTAGCCTACATTTCGCAGCTACATCCTTAGTTTCACAACTAAAGGCTATGATTGTTGACCTTATTGTTAGTTGATGTCAGCATTGTCCACATGCAAATTAATTGGTTGCTTATGATTTCACATGCTTATGTTGAATTCTTGACGTTTTTTTTGTGTATATCATTAACTCAGTAAATAAAGGCACGCTTGTTTTGTGTTTTTAGGCAAATCTTAGGCACACTTGAGGCTTATCGATTAAACATTTGACATACAACAACTCTCAATGAGCACTTATAGACTACTTTTCACAACAGATTACAAGCTGCACTGTAACATTTAGTTATGTTTGTCTTGTTTAAAAATATATTAATAACTCTATAATTGATTAACTATAGTTTTATGGATAGTTCTGTCATTTCCATGCAGATGGACGTAGGCTATAGGCTACATTTGCTATTATGTTAGAATATCATGCCACGTTTGTGATTGATCCAAATAAATGTACTTGATAATCATTAATTGCCTAAAGAAAAAGACTCTCCTATTAGATAACCTTACTAAAAAAGTTGTAAGGATGATTCAACAAACGACAGAAAGCGTTTCCATCCAATAAAGAGAAAATAATCCATCCTCAAATTGTAAATCAAGTATAGAGACTACCAGTTCTTCAGTCACTGCCATACACCAGGTAGCCTACACAATGTGCAATGTGTTGTAAATTATACATTAAAGTCGTGCTGTAAGTGGAATATGAATGACTAAGTGGAATATGAATGACTTTTCCAACTTTCTGTAGTCATAGTGGTCATAAGATTATTTGTATTTTTATTTTGTTGTGTTTCTCCCTCCAAAAAAAAGTTATTGCAAAGAAAATGTCCATACTGGCTATAAGGCTATTTACTCACTTATGTAAAACAAAAGATTTATCACATGAGGGCTTGGTGAAATATACATTCATTGTGTGTTGTTTTTATAGAATGCAATTCTGTCATTTGTAATGTGTAATTAATAGTGATTGTGGTAAATTTGATCGATGCATGTTTTTACCAGGAGACATTTTTACTAGCTATCTTAACATGCTGTTATTACAGAGATTAAAGAAATATGCAATAACATGATCCACACATTGGAATAAATCAATTTACAAAGAAACTACAATTGAATGCAAATGAGAGATAAAAACACAAATTAATTTATTTTCCCCTTAATAATATACAGTATCCGTCAAAAGTTTGGAGACACCTACTCATTCAAGGGTTTCTTTATTTTTACTATTTTCTACATTGTAGAATAATAGTGAAGACAACACAATTATGGAATAACACATATGGAATCATGTAGTAACCAAAAAAGTGTTAAACAAATCAAAATATATGTTATAGTTTAAATTCTTCAAAGTAACCACCCTTTGCCTTGATGACAGCTTTGCACACTCTCGGCATTCTCTCCATCAGCTTCATGAGGAATGCTTTTCTAACAGTCTTGAAGGAGTTTCCACATATGCTGAGCACTTGTTGGCTGCGTTTCCTTCACTCTGTGGTCCAATTCATCCTAAACCATCTCAATTGGGTTGAGGTTGGGTGATTATGGAGGCCAGGTCATCTGATGCAGCACTCCATCACTCTCCTTTAAGATCTAATAGCCCTTAGACAGCCTGGAGGTGTGTTTTGAGTCATTGTCCTGTTGAAAAACAAACAATAGCCCCACTAAGTGCAAACCAGATGGGATGGTGTATCGCTGCAGAATGCTGTGGTAGCCATGCTGGTTAAGTGTGCCTTGAATTCTAAATAAATCACAGACAGTGTCACCAGCAAAGCATCCCCACACCATCACACCTCCTCCTCCATGCTTCACGGTGGGAACCACACATGCAGAGATCATCTGTTCACCTACTCTGCGTCTCACAAAGACACGGCGGTTGGAACCAAAAAACTCACAATCTTTGTCCTAAGGACAAATTTCCACCAGTCTAATGTCCATTGCTCATGTTTTTTGGCCCAAGCATGTCTCTTCTTCTTATTGGTGTCCTTTAGTAATGGTTTCTTTGCAGAAATTTGACCATGAAGGCCTGATTCCCGCAGTCTCCTCTAAACAGTTGATGTTGAGATGTGTCTGTTCTTGAACTCTGTGAAACATTTATTTGGGCTGCAATCTGAGGTGCAGTTAACTCTAATGAACTTATCCTCTGCAGCAGAGGTAACTCTGGGTCTTCCTTTCCTGTGGCGGTCCTCGTGAGAGCCAGTTTCATCATAGCGCTTGATGGTTTTTGCGACTGCACTTGAAGAAACGTTCAAAGTTCTTGAATGTACTGACATTTTCCGGATTGACTGACCTTCATGTCTTGAAGTAATGATGGACTGTCGTTTCTCTTTGCTTATTTGAGCTGTTCTTGCCATAATATGGACTTGGTCTTTTACCAAATAATGCTATCTTCTGTATACCACCCCTACCTTGTTACAACACAACTGATTGGCTCAAACGCGTTCAGAAGGAAAGAAATTCCACAAATTAACTTTTAACAAGGCTCTCCTGTTAATTGAAATGCATTCCAGGTGACTACCTCATGAAGCTGGTTGAGAGAATGCCAAGAGAGTGCAATGCTGTCATCAAGGCAATGGGTGGCTACAAATAGATTTGTTTAATACTTTTTGGGTTACTTCATGATTCCATATGTGTTATTTCATAGTGTTGATGTCTTCACGATTATTCGACAATGTAGAAAATAGTACAAATTATGAAAAACCCTCGAATGAGTAGGTGTGTCAACTTTTGACTGGTACTGTAGATTGATCATTTGTGTGTTTTTTCAGAATCTTTTCTTGCCTTTCATATTCTGATTAAATAATACCTTTCATGAGTAAAACTGTTATTCTTTTTATCATTCATATTGACTATGTCCAACCCAAGATGAAAGGGAGACACAACTGTGCACTGCCCTGTGCCTTGAGTTCTTAGAGATTTCTCTTATACATCTGAGGATCTCCAAATAATGATCTAATAACGAGTGGCCTTCGACATTCCATGCTATGAATATGTAGTAACAAGTTTGTTAACCGAGGTAGTGAGTACAAGATCACAGATGAAATGTCAAGTTCTAAATATGAAATGGCAGGATCACATGTGAGGCTATTGCGTTATATTTTCAATTCTTTTGAGTAGCAGTTTATTTCTGTGCATCACCACTTTAAGATGTCATAAGCATAATGGAAGAAGCAGATTATTGTTTCCCACCATGATTATATACATTCAATCAACTCTGTCAAATATAATTGAAGTGGCATGTAATAGAGAAATGAGTGAGCACTGTCTACTAACATTTAGTAACTGAAGTGTTCTGGTGCAAGCCCTCTGCTCTATGTTCTGTTTAACTTGTACTTGTGCGTTCTACTTTCCCCAAAACATAATAATTTGAACCCCAAATATTGTTAAGTGTTGCATACTGTTCACAGATATACCCCGTGCTATAGATGCTGTACTGAATAAGAGATTTATGGTGTATTCAGGTTTTATCCTTTGCTTTTCAGATACCTGCATTTCCAGAGCAGTCTGTGGTCCATTCATCTCATTGTGACTCACTCTAAGGTGTCCCGACACAGCAATAAAAAGGTTCACAGTGGGCATGAACCTAAGCCTTCCTGACCAGAACATGCACAACCCCAGTGACGGCGGTGTGGAGGATGACAAGGCTGAGCTCATGATCCCCTGCTTCCGCAGAAACATGTACGATGAGCCTCTAACCTCATACTCCAATGGATCCATCATTTCCCACCTCCTGCGCAAAACCGTCCAAAACAAGAGGGCTCTGGACGAAAGCCACTTCTACCTACCGACCTCTGCTGTGTCCAGCTCCACCATGGCTGACTCCAGTCAGGAGGACCAGAGCAGTGTCTCCTCCAAGGACAGCACGGCGGAATTTGCATCCCCAGGCAGTCACCTCTCAAACGGAGCCAGCCCTGAGGGGGACAGGCCGCTGAGTGATCACCTCCAGGCCAAGCGTGCCCGTGTGGAGAACATAATCCGAGGCATGGCGGGGTCTCCCAACAGCAGGCTCCATGGGGACAGTGAGAGGGCCGTGTCAGACACCAGGGAGGCTAGAGAGGCCTACAGGGAGAACAAACGTAAACAGAGGCTCCCCCAGCATCAGGAGCACAGTCTCAATGCTGCTGCTCTGGCTATCAGAGGCAGCAGTAGCAGCAGTGGCAGCAGCAGTAAGGATGAAGAGTGCAACAAGCTCAAGGAGCAGCTCCAGAGCATGCAGAGGCTCCTGAGACAGCTCCAGGAGAAGTTCTTGCAGGTTTATAACCAGGAAGACACTGAGCGTGAGAACAGAGATGGCACAGGCACAACCAGCACCGCAAAACATGATGACACCACACCAAGCAAAGAGTCTGGGTTCCGTAAAAACATGGATGAAGAGTTAGAGAGGAAGCATGACGGAGCTAAAGGGGACTGTAAGGACAGAGTGAAGAAAGACGGAAGTTATCTGACACATCAAAAGGAAGGCAAGAACCTACAGGAGACTCTGAAGCATGAGCTCTCCAAAGCGGTGAGTGAGAGTGTAGATATGGTGTTCAAGAAACTCTCCTCCACGGGGCTCAACCAGTCATCCTATCAGCGCATGTGTCACACCCCGGAGAACATCGACTTGGGAGTTGAGAGGAAGGGCCAGGTAGCCTGTAACCAGGAGCAATCACACACTGAGGAGCCAGTCAAACCCCAGGCTCTAGAGTACTACGAGAGCACTGAGCCTTGCAGCCCTGAGGACCAGACTGAGGCTCTGTCTCTTGTGGTCCGTAAGCCGCTCCTAAGCCAGCTTAGCTCAGTTACCCCGACGGTGAAGAGGCCTTACCCCTTACACCATTCTCCATTCCAGTTTAACTACAGCACACCTCTCCATGACAGTCAAATCCTGGAACACCTCCTCAAATACGGGCCCCACACTAATTTCGGAGGTCTCCCATGCGTGACCCCATCCATGGACAGAACCTCCCCAGACTCTGTGGAGCTGCCCTGGGATGCCATCGCCATGAGGTCCAAAGTGACATCCAGCCACCTGACCCACCACCCTCGCACATCAGGCCTAGGACCAGTGACCGTGGACAGTCTGTGTCTCCCTCACGTCAAGATGGAGTGTGGGGACATGCAGAGCATGGCAGAGAGAAACTCCTACATGTCTCTGAATATATCCTTTTACTGGCCTAAAAAATCTCATAGTGTGGTAGTGTTCCAGCTAATATTTGTCAGCATATAGATTTAGTAATGTAGAATTGCATTTACAAGTATATAGTCTATGGATGTATGCATTAAATGTTTCATAGAATATTTTTAAAAAACATAATGACATAGAGCATTATGTACACTGTATTAATAATCCTAGATGTGTTTACTAATATTGAGTTATCTGATATTATGTATTCATTATAAAATCCACTATACAAACTCCCTCTGTTTTGCCTTCCCAGTTGAACAATGATTCGTTGAGGTTCAATGCAGCATGCGCAGTTCCATTAATACAGACTTCAAGGATCATTTTTTCTTTGATCTCGCTAACCCAAAATAAAATTATAGCATCTTCTTTAATCTGAGCAGAGTAATGACTTTAAGTCTAGAAAAAGACAAATAAAAAGGAATACAAGGCTTTGATAAGAATTGTCAGGAACAAAAGCCAATTTTCAAAGGCAGAGAAAGCTTCTGTTTCTGTCCAGGAAACAGTGTTTTTTCAGACTTGAAAAGGTGCAGAATATATTTCTCTATCATCAGTGTGATAGGAGTGCATCTGAAAGGTCAGAGCTGAGTGCCTGTGGAAAGCAGAAGT
This sequence comes from Oncorhynchus tshawytscha, assembly GCF_018296145.1. NCBI lineage: Eukaryota > Metazoa > Chordata > Actinopteri > Salmoniformes > Salmonidae > Oncorhynchus > Oncorhynchus tshawytscha. The sequence continues at coordinate 29,320,463 of NC_056436.1, read as the reverse complement.
GCCTCCCTACCAGAACACTTGTCTTCTTGAGTATATATTGGATACATACACAGCCATCAAAAGATGTGTTTATACACACAAAAAACATTCCAACAATAAATATAATCCAGTGAGAGTATATTCAATGACACCACTCTGCATTTTATCATGATTATGATCACTTTAATCATAAATTAATATAATCACATTGTCAAACGAAACATGAATAATTATTTCCCATAATCATTATGATAGAAACAGGCTAATAGTCCCCTGCTGCTGTTGTTAAGCATTGTTTGATCACTGGATACGTTAACGGCACATCACAGGTAAACTGTTGTAAGCCAACTCCTGCGCCATATTTCTTTTTCACCTCTACTGAACAACTCTAAGTGATGTGAAGATTGTGCCCGTGGTCAGAAGTGGTCATTGTCATTAGTTGTAAGGATTTGGAGAAGAATTGTATTAGGCTCTCTGAGGATATGCTTTATCTTTACTGTACAAAGAGCTGTGGTTCTCTTTGAACAATTTCTCATCAATCTTTCATTCCAACTTCCTTATTTCAAAGGTTGTATTCCCTAATAAATGTATAGTGTGCTGTGACCTGCTGATAAGGAAGTATTACCTAAGGCGTGGCCGTGGGCTACAGAAAGAAAGACCTCTGAAGATCTAGTTGAATAGAAACTTTGCTTGAGGTATGATTTTATTTGAAACATGATGAAGCAGATTAATACTAAAAAAAAATCATACTTCAATCATCGTTTCTAGCTGGAAGATGTCTTCAAATGACCAAGTAACTAGTTACTATTCAAAGCATTTTCCAAACAACCACCATCACCACCGCTAGGCATTAGGTGTAAGAGCCGCAGTGACTAATTGAAATCCCAAATCTATTTTATAATGTTGTAGGGTCATTATTGACTTCCTGGTTACCACAGAGCTGTTATTTAGTGTCATTCATTTTAATTGGAGACAGAGGCAATTCAGTATTCTAATCTATTAACACTTTGTACAGTGTATGTGAACTGTATTTAATTGTGATCGACTGACAGAACTTGTGGCCTTAACACATTGACACATTCAGGAAGGCCTAACCCCCAACCATCTGAAGAAAGCTAAGCTGATGTTCTTCTACACCCGTTATCCCAGCTCCAATGTGCTGAAAACCTTCTTTCCAGATGTCAAGGTAAGCTAACACAATATTAATTAACATTAGGTTATTTAATGGGTTTGTTCTATGTTCACCATATTTGCCTGCAGAATACTTGTTGATGTATTTTTGGGACAGAATGGTCGGAGGAAGGAAACAAAAGAACACATGGCTTAGAACAACAAAGCTGTTAAGCCAGTAGCATGTCCTGGGGCATAGACCAGGGAGATAGAGGGGCATTCTTTCTTTAAAAAGCCACTCTAGTCAGCAAATGGACTGACAAAAGACTGTAATAAAGCCACTGTCGTTCTGCGTCAATACAGGGCAGGTTTTAGACATGCATGCAGGCAGGCTGTGAGGCGAGCACTGGGCCTAACCACAGCATCCTGTATTTCTGTGTGCCCTGTGTGTTTCCTCTCCTGTCCCCTCTCCTTCCACCGTGGCCGGGACATGTCCTGCTAGGGCCAGTCTGTGTCTGGGGCCCAGGCCTGGCCTCCACACTACTCTATCTGACCCTAGGGTCAGAAGGGAGGCCTGCAGCCAGCAGCCTACTGCATCTCCTCCTTGCCCACGACCCTGTGGTGGGAAGTGGCACTGAACAAAAGACAGTTCTAATCCCGGTGTCCGATTCCATCCTATCAGGCAGAGTCACTGAGAGGGAAGCTTCCTTCTGTCCTTGCGGTGCACTGTGGCTTTCTCACCGTCCGATAGCAGCAGAGAAAATAAACGTCTTTGATGCCTGCCCAGCCCTTGGGCATTTTTTTCTTTCTTTCTGGATGAAGAGATAGAATAACCAGGCTAATGTCAAGACTGAGTTTAGAAACACACGGCTTTGACAGATGTTTTTTTATTCAGTAAGTTGGTGGGAAAAGATCAGAGCAATTAACGATGAATAAAATGACAAACCAAAACAATCCATATTGCTTACATACAGTACCAGTCAAAACTGTGGACACACCTACTCATTCAAGGGTTTTACTTTACTTGTACTATTCTCTACATTGTAGAGTGAAGACAGTGAAGACATCAAAACAATGAAATAACACATGAAATCACGTAGTAACCCAAAAATATATTTTAGATTTTAGATTCTCAAAGTAGCCACCCTTTGCCTTGATGACAGCTTTGCACAATCTTGGCATTCTCTCAACCAGCTTCATGAGGAATGCTTTTCCAACAGTCTTGAAGGAGTTCCCACATATGCTGAGCACTTGTTGGCTGCGTTTCCTTCACTCTGTGGTCCAACTCATCCCAAACCATCTCCATTGGGTTGAGGTTGGGTGATTGTCGACTATGTACATACTGAATATAGATCTTTATTCACTTGTGGAAGGTTTTACCCAAAACAACACATTTATATTCCAGCTCAGATTTGTAAATTGATATGAAAAAGAGAAAATACACGGTTTTGACACAGAGTAGGTTCTCGATCATCTTGCATCAACTTGATTATTTGGTCGATAAAGACACGTAATCTGAGTAAACGATGTCAGTCAATTTTTCTCAACTTGTTGTCCCCTTGTGTCTCTAGTTCAATCGCTGCATCACCTCTCAGCTCATCAAGTGGTTCAGTAACTTCCGGGAGTTTTACTACATCCAGATGGAGAAGTTTGCCCGCCAGGCCATAGTGGACGGGGTCACGGATGTGAAAGACATGTCCATCAGCAGAGATTCTGAGCTGTTCAGAGCCCTCAACATGCACTACAACAAAGCCAATGATTTCCAGGTAAGTCAAAATGTGTTTATCTTACCATATGTATGGTCAGTTCCTCCCCTGGTAGCCAATGTAACTATATACTGTATGTAAGCTCGTCAATGTTTTTCCATGATTTTAGATTATTACATATTAGATTAACATCCTCCCTTTCCAAAGTAAATTGCAGCACCTATTCAAAGAAAATATGGTCAATGCTGACTGAATTATCTTTATGTATGGGAACAGTGTGTTCATTCTGCTTTCATCAGCACTCCTCAGTTGATGCAGCCAATGCTGTGCTTTTTGCCCTGAAACAAAAATGAGTCATAAAGTGAGGAAAACAATGAAGTTGTTTAGGCATGAATGTGATAAATTACACATTGATGTAGTATTAGGGTAATACACCTTCATTAGCATATCAGAGAATTCTCCTCCTAGTAACCTGTTCCTGATCTGGTCTGGTCAGGAATCTCCTACCTCTGTGGTTCTGGTCTGGTCAGCTATCTCCTAGTTGTGGTCACGTATGACTGTGTCCTTGCCCTGACCCATGTGTCACTGCACCTGTGGCTGCACAGCCTTTGCAGCCATTATCTAAACTCTAGAGCAATGCTTTATCAAACTGTGGGAAGAGGAAGCTGCAGAATCCCACTAAAACAACTCTGGATTAGAGGACCAGTACGCCTGAGCGAGGCTCAGATTGCTACTGATGCGGAATGCTGAGAAAGATGCTGTGAATTCCGAGGGAGAAAGCTGATTGGTGGGAAAGAACCAAGACCGTTTTCTTTACCTTGGGACTAAGACATTCCTTTCCCAGGGATGCTTTGTGTCGGGAGATGAGAAAAAAAAAGGTTATGCCAACAACTGGACTGTTAGCGGGTCTATGGGAAATAATGGCACCGAATAGATTCTTGTCCCAGCATCCAAGCCTGATCTGTGTTGATCTGTGTTGAGAACAGGGTGAAATTCCTGGGAAGGCTTGGTGCTTTCTCTCTTTCCGAACAGCTAAGTTCAAGGCAACAAGGCTACAAAGTCAAAGGAGAATCCCACTACAGACAGCTAATGATTCTGACATTGTATTTGTTTTATGAGCAAAGAGAACAAAGTGTGAAGGAGCTGTCTGTTTTGAAGTGAGTAAGGGTGTTAAAAATGTTCTTGTAGGCAGGGCCGGAAGAAGAAATCATAGGCCCCGGGGCTTTGTTTTTTTTATAGGCACCCCAAACTTTGCTTTCCAAACTGCACGTTTTACCCGCGATTATATTTTGAAATCTGCAAGGCAAACCGAAAGCCGCAACCAACCATAGAACAATAATCCATAGATGGCAGTTCCCATTCAAGTCAGGACTGGTATCCATTGCTACTGTACCCATGAGTTTAACAGTCAAATTGCCAGGGTAAGAAGTTACTAAACCCTTCTATGGATTATATGTCAGCGCATGCTGCCCAAACTGCAGTCTTCCAACTGTAGACATACTGGTAACTGCCAAAATAAAGGAAACACTTAAGTTAATGAGGCATATAAAGTATACAGTGCATTCTGAAATTATTCAGACCCCTTGATTTTTTCCCACATTTTGTTACATTACAGCCTTATTCTAAAATGTATTCAATTGTTTATTTCCCTCATCAATCTACACACTATACCCCATAATGACAAAGCAAAAACAGTTATTAAAAAACTTAAATATCACATTTACATAAGTATACAGGCCCTTTACTCAGTACTTTGTTGAAGCACCTTTGGCAGCGATGACAGCCTCCAGTCTTCTTGAGTATGACGCTACCAGCTTGACACAACTGTATTTGGGGAGTTTCTCCCATTCTTCTCTGCCGATCCTCTCAAGCCCTGTCATGTTGGATGGGGAGTGTCGCTACACAGCTATTTTCAGGTCTCTCCAGAGATGTTCGATCTGGTTCAAGTCCGAGTTCTGGTTGGGAGACTCAAGGACATTCAGGAACTTGTCCCGAAGCCACCTGCATTGTCTTGGATGGGTGCTTAGGGCCGTTGTCCTGTTGGAAGGTGAACCTTCGCTCCAACCCGCTCTGGAGCAGGTTCTCATCAGGGGTCTCTCTGTACTTTGCTCAGTTCATTGTTCCCACAATCCTGACTTGTCTCCCAGTCCCTGCAGCTGAAAAACATCCCCACAGCATGATGCTGCCACCACCATGCTTCAGTATAGGGATGGTGCCAAGTTTCCTCCAGACGTGACGCTTGGCATTCAGGCCAAAGAGTTCAATCTTGGTTTCATCAGACCAGAGATTCTTGTTTCTCATGGTCTAAGAGTCCTTTAGGTGCCTTTTGGCAAACTCCAAGCGGGCTGTCATGTGCCATTTACTGAGTAGTGGTTTCCGTCTGGCCACTCTACCATAAAGGCCTGACTGGTGGAGTGCTGCGGGGATGGTTGTCGTTCTGGAAGGTTCTCCCATCTCCACAGAGGATCTCTGGATCTCTGTCAGAGTGACCATCAGGTTCTTGGTCACCTCCCTGACCAAGGCCTTTCTCCCCCGATTGCTCAGTTTGGCCAGGCGGACAGCTCTAGGAAGAGTCTTGGTGGTTCCAAGCTTCTTCCATTTAAGAATGATGGAGGCCACTGTGTTCTTGGGGATTTTCAATGTATCAGAAATGACGCAATCCTGTCTGGGAGCTCTATGGACAATTCCTTCAATCTCATGGCTTGATTTTTGCTCTGACATGCACTGTCAACTGTGGGACCTAATATAGACAGGTGTGTGCATTTCCAAATCATGTCCAGTCAATTTAATTTACCACAGGTGGACTCCAATCAAGTTGTAGAAACATTTCAAGGATGATCAATGGAAAAAGGATGCACCTGAGCTCAATGTTTGATTCTCATAGCAACGGGTCTGAAAACGTATGTAAATAAGGTATTTCTGTTTTTTATATTTAATAAATTTGCAAAAATGTCTACAAAACTAATTTCACTTTGACATTATGGGGTATTGTGTGTATTTTTTATTTATTTAATCCACTTTAGAATAAGGCTGTAACTTAACAAAATGTGGAAAAAGGGTAGGGGTCTGAATACTTTCCTGGCATGGTTTAGGTCCACTTGTGGAGTCTATGCCAAGGTGCACTGAAGCTGTTCTGGCAGCTCGTGGTGGCCCAACATCCTTTTCAGACACTCTATGTTGGTGTTTCCTTTATATTGGCAGATACCTTTATGTGCTTGTGATAAGGCTGTCTACACTCATTGAGAACGGGTTATTCCTGTGGTTGATGTTTGCAGTAAAAAAAAAAAAATATATATATATATATATATATATATATACGACATATATAATATATACAGTATATACAGTACCAGTCAAAAGTTTGGACAAACCTACAATTGAAGTCGGAAGTTTACATACACTTAGGTTGGAGTCATTAAAACTCGTTTTTCAACCACTCCACAAATTTCTTGTTAACAAACTATAATTTTGGCAAGTCAGTTAGGACATCTACTTTGTGCATGACACAAGTAATTTTTCCAACAATTGTTTACAGACACATTATTTCACTTATAGTTCACTGTATCACAATTCCAGTGGGTCAGAAGTAGAGGTCGACCAATTATAATTTTTCAACGCCGATACCGATACCGATTATTGGAGGACCAAAAAAGCCGATACCAATTAATTGACCGATTTAAAAAAATATATATATTTGTAATAATGACAATTAAAACAATATTGAATGAACACTTATTTTAACTTAATATAATACATCAATAAAATCAATTTAGCCTCAAGTAAATAATGAAACATGTTCAATTTGGTTTAAATAATGCAAAAACAAAGTGTTGGAGAAGAAAGTAAAAGTGCAATATGTGCTATGTAAGAAAGCTAACGTTTAAGTTCCTTGCTCAGAACATGAGAACATATGAAAGCTGGTGGTTCCTTTTAACATGAGTCTTCAATATTCCCAGGTAAGAAGTTTTAGGTTGTAGTTATTATAGGAATTATAGGACTATTTCCCTCTATACCATTTGTATTTCATTAACCTTTGACTATTGGATGTTCTTATAGGCACTTTAGTATTGCCAGTGTAACAGTATAGCTTCCGTCCCTCTCCTCACTCCTCCCTGGGCTCGAACCAGCAACACAACGACAACAGCCACCATCGAAGCAGCGTTACCCCTGCAGAGCAAGGGGAACAACCACTCCAAGGCTCAGAGCGAGTGACTTTTGAAACGCTATTAGTTTGCGCTAACTAGCCAGCCATTTTACTTTGGTTACACTAGCCTCATCTCGGGAGTTGATAGGCTTGAAGTCATAAACAGCGTAATGCTTGATGCACAACGAAGAGCTGCTGGCAAAACGCACGAAAGTGCTGTTTGAATGAATGTTTACACGCCTGCTTCTGCCTTCCACCGCTCAGTCAGATATTTGTATGCTTGTATGCTCAGTCAGATTATATGCAACGCAGGACACGCTAGATAATATCTAGTAATATCATCAACCATGTGTAGTTAACTAGTGATTATGATTGATTGTTTTTTATAAGATAAGTTTAATGCTAGCTAGCAACTTACCTTGGCTTACTGCATTCGCGTAACAGGCAGTCTCCTTGTGGAGTACAATGAGAGAGAGGCAAGTCGTTTTTGCGTTGGACTAGTTAACTGTAAGGTTGCAAGATTGGATCCCCCGAGCAGACAAGGTGACGTCCACCATTCCTAGGCCGTCATTGAAAATAAGAATGTGTTCTTAACTGACTAGCCTAGTTAAATAAAAGGTATAAAAAAAATACAAATTCAAATTAAAAATCGGCAAATCGCGCCCAAAAATAGGCTGATAGGCTAATTAAGCTGGTTGAGAGAATGCCAAGAGTGTGCAAAGGTACCATCAAGGCAAAGGGAAGCTACTTTGAAGAATCTGAAATATAAAATATATTTTGATTTGTTTAATACTTTTTTGGTTACTACATGGTTCCATATGTGTTATTTCATAATTTTGATGTCTTTACTATTATTCTACAATTGAGAAAATAGTAAAAATAAAGACAAATCCTGGAATGAGTAGGTGTGTCCAAACTTTTGACTGGTACTGTATATATACACAGTATTATTGTTATTATTATTATTATTATTATTATTATTGATTAGCCTGGGCCCAGGGGCTTCACTCCCGGTAAGCCCTTGTTTTAATCTGGCCCTGCTTGTAGGTCCAGGTTCCACAGTGTTGATTCAGAGCACTGTACAAAAGAGTTATGTAAACAATGAGACAACACACTTCCCATCCACTCTGGTGGTTTGTCACTCACATCAAAGAAGCTGTTGGTTTAGATTTTGCTTGGTTTCAGTGCAGTTAATTCATTGAGACTTGGCTTTAAGCACAACATCGTGTTTGATCCCTCTACCAACAGGTTCCTGAGAGATTCCTTGAGGTTGCTGAAATTACTCTCCAAGAGTTTTTCAATGCCATTTCAACTGCCAAAGATTCTGACCCCTCTTGGAAGAAGGCAATCTACAAAGTCATCTGTAAACTGGACAGTGATGTACCAGATGAGTTCAAGTCATCCACCTGCCTATAGACAGAGCAAGCAATAGCCATGCTCGAGGAAGGAAGGACATTTTGCAGTCATACAATGACAATAAGTGCTAATTTTAACACATCTTGCCAATAAATTGGATTTTAGTGAGAGAATCAAGGAACAAATGGATTATGTTGTAAATGACATATTATACACTGCAGTATAGGAGCCTACTTACTGCACTTACAGCTTTTTACAGTCTCAGTGAGCTTTATAGCACTGCTCCAGCTCTCTCCTAGGAGTTAAAAAAAAACGTAGCTGACAGCAGATCGTAGTGTTTCTGTGTATCTCCATAAGGATTCAATTAAGACAAGATGTAGTTGCATGTTTGTAGATGTAGTGATATTTAAGGGCAGTGGTTTAGTACTGTAGTGTACTTGCTAGGTCTGATAGACTTACACGTGAACAAAATGGTACTTTCTATACATATTTGACTTATGGTTCCTAATGGACATGCGGTTTTGGATGATTTTGTAGCAAGTGTTATATGTAAATGTGAATACGCTAAATGTATTAACTTAATAGCATGTAAATATTGCAAGTGACCACAAAGAACCAAGTGTTTGAGAAAAAATTGTATGTACAAAAAAGTACAAAGTTATGTTTAGATGTTTTGTGCTTATTTCTATAGTCTACTGCCTATTGTCAACTCAATTCCAGAGACACCATTTTCTGAGTGGTTATTTGATAGTTCTGCTGATAGAATAAAGATGCACTTACTTCATCTTGAGACGTCTTTTATATCACTGATTGTAAGTCACTCTGGATGAGGTTGTCTGAAATTACTTAAATATAAATAGATGGAAATAATCACTATTTTATTTTATTGAATTATTTCACAATTCATTTCAGACATCACCAAACATTTAGTAAATATTGTTCATATTTTTACTACTACTGTTTGTAACACCACATTGAAAGTATTCTGCCTCAATTCCGAGCCGCTAAGGTGCCACTAATCCATGTCATAAAGACATCTGTATAAAGTCCTACAGACTACTTTGCTCACATTACATTAATTGTGTGGGCAGCGTGGATGCCAACAACTGCCTTGTCTTAAAAACAGACACAATGCATTCCCTCCTAATGAGTAATGCCCAATGTGACCTCATATCAGAGTTGTGCCACCAAAGCAAAATTCCACAAACCCGTTGACTTTTTCTTCCAGGCACCGGCCCGCTCAAAGCGTGTTAATCACTTCACAAAGACACACACACGCTGACCCACAGATATACACACACACGGTGACACCACAACTATGAATGGCGTGATTCCTCTCCCTGCTATCTGATAGAGGGCCTCCTGTGGTTAGCTCAATGGAAGCCTGTCAACTTTAAACCTGACTTGATATTCAGCCATCATTTATTATAAATCTATCAAAAGACTATCAATACGATACCCTTAAATGTATGAAAAAACATGCTGTAAAAATACAGTAAGGCTTTGACTTCTTATAAAACACAATTGAATAGAAAGAAAAACAAAGGAGTCTGCATACACTGTGAAAGTAGAAGCTCTTCATTAAAGTAGACTGTTTCATGTTAATGTATTAAATCATTTTGGTACTTCACAAAACAAACATTTAATTGGAAAACCTGTTAGGCACCCAAGCACCAATTACATCTGAAATGATAACATTTAAGAAATTAAAACATTTGTTTGATTAGCTTTATGAGAAGGAGTGGAGTATACCAACCTAGGTAATCATTTAATAGACATTTATTTTCAATTAGATCAATCTTCTTGCGTAAATTGATTTAACATTTCAACTCAATTAAAAAGCCACCGGTTGAACTAAAGTACTTTGTTCAAATTAATTTGTTATGACATTTTCAGTATAAGACTTGGTGCCTGATACGATGAAAGAAAACAAAGAGAATTGTCTCAAATGTCCAACTGCCTCCAGGGCTTACTGTGCTGAAGCTCCCAGTGTGACCGCAAAGGAATAGAAAATATATAGGGTAGGGGAAAAGCAAGAAAATTCTAAATGAGAAAAGAAAGAGTTGAATTTTAGTATAATTCTAAGGTTTATATAATGTAAATATCCCTACTTATTTGAACACTGTTACCCCAAATTTTAGAAAGAGATTTTTAGAGAGGAGAAAACATGTGGGTAGAGCTAGCTGTGCTTGTTTGTTAATTAAGAAACACCCTCTAATCAAGAAGCAATAACGAAAATCAATTTAATTAAAAAATGCCCCTACATTTACATATTGTAAAATTATCATGGTAGTATCTTCATGGAGACTTGTGAAGATATGTGTGTATATCTTTAAAAACAGAGAACGTGAATATAGAGGGAATCTCACAGAGGGAATCTCACAGAGGGACATAGTAAAGGATCATTCAATAGAGAAACAGTGTCATCTAGTGGCTCACTGAAGTAACATCGAGAGGTCTCGGCTCAATTAGGGTACTGACCAAGATCTCTCTTCTATTATTTGATGCATGGCCTTTGATGTGCTAGTTCATAGCATGCATACCGTGTTATTCTCCCAACATGATTTGTTTTCTTTTATCATTTAGCAATCAAACAAAACGTTCTTACACAGTGACACAGTCATGTTGTAAAAGTGTCCACACAGGTTTGCCCTGGTTACTGTAACAATACTGTTGCAACACTGGACCTGAGCCGATCCTCCAAACTTTTTGATTTTCACAACAGATACAAATATGAATGTGACTTAAACAGTCGTCCATGTGGATGTTTCTTCACCTTGAAATGGTCATAGTAGCAACCATTATTATGGATTCCATAATTCAACACTGACTTACTGTCGGTAATTTTGTGCCAGGTTCCATAAACGTAAGAAAAGAACCCCCCGAAAGATGTTCAGGTACCGTGATGAAGTAACAACAGTTTTATATAAATGTTCAGGTACCGTGATGAAGTAACAACAGTTTTATATAAATGTTCAGGTACCGTGATGAAGTAACAACAGTTTTATATAAATGTTCAGGTACCGTGATGAAGTAACAACAGTTTTATATAAATGTTCAGGTACCGTGATGAAGTAACAACAGTTTTATATAAATGTTCAGGTACCGTGATGAAGTTACAACAGTTTTATATAAATGCATTGATGTATGTGTGGTGCAACGTCCTTTTGATATTACAGTAAACACTGCAAGCACATCTAGCCTCAGCTGGGTCTGGTAGACAAAGCCGGGAGCAAACACCAGAGAGCTGAACACCATAGGAGCAAAGCGGTGTCACTGGGATGGTTATTATGCTTCATCTTCCATTTCTTACTCCAAGATATGGGCTCTTTGGCACGCTCACACTGGGAGGGCGTAGGGAGCACAGGAAGGCAAACTTGAGAATGGAAGAGGCTGACTTTAGGCTGCCCTTCAGACAGCCACTCCTTGGCATAGTTTTGTGTGATCACCGGTAAATCTTTATTAATTTTAATTGGAGCCCCCATTTAAAAGAGCAATTAACGCGGATTAATCGAGCCCATCCCGTATAATGTCTTCTGTTAATTAGTTTGTCAGCACTGTTTTAATATCGTCTAATGACTTCATATTTCAGGGATGACATTAAAGAGATGCTGAAGGAAAAGAAATGGCCTTATCAGAATGCCGAGCTTTAATGGTTGATGTACCCCGCCGCCAGGCAAGGTCAGGGCTCTGTGGCCACTGGGGAGGGAGGGCAGCCTGCAGAGTGGCACCAGGGACAATGCTCTGCCTCACTCACTCTCTCCCCCACTCTCTCCCTCACAAAGTTATACAGCCCTGAGAGAACTGGACTCCACTTGGATTAGCATGACAGCTGGATTAGTTACTGAGGGAAATGTACCATTCTGACAAAATAATAGCAAACTGCTCTCTGGTTTGGTGTTCTGAAATGTTGACAATTGCTGTAGTAACTTCTGGTATGGAAGAACATTACCCCCTACATGGTGTGATGGTGTCCTACTTGACCTCCCACTTCTCATCCTGTGAGAAAGCCTAGCAGACAATAGGGGTTGGAGGTCATGTCCTCTGCCCCACCTGTTTTAGGGTAAACAAACTAAAGGCTCAGGATCAGAGAGGGAGGGAGATACTGTAGCCCTATCTCTCTCTTCATCTGTTTATCCATCTGAGAAAACACCATATGTCAGTGTTCTCTGTTCCTCACCCCCTCTACAGCCGAGAGCCACTGCTTGTGAGTTGTGAATAATACCTTCACGGATAACTCAATGGATTCATTATGAGTGGAATAAGCATTGGGCTCTTCTCTCTTTGTCACTATGGCCAGGATGATCACCATACATCAGTGTTAGATAACAAAGGCCTGCAGTGGGACATGGTAATAACAGAGGTTTCAAATCGTTATAGGACAATCCACCTCAAGAAGGAAGGATACAAGTTCATCGTAGACACTTTCCATTTGAAGTGGTTTGTCATATAACCATGGTTATTTTATGTTAATTAACACATTTAACTTGGTCCCACCAGCATGAGGTTTCACAAAATAGACACAGAGAGATTGACAGACCGAGTGAAGTTGATTAAAAAAAAACACTGCAAAAAGCTCACCCAGTTTATTGCGGCTCTGGCGTGCATCCCTGCTAATTTGAGTGTGCCCTCGCACCTCCACTCTCCTCGGCAGATTCATAAATCTCATTCCCATTATCCCGCTAATTAGCCGGGATTACAGGAGCATGTAATGCCCCCGCTTCCCAATAGATGGATTGGAGGACGGTCTCTTTGTTTTGAAATCACTTCCTGATTGATGTACAGAGTCCTAGTTTGCAATTGTAATGGCCCAGATGTTAACAATCAAATGCGTTTACGCTCCAGGAAGTAACAGTCTGTCATGGAAGAGGAGCCAGCCAGGCGTGTAACGACACATCACAGGAGTGTGGGGAAGAAGGGACTGGGAAGAGAGGGGGAGGGCGGTGGGGCTAGCGCATGCCCCTGCCCGTCATTGGGTGCTCTGTTCTTCCCACCATAATACCACGCAGGTCCTGGTGTTGATTGGGCCATCAGGCTACACTGATGTGGCCAACTGGGAGGATTCCTCAGTCAAATATTGATCTCTGAAGCGCTTGTGAGAAACGCAGAGACTGTTTTTCATTATGATTTTGCATAACCACTCATGTCTCTTTCTCAAATCTGTCTGTAGCCTATATCCAAGATGATGGTTGTTCAGTGAGAGGGAATGAGAGTCCCCTCTGAGAAGTTACTCTTTTGGGTTGGTTCCATTCAGTAAATAAACATTATGGGGTGAGAACAGCTTGCATTTATACAGAAATAAGAGGTTTAAATTATTTTTTACAGACACAAATTGAGATACTATCATTTCCAACTGCTGTGTATCCCCATGTAAGAAGTGATGTTAACATTACTAACCAGTAGAGGGCACTATTGTCTTTCTGAATCCACTGTTTTGCTCCCTCTTCTCCATCTATTTTTTCTTCCCCTTCGCCAATAAATCACTTCCCAGGATAGTTAATGGATCTAGAAGCAGATCATGAGTGAGCTATCTACAGGCCGATAATTCAAGTGAAGATCCCCACACTGATTGTACTGAAAGGTTATTTATTTCAACAATAATGCAGGACACAAAGGAGAAATCTGGGGAAGATTCCTGGTGGGGGAATAGTGAAGCGTTCATCTCAAATGGAGCAGCGTGTAAATTGGGTTCACTTTCCCCCAATGAAAATATGGACTGCAGTTTATTTCTACTCTATGCACATGGGAGACTTTTGCTGTCCTCTCGGGGGTGGGTGAGAGAGGTGACTGTGTGTGGGGCAAGGGTGGGTTTAGTCCTTGAAAAATGCCCTATTCATCCCCTGGTTGGTTGTCTGTAGAGTGGGGAGCACCCCAGGGCACAGTGGTTGGCTCGGCACAGATACTCCAGCTCTCTCATCATGCAGAAAAATGCATGATTAGGACCCAGCTGACATGTCTGAACCGGGCTGGGGAGAGTGGAGGAGATAGCTCCATATGGCTTCCCATGTGGCCGCAGCATCCCCTGAGTATGGCGCTGTTGACTGGCTATGCATTACTTATAGTGGACTGTTGACCTAAGAGTTTCAAAATACACTACATGACCAAAAGTGTGTGGACACCTGCTCATCGAACATCTCATTCCAAAATCATGGACATTAACATAGAGTTGGTCCCCCTTTACTGCTATAACAGCCTCCACTCTCCTGGGAAGGCTTTCCACTAGATGTTGAAACATTGCTGAGGGGACTTGCTTCCATTCAGCCACAAGAGCATTAGTGAGGTCGGGCACTAATGTTGGGTGATTAGACCTGGCTCACAGTTTGCATTCCAATTCATCCCAAAGGTGTTTGATGGGGTTGAGGTCAGGGCAGGCCAGTCAAGGGCTGAAAAACAGCCCAGACCATTATTAAACTTTATAGTTGGCACCATGCATTCGGGCAGGTAGCATTCTCCTGGCATCTGCCAAACCCAGATTCATCCGTCGGACTGCCAGATGGTGAAGCATGACTCATCACTCCAGAGAACAGGTTTCCACTGCTCCAGAGTTCAATAGCGACAAGCTTTACACCACTACAGCGGGCGCTTGAAATTTCGCATGGTGATCTTAGGCTTGTGTGCGGCTGCTCGGTCATGGAAACCCATTTTGTGAAGCTCCCGACCAACAGTTCTTGTGCTGACGTTGCTTCCAGAGGCACTTTGGAACTCGGTAGTGAGTGTTGCAACCAAGGACAGACGATTTTTACATGCTACGCGCTTCAGCACTCTCGGTCCCGTTCTGTGAGCTTGTGTGGCCTTGAGCCGTTGTTGCGCCGAGACGTTTCCACTTCACAATAACAGCACTTACAAACTGACTTGTTGGATAGGTGGCATCCCATGACACTGCCACGTTGAAAGCCACTGAGCTCCTTAGTAAGGCCATTATACTGCCAATGTTTGTCTATGGAGATTGCATGGCTCGATTTTATACACCTGTCTGCAACGGGTGTGGCTGAAATAGCCGAATCCACTAATTTGAAAGGGGTGTCCACATACTTTTGTATATATAGTGCATTATTGAAGCTGTGAATAATGGGGTGAAGGACAATGGAAAGACATACAGTACCTGAACACATATGGGACATGACATGTATACTTGAACATGTGTTGTGTAGCATGTTGCAGACCTTCAACAGGCCTGTCAACTTAAGCATTAAATACAGAAGATAAGTATAAGACATGAATCGGCTGTGAGATATGTCTAATGGGTATTCTACAGTATGAGAGCCAGTATGTTGTGTGAAACGCAGTGTGATTTAGAGATATTATGCATGTATCTATGCTAAAGCATTGCTAAATGACCATACTGATTCTACAGGGGCTGGGAGTTGTATTCCCTGCAGTGGAAATCACCACCTCACCAAGAAGGACCAGATTATGAGCCCAGGTACCATGGGAGTTCTCTTTGTGAACATCCTAGGGTGAGGAGGTGTAAGCTTGAGGAGCACAGTGGAACATCCTTCCTGGGGAACTCTGTCCAGGGACTCTTGGGACCCCCAGATGGGCCTGCTGATCAGCCCCCTTCCCTGGGGTGGGAGAGACCTTTTTTGCCCTTCTCTCCAGATGGGTGGAACACAGGTCAGTCCATCCCAGACGCCTCACAGGGTACATCCTGGTCGCTGGTCCCAGGAGACAAGGGACCCGGTTGGGACTGGCAGCTGTACCCCTGCATCAGCTCCCTGGCCCACACACCCCAGGGTATACCTGCTGCTTGGCTTCTGCCCCAGTGGCATGTGACAAATGGTGACATGTTTCTGCTCTCCTGCTTGGTTAGATCAGAGGTCTTGATGGATATTGAAACAGCAGGCGACATTCAGATCCTTGTGTCTCAGATAGAAAGGAAGAGGAAGAGGGAGAGAGATAGAGGCAGAGAGAGAGAGATAGAGGCAGAGGGAGAAAGATAGAGACAGAGGGAGAGAGAGAGAGAGAGAGAGAGATAGAGGCAGAGGGAGAGAGATAGATAGATAGATAGATAGATAGATAGATAGATAGATAGATAGATAGATAGATAGATAGATAGATAGATAGATAGATAGATAGATAGATAGATAGATAGATAGATAGATAGATAGATAGATAGATAGATAGATAGAGAGAGAGACAGAGAGAGAGAGAGAGACAGAGAGAGAGAGAGAGAGAGAGAGAGAGAGAGAGAGAGAGAGAGAGAGAGAGAGAGAGAGAGAGAGGGAGTGGAGAGAAGAGAGAGAAAAGTGCTGCCTAGAGCTGTGGTGAATATTGCTTTATTCATAAGAAAATATGTCTGTTGTTGTAAAACCAAGTTTCAACTCATTAATATGAGATGGTGAGGATGAGCATACACAGTAGTTATGTTTGCCAAAGTCTTCAAAAAAATGTTATGCACACTGCTGTTTTAATATTACAATATGCAGGTTATATCCTTTTACCTTGCAAGAACGACCATATTTCATAGCAGAATGTAGATTCTTAGAATTCTGATAAAAACTGAAACAAGAAAGAAAGCAACAAAGAGCAGCCTCTCCTTTGAAGTTTCACCAGCCGCTATTAAAAGTGTGACGTGATTAATAACATGTCAGTCACGGGAATAATCAGGACCAATCCCATCCCATACAGCTGTCTCTGCCCCCCGCCCTAATCCTTTATACCCCTATCACATTCAACACATCCACTTGCCATTGAAAACCTGTAATTGAATGAGTTTTTGTCATTATTTTGATTAATCATATTAATTTGTACTAATTAAGCGATGGTTTGAAGTGATGACAATTAGATTAATGAAATTAGTTTTAACTTTCTTTATACCCACCTTAATAACACCCCCTAAAAAAAGGATCCTGACCAGGACTGTTCTGAAACAGTCGGCAATCTGGATTTCGGGACTAATTGAATGTCTGATTTTATTAATGATGAAATTTATAAAAGTCCATGGGGGGGTAACGCAGATTCAGCTGCTAAGAGTGAAAAATTAATTAAAATCCCGGAGATATTCTTCAAGTTAAAGGCACAGGCCCCTCGTTAACCCTGGGCCTTGAGAATGGCTATACTGTACCACCAGGCATTAGCTGCTGTGTTGAGAAATATGGGGTTTTAAGTGGTGACAAATAAAGGCTGTTGAGGTTCCCTAGATTAATGGTGCTATCGCAAAGGGTTGAATAACTGTGATGATTGGCTGACCACTACACCAATCAGCAAGGAGCAAATTATCCCCCATTCTCTAAACTCATCCCTGGTGGACAGCTGTCCCAGACTAGGAGGACTGATGTCCCAGACACTAGGAGGACTGCTGTCCCAGACACTAGGAGGATTGATGTCCCAGACACTAGCAGGACTGATGTCCTAGACACTAGGAAGACTGATGTCCCAGACACTAGGAGGACTGCAGTCCTAGACACTAGAAGGACTGATGTCCCAGACACTAGGAGGACTGATCTCCTAGACACTAGGAGGACTGCGGTCCCAGACACTAGGAGAACTGATGTCCTAGACACTAGCAGGACTGATGTTCCAGACACTAGGAGGATTGCTGTCCCAGACACTAGGAGGACTGCTGTCAGAGACACTAGGAGGACTGATGTCCCAGACACAAGGAGGACTGCTGTCCCAGACACTAGAAGGACTGATGTCCCAGACAGTAGGAGGACTGCTGTCTGAGACACTAGGAGGACTGATGTCCCAGACACTAGGAGGACTGATGTCCCAGACACTAGGAGGACTGCTATCCGAGACACTAGGAGGACTGATGTCCCAGACACTAAGAGGACTGCTGTCCCAGACACTAGGAGGATTGATGTCCCAGACACTAGCAGGACTGATGTCCCAGACACTAGGAGGACTGCGGTCCTAGACACTAGGAGGACTGATGTCCCAGACACTAGGAGGACTGATCTCCTAGACACTAGGAGGACTGCGGTCCCAGACACTAGGAGAACTGATCTCTTAGACACTAGCAGGACTGATGTTCCAGACACTAGGAGGATTGCTGTCCCAGACACTAGGAGGACTGCTGTCCGAGACACTAGGAGGACTGATGTCCCAGACACAAGGAGGACTGCGGTCCCAGAAACTAGGAGGACTGCTGTCCCAGACACTAGGAGGACTGATGTCCCAGACACTAGGAGGACTGCTGTCCCAGACACTAGGAGGATTGATGTCCCAGACACTAGCAGGACTGATGTCCTAGACACTAGGAAGACTGATGTCCCAGACACTAGGAGGACTGCGGTCCTAGACACTAGGAGGACTGATGTCCCAGACACTAGGAGGACTGATCTCCTAGACACTAGGAGGACTGCGGTCCCAGACACTAGCAGGACTGATGTCCCAGACACTAGGAGGACTGCTGTCTGTCTTCAGCATATCATCTAGATCTGTCCTAAGGACTCCGCACTTCAACATTTGCCAGATAGAAGTCAAAGGTTGCCAGATAAAAATACCATTGTCTGTTTAGATATACTTTTCCCATAAATATGGACCAAGAGGAAATTAGAAAAGGTAGTTTAAATGTTACCATGAGTGTATTTTTCTGGGTCCAGTCCAAGCTGTCCCTGGTGGCTGGGTCAGGTCCGGTGATTGACACACAGGGCAGCCCCTGCCACTCCGGGTGCAGTGGGGGTCTGACACTTGTGTACTGTGGGTTCTGCCCGCTCCTTCAGCTCTGCATATTCACCAGCCTGTCTCCCTCTCCACAGGCCAATTCATAATTAACAGCTGTTGGCTTGTCAAGAGTGGCCCTGGCCGTGGCACACACACATACATTTAGATTCACTGAGAACACCCCAGTGCCATGGACGGATTTCAGAGGCCATGAACCCATCCTCTCTCACTGAATGATGGACGCTCACCTGAAAGCTGAAACACAGACACTCTCAGCCCAGTCAAACTCCCCCTTCCTCCCTCCTTTCCTCTTCCTCCCACTCTCCCTGGTCAGCTCCTTCTGCCACTGGCCCTGGAACTTTATGCATAAACTCTACTTTCTGTCTGGCCTACAGAGCCGGAATGAAAACGAAGTCTTGCCGAGACCGGCCTCTGCTATGTGTGTTTGTCATGCCTGTTTAGCTGAAGTTGAAATGTAAATATAGACCGCGGGAGATCAGTGCTGCGATATGCTGCTTGAAATTCTAATAAACAAGGAGCTGTCCACTTGTAATAAATGATACCCATAAAAAGGGACGATTCCTTTAACTGATAAAGATGAAAAGTAATTGTTTGTGCTCACACTAAATGAATCAGATCAAAACACGGGCAATCATTTTAAACAGACACCGGACCCATAAAAAAAGAAGAAATGTGATAAAGTATTGGCTATGAGGCATGAAGTCTGGAGGTTAGCATTACAATAATATGGAGGCCTGGTATTCAAGAGACTAGAGATAGTATTATTGCATATATTCAAAGAGGAGGAAATGTTTATGGTATATGTGCACGAGGAGGCCGTCAAAGGCTCCTCAGATCTGCAAGGTCATGAACAATGCCGTCTCATTTTACGGAGACATGATTATCAGGGCCGAGTCTGTATGTTCAAAAGTTAGAACTACACCAAATCTCAACACATTGAACTGTATTTAACTGTCCATCCCAAATATGGATCCCAAGTCCTTGCATGAACATTAAAGCATGAGATGGCTACACTAAATACATTTTTTAGAGTCTGAATTAAAAAAACACTATCGGTTGAAGAGGGATTATGTCTTAATTGTTTATTTTTCTGGACTGTCATCAGTTGTGTCAGTAGCCCACACACAGTCATGTTGCCAGGGGTGCTTCCTGCTCTCAGATGCCATAGTGATCAACACAAACAGAGTGTATACCTTCCAGCATCAGGCTCCAAATATGATAGAACACCTGGACAGACTGGATGCACAACAAACACGTTTATTTTCACAGCTTTCAAATGCTAAACCAACACACTCTGAAAGTAGGGCCAATTTCCACTGCTAGCCCAGTACAGGGCCAGGCAATCTAAACAGCCCAGGGTCCCTAGCACTCATACACGGGCCTGCCTGACAATGCTCCTAGCCAGCCTGTTTACCAGAGCATATGACAGACAACCTGATCCGGACAAACAAGGCATGGAGCTCACTGGCCAGTGACACACCTTGGAGGCCATCCATACTCCAGTAATGTTTCACAGTCTCATTTCAGAGAGTTGTGAAATGATCATGTACTTGCAATGTGGTGGAGAGTGGTACTGAATGGACAGCTCCTTTCCTCCTTCTCCAGCCTGGGCAAACAGAGGCTGATGAGTTGCGGATGGGTAGAAATCTCTCCTGTGGCTATTCCTCGCTGTTATCTCTTTGGCTTGGCTCTCTCAATTAACTTACCCAAAGGCCCTATGGATATTTTCCTTCAAGCCATAATACCTAAAGACATTTTATTGTATCATATTAATCTGAGTTAATATAATACTTTATTGTATTGTAAGATGACATACATGTATTTGTTCTACTTTACTTTACAGAATGAAACACCTTGAAAATGCATTTCGAACAAACCTGAACTAAAGTCCAATGAACTCTAAAAGTGTCAGGTGAAACAATCAACAAGTCAGTTCCATTTAGCAGCTGTCTTAATTGACTGGATGATGGGCTGGGCCTTCTCTGGAGAGGACTGTGTGCTTTGGCAAGTGTCTCATCTGGTTAAAAGGAAAAGATTGCATTTGAAAGGGAGGGAGAGCCACCAGCCAAAGGCACCACTTCTGTGAAACTCTCAAGGCAGACCAAATTCCCTGCTCTCTTTATTCTTGTCTGCCAGGTTGTAATGGAGTTAATTGTACAATAAAAGCTATTCTCTAAATCATTTCCTCTCTGTCCATACAAGATTGATCACGGAAACAATCCTTTCTACTGCTGTAATTTTCATATTTAATGAGCGTGACTCCAAAACTATTACACTAATTAGTCAAATCTCACATATCGTTAATGATGCTCGCAGTAATTAATATTGTATTTAATTAAAAAATGACCCATTTTAGTGGCTTGCAGGCAGGCGTCGCTGGCTGCTTTGCCTGGGGGTAGGAGGGAATGTTTGAGAGGAGGGGGATAAGGAGAGAGGATGGGGTTTGGGCAGTTGGACAACATGGTTGAGATGGATAGAAAGGGGGAGGATGTGGACAGAGGGGTGGGTAGGGTGTGTGTGAGACAGGTGTAGGTGCTGTGAGTGGCCCTTCTCTCACTGTGCCTGTGCAGATTCTGCTTTGTACAGCATATGTTTGTGTGGCTAGCATGTGCTCAGAACCCCCTCCCAGTGGAGGCAGCACACGACAGAGCGGCGGAGCTGGGTGATTTATGGAGTAGCCCCTGTTCCACAGTGCATATACTGGAAAATCTCCAGTTTACACAAGAATTGCCTGAAAAATGAGATCTGTGACTACATTCTTTTCATTAGCAGTTTATGCTAGTGTGGAGGCAGGGATGGAGGCGCTGAGCTCCTAATGACGCGAGCAGAGCGGAACGCGGGCCCACAGCCGCGGCAGGCAGCTGCTCTCCTCTTAGACTCCCTCATTACCACCAATATTCATGTCACAAACACTCATTTAATTTCGACAATAATAAAGGCGGAAAGCAAAGTTGGTTAACTTGTCCTGCTTGATGGGGGTTGGGTTTTGTGTAACACACAGTGGGTATGTAGACCTACACACACATGCATGTGCACCCCACAAATAAAATGATTGAAATAAAATCACATTACTAGGTGAATCCTTTCATTTGGTCTACATTTCTCAAATCTAACTCTGATTAATAAATACAATGATAGATATGCTTTGCATGTGATCGGAATAGCTCCCTCTCTCTCTCTCCCTCTCTCTCTCTCTCTCTCCCTCTCTCTCTCTCTCTCTCTCTCTCTCTCTCTCTCTCTCTCCCTCTCTCTCTCTCTCTCTCTCTCTCTCTCCCTCTCTCTCTCTCTCTCCCTCTCTCTCTCTCTCTCACACACACACACACACACACACACACACACACACACACACACACACACACACAAGCAGACACAGGTAATTCAATCACATATGTTAAATAAAGCAAATGAACTCCAGTCACTGCCCCCAGAACCACCCTGCCATCTGTAACAAACACTGATGCTTGAGTCCCGGCTGGGCAGCAGTTCAGTTTTCTTATCTAAATAAGATTTAGACTTAATTTAAACCGGGCCTCCATCAGTTTGGAGAGATGGCAGAGGAATAGTCAGCAGGATGAGAGTCTTAGGGCACCTCATTTTATCTTTATTTATGTCTCTCCCTCACTCTTCCCAGCAGCAGGACTGGGTGTGCACGTGCTGCTGCCGAGACGCACTCAACAATGTAATTGGGGTGATGAAAAATTATCGTGATTGGGGCATTGATTCTCTCCCCTCCGCCCCCAGTCACACTCCTCCCACCCCCCCAGACCTGTAATAACATCTCCAGGCCCATCTGTCACCATCTAATGTGACAAAGTTTTTATCGCATGTATTAAGGCGGCCAGATTAAAAAGTAAATACAGCAATCTCACCAGGCCCCCGCGCTGGCAGGTTATGGCGCATTTCACGGTGGCCTGAGCACCTCATCAGTGTTCCGCCGCCTGTGCCCCTGGCAGGGAAACAAACAGGCCCCCGGGGAGAAGCGCCTAGGCGGGTGGGGTGGATGGCAGCGGGGTGGAGAGGGGTAGGGCTACGGGCTAGGGGGATTGGGGTTAAGCAGATGTTAAAGGATACCATTAATGTCTTCTTTCCCCAGAGGTAGACGGCCTGCAGCCGAACCTGTTTCTCTCCCTCCCTATCACCCCTTTGTTCTCTCCCTTTCCTCCCCCTGGTTAGTGAGGGTGGGATAGAGCTAGGAGATAACAGTGGTAGCGGGAGAGAAGAGCATGAGAGGGGCCAGGAGGTTTACCGGTGTATCTCTGTGGTGGACGTGTTACCCCCATCTGCTTACAATACCAACAATAGAGGTTGGGCAGCCAAATGAATCAATTCAATAATGTTAGGGTTAGTGTTGGGCGACTCTGTTAAAAGCTTGACCTTACCTGACCTTTCTCCAGTTGGTGTTGGCTGCTCTCTTCTTGTATCATCTCACTGCCTCTCCACAGTCCTCTTCCCTCTCCATTCAATCTATCTATGGTCAGTGGATGAGTCCCTGTAGGGCAGTGCTGTGTTCAGGAGAAACCTAGCAAGCGCCACCTAGAGACAGGGCTGGCAGATGGGGTGCTGAATGGATTGTGCCTCTCAGATTCTGGCTCATTTGGGCTCCTATGAGGAGATATTAGCACGTGTTCCGTACGTCTGTGTTCAGGTCTATTACAATACCAGGAGAATCCTTCATATACATACAGTCTGTAGGGTCTTAATTTGATCATCCATGCAGGACATTATCAATTTGTAGCGTATTTGAGGCTTAAAAAGGCTTCTGAAATTTTACCACTGACATTTTGACTTGATTTCCCTAACGAAAAATGTATCAAACCCTACAAAAATATCCATGAATTATAATCCACATAATAATTCACATTTCCTGTTTCTGCAGGATTATTTTCCTGCTGTAGCAAACTGCCTTAAATTAAGATCCTACATCTGTACTCCACTGAGGTGCAAGAATACTGAATAGGTCACACATCATTGAGCCCATGTGCTTTCAGTTCACAATGATTATTTATCATCTGTAACCCACAAGGTTCCATGATTCCTTAATATGTGTATAGGCTGTGGGCTCCTCCGACCCAGCTTACTCAGTAGCCACACAATAGTCACTTCCTGGTTTGAGTGAAATAGGTAGTGGGTGTGTCAGGAAGTGCAGAAGCCATCTTTATGTTGTGGTCAGAAGTGTTTGGTAACTAGGAAACTGCTTTAAAAGCATAGCTTTCTCACTCCAAACAAGTAAGAACTTTTTCAATTGTGTTGATCACCAACAGAAGTTACCATTGTGTGGACTATTGACTTCCAAGAACCAAAGTGTGAAAGGTTATTTCTAAGGCCTATAATACATGTGGAAGTTGTTTCTGTGGACTATTCAACTTTGGATTAGTATACAGACTAACAACTGAACTGGTCAAATCAATCCTTAGTTCACGTCTTGTGGCTGGGGGGAGATTGCTGGATTTCCTGAATCTATACATGTGAGTTGATTTTGGCAGAATTTTGGTATGGTTCTTGATTAGACTCTACCAGCTGATTCAATTGTGAATACACATTATTCTTTACATGAAAGTTCATGCCCTCCCTTATTTTTCAATTTTCCAACTAGGGTTTAGTTTTAACAACGACAGTCATGAAGTATGTAGCCTATGTTGTTTATCTGTGTCCCATGTCTCTTTGGTGTGTTGATAATGAACTGGCCACAGTGAGGCATTACAATGAAGTGTTAATGAATCCTTGCAGAAGGCTTGGCAGAGCAGGAGACAGCAAAGCAGGGTGGAGGTAATGGGAGGGAGAGAGGGATTGACACTGGTGCACCTGGGATAGGGCCCACTTGCTGGGCCTGGGCTGTGTTGTTGTCTGACAGGCTGTCTGCTGACAGGTTTGTCACAGTGTCTGCCTGGCCTGCTATCTGTGGTCTCATCCAGAGGGAGAGGGGAGAACATGTGTAGCTGTCTCTCTGCCTGTCATTAGGGGCTGCTTACCGAGAGGGGCCTGGCCAGCGCAGTCTAATTCGAAATGAACTGTGCAGGATGCTGGGTGTGACAGACAGTTGAGAGTGCAGGGTGGTGTTGGACCAATGGTGAAGACAGGGCCGCTGAGCTGCTCCCGGCTGCAGCAGATGCCAGTTCAGATGCCCAGGACCCGGGTGGCACTGACCAGCCCTCTCTCTCACCATGCTCCAGAAATGAGAGAATTTTTAAAAGATAGAAAGTAAATTACATTTAATTCCACAGAGTCAATCATTTTACAAATCACTGTGACAAATTGTCACAGGAATATACAGTATTTGTACAGACTTTATACACATGGTATAAGATCTTAAACATATTACAGTCAAAAGCAATGTTTCATGCAGTGTTTCTGTGAATTTCTGTATCTCCGTGTTGTGAGTAAAGCTACAGTGTATGTACTGTATCATGTGGATCTCTAGTCCAGCAGTGCTGTGTCTATGTGAGATGTGCTGACAGGCTGCTGATGTCTGCCAGGCAGGCCACACTGCAGATGGAGGACAGCATGGTGCTGAAAAGGCCAGGGCCAAACACTTAGGAGTCAATTCCACAGAAAGGATCCCGCAAAGAAAGGTCAAGTGGACACATCACGGCATTCAGGGAAGAAGACATCGGCTTTATAGGGCGGAAGAAATCAATTCATAAATTCCTAACTGAAGGTTTTTCTTTTCGTGTGTACTGGTGTGTGTATGCTGTGCCTCTCTATCGACTGTGTGTGTGTGTGTGTGTGTGTGTGTGTGTGTGTGTGTGTGTGTGTGTGTGTGTGTGTGTGTGTGTGTGTGTGTGTGTGTGTGTGTGTGTGTGTGTGTGTGTGTGTGTGTGTGTGTGTGATGAAAGTATTACTGAATGACCTATCACGTGTTTATAGAATTTACGTTACACACACAGGCACACTATCTCAGTCATTGGGTTCACCTTACCTCTCCAACTCAGTCAGCCCTGACTGCTAAGTATTGTACATGGAATCCAAATGGTATAGATTCGCACTCATGCTATGTTCATATAAAATATAACTTTCTGCACACTATTATACAGTAAGCAGACGATGTCAATCCAGTTTTTTTTAGCACCCTCGTAGTATTTCTGCTAATTGTTCATCCATTATTGATTAATGTAACCACTATGACCAGGTATGTAAATTACCTCTCATTAAGTCAAATGCAGAAGATGAATCAAGACCAAGGGGGTTCTTCAGGAGCACAGTGTGAGAGGTAGAGACATAAATACTGTAGAATGACTTGAGATGAGGAGGAGAGGGATGGAATGGCTTCTCTTCCTGAGGTAGTGGAGAATATGTATGATTTCAACCATACCAGATGAGGACACAAACCTATTGACATGGGGAGAAAACAACATCAGTTATTACCCTGGCCTATGTGAGAAAATCTCTTTGAACGAAGACTGACCAGTCTTAATCATCCACTATTTTCCTCTGCCTGTTCCTTGTATTCTGCATCCTGCCTATCCTGTCTGTATTATCCTGTCTGCTCCTGTCTGGACTACTGCTGTCTGGGCTCCCTGCTTGTGCCATCAAACCCCTGCAACTTATCCAGAATGCTGCAGCCCGCCTGGTGTTCAACCTTCCCAGGTTCTCCCACTAAATGGCAACTGGAAAATGTACACTTAGAACCATTCTGTCTGACTGCTGACTGGTCCATATTTTTCTCCTTCCTGTATCCTGTATTCCTCTGGTTTTGTGTAGACCGTCACCTGAGATCCCTCTCATTCAGCACTGCGGGGCTATTAACGAGTGAGACAAGGTCAAGAGCCACTGGCCCTCCCACCTATCCTGCCTCTCCTGCATGGCAATTAACGCCGAAGCAGTGGGAGGGAGAGAGCTGATTCCAGTAGCCAGTCAAAGGGCCAATCAGCTGTGATTTGTGGTTTGAGTCCCCCTGGTCTGGATGCTAGGGTGGAGGCTGGGTGAAGGGTAGCTGGTCTGTACACTGTGATGAGGTTAAAGGGAGACGAGGGTGACTGGGTGGTTCGAGTGGTTCTTATGTACACAGAACTCCTTGCACTTGTGTTGTTCACATTTTTGTTTAGCAAAATAGTATTTCTGATTGAATTAACATGTCAATGAACCATTATCTGCTAATAAGTGAAGAAAGCCAGTTGTAAGCAGCCAAACATTTGAAGGAGTTTTTATCATTATGGCAATGAGAGCAATCTTGTTACACAAATGATAATTAAGGTGTCATTAGCAGCACATACACACTGGGTTAATTAGAGAGCAGACACACAAACACTTTAGGAGGACTGATCAAAGTTCAGGTCTACCATCATTAAGGGTAATCCAATCTAACACAAACACATTGCTGTAATCAGTCCAATCAGCTACTGTACAGTAAATGTTACCAAAACATAATCTATTTATGAATACACAGAGAATCATCCATTATGGAATGTGTTTTATCAGGCTATCAGGTTTCTTCTTATCGTCTCAGATATTTCCCCCCGGCCCTCTTTATAAATGAAATATTCCTGTGGTAATCTGTAGCTGCTCAGAGTATCCCTGGCTGCTCCATCCAGACGGCGGACTCACACCTGAACTTTGATACTTTTTAGAATAATTGCATATCAGCACACAGCATCACCGCGGCTCACACCAAACAAGCTCTTATGCACATGGCAAAAACCTCACTGTTTGCATAAGCCTATTTATTATGAGTGATAGCGCTGCCTTCCCTGACATTTCCTAAACTGGAAGCGCCTAATCTTGTTTAGGCTTGATACTTATTAAAATACGAGAATAGTGAGGGAACAGATGCCCAAAGCAGCACTGCCCACATCCTGATAGGCGTTGTGTTTTTGGTTTAAAGTAAATATATTTGTCTTGTGGCTGGCAGCGTTGCCGTCCGCCCGCCATTGTGTCTGAGATGAGATGGGCTCAGTGGCTGCATGCCTGCCTCAGTCTCATGATTTATGATCCCAGTTGTACTGACTCTGGCTCTGAGACGTGGCTGGATATGAAAGAGTTCCTGAGGCAGGGCAGGGTGCTATTGTCTGGCTACCCAAACTCCTTGCACTGGCCAAACTCTACGCCACGCCCTCAGACCTTTCTTCTCCGCAATGAGTCTGGATCTGAGTACCTCCCCGACAAGTTCTAGAAAGGAAATTCTAGACCGTCTGATTGGTGCCAGAAACTGATGGGCTGGGCCAAAGCCATAACACACGTGGGTATAGCAACGGTTAGAACATTTGTCATTGGCTTTGATACTCTAATTAGTTAGAGAAGATCCAATCGCTGGTGACTTTGTTTTGTACAACACCCCTCATTTTGACATCACCACACAAACGACTCCAACGGTGACAGTCTGACTGAGGTATGTAGCGAACGTGGAGCAGCAGGAAGAATTCTGTTTCAGTCGTCAGGCAAAAGGTGCTGGTCAGAGAGCAGAGAGAAGGCTGTCCACTGTCCACACAAGCACAGCAGTCTGACTGTTCTGGACCTGAGATGCTGTCAATATCACGTGAGGATGATTACATGTGGGAGGCAGAGGATAAAGACCAGTGGAGGAGTGGAGGGGGGCTGGAGACAGGTGGGGGTAGTGTTGGCAAAATAATTGAATTCTACAATGGCTGGCAGATATCTGAATGTGACTTTGTGAGCTCCAATCCTTTATCCCTTCCTGGTCCGAGTATTGACAGCTAAAAACAACAGCCATTATCTGTTAATTACATTAACATTTTATCAGTGCTGGGTTGCTGGGGTGCGTGTCCCGCAGCTGGAAGATAACTGTCAGTCAGCAGCAGTGAGGTAGGGAGAGGGGTGGGAGAAGCAGACCCCGGAGGCCCAGCGCTCCAGGACCAAGGGTCTTCTCAGTGAGCTGGCCCTGCCTCGCAGGCCTGGCCCCTGCCCCCTCAGGGGCTAACAGGGACAGGGGACAGGCCTGACAGGAGGGTGCATTCCTCCACTTCAGCTGTTCTGTTCAAAGAGTAAAGGCTAAGATAAGTAATGACACCTGCCAAACTCTAGCACCCTGGGGTCAAGAACCATACTGAATCACAAAGCCGCGCCTGGACAACGGACTTGAGGACCCTGCACCTGTCTGTGGCTGTCCCTGCAGCTCTCTGGCTGTGTTGGCCCTGCAGTGGATCCTGCACCTGTCTGTGGCTGTCCCTGCAGCTCTCTGGCTGCGTTGGCCCTGCAGTGGACCCTGCACCTGTCTGTGGCTGTCCCTGCAGCTCTCTGGCTGTGTTGGCCCTGCAGTGGACCCTGCACCTGTCTGTGGCTGTCCCTGCAGCTCTCTGGCTGTGTTGGCCTGGCAGTGGACCCTGCACCTGTCTGTGGCTGTCCCTGCAGCTCTCTGGCTGTGTTGGCCTGGCAGCTTTGTCCTCATTACGGCTCTCATATGTTTTATTTATGCTGTCTGTAGAGTATCCAGCTCTGCCAGCAATAGGCTGGGCCTGGGCATGGCTGGCAATGCCAGGGAGAGGACAATAGGAGCAGGTGCCAGCATACTACAGAGAATTGGCCATGGACAGAGCGTTATGGTTCCAGTCAGTGAAGGGGGGCTCTGCCTGCAGGTCTTTGGGGTGATCCACAGTCCTCAATCGCATTACACCGGGCCACTGGAGCTGTTGCTGTGGGACCTGGCCTTGCCGCTCCCGGTCCATGCCCTGTTTATTGATTGGAAGCTGCCTTATAACTTAATATTTCACCTGCTTATTTCCCCTGCCGAAGCTGCTTCCTGTCAGAGGGCCGATGGGGGGATCAATGGGAACCTTGTCTGGGCAGGGAAAGGTCCTGACAGGGGTCGCTCAGTGACTGACAGGACCCCAGCCGCCAGCTGGCAGCAGGACAGGACAGCCCACGGTCAATGAGGGAAGCCATGTTGCTTAATTCTCATGTTGGACCGCTTCACAATTAACAGAATTACTGCTTTTAAAAATGTCATGCGGGGAAAAGCTAATTAAACACACAGCAGCTTCCAGACAGAGAAGGGTTGAGAACCAGCCCTGAGCTGCGCACAGAGCTCCTGAAACACGTTGCCTCAATACACAAAAAAATGCAAAGGACCACTGCTGACAAAGAAAGAGTAAGAAAGAAAGAGATATCAAGTGTAGTAATCAAAATGAAAAATGGGTCTCTGGCTGCTTTAAACAAGAGCTAATTTATCACCAGAAAGTACGGATAAGTAGCCGAGTTGTTGCCGTTCAGTAAGTACCCGTTCTGCACCAAATTATTCCACCCCTGCCTGCGTACAACCATAAATCATACACTTCCACACATCTTTTCCTATTAGCTGCTGTGCTAGGCATGGGAGCGTGCTCAGCTACCAAACACAGACTAATAGGCTACAACTTTTAATTTTGAGAATGTCCCCCTCCCCCAATCCTTAATTTTCTACCCTCAACACAATATTCACATATCACATAGGAGCATTACTCAATTATGTTTATCACAAACCAGCATCCATTCAGGTCTGTGAAGAAGTGTTATTCCTACCCTGTTGTTCTCTGCTATGGTATGGCTAGGGGGCTACACCCCACAGAGGGGATCTCACCCTCTATACTGATAGAGCTGATCTCTTACCTTGGGACATTGAGGGGTCAGTCAGCTATCACAAAGCTCCCCCAGATGGATTGTCCACAAGTCAATTAAAATCATTGGATGCACTGTATGTCACACATGTTCTTACAGCTCTTACTAAAGTTAAAAATGCAATAAAATAACATTCTTGTATTTGGAAACATTTTATGTAATAAAACAATTGATTCAAGATAGTTATCCCATTTTTTTGTCCCCACAATGAAATCGGGGAGGGGACTGTGGATTTGTCTCCATCAGTTAGTACATTAGTCACATGATATCTCAGACATCCCTGGCCCGATTTTGACTAAACTTGGGTGAATGATGAGTCTTGCCAAAAATATCTGGCATTTACAGAATGACACTGATTGGCCCAAGGCGGGAGCTATATTAATTAACTGAAAGTTGTTAGTCACATGAGATATATCTATTGGCCCAAGGGGGACGACGTTTACTGTTGCCTTGTTTCTTTGAGAACTTCTGGATGAATGAGGAATAAATTGGCCAGAGCTAGTCTGAATATGAGGCAAGCAAAGCAGCCGTGTTCTGCATGATTTGTCTGAATTAGGGAAACAGATATGATCTCAGTACTGGAAGAGGGACTCTGATGAGAGCAGCTTAAACCATCAAAACGATCTATCCAGATGTGTTTTGTTTCAGACCACAGCCAGCTATACACATACAGTACATTACACCCAGCACTCCTCTCCCCCCTGCCTGCCTTCAACCTCAATGGAATAACAACAACTGCGAAACAATGGCCACACAAATGAATTAATCACAGAGGCTCTGGAGCTCTGGGAAATCCCAGGAAAGCCAGACAGACAGTGTGGTGAGGAGTGGAGAGGCGAGTCCAAGAAGTCAGATGTTGAGGACATGCAGTGTGATGGATGGAGTCTTTGACTTCCAGTAGAAGTGGCATGATGGCCTGGCATCTTTCTGAAGTGCTCCGCTCGCATTGTGACCAAATCCTGTTATGTTCCTGTTTCATTGTGGTGACAGCATGAGGAATGCTTGGTTTTGTTCTCCCCACTGTTGCTATCCATCATCAGAGGAGAGCACAGTCGTGCTCTCTTCACTCCCCTCCTCCCTCCCTCACTTTCCCTCTCATTCCCCTCTCTCTCCCTCTCTCTCCCTTTCTCTCTCTCTCTCTCTCTCTCTCTCTCTCTCCCTCTCTCAGCACTAAACCTTGTGTTTGCCACTGTAGGCCCTCCTGCTCGTCTGTAGCACGTGTGCTGTTAAATGAGCTGCACTGTTTTTCACATACCCCACACTCCATTCCAGAGGATCTGTCTTTATGGGGCATGTGAGAGGACAGAGGGGAGCAATGTGTGGTGCTTTATTCAGAAACACTTAGGTCATAAAGACAGGCTTTTCTTTCAGATCAATCTTGTACTTAGAAGCGGATGTAATTTGATCCCAGTCAATGTCCTCAACGTTGAAAGCATCCTGTCTGGGTTTTCCTAACCGGGAAGAAAAATAACGAATATGTCCAGTCATCTCATTAATGTCCAAGTCTCACTTGATCATATTCTGGGCGGTCAATGAGTGGGGATTAATAGTTTAATTATCACCCCTAAAGTGGTCAAAGCTAATATTTAATTAGAGAATAAACAAAAAACGGAGGCCCTCGTATCCAATCATGATCAATGAAGCAGAAAGAGGGGCTACAGCATTATGAGGGGGGAAACTCCCAGCATATAATATCGCCACGTAAAAGAATTATAATTAGTCAAACGTAATTAGCGGAACATTACAGAATTACTGGGCTGTTTTGGAATGCCTTTCATGCTTCTATAAGGAGAAAGCAATTCATCAATCTCAAGAGGCACATTCATTCTATAATGCTTATAGTGTAGTGTTTAAAATTGATGCATTCACATTTGCCAGGCAAGATTTCTACATATAGTATTTATGTCGTTTCAGACAATAAAATAAAAAATAATAATAAGAAAATGTATCTTGAAAATGGCATTGGTACGATAAAAAAAAAGTAGTGTCAAAGTATTTGTACGTTATCATTCAATTCCTCCTCCTTAGCGGAGGATATAGACTCTGCCACTCTATTGCCTAATAAGCATCTCAGTGCCTTTCAGCTGTTGCTGGGGTGGTGAGTGTCACTGTGTATGACGTTTGCTCAAGCATCGCGGTCTTATCTCATGAAGAGGCTTATAAATGTACAACTATCTCATGTCACATAAAGACGCGGAATGATTTCTTCATATTGATCAGCTGCCGGGGGCCGTGACAGCCTTGTAGCGAGAATCAACACCCAGCCTCTCACAGTCACACAGGAGATGGAGTCTGAATGCGTTGAGACTTATGAACAGGTGACGCCTGGAGAATTATACAGATTAAATAGAACATGATGCATGATGCATGACGCTTCGCTTGTAGGCAGCTCAGTGTTGAATGGGACTGCTTTTAACTGCTATAGACTGCTATAGACTGCTATAGACTGCAATAGACTGCTATAGACTGCTATAGACTGCTATAGACTGCTATAGACTGCAATAGGAGTTCAGCACACATAGACCTAACTAAAGATTCTCTCTACCTGAAAAGACCCAGCGTCTCTTACTTTGTTCAGTCTTCACAACAATCATTTGAAAGTTTATTCAAGGTTTTTTTTGTTGACATCATAGATGTCCAGCTCTGGACAGTCAGTGACCCTCAACCTGTTTCAGTATGGTGCCCCAGTGGTGTCATAAAACCTGGGCAGGGAGCTTTACCTGGGATGACAGAGTGCCAGGCGCTCTCCCACCAGGGCCTAATTTCCCCCTGTGAAAATGGATAGCACGTCCATGGCGTAGCTTAGTTTAAAATGCAAAATGTGGACATTATCTGGCACGGAGATTCAGCGGCATCCATCACGCTATGCTAATGCAGCCCAGTGGTTAAGATATTCTAATGTAAGCCACCCAGGAGATGTAGAGGAATTAACACAAACAGAGCAGGGCGGCGGGAACACAGAAGGGTCAGGAGATAGGAGGGGACAGGGGAGCCACTCAGGAGACAGGAGCTGCCAAACACACACACACACACACACACACACACACACACACACACACACACACACGCGCGCGCGTACCCATGCACGCACATACTGTACGGCACACACATGCGCTCGCACAGACACACATATATGCACATACGGGTGTACACACACACTCCCATAGGACTGATAGCAATTAAGTCCCTAAAGATTGTATGCCTTGCATACAATCACTACTCCAGAACTTCACCTTCAGTGTATATGATGTATTTCACTAGCCGTACAACGCACAGAGAGGACATACAGTGTGATCACCCAAAACTCTAAAATACATTACTTTATGTACTCTGAATGCAATCATTCAGCCATTCAACCAGCCATCTATGAATTCAGCACCAACATACCAGCAATAAAACACAGGTAAACCCCCCCAAAACGGGCCCCATTTTCAGCTTTAAGGCGGATTGGTTTGGCCTCCTTGAACCCATAGTGAGAGCTGTTTTGGGGCCAACAGTCTGGTGGGATGGGTCATCTCTCCTCTGTTTAGCAGGGCAGCAGACTCAGTGGAAGCCCAGTCCCAGGCCCCCTGCTCACCAGTGCTGCAAGGGAAGGCATTATTATCATTATATTAATGTGACATTAATTGCTTTTACTTTTTCACTCCATTAAGTGTTCTCTATCTCTTTGGGAGCCTGGCCAGATGGTTTATCACTCCCATGCTGTTGGTAGCACCATTAATGGGCAAAGACACTGGGCTATAAAATAATTGTGCCGCAGTGTTGGAAATGTTCATCGTGCTAATTGAAAAGTAATTGCAGAGGTATAGTGCAACTGTCACGCCATGAAAGGCCTGACATTGGAGACGAGGAGGAGTCTACTGTTAGACTGTATTGTTGGCAGGTTAACACCGTTTGAAGAACCTGGTTAGACAAAGGGAGAATCCGTCCTTCAGCAGAATGCTAACAGAACCAATGAGCCGTTGAGAAGATGCTTGTGTTTTTCTACTGTCTCAGTCTTTTGTGTACTGAATATACTATGGTTCTCCTGTATCAAATACTGGACACATTTCCTCAATTATCATTCATGCACCCAGAGTGTGAATCTTCCAATGAAATCATAGCTACTCCTATTTAGTAACAGCAGAAACAATGCCGTTTCTGTCCCCTAACACTAGAGGAAGCATGCAGCACTGGTGACTGTATGGTACTGTATCAAGAATGTTTGGCCGAGAGGGCAGCAATAGTCGTCTGCATGGTTTCAGCATGCACTGTGGGTCTCTTGTGGCCACATTGAAATACATCGAGATATGATTGGTTGGTTATGGGGACAAGGGATTGAGCAGACCAGACAAGCAGCAGAGTGAATCAATGCTTGTGGAGAGCAAAACATTTATTTGGATTTCAGTTTGTACTGTGCCGTCTCTAGTGTACAGTATAGTCTGTGTGTGTGTGTGTGTGTGTGTGTGTGTGTGTGTGTGTGTGTGTGTGTGCGTGTGTGCATGTGTGTGTGTGTGTGTGTGTGTGTGTGTGTGTGTGCGTGTGTGCGTGTGTGTGTGTGTGTGTGTGTGTGTGTGTGTGTGTGTGTGTGTGTGTGTGTGTGTGTGTGTGTGTGTGTGTGTGTGTGTGTGTGTGTGTGTGCGTGTGTGTGTCTGAGTGTGTGTGTTTGTGTGCATGACTGTGTGTCCAAAATAAAGTCAAAGCACCACTATTTTTTCCAAACTTACTGTCTTATTGAGTAGATCATACTTACAACAAATGTAATGACTGCTGCACCGTCAGCAGTAAGATATGATTCATTTCTAATGAACTTTGGATATTGCAGTGCAGAACCAAGAGTATTAAATCGTGTTAATGTAACATTATAAAATATCATTAACCTAGCAATTAATCAGCGTGAAAAAAAATAAAATAAACTATTTTACAGCCCCAAATTCTATACATTTTTACCCTCTTCATTCCACTGAGTGTTGCAGGATAAATCCCTGCAGATTCTTCTGTAGTACTACTCCCACTTGGGATTTCCGCTCAGCACCATTTTTAACAGAATCCTACAAACATTCCTTTGAGGATGCCTCATATCCCATAACCATCATAAACTACAGAATAATTTTTAAAAAAAACTGAAAGCCATGCAGTATCTTATCCATCACCTCCATTGTATAGTCTTTAGAGTTGAAAAACGCATTATTTTCCCAATACAGTTTGCTCTGTGGACATGCAGAATGCCTGATCGAACACAGGGATCAGGGTTTGTGTCGAGCAGCCCTTTGTTGATGCTCCGTTATGTTTGAGGTGTTGCTGCAGGTTAAAGGAAAGGGCAGGGGCATTCGTTTAAGCCGTCATTACTAAAACAAAGCAGCCTCTTGCTTATCAGCACCTCATCGACTCCCATTCCAGCCTCTGTCGCTGAGCCAATCCACAATATTGACACCCATTGACTGGGGCCTGAGAGAGAACAGGATGGTGAACTTGTCTAACATAGATTGGGGTCATGGCGAGGGACATTGGGAAGGGGTGAGCGTAAGACCCCCATATTCTGGGCCATGGACTCCTGAAATTGGAGTGATTGATTCCAGCAGTTATGATGCCATGTTCATTGACGCTTTTTGATTTGTGTGACTTGCCTTTCGATTTCTCCTCTGACTTCCTGTGTGTGAGCAACATGTGTGAGATGTCCGTGTGTAGGCTCAGACTGGCCACATGCAGGCATGTTGTACTGTATGAGGGGGTGGCTTCTCTGTAGGTCAACTAACCTGTGCATATTCTCTACCTAGAGAGCCACCTCTACCCCAGCCCTCACCCAACCCCCACTCCAATACTCGCCCCTTTCCAAGGTCAATATCTTCAACAATGAGTCTGAGGAGGAGGAAGGGAATTTTAAGCATGGTCGCACCCTCTCCAAATGCCCCCTCAAGGGCTTCGGGGGGCAGCGACAGTGTCAGAGCAAAATGAAAAGTGTACCCATTCCCTCTTTATGTCTCCATTTGCCACCTTCATTAGGACCATTCAGGAACACTTACCCTGCACCTCCCCACATCAACCTCTTCCAGGCCGCTCTCTCCTGAAAGCACCTTCCCCAATCAAATAACTACCATTACAAAGCATGCAGGAGACAGAGAGCGATGGAGAGCAGGGAGAGAGAGGGGGAGGGCAGAGAGGGAGATAGATAGTAGAATACATATAGCCCGATTTCACTAATGTACTGTAATATTGATCACTCCCAGACAGTCACCATGGCACCAGGACAATAGCTCGGGCCCCTGGCCACTGGTCAGTCCTCTCTTCTCCTATCCTCTGGTAGCCTGTAGGGAGGCTCTCTGCTCTCCATGGAGCTTCTCCCTCGCTCCCTCCCCCACTAGCCTGTCGCTAAAGGATCCATACATCTGTAGACAAAAAAATGGCTGGGAATGATCACGACTGCTTCATCTTAAAAAGTAGCCACGCTCTCTTCTCTCTGTGTAGCTCTGGGAGAGCACTGCACTGGGAGTCAAATTCACAGGACAAAATCTAAATGTATTCACAAACCCCTCCCCAAAGTGGCAGATTCACACTTGTACATCTCCCGCTCATCCTCTCTCCCCCCTTCTCTCTCTCGCTACTGGCTTGTCTGGCCTCAGAGGTATAAGAAAGGAAAACAAACACGGAGAAAGCGGACTAGAGGAAGATGAGTGTAAAAATCCAGAGCGGTGAAGTGAGTGTTGATCTCATTCTCAGAGCAAGGTCCCCTGTGTGTTACAGTCCAGAGCAGTGCAGTGCAGTAGAATCACAAGGAAAACTCAAGACAAATAAAAACAGGGATAGAAAAACAGTATCAGTTCCTGATTCTTTTCTCCCCACAAAGCTCCAACGTTACAGTAGTCTACACATAACAGCTCCTCTCCTCCGCCTGTTCTGAGCCGACCGCGGCCAACACAAAGGGCACACGGCCACAGTGGAGACGTGAGGTCATGAATTCCTTATGGCTGAGGCAGGCACCAGTTTCTTCAGTCATTTGTAGCCGACCACAGCTGTCCCTTCTTCCCTCTATCTTCCTGTGAGGGCATTTGCTGCCTCTAATTCGAGGGGTTAAGAGGAACAAAGTTAAAGGAGAGACTTAGTTTGACAAATGAGGTGGAGATATTTCTGTAGGCTGCAATTAACTCCACCAAAGCAGTAACATGTTGGAACAGGAAGACACAGTATACTTCCCTTGGTTAAATGGACAGCTCTCTGCTCTGCTTACACCAGCACTACACCACTGGATTTGGGAAAACACAATAAAGAATGATATGTTTGTATGAATAGCAGCCCTGTTCACAGAATGACTAATTTCCTTCCTAAACAAAAGGGATGCCAGAAGACACTTCCACCACCACTTTTGTGGAGATAGGGAGAGAAGTCAGTGATTTGCATAGAAAAGTTCATAAGCTTGGGACATAAGAATATGGCCATAAAAAAGAGCAATAAAATGTTTAACTATGACAGAATATTAAGAGGCAGTACATTTAAGGTAGGCTGCAGGAATGACCCCTGTAGAGTGCCGTGTAGTGTGTTGTTCCGCGGTTCGGACTGCTAATCTCACCGTGTGATGGGTTAGCTTACTGTCCACAGAGTAGAAACATCTTCTGCCCAACCTTGACAGATATGGCTGTCTCTCACACAACGACTTTCACGTTGATCCGTTTTCCCTGCCGACATTGAATCCCGCATTACTGGGGCTGCTGCCTGTCAGACACTGGCAGTGAAAGAGTTGAATGTCTCGCACATACTCATTTCCCGATGTCAGGAAGAAATTGTTCGTAACATCGGCTCCTCACACTTGTCTCAATTCATTTATTTCAGCCAAGGTCTTCGGATATAAATAAAAGGAAATGTTACTTGAGCATTTTAACTGGGTGCCAGCCTTGAGGCCCGGCCTTGAGGCCCAGCCCGGCCTTGAGGCCCGGCCTTGAGGCCCAGTGATGTAACCACATATCATCTAAAGTGCTGAATCTCCCTTCGTCACCTGGCGTGACATGCAATTCCTCCAAATTTATTCATGTTTGTTCTGATTCACAGAAATAAATAATAATAACAGCTACTGTCTGACCTCCAACATACTTCAAGCCGACTATAATTTATACTCAGAGAAACTGGACAATAGGAATACTGTACTGTACAAGCATTTTATTTGAGATATTGTTCAATTTAATTCCAAGCTGTAGAAACAGGACATGATCGAGCTCCTTTCAAGCTGCTCTGTTATTAAACGCAGTTCAACAGGTGGTCCATAGATGGAGCTCTTCTCATTAGAATACATTACGTTAGGTTAAAAGCCTGTCCTCATATTACTGTGTCCTTGTCCTTCATCTCGCATGGAGTGTCGGTCAGAGCCAAAAAGAGGAGAAAGCTACCTTTACCTGTCCCTGAGCAGCACAAACTGGTTAAAAACATATGATCCACCCCTAACTGGGGGGCCTAAAATGATTTCTTCCTTAAATGGATATTGTTGTATTCCTTTTTCTTACTTAACAGACTGGACCCCTTGTGAGTGTCAAACCACAAACCACTGTGTTCCCTGGAGCAGTATGACTTCATTTAGCTATCATGGGAAATATAATTACTGTAATGATCAGAGGATTTTGTAATACTTCCTCTGTTTTACCTTAACCCCCTCCCCCTCACACACACACACACACACACGCACACGCAC
Organism: Oncorhynchus tshawytscha; assembly: GCF_018296145.1. Lineage (NCBI taxonomy): Eukaryota > Metazoa > Chordata > Actinopteri > Salmoniformes > Salmonidae > Oncorhynchus > Oncorhynchus tshawytscha. Next base: position 29,281,342 of record NC_056436.1, on the reverse strand, counting down.
GCACGCACTCGCACTCGCACACGCACGCACGCACGCACACACACACACACACACACACACACACACACGGAAGGGAAACAGTAACAAAAATAGAGCGTTTCATTGGAGGGTTTTAATCATGGTTTATGGGCCAGTAAAGTTTTTAAAAGCAGTCAGTTTGTCTCCATGTCTGGGGCCAAATGTCGGCATAACCATCTCTACCATCTTAGAGCATGGAGCTAGCTGAAGGAGAAATAATTATATTACTGGAATGACTTTGTGTTGTTGTTTTTTCCTTCATTTTACACTGGGGCAATCCTCATTCACTAGCTCTCCAGTATGATGATGCATGTATCATGTAGCGCAGCTGTGCCGTCCTCCTAGCCATATCACCACAGAACAGTTACTGAGTCAATCAGGGCTATCCAAACATGACCATGCACATTACACATCGCCGCTGCAGACAGAGACTAAGGACAAGGTACATACACCTAGTAAATCCATTATTGGGATTTCCTCAATAATCTATTCTCTGACCATTCTCATTAGCTGTGTAGTGACAGTGTTAATTCCAATGAAAAGTGTCCCAAAATACCTGCCGATATATGAGCTTTAACTACACAAAGACAATAGTCCGGCCCTGCAGCTTTAGCTTGATGGTATTGATGGATGTCAGGAACTGACATAGGCATCTTTTGTGTATCACATGGTATATTCTAGATTGACAATGGAAAAGACACATTGTACAATGTCTTGTTATAAATATATATATATATATATATATATATATATATATATATATATATATATATCTGAAGAGGACTGTGACATATTTTTCCCTTTAACACTAAGAAAACATTGAGGCAAAGAGAACGTGGTTTCTTATTCCTGAATTAATGAATTTAGAACTCATACTTTTTTTAAAGGATATTTTACATACAAACATACTGCATTGAACCCTTTCTTTAGAGTACTAATTAAATATTAGTCATAGGCAAATACTGTACACTTTTTGATCGGAAGAGACTCATCATTGTGTAGGATTTGTCTACATGTAATTCCACTTTAAATAGTCTTGAAAAGGCTTCCTAAATGGCTTAAGTTCCATAACACATCAATGGGAGCATCTGTGCATGTGTGTGTGTGTGTATGTATGTGTATGTGTGTATGTGTGTGCAGTGTTTGTGTGTGCATCTGTGCGTGCATGTGTGCATGTCTGTGTGTGTTTATTAGGTCTCTGTGTGATTGAGAGCAAGGTCAAAGAGACATAAGGGGGGTTGGGGTGGGGTGGGGGGTGGGGGAGCTAAGGGGGGGTTGCTACCATACCGTACCATGCTCAAGACCATACCCACACATACGGACACCATATTGAAATGATCAAATGGACTGCATAGTGTTGCTTGCTGCCCCATTTGCGGTCCCCTTCTCTCTTTGTGATATACAGACATGCACTGTGAAGGAGGGCGGGGGACGTCTAACCTCCCCCTGTTCTAAAATGAAATGAATCGACTCTTATTTATTTACTGCATGTTTTGCACTCATTCCATAACACTGTAAATTACCTGCATGGTCAAGGCTCCTTTCTCAGGCAAGGAGAGAAGGGAGGAAAGGACATCAAATATGTCATCTATATGGTATTTCATTCAGGAATCACATATGATCTGTCAATTTCCATATATCATGGTTTATAAGTCATATTTTAAATACAAAATCCTGTTTATGAATATAAATGTTTGAATTAGGAGCGGACATATGTGCTCTAAGAGGTACAATATGCCTGTAGGCTCCAGACAATGTACCATGCCAATATTTATACGATTTCTATGTCTCGTAAGAGGATAAGGAACGGGTGATTTCCATCCTATATTTTAGGCAGTTGATCACGATCATCTATTTCATCTTAGTTCAAATGTATTCTTATCCTCTCCTTACATGTTTGACACTTAAACCTCCTCAAATACAAATGGAGAAATGTAAGTAAATATATTCTAAGATACTATACTTTTTGACTTTGACATGCAATATTTTCACCCTCCTTTTTGTACACAAAGGAAATCTGAGCAGCAGCACACAGTACTTTTATTTAGCTAAAAACGCCTTCAAATGTTTTGTTTGATATCAGAAACAAAAAGGCATTGGGAAGAGGGGAGGGGGACCAGAGAGAATGAGACTGAGCGGGTTAAGGGAAAGGGAGGATAGAGAGTATGTATGTGTGTTTGCAGAAAGAATTCCACAGCAGCCAGGGCTATTCTCCTGGGATTGAACCTGGTCTCTCCCTGTTCGCCAGAATAAGCAGGGGCCTCCTCCATTATGGCATACAAGTGCCTTTCCTTTAAGGCCAGGGGAGATTTCTAACCTTTGGTTGACATGCAGAGAAGGTCACGTTCATCCTGGCTTCTCCCCGTAATTTACTCCTAACCATTTTACTCTCTGGCTGGGGCTCTGAGGGAGGCTGAACTCTGCCTGCAAGTCCCACTGAAACTGAAGACACTAAAACCCCCACAACTGCCACTGAGAGAGTCATATGGTCACAACAAACACATGCATGAGCAGGTGATATTCTGTATATCTCAAAAATAAATATATGAGAACAATGCAAAGATCTTGCTGAGTAATGTTTGGTTCTAATTTGCTTAATTAAAATGTGTTTATATATAGGGTCTATACACAAAGCATGTAATTGAGTACGATATTTCATTTAAACAAACCCCAAAATATGAAGACATGTTTAATTTGGGTTTTGGGTAATGGTGAAAATATTATAATTCATTTTCATCTGAAAATACAATGGAAGAGATAAAAAATATTGTTAAAAATATTGTATTACAAGGAAAACACGAATGACAATACTATACTACAATTAGCATGTAATATGCTCAAGTGTGCTTGCACACATTCATCAAACTAATGTCTTTATCTAGCTGTAAGTGTACACATTTACAGTAGTGGTCTTTAATGCCAGGGTGATTGTGTTCAATTCCTGTGAAGTGAGCACACACTCTGTGTAACTGAGTTTTTCTCCATTTGATGGACTGATTCATGTTTATCTGATCTCCTTATCTACCATCATTATTTCCAAACCAGTGGCTAAATTGGAAAAGCCCATAAGAACGTGTGAATACATGGCAGAGGCAATAAAATAGAACAGAAGGAGGAGAAGGCCCACCACACAGGAGAGCTTTGCTTTGGCAGTAGCAGATAGACTACACAGATAGCAGGGATATTTCTACTCCCCCACAGCACCATTGAACCACACAAATAAAGATGCAGCCAGCCATATAAATCTCAAAGGAAAGATCAACACTTCAGGTGGGGTTATCTGGTGTGTGTTTGTGTGTGTGTGCGTGTGTGTATGTGTGTTTGCGCCTCAATTGTTATTGTTTTAGATAATAAATAATAAAAGGTGCATTTTTATGCAGTGATTTTGTGCTGTGCACTTCCGTTTTAGTGGGCCAGTGGAGTCCCTGTTATATGGACATGTGTGGTAGCCTACTTCTCTCTTCTGAGGCCTGTTTCCCCCTCTGTCTGCTCCCCGAGGACCATTGCTCAGGGGATTTTTAGGGATCACTTCATTTCTGTGGTATTGATCAGCTCAAATGACAGGGCCATTCAGGCAGCTCTCTCCAATTGGTGTGAATGACCTCAGTGAACGCTCTATCCAGAAACCATATCAGCTCACAGGATGCACTCGACTGGTGTGGCACTTTTGAAATACAGGCTCCAGAATGGGCTATGTTTTCAATTGAGTGTAGTCACACGCACACCGTCTGCGTGTGTGTGTGTGTGTGTGTGTATGCAGCTGTGTGTGTATGTGTGTGTGTTTGTCTGTGACACCTGAGTGGATATTCAGGAACACAGTCCTGGATGCTGGTTCATTGAGGGACATGAGGTATGCACAACAGCTTGACCCCCCTGCTTCCCGTGCATTAAATGGAGAGCAGAGTAGATGTGTAACCTGATAAATGCACTTAAAACAGTGAAGATGGACAGAGAGTGGAGGAAATCTCAGACGGGCTGTAGCCCAGTCTGCCTGCTAGGCAGTTAGAGGCTATTGATTAGCCACACAGAGTCCAAAGGAGGGCCAGAGGTGTTGGCTTCGTGGATCGTCTTATGCTTGAGTAACAGGTATAGCGATTCACCAAAATGAACGATTCAACCAAAATGAGCGATTCACCAAAATGAACGATTCACCAAAATCTTGATTTTGTATCTCTTGTATCTTTTTTAGGTTAGATATTATTTGATGTATTCCACTGCAGTATATGAGATGAATCAGATACAAGGTACACCTGAGGGGCTCTGTATAGCATGTGTACAGCATATTGGGCTACAAATGGGTGATGGTGGAGCAAGTGTTTATTCAGGCACAGTGGATGGAGCCATGCCAGACCAAAAGGGCAGGGGGATCTAGTGGACCAGGACTGGTCAATCTTGATGGTGAGCTTTTTCCCTGAAAAGAGGATGCTATATTTAACACAATACTACAGTAGTTGACCCTACTTTACGAGGTACATTTTGCAGTGACGTAACAGTTCTCTGTACATTGTGCTGTCGGAGACACTAATACCCTCAGGTTGTGAAATATGTCCCACTCCTGTTATCACAAATGGAGCAATAAATAAACACACAAAAACCAGTCTGACAGTAAGATCAACCGTATCCTACAGAGCAGCTGAGGACTCATATGAAGAGTAAGAGGAAGCGAGAGGAATAAAGAACATTAGACAGGGTGAGGGGAGACTGAGAGAGTGAAAGAAAGAGGGAGAGGGAGGAGGGGAGAGGAAGAGAGGGAGAGAGAGAGAGCGAGAGATGGTGGCCCATGCTCTATATCTGTGCCACAAGTTCTCCTGGGTATTTGCGTGCTCCGTTTTCATCCTAAGTGTAATTTGAGCCTTTGGTTGATGCAAAGTGTGTGCAGCAGGTCTGTTCAAATCCAATCACTCACACTGACGTGTAATCCTTTCCCTCCCCATCATCAGTATTGTAATGAATAATGAAACACACTTAAGCAATATACAGCCGTCATACACCTGCGATGGAGATTGCATTCTGATGAGATGCGTGGTAGACCTAATGAAAGGTGTTTTTACTTGTCAATGGCTGGCTGGATGTAAAGCTGACTGTTATCAGTTGAGAGGGAACCGTACAGCTTGGGATATCTGGAGAGCCTGGAGGATCCTCATGTAGCATGAAAATACCATTACTCTTAATGTACCCATTACATCTCAGATATGTACACAGTATGTGTAGGAGCTACCAGACCCCATGGCAACAGAGAGAATACACCCCCTTCTTTTCTTTCCATTCTTCCTTCAGTCAACCTAAAGCCACCATCACAACCGGCACTGTCTGGTGTCTTCTAACACTGTAGTTTCAACATGGAGGATTATTACAATTAATTGGTTAGCGAGACATTATTTCAAAAAAGGAAATTGCCTCTTATAATTATATAGAGCAGGGAATACTCAAGTCCCAGGAATCTCAGCTTCCTGAAATGATGGATCCATCTCCCACCCCGCCTCCCATTCCAGCCCCCCCCAGTGGTGCTAGCGTGTCTGCCAGTTTTCTGTGACGGATGCATTCTCTATGGTTCACATCCACAGCTCCTGGTCTGGCTCAGTGGAGGCTGGGGCTGTTAGCTCATCTGCCCGTCGCCGGTGGCCTGTCCGGTGTCTGCTGGGACTGCTGCTCTCTGCTCTCACGCTCTTCAACTCACAGCATTAAGTCAATCACAATCCGAGTGTCTGTAAACCCTGTGGACGAGCAGCATGCTAGTGTCTCTGCAGATGGGGTAAATACACTGAGGGGAGGATGGAGTTAGGGTTAAGGTTACAAACTGAATGAGTAAGTAGCCTAGACGTGACAGAGTAAAACATGGATGAAGACCAAATGTCATACAGCACATGGTTGATACATAGAAATAAATTTATTCTGTCTGATCCTCTTTCTGAGTCTAATGATATTATTAATAAAGATGAGCCCTCATCTTCACAAATGTGACTTTATAAATGCACTATTTCTCAATACTACTATGTGATTATTATGATATATATATTTTTACCTTTATTTAACTAGGCAAGTCAGTTAAGAACAAATTCTTATTTCAACGACGGCCTGCCCCGGCCAAACCCGGGCGACACTTGGCCAATTTTGCGCCGCCCTATGGGACTCCAAATTACAGCCGGATGAGATACAGCCTGGATTCAATCCCGGGGCTGTAGTGACACCTCTTGCACTGAGATGCAGTGCCTTAGACAGCTGCGCCACTCTGGAGGTTTGCTTGGGATCTTTTAACATCACAACATAATCACCAGTGTAGTGGGATAAGAAATGAATCACAGACTTCTGGGAGTTATTTAATTATTTGTTCCTTTTAGGAAATCAAAACATAAAAGTTACACAGATATTGATGATTTAACAATCTGAGATAACAATGTACACTGTTGCCAAATGATATAATTCACACCATAAATATTTATATGTAGGAGCAGGAAATAATTTAAAGTACCTGTTCCTTACTGCAATTTTATCATCAAGGGACCAATTCTGACACACTTATGTTAATAAAAACATGTACCCGCTTCATAACCAAAATGGGTGTCACACCCATTAATGGCCAACTCATGTGGTCAACTTTAAGCATGCTGTACCTTTACAAACAGATATATAGATGGTAAGAGACAACTGGTGACTACAATTACAAATATCTTGGCAGGAGCATTTCTAGACAATAAATCTTTGATAGAAACATGGACGGCTCAGGTATGTTTCAATACAGTCTTGATGATGATGATGAAGAGTAAGTCGTGAAATCAAAAGTATCGACAATAGTGGTGAGGTAGTAGTCAGCAGGACGCTGCATACCGTACTTTATTTTGAACTGTTGTAACTCGGCAACCTACTGTATAGGCTACTGTCCAGTAACTATTGACATTCAGATATATACACATTATATAGAACCAGGGTTTGAATGTAAGACGTGAAGCATTGAGAGGAAGTGCCTGGAGTTTACGTTGCATCGTGTTGGGTGTGAATTTTGCATCGTTACAAAAAGTTTTTAGGCTAAACTGTTTGATGTGTGTAATCTGTACTTGTCCATTAAAACACTTGTATTTTACAGCCGAGCAAAGAAAATATAGTTGTGATATTTATTTTTGATTAGAGGTATTTTGAGTAATATTGAAAAGATAATCAAATTGTCCCAAATCTTAGTAAAAGCATGCTTTCAGCATGTTTTCAGCATGCTTTCAGCATGGTTTCAGTCAGAATTGGTCCTTGTATTGCACAACAGTAAAATAACTCACGTTACATTGTCCCCCACTAAAGTGGAGCCTGTTAAGTAGACAGCGGCTAGTTCAAGTTGGATGATTAGGTGCTGGGGTGTGTAGTCAACCTCCATTAAGTGGCCAATCAGGCTGCAGTAAAAGAGGGTGCTGCTGGATTAACACTGGCCAATGATATTACAAGCAGAGTGGCGACCATCCCGTCTGCAATGTGAGGGATTCATTTGATCACAGTATCATATTGTGACGGTACCACAATTTATCACTTCACATAAATCACATCAGTACTATAATCATCCACCTCCCACCACATTCTCTCCCTTTTACAAAGAGCAGCATGAGTCTACAGTACTGAACTACAGGTCCCAGCATACACCATGGAGGACAACCTGCCTACACACAGAGAGAATGGAGCCCCTCTACTCACTTTCCCACCAGAGATCACACCTTGTATAGACACACTGTGGGACTGGTGCTACCCTTTGAAACGTGCTGACACTTTGTAGTCTGCATGGCTTCTCACAAGAGGAGCACCTTGGGGGAGGGGGGAGGGTGAATTGCTGTCTTTAAGAATGCCTGTCTGTCTCCTGGCCTATTGGGAGGTGTTAGACCACAGCTACTGTGTGAACATGGAGTCAAGCAGCGCTCCACGTGTCTACTGTACTCCTGGAGGGAGGCAGAGCAGCACAGCAGAGAGCAGGCAGACAGCTACAGCAATAACCTCCTTCTGGGTTAAAAATACCCCCAGTCAGTGTGAAGCTCTAGCTACCAACACATCACTGCATTGCACCTGCCATTCACCTCTGTTTGGATGGAGAGCCACAAAGGCAGCCCCAGCTATAAAAAGACCGGCAGCTTCTAAAATGGTGATAGCAGATGCTGGGTACCTTGCGCCCTGTGTGTGGGAGGATTCTGCCATGGGCTTAAAGGACCCTAAATAGAGCGTTTGACATATGGGCCTCTGATTGTTTGAACATGGAATCTCCTGGACTTCTGCCACTCAGCATAAATCCTTTGATACCTCCGCCCCAAACCCACTCATCATCTTTCACCCTGCCCAAATCAGGTCATTCGCTCAGTTGCCAAGAGGCAATTTCCATCGGCTTGAACAATGACCAAATGTGGGGTTTGAGATAGAGGACCATTGACAACAACATCTGCAGAGGAGAAACATCTACATTGCCGGGACACACACTCACACACATATGGGTCTTATAGTGACAGACAGACAGATAGACAGCAGCATTGTGAAGGAGAGGGTAGTGGAGGTTTAACATGGCTTGGCCACGGCACGGCTCCCTTTATTGCTGAGTTACTACAGAATAAGACGACTGACTACCTGCCTACGCTAGTTTGGTTAAACATGTCATGTGACCAGTTTGTCTTCTTCCTGTCTGAGACAGACCCATATCACACGGCTCACTGCTCTGAAGAGGTATATTCAAGGGCATTTAGATCAATAGAGCTCACATTTAGGTAACAGTTTTTATTCTTTCTTTCTTTTTTTTCCCCAAGAAAAAGAATGAGAGAAAATGGCCGTCGGGTTCACCAGAATTAACTGTACACTCAGTTTTCCATTATTAATAAATATATATACATGTCCTGGTCAAGTCCAGGAGGTGAAATAACTGTCTGACAAGTGAGGCTGTTCATAGTGGTTGCCATGTGTGTTGTCATCAGAACACATTTGGAGATGTCTTGAGGTTCTGACTAGAAACCATGTTAATTAAGAGCCTGCAATTACTCCTTCTGAAGATATAGAGAGAGGGGGAGATCCTTCACATACAGTATGACCACAGACCATAAACAAAACAAAATGATTACTGTACATAGTATTTCTTATATATTTTAAATGAATCTGCATCATTTTATATTTATACTTTTAACCAAGTTTAGCATTTGTTCTTCTTTATTTGTATTTGTTTTAATGTCTGGGGCCCGAGGGGGCGGAGAACAAGAGAGGTCAGTCTGTCTCCTGTCTCAGTCAGCAGGGTGTCCCTCTCCTGTCCTGAGTCCCTCCTGTCCATGTCTCTCTGTCTGCATTGCCCTGTCCCCATCGCCTTCACAGGGGGCACCTGCTCCTCCATCAGACCTTGGCCTCCAGCATCTCCAGGAAGAGTTTGTGCATGGGCACCTTGCCCTGCACTTTGATGCTGTAAAAGTGCTGCACGGCCTTGGTGGCGGTCTGGCGCAGCAGGGGCAGGGTCATGAGCAGCTTGCCTGCCCGCCGGGGGTCCTCCTGGTGTTGGCTGCTTTCGTAGTCCTGAAGAGCCTCGTGGAGCGCATCCTGGAGCTTCTGCACTGCCTCCACGTCCTCTATATGCATGGAGTCTGGAGAGGAGAGGGAGGGACAGGGTCAGTGAGAGAGGGCTCTTCAACATGAGTCTTATGTTTATATCTTCAGAGATATAATGACAACACAAACCATTGCTCGATATATTGAAATGTAAAATAGTTCTGTAAACAGTAACACATCATCTCAATTGTATTTTTACTAAAGTAAAACATGGCTGGGCTGGGACTACTGATCTTTCAGTGGAGTCAGCTATGGGACACGTAATCAGCATAATTAACACTGTGACAAGATAAACAACAGAATGTAAAGAAAAACACAAAGCTTAATGTCTTTTTTTTGCCTGGCGCCCTGGGTTTGATTTTCATATGGCCTTTGACCAATGAGACTGAAAATCAATGTAATCCTGCTGATTCCTGGAGCACGCAATGGAATGAATAGCAGCCAAACCCCAGTGAATGATCACACATTAAACACCTCCCTGTTCCAAAGGACAGCTCCGGAATAGACTGTTTTCTTATAAACACTCTGGGAATTGGACGGTGTAAACTAGCTTCAGTAAAGAAATGATACTTCCTTCACATTTTGATTAATGTCCTCCCTCCTCTCTCACAGAAACATCTAGATCAAATAATGAGTGGAATGAAAGTATATACTATTGTACATTTGATTACATTATCATAGGACTGTCAGTGCTTAAGCTAGCTAGAAACCATATTTTGACTGATTGATTACCATACAAAATGTATTCTATCAATTCTGATCCAACCTGTGTAACTAAATGTATGTATGTAGGCCTACTGTAACAGTGAAACTGAATCAACAACAACCACCATGTGTCTCATATGGACTCTGTAGCGCACATCCTCCCTGACCTTCTTTCAGTCTCAGAGGCGGGTTCTCTCCCTGACCTTCTTTCAGTCTCAGAGGTGGGTTCTTTCCCTGACCTTCTTTCAGTCTCAAAGGCGGGTTCTCTCCATGACCTTCTTTCAGTCTCAGAGGCGGGTTCTCTCCCTGACCTTCTTTCAGTCTCAGAGGCGTGTTCTCTCCCTGACCTTCTTTCAGTCTCAGAGGCGGGTTCTCTCCCTGAACTTCTTTCAGTCTCAGAGACAGGTTCTCTCCCTGACCTTCTTTCAGTCTCAGAGGCGGGTTCTCTCTCTGACTCATTGCAGTCACTCTCTCTCTCTCTCTGGTGTGCCGTGGTGTACTGCATTGTTCACGACTACTTTTACTGCATGTGTAGAATGTTTCAACACTTTTAATTTCTCTCTCTCTCCCTCTCTGCCTCCCACTCTCTCTTTGCCTCACCCCTCTCTCTCTCCCTCTCTGCCTCCCACTCTCTCTTTGCCTCACCCCTCTCCCTCTCTCTCTCTGCCTCCCACTCTCTCTTTGCCTCACCCCTCTCCCTCTCTCTCTGCCTCCCACTCTCTCTTTGCCTCACCCCTCTCTCTCTCTCTCTCTTTGCCTCACCCCTCTCTCTCTCTCTCTCTGCCTCCCACTCTCTCTTTGCCTCACCCCTCTCTCTCTCTCTCTCTCTGCCTCCCACTCTCTCTTTGCCTCACCCCTCTCTCTCTCTCTGCCTCCCACTCTCTCTTTGCCTCACCCCTCTCTCTCTGTCTCTCTCTCTCTCTCTCTCTCAGGGATAGACTGGGGTTGTGGTTATCTCAGTGGTTAACCAGTGTCTGGTACTCGTGAGACAGCGTGTCATTGGTCGCCTGACTCATCTCACCTTGGTGGTGCATATTTCACCACACGGGACAATAAAAGGCAAACAGATTTCAGACTTCATCCTAAATTCATTGACTGGAACAACTGTAAGCCCAAGACCTTGAGACATTTCTCACCCTGACGCTTTCCAATCCACAGCGGTAAAAGGAAGTAGGTCGTGAATGGGGGGGGGGGCAGAATAGATGAACAAAAGGGAAAATCACCAGGAACTCAGAGAGCTAACTGACTACTGTATCTCCTGTTTGTGTCAAACAGGATCAGTCAGTGATAAACAGGATATTAGGAAATATAGACAAGTCAATGCACTGACAAATTATTAGCAATTAAATGCATTTTAATTACAGTGATAAATCATAGAACTAATACATGTATTAGAGACATTAGTGTGTGTGTGTGTGTGTTTGATATTTGAGCCATTACAGTGATCTGATCCCAAGAGTGAGTGAGCATAGGGGACACAGGTCAGAGTGAGTGAGCATAGGGGATACAGGTCAGAGTGAGTGAGCATAGGGGACACAGGTCAGAGTGAGTGAGTATAGGGGACACAGGTCAGAGTGAGTGAGCATAGGGGACACAGGTCAGAGTGAGTGAGCATAGGGGACACAGATCAGAGTGAGTGAGCATAGGGGACACAGGTCAGAGTGAGTGAGCATAGGGGACACAGGTCAGAGTGAGTGAGCATAGGGGACAAAGGTCTCAGGGTGAAGTGCAGGCAAGAAGGGAAGCAAAAGAGAACAATAGAGAGAGAGAGGGGTAGATAGAGAGTGAGAGAGATATAGAGAGAGGGATATATATATATATATATATATAGAGAGAGAGATTGATAGAGATAGAGAGGGATAGAGTGAGATAGATATTGAGAGAGAGAGAGAGAGAGAGGGGTAGATAGAGAGTGAGAGAGAGATAGAGAGAGGGATATATATATATATATATATATAGAGAGAGAGATTGATAGAGAGAGGAAGAGAGGGAGAGAGGGAGAGAGAGAGAAGGGGAGAGGGAGAGAGAGAGAGATAGAGAGGGATTGAGATAGAGAGATAGAGAGGGATTGAGATAGAGAGAGAGAGAGAGAGAGAGAGAGAGCAAGCATGTAGGCTTTGGAGGAAGGGATGGTTTTAAAAAAACAACTTTGAAGAAACAATTTCCTTGCAATCCATCAGAGAGCCCACGTCGATCCCATTGATAAACTGCTAATTACAAAATCAATCGCTATGAATTTTCACAGCTGTCAGACAGAGGGGCTCCCGGGAGAGGAATCTCACAGAGACCTTGCTCAAACGTTCCGGACGCCCCCTCCTCACCCTGACACAAGGCCTCACTCCCTCCCCCGCCTTCCACACCTCACCTGCCCCACCCCCCAACAAAGCTCTGCCGTGTGAAAGCAAAGCCCACCATCAGCATTTTCATTTGTCAGCCTGACAAAAAAAAGAGAGAGCACGCCCGTGGCCCAGCCAGGCATTGATCAGAGAGGGACAAGCCCTGCCTTCTCAAAAGCAGCCTGTCGATATGAGTGTACCGTCTTTGCATTGGAACAAACGAGACCCATCACTCCCTGATACTCATTCCGTTCGACTTAACACATTTTATTGACAGGCCTTGTGCTCTTAATGAAATGCTAAATGTATCTCCCATGGCTGGCGTGCCCTGCAGCTACTGTTATGGAGATAGAGAGGGACGGATGGAGAAATATCACAACATGGAAGGATTTCAATGAAAAGCTCAGTCCTTCCCTCCTCCCTCCTTCCCTATCTCTCTCACTCCAAACTAAAGGGTAAAGTCAACAACTACTTTAAACACTGACATGACATGTTGGTCATAGATATAGAAATGTAAACTTAACATATTAAATTCATATATATTAATGTACTGGAGAATATTAACAAATACAAATGATGAACAATTGTTATCATGAGTAAGATAATATTCCAATATGAAATTTTAAGCAGTTTTCTGGATTTGTGCAATGTAAATAGAATTTTAGTTTTTAAATTTAAAAGAACCCCATAAAGAACACTAAAATCATTTTTGATGTGTACAATAAAAAGTTTTTTTAAAGTCCCAATTATTATTACTGAGTACATGTGTATATTGCTTGTGATTACCCATTTTACAATATCCTATTTTCCATAAAATACTGAAAATTCATACTGTGATTTTCAAAACATATCTTTTGTTTGTTGCAAAAATACAATATCACCTTAAATTAGGAATTTTATATTTATATTTTTAATGATTTTGTTATTTTTGTACCTTTTATAACTACATTAGGCAAGTCAGTTAAGAACAAATTCTTATTTACAATGATGGCCTACCAAAATCAAAAGGCCTCCTGCGGGGTCAGGGGCTGGGATTTAAAAAATATAGGAAAAAACAAACATCCTGACAAATGAGACACCATAACACCACATAAAGTGAGACCTAAGACAACAACATAGAATGCAGAAACACATAACAACACAGCATGGTAGCAACACAACATGACAACAACATGGTAGCAACACAACATGGCAGCAGCACAGCATGGTAGCAGCACAAAACATGGCACAAACATTATTGGGCACAGACAACAGCACAAAGGGCAAGAAGGTAGAGACAACAATACATCACGCAACGAAGTCACAACTGTCAGGAATAGTGCAATGATTTAGTCTTTGAATGAAGAGACGGAGATAAGAGCTGTCCAGTTTGAGTGTTTTTTGCAGCTCGTTCCAGTCACTAGCTGCAGCGAACTGAAAAGAGGAGCGACCCAGGGATGTGTGCACTTTGGGGACCTTTAACAGAATGTGACTGGCAGAATGGGTGTTGTATGTGGAAGATGAGGGCTGCAGTAGGTTGCATACCAGAGAGAATACTTTAGACATCAAGACATCAAGAATGCCACTCAGTAGATTATTGACAAGTTTTTCCAACACTTTTGATAACAGGGCAAAATAGAAACTGGCCTATAATAGTTAGGATCAGCTTCATCTTGACCCTTTAAATAACGGACACTTCGTGACTGCCATCCAAGCAATGGGAACCTCCCCAGAGAGGAGGGACAGGTTAAAAAGGTTAGAGATAGGCTTGGAGATGATAGGGGCAGCAACCTTAAAGAAGAAAGGGTCTAAACCATCTGACCCAGATGTTTTTTTTTTGTTAAGTTTAAGGAGCTCCTTCAGCACATCGGAATCAGTAAAGAGGAAAAAGAGGGAGGAGCAAAGGGGCTTGTCGCATTAGAAGGCGTGGGAGATGGGGAAATGGCTGAGTTGAATAGGAATCATGACTTAATGAAGTGGTGATTAAAGAGCTCCTTGTCAGTAACAACTAGAAATGCGCAATATATCAGTGAACATATCAGAATTTCTATTAGCTAAAAAAGCCAACATCGGTATCGGCAGATATCTAGTTTAACGCCAAAGTTAAAAACCGATGTCAAAGTTACCATGCATAACTATATAACGTAGGTACATGACGTAATAACTACACATAAAATGTTGCGCTACACGTGCAACACAGCATTCCTAACCTAGCCCACACAATGTCTGCTGTGTGGATCAAGCAGTCATTTGAAAGAGTAAGACAATTTCAACGAGACAACTCAAAGGCGAAATCCATTAAAGCCAAGGTAATGGAATTCATTACACTTGACAATCAACCGTTCTCTATCGTGGGGGGGATGTTGGTTTTCGACGACTGGTCGAGCACCGGTACACACTACCAAGTGCTCTATTTTTCAGATGTTGCCCTACCGGAGTTACACAATAATAGCGTCACGGCTATTAGCTTCTCTACATACATGCTATGGAACGCCGTTTGTGTGTTTGCGTGTCAAAAAAGTATGCAGTAGCACTGTCAAAGCTGTACAAAAAAGTCTGCAAACAAGAAAACACCGGCCACAGACGATGTGTTTACAATACCGCATTGGTAGCTAGTTTTAGCTTGGCACCTAGCTAGCACCAATACAACCAACCTGAAAACAATGATCAGTATAAACTGCAGTCATTTTCATTATTCTTACAAATTATTTATGAATTCTTGTGAGTAAGTATTAGCTAGGTTCCCACTTGTTGTTCTCCTACTGAAATTGAACTTCAGTTCATGAAAATAAATAGCTAGCCAGCTACTTAACCCAGTTGCCCAAAGCTAACGTTATAAGCAGCCAGCTAGCGTCATTTAGCTAGTGATGCTCGACCAGACCGGGGTATGTGTTGTGAAGCTAGCCACAATAAGGATTAGGCACAATAGTGGAATATGTGGCTTGCCTTCAAAATAAAAGTATGTCATTGACAGTGATGCAAATTAATACAAATAGTAGAATTATGCCATACTTTTATTTTGAAGGCTAACCGCAAAGTCCACCGTTGTGGCTAATCCTTATTGTGGCTAGCTTCACATAGATGGGTCCGAGCACCATTAATCAAATAAGAACTGTTTTATAAATTAGGATTATTTTAGATGATGACGCCTAGCTATATACAGTTGAAGTCAGAGGTTTACATACACCTTAGCCAAATACATTTAAACTCAGTTTTTCACAATTCCTGATATTTAATCCTCATAACAAATTCCCTGTCTTAGGTCAGTTAGGATCACCACCTTATTTTAAGAATGTGAAATGTCAGAATAGTAGTAGAGAGAATGATTTATTTTAGCTTTAATTTCTTTCATCACATTCCCAGTGGGTCAGAAGTTTACATACACTCAATTAGTATTTGGTAGCATTTCCTTCACATTGTTTAACTTGGGTCAAATGTTTCGAGTAGCCTTCCACAAGCTTCCCACAATAAGTTGGGTGAATTTTGTCCCATTCCTCCTGACAGAGCTGGTGTAACTGAGTCAGGTTTGTAGGCCTCCTTGCTCGCACACACGTTTCAGTTCTGCCCACAAATTTTCTATAGGATTGAGGTCAGGGAATTGTGTTGGCCACTCCAATACCTTGACTTTGTTGTCCTTAAGCCATTTTGCCACAACTTTGGAAGTATGCTTGGGGTCATTGTCCATTCGGAAGACCCATTTGCGACCAAGCTTTAACTTCCTGACTGATGTCTTGAGATGTTAAGCCATTTTGCCACAACTTTGGAAGTATGCTTGGGGTCATTGTCCATTCGGAAGACCCATTTGCGACCAAGCTTTAACTTCCTGACTGATGTCTTGAGATGTTGCTTCAATATATCCACATCATTTTCCTACCTCATGATGCCATCTATTTTGTGAAGTGCACCAGTTCCTCCTGCAGCAAAGCACCTACACAACATGATGCTGCCACCACTGTGCTTCACGGTTGGGATGGTGTTCTTCGGCTTGCAAGCCTCCCCCTTTTTCCTCCAAACATTACGATGGTCATTATGGCCAAACAGTTCAATTTTTGCTTCATCAGACCAGAGGACATTTCTCCAAAAAGTATGATCTTTGTTCACATGTGCAGTTGCAAACCGTAGTCTGGCATATTTATGGCGGTTTTTGAGCAGTGGCTCCTTCCTTGCTGAGCGGACTTTCAGGTTATGTTGATATAGGACTCGTTTTACTGTGGATATAGATACGTTTGTACCTGTTTCCTCCAGCATCTTCACAAGGTCCTTTGCTGTTGTTCTGGGATTGATTTGCACTTTTCGCTCCAAAGTACGTTCATCTCTAGGAGACAGAATGCGTTTCCTTCCTGAACGGTATGACAGCTGCCTGGTCCCATGGTGTTTATACTTGCGTACTATTGTTGTACAGATCAATGTGATACCTTCAGGCATTTGAAAATTGCTCCCAAGGATGAACCAGACTTGTGAAGGTCTACAATTTTTTTCTGAGGTCTTGGCTGATTTCTTTTGATTTTCCCATGATGTCAAGAGGCACTGAGGCACTGAGTTTGAAGGTAGGCCTTGAAATACATCCACAGGTACACCTCCAATTGACTCAAATTATGTTAATTAGCCTATCAGAAGCTTCTAAAGCCATGACATTATTTTCTGGAATTTTCCAAGCTGTTTAAAGGCACAGTCAACTTAGTGTATGTAAACTTCTGACCCACTGGAATTGTGATACAGTGAATTATAAGTGAAATAATGTGCCTGTAAACAATTGTGGTAAAAAATTGTTTGTGTCAAGCACAAAGTAGATGCGACTTGCCAAAACTATAGTTTGTTAACAAGAAATTTGTGGAGTGGTTGAAAAACATTAATGACTCCAACCTATGTAAACTTCCGACTTCAACTGTACATCATCAACATTAAGGGACATGGGCAGCTGTGGGAAGGAGGGTTTATTCTCCAGGTCTTTTCCAGAAGTTCCTGGGGTTAGATCCACAGAGAGAGAACTGCTCCTTAAAGTAACTAACTTTGGCCTTCCGGATAGCCTGAGTGCACTTGAGTATGCATGTGCCGAGCCTTTCGGCAAATGCAATTCTTGAGGTGGAGTAACTCTGCCAGATCAGGGGCTGAACCTGTTTTTAATTTAAAATGTTTTATGGGGGCGTGTTTGTTAACAATACCACTGAAAATTAAAAAAAATAAGGTCCAAGTGTCTTCGATAGAGGTGATCAAGCTGATTCTATATAAATTTACAGAGGCCAGGTCATGAAGGAAGGCTTGCTCATGAAATATTTTTTAGCAAGCGTCTATGACAAATCAGTACAGGTTGTTTCACTGAGCAGCCATTACGAACACAGGCTGTAAAACAGTGATCACTAAGGTCATTACAGAAAACCCCAAATGGATAACTATCAGGATTATTTGTGAGGATGACATCAAGGAGAGCAGCCGTTTCTGGGTGTTTGGAGTCATACCTTGTGGGATTGGTAATAATCTGAGAAATATTTAGGGAGTCCCATTGCTTTAGGACTTGGTCAGGTGGTTTAAGCATGTCCCAGTTTAGGTCACCTAGCAGGACAAATTCAGACTTAGTGTAAGGGGCATTCATTGTTTACATGAATTGTTCTTTCAATATTGCATCAATTACAAATCCTTGTACAGAATATAATATCCAGATATTCACCTATCATCCCTGTTTGCCACTTTATTTACGCTCTATACTGAGGTGGTGTATATTGTCCTACCTGAGTTGGCGAGAGCGATGGCCTTGAGGGTAACAAACTCCTCCTTCTCCACCTTCAGCTTCTTGTACTTGCGAACGAGCTGCAGGATAGACACGTAGAGGTCGAGCAGGCCCGTGAGCCGCGAGTGCTCCTCGTCCATGATGTAGTCCTCTGCATACACCAGCTCGTCCTCGTAGGGCAGCGAGCGGAACACGATGCTCAGGATCAGGATCTCCATCCAGGCGCTCTGCAGTAGGCTCATCTGGTCTGCCAGGGACAGTGTGGAGAAGCCTGAGGAGACAGAAGAGAATAGTTACCTGCACTACAATGCACTGGCACTCATATCATTTTGTGTTTGTATGTGTGTGTGTTTTATTGTGTTTTTGTATGTGTGTGTGTGCATGCGTGCGTGCATGTGTGTGTGAAAGAGTGGGTGTTTCCAGCTCCTGCTTTGCCCTTAAGATGAAATAGAAAACAGCGAAAAAGAATAGAACGGGCTCTTTATATTCACACTTTGTCAATAGATCAACGCAATTATCTCAAATAAAGGGTGACCTATTAAAAGAACATCAACAAGTTAACAACGCCACTCTGATTATTTTAATCAAAACACTGTGAAGCCGAAGATGTACTGTCCACTTTCAAGGTCTTTTCTCATGGACAGATCTGATCAGTAACCAAAACATGAGTTGTTGGTTTCACCCCGGCTGACTACACTACATGCCACGGCACATGTTAGCAGGAGAGGTGTTTAATTTTAAATGCACTCTGGAAGGTCCTCTCTGAAATGGGTGTCACAGCACTCCAGTGGGCTTTACTGTAAGTGAAGACAGTAAATCGGTGCAAAGGTCTTCGAGACACAAAGCCGTCTGGTCAGCCCTTGTTTCCTGTCACACTGCTATTGGTGGGATTAGCACTGAGACAGATCCTCATTGGAAGGGTCGAGGACGTGACACACACTCAGTGCCGCGCTGGGTAATGAAAACATACACACAACACACACATGCACACACGCACACACACACACACACACACACATAGCGAGGGGTCATGGGAGCCACCCTGCCCTAAAGGCCTGCTTTAAAAAAAATAAGAAAATACTGATGTTTTATTGTCACATACACCGGATAGGTGAAGAAATCCTGTCCCCGTTCCTGACAGCAGCTAGATTAAATGAAATGGTCTGGATTACTGCAATTTCCTATTCTAACATAGCAGCACCCCTTGAAAAATCTCAAAAACAAATATATATATATTGATATAGATATTATATAAAAATAACAAAAATTCGCAAAAGTAGTGCACTGGGCCTTTAATAGCCTTGTATTAGCAGACTGATATAGCCGATATACCCACCTACTCCCCCCCCAAATATATATATATACTGATATACAACCGCAAAACAAATCGCAGCACCCCCACTTCAAACACACATGATGCTACCTCTACATATGGACAAAGAAACAATCATCCACACAGATTCTCTGAAGATGAGGTGAGAGAATTCAGACAAATTAAAAGGAGAAAGAGGACCTGAACAGAAGAGAGGAACAGATAGCCATCTCATCTCTTTTTCCCCTTACTACCCTTCAGTGGTCAATAAACTGGGCACATCCCCTCCTCCCCCACAATCCCTCCTGTCCTGGTCTAGCGGGCCCACGGCGCCCCATTCTGAATACATTTTAGCCCTCTCCGACGTCGCCTGATTAAAATGATTGCTTTTACAAGTTTACTGTTGCAATACTATCTTCTCCCAGGTGATTAAGAGGTGATAGATTACAGTATTGACCAGGCCGCTCACCACACCTCCTCCAGATGTTTTCTCTTAAATATAAATGATCTCATTGGGACAGAGTCACAGGGTGATGTTTATCTCCCCAGCCCTGACACTGTGGTGGACACACACACACATATGGGTGAGAAAGAGAGAGAGAGGGAGAGAGAGATAGAAACAGAAGGGGGAGAAACAGATAGAATAAAGTAGAGAGAGAGAGAGAGAGAGAGGGAGGAAAGGGGCTACCTGAGAGTTCAATTTCCCTTATCGTGGTGATGACCACAGCAGGGGAGAGCTGGAGGATACATTCATTAACAGATTGCGATCGTAATGTGAGGGCCTTCACAATGTGAAGGGGAATCAATAGTCAGTAGAATGGAGGCTGATCAAACAGAGACAGAGACAGGTGCAGGGCCCAGGGCAGGGCAGGGCAGGGCAGGGCAGGGCAGGGCAGGGCAGGGCAGGGCAGGGCAGGGCAGGGCAGGGCAGGGCAGGGCAACCCGGGAACCATGAGAACCACAGACAGGACCAGCAAAATATAGACACTTTACCAAATCTGCTAGGAGCACATATTCATATCATTGTAGGAGGAAGCCACAAGTCCAGGTTAGTGCAGGTTCCTGTGCAACCACACCTCAAAATGCATTATAAATCCCTGTCTGCACTGGAGTAGGCGTACCTTGCCATTAGTGAGACAGAATCTGGACTGACCGCAAGGAAATTGTCACGCAAGTGTAGACAAGGTGCAGCCTGATTGCTGCGTCAGGTTGGCATTGCAATCATAGCCCAAGCTTTGTGCACACTTTTAATGCCAAGGAGGACTCAAGCGGAACAAACACCTTGCCCTCAATGTGACAGCACAGGGAAAGAACTTGTTCTAGATTTGTACGAGAGAATGCAGAATCCCTCTGTTATACCAGACACCTCTCAGCAATATGCACACACTGAACACAGCAGCCTGCAATTACGTTTGACGCTAAAAGTCCTTGAATTGAATCTGGTGTTGTGAGATGGAGAAAAGGTGTTTTCCCCCTGCTCTGTCTCTCTTCAGGGCCTAAATTATGGCTCCAAATGGAATCTCGTGTCGTTGCCTTGCCGTTTTCCACTCAATTTAATGGAGTAATGAAGTGACTTGTCGACTCCGCAGGTCACATGGCACTCTGGCCGCCACGCTCCAAAGGCGGCCCGGTTAAGTGCCGTCGGAGTGGGTGATTTCCTCTAATGAAATATCAATATTTACATCTTCATTTCCACACCAGTGCCTTGGTGGGATTTGACCAAACATGATGCAATATTGACCAAATCTGAAAGACCTGTCTGTGTGGTTGAAGGCCCTTTTCCACTCGGCTGCTGAGTCCACTGGGTGAGTAAGCTAGCAGAGGGCAAGAAAGGCATTTCTGAGATCTTTATTTTTTAAATTGATTTTGATTTAAGGAAGCTTTCATATAGGGAATTGTGAAGTTATGAGAGAATCGTGCTTTAACATTATAACGTTTTAATTACATTTATAATGTAGTATTTATTTTATCCACTAAACATAAGGGAACTTCAACATACAGTTGGTTTTAGTGAATCATCTATGCTGTATCACAATTTAACCACAATGTACCTTCTCCTTACATGTGGACAAGAGGTCCCCAGGATAAATGTCTCTCCCTGGGATTACAGATGGTGACAGACAGACATGTGGTGGCTGTGAACAGGGAACATGTTCTCTTCTCGCCTCTTGTCCAGACACTGAAGACCATGACTGATTTCAACAGTAGACTAATTCACTTCATGCCGCAGCTGCGTTCTTATAAGGAGCCCTGTCCTTGGCTTGGCACAGTATAAAATCACACCAGTTTGTTGCTTGTGTTTATGGAGCTCAATAAACACGGCCACTTGAAATGGTTTCAACAACATTGACAAGCTTGGCCGGTCTCTCTAGCTGATAAAGGCAAATCTAGAATAGGGTTTCACTGCCATATTTTGTATAAATCACATATGAGAGTCATAAGACAGGAATAAATCTGTTTTCTTTGACAGATCATTTCCCTCAGCTTGTCCTGATCTGCTCCCTCACATTTGGCCTGACTTATCTATACTGAATTTACATACTCAAACAATATCCCTGTCAAAACAGTCCTGTTACAGTCTCATTCCTCTGTCCTCTAAGCTCTCATCTGTTAATCCTATAGAGACGAACACATGTCGAAATATGTTTTGGTTTATCTTATGATTCTTAGCTTGTTATTGTGGATACAACTGTAAAGAGCCAGTTGGGGGGAGACAAAATCCACAACCGACATATCTCTACATTATCTCTGACATATCTCTGACATATCTCCGACATATCTCTAACATATCTCCGACATATCTCTGACATATCTCCGACATATCTCTGACATATCTCTAACATATCTCTGACATATCTCCGACATATCTCTGACATATCTCCGATATATCTCCGACATATCTCTGACATATCTCTGACATATCTCTGACATATCTCTAACATATCTCTGACATATCTCTGACATATCTCCGGCAGACCAGGCAGGCCACCCCGCGCCGGCTGCCTCTGGGTCCACCACTCGTCAGATTAATCAGGGTGGCATTTCATCTGCCAGAGCAGAGGACGGCCCAAAATTAAATGCTGAAGATTTCTGTTGAGCGGGAGTTCATATTCTATTAATTTATTATTGTTTCCCTCTCCCAGAGGGCCATTAGTACGGGTCATAAAAAGAGATGTAATTACGAGGCATGGTGGCCCCCTCCAGCTGCAGCCCCCTCGTATTTCACCCTCAATCAAACTACTGAACAGACCGACAGAGAGAGAGAGACAGAGAGAGAGAGGCATGGAGAGAGATGGAGATTGAGGGAGAAGGGATGAAAGGAAAGAGATGGAGGGAGGGATGGGGAACGAGAGAGAGAGAGAGAGAGGAATAGAGAGATGGAGAGGAATAGAGAGAGAGAGAGGGATGGAGGGAAAGGAAGAGAGAGAAAGATAGAAAGAGGAAGAGAGAGATGGAGAGGAATAGAGAGAGAGAGAGAGAGGGATGGAGGGAAAGGAAGAGAGAGAAAGATAGAGAGAGGAAGAGAGAGATGGAGAGGAATAGAGAGAGAGAGAGGGATGGAGGGAAAGGAAGAGAGAGAAAGACAGAGAGAGGAAGAGAGAGGTATAGAGAGAGCGAGGGATGGAGGGAAAGGAAGAGAGAGAAAGATAGAGAGAGATGGAGAGGAATAGAGAGAGAGAGAGAGGGATGGAGGGAAAGGAAGAGAGAGGAAGAGAGAGATGGAGAGGAATAGAGAGAGAGAGGGATGGAGGGAAAGGAAGAGAGAGAAAGATAGAGAGAGGAAGAGAGAGATGGAGAGGAATAGAGAGAGAGAGGGATGGAGGGAAAGGAAGAGAGAGAAAGATAGAGAGAGGAAGAGAGAGATGGAGAGGAATAGAGAGAGAGAGGGATGGAGGGAAAGGAAGAAAGAGAAAGATAGAGAGAGGAAGAGAGAGATGGAGAGGAATAGAGAGAGAGAGAGTAATTCTCGCTGGACAGGGGCTGATCTATCATGGCTAGCTATCAGAAGGACAAGCCAGCCCTGAAGACTTTTGCCCAACAGCAATCTCACCTCAGCCCAGTCTAGTGCTCTCCAGGCTCCAGTTCAATACTAGCCCTAAAAAATCACAGAGGTCCAGCTAGCTCATCAAAGCTTTTATTTCAGAAACAGTCTTTTAAAACATCCCCAAATCTACTACTTTTATTTCAGAGACAGATACATTCTTATTTAAATCATCTCAACAATGTTATTACAAGAAGCTGTGCTGTTAATGATATGTCCTGATATGTCCTGATACATTGGTCTTAAGGTTGATAAAACTACATTTATTTGATACCAAACAGACTGGAGCAGAAGCAAAGCCATGTGGTCATTTTGATTCTAATGTGTGTGCAAGCCTGTGTATGTGTGTATCTATGTGAGTATTTGCGTCTGTGTGTGTGGCCATGTTAGTGGCCTTGTGTGTTTGTGCATGTTTGTGCGCAAGTGTGTATTGGCGTGCTTGTGTGTGTGTGTGTGTGTGTGTGTGTGTGTAAGCTGCAGCTGACGGCAATGATTCTTCCTGAATTTACATGACAGCGCCAGGGGGACCCAATCAATAGCTGCTTGGTAATAAATTGCTGTGCTTGACATAAATAATTTACCCTGAGCCTCGGCCACACGTTCAACACACAGCTCAAGTCAGCCTGCTGCAAGCCTTCACTGGATACACAGTGCCCCACACATCACACAAACTACCCTGTCATATATGATGTTACAAATACAATTCAGTACATCTTGAATTTCAGCAGTGGAAATCGGTTTGAAAAGTCACATATAGCTGGATGATAGACAATTAATTAATTCAATTCTGTTTTGCAGGTTAAAACTATGACTAAACGGTTCAGTGCTCTCACTTTTCTGAAGAGCCAGCTATCTCTACTTTTAAGATGATAACCAGACCATTATCCCATTGTAAGTAGCTGGGAATGGGTGATTTGACCAGCGGCCTGTGAACGTTATGAGGTTGTATAACGTTAAATACAGTAATCCCCTTGTCTTAATCTGCACCCCCTGACCCCGTGACCCCGGCTCGGGAGTATTTAGCCGTCCCAAGGGTCCCACAGCCCTCGTTTGGCGTTATATATCTCTGTTTAGCCCAAAGACCAGGAGGAATCTGACTTTAATCATTCACATAATTACACATCATTTATCTCTGCTGCCAACCAGCAACACGCCTTAATGAGGGACGGACAGCTAGCTGACAATGTCTAAAGGCACATCATCAGCTCTCTGAAGGACTTCCTCACTGCAAATTACTAATACTATTTATACCCTGCTGACGTTAATGATGTATATCAAAATATAAAATGCGTTTGATGCTCTGTTTGCTGGTAACTACTCATACAAACGGGTGACATTTTGTAGCATGGCAACAAAACAAAGGAATCCCCCTTCTCTGTTCCTGGTAGATGTCCCTTTCCTACCTTTAAACACCCCTGCCTGCCTCCCTGCCTCTCTCCCTGCCAGCCTCCCTGCCTCTCTCCCTGCTTCTCTCCCTGCCTGCCTCCGTGCCTCTCTCCCTGCCTATCTCGCTGCCTGCCTCTCTCTCTCTTTCCCTGCCTGTCTCTCTCTCTCCCTCTCTGCCTGCCTCCCTGCCTCTCTCTCTGCTTCTCTCCCAGCCTGCCTCCCTGCCTCTCTCCCTGCCTCTCTCCCTGTCTCTCTCCCTGCCTCTCTCCCTGCCTCACTCCCTGCCTCCCCCTGCCTCCCCAGCCTGCCTCCCAGCCTGCCTCTCTCCCTGCCTCACTCCCTGCTTCTCTCCCAGCCTGCCTCCCTGCCTCTCTCCCTGCCCCTCTCCCTGTCTCTCCCTCCTCCCCTGCCTCTCTCCCTGCCTCTCTCCCTGCCTCTCCCAGCCTCCTCCCTGCCTCTCTCCCTGCTTCTCTCCCAGCCTGCCTCCTCCCTGCCTTCTCCCTGCCTCTCTCCCTGTCTCTCCTCCTCCCTGCCTGCCTCCCTGCCTCTCCCTCCTCTCCCTGCCTGCCTCCCTGCCTCTCTCCCTGCCTGCCTCCCTGCTTCTCTCCCTCCCAGCCTGCCTCCCTGCTTCTCTCCCTGCCTGCCTCCCTGCCTCTCTCCCTGCCTGCCTCCCTGCCTCTCCCTCCTGCCTCCCTGCTCTCTCCCTGCCTGCCTCCCTGCCTCTCTCCCTGCTTCCTCCCAGCCTGCCTCCATGCCTCTCTCCCTGCCTGCCTCCCTGCTTCTCTCCCTGCCTGCCTCCCTGCCTGCCTCCCTGCTTCTCTCTCTCCCTGCCTGCCTCCCTGCCTCCCCCTGCCTCTCTCCCTGCCTGCCTCCCTGCTTCTCTCCCTGCCTCTTTTCTTCCTCTCTCATTCCTCTCTCCCTTTCTCCCTCCCTGCCTCTCTACTTCTTCTCTCCTTCCTCTCTCCCTGTCTCCTTCCCTGCCTGGACTTATCTGATACACCCCCATCTCAATCTCCCAGCCCCCTCAGCATGGTGCTCCCTCGCCTGCCTGTCTGCCTGGGTTCAGGCCTCAGCATCCACCTGATTGCTCAATCTATCTTTATCTGGTGTGTTGAAGCCTACGTCAGAGGGTAAATTGAATATACTAAGAGCTGTCTGTTGGTGTCTATATTTAATAAAGTACACTGATGAGGTGCTGATGTATTGCCCGGCAGTATTCACACTCTATTACAAGAAGATTACGCAGCTTGAGTAGGATCAGCCTGGCAACACAGTAAGTAGATTTCACAATTTAATGGCAAAGCAACACAAAAAAAACCCAGAGGGGGCCGTGGGGGAGGAGGGGTGTGGGGGAGGAGGGGGCTGTGGGGGAGGGGGGGTGGGGGAGGGGGGTGGGGGAGGGGGGGTGGGAGTGTGTAGGGAGCTCACATATACCAGAGGCGTGATATCTCCTAAACATCACTGCCTTGTTCCCCGCTAACAACTAAACATAAGCTACATGACCAATGGAGTCTGTATACTGAGCTAACAGGCTGGAATTGAATCAAGTAGATTTTATTGATAATCCCCAAAGACCATTAATAAATAAGAACAAGAACCAGGCCAATTCATTAGGCTGTTTGGGTGTAACTGCAAAGCAAAAATCTACAACTGCATTTGATAAAAGACAATTGACATTCTGGGTGTTGTCTTAAACTGAACAATTTTGAAAAATATCGGTATTACATGAAATGTCTTACAAAATGTAAAATACTAGGATATGGAGTGTGTTCTACATTCCTATTGAAACATGCAAAAAGACAATGAACCCAACCAGGTGTAGGTCTGTAGACTAGACACAAACCGCAAGAGGAGACCAGCCAGCACTCAGTGAACCCACAGAATCACGCCACAGAATTCCCATCAGAAAACACTCCAACCCTGGAAACAGCAGGTGACAAACGTCTGCCTCTAACAATGAAACTCTCCTGCACAAGTGGCATGCATGGTTCCACATAGATCACACTGTTCCTGGATTAGGGGCTGGGGGTAGTTTTGGAGGGGTTGGGGGGGGGGGGTTCAGCAGTGCCCCCCCCTGCGACCATCACCACTCTAAAGGAGGGAAATATGTTAAGGAGACACAGAGGTCATAGCCATGTGGAGACCAGGCAGCCCAATTCTGATCTTATTGTCACTGATCAGAACAGCTCTGAAAAAAAGGTGAAAAGGTGAAAAGATCTGATGTGATTGGTCAAAAAAAACTATTAGTGAAAAAAAAAGAGAATTGGGCTGCCTAAGTTCCTCCTAAACCACTTGGACACAGAGAAATGCAGCTTGGGGGAGGGGGGGCAAGTCATCACTCATTGTCCCCAAACACTGGCCTTAATGACCGTGATCCAGCCACAGTCCCCGTCAGCCCACCGTCATATTTGCCTCCTCCCTCCCTCTGCTGCTGCTGGCTCTATCTGGAGCAGAGACGCTGGCATCCACAGCCTCATAATGATCACTAATTCATCAGTAACAGATTTAAAGTAAAGGCTGTCATTAGAGGACCGGGTCCTCAGAGCTGATAACAGCAAACTGGGCCAGGCATCTGCAACACCAACTTGCTTCCTGATAGGTCAACTCAGTCTACTGACAGTACACTGACTACAGTGTGAGGACTTATTGACTAACAATTATTAAGTCTAACTATGCATTGTGTTAGTCAAATCCTGTGGTTGAGATCCTCAGTGTGGCTACACCAAACTGTACAATTCTACTGTAGTATGTTAATTGAAGTGTATTTCTAGACCATACATTAGAGAGATAACACACCAAATTGATTTGGGATCTTGTGAGAGAATGATACCGTTCATGGAAGCTAATAGTACCACTTTGCTGTTCCTCAATCACCCTCCAATTAGACGAGGTTAGCTCTACTCCACGGCCAATTACAGCACTTTTAAAACACTTTTTCAAATGTTAGCCGAGAAAAGGGGCAATGAAAAATCAATTGGGAGAACTTAAGTGCCAATCTTCTTGACTTGTAAATGGTTACCTTTGGACTTTGGTCATTGCCCATCTGTCAATGTCCTAATCAATGTGGCCCACTTCATAATGAACTGTTAATCTTTTTAATTCCATTGCCAAAGGCCAGAGAATCTATCAAAATGCAATCAGCAGTTTTCTCCCTCTCTTTTCCTCCCAGAGAGAGTGGATGGGGAGAAAAACATGGTTCTCTGTGCCCTGTGTCTGTGCTAGACTGCCCTGTGTCAGTGCTAGACTGCCCTGTGTCTGTGCTAGACTGCCCTGTGTCTGTGCTAGACTGCCCTGTGTCTGTGCTAGACTGCCCTGTGTCTGTGCTAGACTGCCCTGGGGTGCCATTGGTGCATAGAGTATTAGTACATGGAGTCTGGGTCAGCCAGTGAACCATCTCTGATCAGGTTCAGCCATGTACAACTCAATTATGCAGCCATTTCATGGCTGGTGTAGAGGGAATGACCTAATACAGAGCTCACCACAGGGAGAACAGGGGAGCTTTGGAGTTACAGTTTCAGTCTCCCTTTTCATTCTAATTTGACGACTTTATGGCACATTTTGGGGTAGTCGAACAATCATAAAGGTTGTAAATTACATCATAGTACTGACACTGTGTTTTATTCATGATTTAAAAACAAAATGGATTTAGACTCTTTAATTGAAATGTATAAACTCCTGAATGCAATACGTTGATGTTGTTGTTGACTCCAGTAGTCAGGTAAATATAAACAATCGGTAAGAGATAAAAGTGGGTGTGAGTGCATGTGTGTGCATGCGTGTGTGTGCATGCATGTGTGTGCATGCATGTGTGTGCATGCGTGTGTGTGCATGCATGTGTGTGCATGCGTGTGTGTGCATGCATGTGTGTGCATGCGTGTGTGTGCATGCGTGTGTGTGTGCATGCATGTGTGTGCATGCGTGTGTGTGCATGCGTGTGTGTGCATGCATGTGTGTGCATGCGTGTGTACACAGGCAGATCAGAATAATCTACTTAGGTTTAATCATCTCGCTGCAGCTTGTGCAGTACTCCAGCAGTACTATGCAAAGCCAAGCATTTCCACACATTTAGAAATGTCACAGTCTGCCTTCCAGTTGGGTTTTGGGTTAAACAATCATTATGGAGTCATTCAGAATGATGGGCTTGTTGTCAGACAAGACATGGCAAATCCAATTAAGATTAGTCAACTATCCACTGTACAATGCAGGTTACGATAATTGTTTTAACGCAGCACTTAAAAGCTTTGGCATACAAAGCACTGTAGTTAGCGCACCATATTTACTGTCCTGTATGTCAACACAGGGAGGCAAGGGCTCTGACAACCTTACAGTTGGCAATAGAGTGTAGCCTACCTTACAGTTGACAATAGAGTGTAGCCTACCTTACAGTTGGCAATAGAGTGTAGCCTACCTTACAGTTGACAATAGAGTGTAGCCTACCTTACAGTTGGCAATAGAGTGTAGCCTACCTTACAGTTGGCAATAGAGTGTAGCCTACCTTACAGTTGGCAATAGAGTGTAGCCTACCTTACAGTTGACAATAGAGTGTAGCCTACCTTACAGTTGACAATAGAGTGTAGCCTACCTTACAGTTGACAATAGAGTGTAGCCTACCTTACAGTTGACAATAGAGTGTAGTCTACCTTACAGTTGACAATAGAGTGTAGCCTACCTTACAGTTGGCAATAGAGTGTAGCCTACCTTACAGTTGGCAATAGAGTGTATCCTACCTTACAGTTGGCAATAGAGTGTAGCCTACCTTACAGTTGACAATAGAGTGTAGCCTACCTTACAGTTGGCAATAGAGTGTAGCCTACCTTACAGTTGGCAATAGAGTGTAGCCTACCTTACAGTTGACAATAGAGTGTAGCCTACCTTACAGTTGACAATAGAGTGTAGCCTACCTTACAGTTGGCAATAGAGTGTAGCCTACCTTACAGTTGGCAATAGAGTGTAGCCTACCTTACAGTTGACAATAGAGTGTAGCCTACCTTACAGTTGACAATAGAGTGTAGCCTACCTTACAGTTGACAATAGAGTGTAGCCTACCTTACAGTTGACAATAGAGTGTAGCCTACCTTACAGTTGACAATAGAGTGTAGCCTACCTTACAGTTGGCAATAGAGTGTAGCCTACCTTACAGTTGGCAATAGAGTGTATCCTACCTTACAGTTGGCAATAGAGTGTAGCCTACCTTACAGTTGACAATAGAGTGTAGCCTACCTTACAGTTGGCAATAGAGTGTAGCCTACCTTACAGTTGGCAATAGAGTGTAGCCTACCTTACAGTTGACAATAGAGTGTAGCCTACCTTACAGTTGACAATAGAGTGTAGCCTACCTTACAGTTGACAATAGAGTGTAGCCTACCTTACAGTTGACAATAGAGTGTAGCCTACCTTACAGTTGGCAATAGAGTGTAGCCTACCTTACAGTTGGCAATAGAGTGTAGCCTACCTTACAGTTGACAATAGAGTGTAGCCTACCTTACAGTTGACAATAGAGTGTAGCCTACCTTACAGTTGGCAATAGAGTGTAGCCTTCCTTATAGTTGACAATACAGTGTAGCCTACCTTACAGTTGGCAATAGAGTGTAGCCTACCTTACAGTTGGCAATAGAGTGTAGCCTACCTTACAGTTGACAATAGAGTGTAGCCTACCTTACAGTTGGCAATAGAGTGTAGCCTACCTTACAGTTGACAATAGAGTGTAGCCTACCTTACAGTTGACAATAGAGTGTAGCCTACCTTACAGTTGACAATAGAGTGTAGCCTACCTTACAGTTGACAATAGAGTGTAGCCTACCTTACAGTTGGCAATAGAGTGTAGCCTACCTTACAGTTGACAATAGAGTGTAGCCTACCTTACAGTTGACAATAGAGTGTAGCCTACCTTACAGTTGGCAATAGAGTGTAGCCTACCTTACAGTTGACAATAGAGTGTAGCCTACCTTACAGTTGGCAATAGAGTGTAGCCTACCTTACAGTTGACAATAGAGTGTAGCCTACCTTACAGTTGACAATAGAGTGTAGCCTACCTTACAGTTGACAATAGAGTGTAGCCTACCTTACAGTTGACAATAGAGTGTAGCCTACCTTACAGTTGACAATAGAGTGTAGCCTACCTTACAGTTGACAATAGAGTGTAGCCTACCTTACAGTTGGCAATAGAGTGTAGCCTACCTTACAGTTGGCAATAGAGTGTAGCCTACCTTACAGTTGACAATAGAGTGTAGCCTACCTTACAGTTGACAATAGAGTGTAGCCTACCGGTAATCAAATGGATTCAACTCATCCTCATGTACTTTTATAGTTATTCAATAATTTGAACAGAATTCTATAATATCATCTGTAATAATACAGATCGTGTATGTATGGGGTAATAATACTACACCCCTGCAGATTGCCAGAGGTGAACAGTGGTGTTTTCTCTGTATATTCTAGCCAGAGGTAGTGTACCTGGCTGGCTGGTTTGGGCCAGGTAGATGGAAGGGACTGTGTTATTGGGTCAGTGTGATCCAGTCCTGGGTAAGCTCCTTGGCTAAACTCTCCCCCTGCTGACAATGCACTGCTGACAATGGGCAGTACCGAACAGTTTGGATGAGAAAGGGCTAATCTCCTTAATAGATCTGTAGCTGACTACTACACCTCTTCTCTTCTGATAAATAATGGAACACCTGTCTGTCCAGGTACAGAACAGTTGTCACACCTACATGTCCTGCACGCAAGGTGAGAACCAGGAGAGGCCCAGCTTAAACTACAGCAGGGGCTCTGCTGCTGCTGTCAGCTCAGACACACGTCTGGTATGCTCTGTTATACAGAGGCTACATAACAGAGGCTGCATAACAGAGGCTACACTGAGGGACACAGTCATTTAGTGTGTTACCTCTCAATATCTAGCATGCCATAAAGTTCTAGAGTTATGAGGGTCAACCTCAAGATCAGCCTGAATCTGCTCTGGTTGCAAAAAGAGTCACTAAGCAATGTGTTGACTGTCAGAATCAGGAGAAAACTCTAGAAGGGAGCAGAATCTCTGCTGACATAGAATGTGGCATCCTTAATACAACAGCATCTCATAACCTAACACCTTGTCTATCACACTTCCTATGGAGTAGAGAAACATGATTATGCTTATCAATAATTAAATTGAAGTGTGTGTGTGTGTGTGTGTGTGTGTATGAGTGATCAGTCTTGTTTCAGAGGGAGGGTCCTGTGGTTATGGTATATATTGACACTGGGGCTACAGTAGGGATTTTAGCTGGAGTCTATATATTTGATTATTTTAAAACGCTCTCCATTTTAGCCCTATCTCCATGCTAGCTTCTGACATTAATTATCTGCATTTGTATGCGTATTTGTGAGACTGTGCATGCATACGTGTGTGTGTGTGTGTGTGTGTGTGTGTGTGTGTGTGTGTGTGTGTGTGTGTACCCACTGGGAGCAAAGGGAGGGATGTGGATTATAAAGGACAGAGGATCATGAGGGTACCTAAGTGTTTTACTACTCTAAATGGAACTGACCAGGACCAATCGCGACGTCAGATTGCACCGGTCAAAATGAATGGCTGGTCCTGTATCTAAACTGCTATCATGTGTTGGTTTTAAAACTACACAGTATGTTATATGTGATCATGAGGTAATGGTGTTATGCATTGAATGTACGCCTGCTCTTTCCATGACCCAGTCTGACCAGGTGATCCCAGGTCAAAGCTATCATCCCTTATTATGTCACCTGTTAAATCCTCTTCAATCAGTGTAGATGAAAGGGAGGAGACAACTGAGACATGGATTGTGTATGTGTGCCATTCAGGGTGAATGGGCAAGACAAAAGATTGAAGTGC
This sequence comes from Oncorhynchus tshawytscha, assembly GCF_018296145.1. NCBI lineage: Eukaryota > Metazoa > Chordata > Actinopteri > Salmoniformes > Salmonidae > Oncorhynchus > Oncorhynchus tshawytscha. The sequence goes on along the minus strand of NC_056436.1, from coordinate 29,248,465 downwards.
CTTTGAACGGGGTATGGTAGTGTCAAGAACTGCAATGCTGCTGGGTTTTTCACGCTCAACAATTTCCCGTGTGTATCAAGAATAGTCCACCACCCAAAGGACACCCAGCCAACTTGGCACAACTGTAGGAAGCATTGGAGTCAACATGGGCCAGCATCCCTGTGGAATGCTTTCAACAGCTTGTAGAGTCCATGCCCCGACGAAATGACGTTGTTCTGAATGCAAAAGGGGAAAAACTCAATAATAGGGAGGTGTCCTTAATGTTTTGTACACACGGTGTATATCGTTCTATGGTGTTCAGTTAGTGCAGGGGCTGTAGATGGGTGGGCATACCTGGGATATGCTTGGCCCAGCCAATGATGACCACCAGCTCCCGGTCAGCCAGGTCACACAGCGTGGTCAGGGCCTTGATGTCACTCTCAGGCATGGTGGGGTCAGGCATGGCATAGATCTTCTCTGGCTCGGCCACCAGAAGGTGGGACACTATCTTTGTGACTGAGGAGGAAGCAGAGGTGGTCAAAACAATAGTCAAAGGTCACAATACTGTGATGCACAAACAGGTACTGTACTCTTAGATACACACAGTACTTACATGGAAGAACACACAAGTACAATTATGACGTATTCTACATTCAACATTATGTGAGATGGTGTTACTGGGACTGCTATCTTGAAGAACTCAGTCACTGTTTAATATCGGTCATCCGCTCTGAGACCTGTCATAACTCAGCTGTGTCCAGAACAATGCCTGTCTGGCCTATATTCTCTAGTACTTCTCTCCCATGGAAATACACCTATACAGACAACAGAGAGTCTGGTCTGAATAAAATGAATGCTTTAACTGAATGTGGACTGGGAGAAGGCTTTGGGGAGGGGTTGGGCTGTGGGGAGGGGTTGGGCTGTGGGGAGGGGTTGGGCAGTGGGGAGGGGTTGGGCTTTGGGGAGGGGGGGCAGTGGGGAGGGGTTGGGCTGTGGGGAGGGGTTGGGCTGTGGGGAGGGGTTGGGCAGTGGGGAGGGTTGGGCTTTGGGGAGGGGTTGGGCAGTGGGGAGGGGTTGGGCTGTGGGGAGGGGTTGGGCTGTGGGGAGGGGGGTGGGCTGTGGGGAGGGGGTTGGGCAGTGGGCAGGGGTTGGGCTGTGGGGAGGGGTTGGGCAGTGGGGAGGGGTTGGGCAGTGGGGAGGGGTTGGGCTGTGGGGAGGGGTTGGGCTGTGGGGAGGGGTTGGGCAGTGGGGAGGGGTTGGGCTGTGGGGAGGGATTGGGCTGTGGGGAGGGGTTGAGCTGTGGGGAGGGGTTGGGCTGTGGGGAGGGGTTGGGCTGTGGGGAGGGGTTGAGCTGTGGGGAGGGGTTGAGCTGTGGGGAGGGGTTGGGCAGTGGGGAGAGGTTGGGCAGTGGGGAGGGATTGGGCTGTGGGGAGGGGTTGGGCAGTGGGGAGGGGTTGGGCTGTGGGGAGGGATTGGGCTGTGGGGAGGGGTTGAGCTGTGGGGAGGGGTTGGGCTGTGGGGAGGGGTTGGGCTGTGGGGAGGGGATGGGCTGTGGGGAGGGGATGGGTTGTGGGGAGGGGATGGACTGTGGGGAGGGGATGGGCTGTGGGGAGGGGTTGGGCTGTGGGGAGGGGTTGGGCTGTGGGGAGGGTTGGGCTGTGGGGAGGGGTTGGGCTGTGGGGAGGGATTGGGCTGTGGGGAGGGGATGGGCTGTGGGGAGGGGTTGGGCTGTGGGGAGGGGTTGGGTTGTGGGGAGAGGTTGGGCAGTGGGGAGGGGTTGGGCTGTGGGGAGGGGTTGGGCTGTGGGGAGGGGTTGGGCTGTGGGGAGGGGATGGGCTTTGGGGAGAGGTTGGGCTGTGGGGAGGGGTTGGGCTGTGGGGAGGGGTTGGGCTGTGGGGAGGGGTTGGGCTGTGGGGAGGGAATGGGCTGTGGGGAGGGAATGGGCTGTGGGGAGGGGATGGGTTGTGGGGAGAGGTTGGGCAGTGAGTTGACAAGGCTGTACTCACGGGGTTTTTTGGCAGGAGGGGGGAGGGTGAGGCCCAGGTATGCTGTGCTCTCTGCATCCATCCTCCTCTTGTACTTCTGTCTTCCCCCTCGCACGCGGTCCAGACGCACACCTGACACATGACAAGAAGCAAGGAGACCTTTGAGTAGGAAATACAATTTCACCAATCTGACAAATAAAATGAATCAATCAATTCTACAACATAGAATGTTTATAATGAAAACACAACAATTATGAAACCATTTAACGCAGGGTAAAGTAGTCCCACAATTAGTACATTGTTATTGGTAGAGAGTAACACTATAATAACAAACAAACATTCGAGTCTAATTCCCCCTCACACGCTCAGATACCCTCTTCTCAGATTGTTTTACATGATCAGTATCAAAAGTATTCCTCTTGTTATATGAAGAAGCATGAAAACTAGAAACTTGACCAAGCTACGGTGTGAGTGTCTGTCCAGAGGAATCGCTCTGTTCTGTCGTCTGCATGGTCAGAGTACAGTACAGGGAGTGTCAGAGAGACTGCTGGCTGGCGCTGCGTTCCCATATGTGGTCCATGCCTGGCTGGTCTACTGTGACACTGCCGAGCCTGAAGGAGCTCTAAACATATGAATATTTAACGCAGGGTCAATGATCTCACAGACTGGCCCTCTAATTATTTGGCTTTTTGTGTGAGGCAGACGGAATACTAATGAGCAACCAGGCTGGTACCTGTGAGCTCAGCTGTCAACAGGCCTCTGCATCTAGCCATGTAGCTACTGTAGGAGGAGTGAATCCAAGGTGTGGAGTCGAGTCACATGACTTGATGTGGTGACTTGAGACAACACTTGATAGAAAATAAAATAAATTGAGACTTGATTTGGACTTGGTGCCTCAAGACTCGGGACTTGACTTTGACTTGAGATGTGTGACTTAAATATCCGGCCAGGTTTTGTAAAGCTTTGTTACTCATTTTGTGGCACAGTGTCTTCATTGACACAAAATGATCCAGAGACAGTATTGCATTTGCAAACAAACGCACACTCAGCCTTCTGATTGGACCAGCAAACTGTCAGTCATCACAGGTTGGGTGAGCTAGTCCAGTGAGAAGACTATGGGGGATTACGAGTGTACGAGTGAGTCTGAATGAGATATAAAATGTTATACATGTTCTAATTGGCTACATATAGCCTATCGTTTGCATGTTATTCTTTTTTTTATAAAATATATATATATATATATTTCACCTTTATTTAACCAGTTAGGCTAGTTGAGAACAATTTCTCATTTATAACTGTGATCTGGCCAAGATAAAGCAAAGCAGTGTGACACAAACAACAACACAGAGTTACACATGGAATAAACAAGCGTACAGTCAATAACACAATAGAAAAAAAGAAAGTCTATATACAGTGTGTACAAATGGCGTGAGGAGGTAAGGCAATAAATAGGCCGTAGTAGCGAAGTAATTACAGTTTAGCAAATTAACACCGGAGTGATAGATGAGCAGATGATGATGTGCAAGTAGAAATACTGGTGTGCAAAAGAGCAGAAAAGTAAGTAGAGGTAGGTAGATTGGGTGGGCTATATTTCTACCTTTGCTTATTCGATCTGGTCACTAACATAGGCCTATGGCAGAGCACCCCATTTTTGTTCATAAAACATCTAATCTGTGTTTAAGAAGCCAAAGGTTTTAGTCTTGACTGTTGACCAATGACCAGTCATCAGCATTGGCACGCAGCGGCGGGTGCACATATCCAGATCAGTGACCTGAAAGCTCCTCTTTAATGTTCTCCGCTTTTGCCTGGCAAAACCACAGTACCTATGTTATTATGATCTTTTTCAGAACAATAGGCTACCTTGGGATTTCATTGATCATTTCCATAGTTCAGATAGGCCTAGATTGGGTGGGTATAATTACGTACCTCAGCGGTGCTGCACATGTCTAAAGACGTAACATCGCACGACCTTCACCATTTATGGGATGAAATTGCATGTGCGTCCGGGGGGAGGGGTCGAAAGCTTTGAACCACGCCTTTTTGGAGGTTGCGGCGCAAAATGTTTGAAAATCACAGCGCAAATGTGAAATTGCTGGGAGAGAGGATTGCCATAAATTAATTTGCAGCTCCAAAAATTGTTTGGTGTTCTAGAATCTGAACTGTCTACTTTGCAAGCTCACCAGCAACGAGGCATCAAGCAACAATTTGTGACTGGACTCGACTTAACTTGCTCATAGAATGCACGATTTTCCATCCATTCTACTGTATTTGCTGCTCGACTTGAGACTTGGACCTTGTGACTTGAGACTTGCTTGTGACTTGGTCCCACCTCTGGAGTGAATCCACAACCACATACATACACTGTCTGGCTGTGTACAGGAACAGTGCTATAGACACCCTGTGTTATTACACAGACAGATAGATAGAGGGTAGCTTTCCAATAAAACCTCCTTATTTCACCCCTCTTTCACGGGACAGGAGTGAGGCCTTATCACTCTCTGCCACTCATAGGGGACCAGGTCCTGCACTGATACTGTAAATGTCACCAACCTCATCATAACATCAGTTATTATCTCATTATTTGATAAGAATGTTTCCATTTGCATTGTCCTTTCTATTCTATTACTTTTCCACATAGTTAAAATATTTCATCTGTAGTGTTCCATTTATTTGATACAGCACGGCGTATGATGATTTTACTTAATAGTGTGCCAAACATTTATGTATATTGTGCAATACCCTATGTGGCCCCACAGGAACATTGTCCTTCACACAGCTGAATGTGCCTGATGTATCTTAACCCTGTATAGCAAATACCTATCCATTTATTCATTATGTATAACCTCAACCCTCTAAACAAATGGATGCTAAACTAGATTTGAGAGCACCTCCGATCAGAGGTATTATCCAGTATGTATATGGCCTAGCTGGTGGAGGAGAAGGAGGAGGAGAGGCAGGGGGAGGGGTTCATTTGTCAGCGCACCAAGTCCCCTCTGCTAAAATCACTTGCAGGGAGAGCACTTGCTTGATGATTTCATCACTTTATAACTGTAAAGATGGTGTCAGAGCTGGGCATTGTGTGGCCACTGCAAATGAGGCTAATACAATTTCCCCTCAGTCTGTACTCTTGTGGAGGATGGGTTTGGATGTCCCTATGTTCGCTGATTAGAGGTCGATACAGGGAACAGACAGTGGGGGTGTTTGGGGAGAAAAAAAGGAGATGACGTAGTATGTAAAGAATAGCCTTCATTCCATAGAAAGGGCTGAAACAATGGATTATGAAAACAGTAATTTTCAATTTCACCCCATCCACTGACAGAGCTGTACCCCCTTCTCCCCAAGCTAGACTGTACGCATGGGTGGCTACAGCAAACAGTATTATCTTGTAGGAGTAGAATAAGGAGATTTTATTCTACTTATATAAATTATTTGATTCCCTAGAAACACAAATCTGATTAGGATTGTCTTTCAATTTCCTGACTGACAACCCACTAACCTAATTACCCACAATTCCCAGCAGAGACCCATCATTCGCAGCAAATCACTACTTCCTCATTTCGCAATTTACATCCTTCACATGTAGCATGTAAAGAAAGTGTCAAGAAATATTTGACCAGTAAATCTATTCAGGGACGAGGCCTTGAGTATGAACTCATGACAAAACGGACTCCGATATCACCAAGTCAGTGCTTGCTAGGTTTAAGTGCTTAGGAGCGTTCCGATTCAGTTTCTGCTGGTGGTACTATAGGAGTGGAAAATTCCTAACGCTGATAACTGTGATGTCACCACATGCTACGGTTTCTCTGGGCCCTCTTGAGGAGCTCAGATACAGCCAGGTGGTATGGATGAACCCCATGAGCTGTCCCGTGGTGTTGGGCTGGGCTGGCTGGCTGGGCTGGGCTGGCTGGGCTGGCTGGGCTGGGCTCGGCTGGCTGGCTGGGCTGGGCTGGCTGGGCTGGCTGGGCTGGCTGGGCTGGGCTGGGCTGGGCTGGCTGGGCTGGCTGGGCTGGGCTGGCTGGGCTGGCTGGCTGTGCTGGGCTGGCTGGGCTGGGCTGGGCTGGCTGGCTGGGCTGGGCTGGGCTGGGCAGGCTGGGCTGGGCTGGGATGGGCTGGCTGGCTGGCTGGCTGGCTGGCTGGCTGGCTGGGCTGGGATGGGCTGGCTAGGCTGGGATGGGCTGGCTGGGCTGGGCTGGGCTGGCTGGGCTGGGCTGGCTAGGCTGGCTGGGATGGGCTGGGCTGGCTGGCTGGCTGGCTGGCTGGGCTGGCTGGGCAGGGCTGGCTGGGCTGGGCTGGCTGGGCTGGGATGGGATGGCTGGCTAGGCTGGCTGGGCTGGGATGGGCTGGCTGGGCTGCTGGGCTGGGATGGGCTGGCTGGGCTGGGATGGCTGGGCTGGCTGGGCTGGGCTGGCTAGGCTGGCTGGGATGGGCTGGCTGGGCTGGGATGGGATGGCTGGCTGGGCTGGCTGGGCTGTTAGTCATGTGGCTGTGTATGTCAGCCAGCATAAAGCCACGGTGACGAGGAGTCCGAGGTACATGGGTGCCTCTTTTAATTAGAACAGTCCCGGCCATAATTAACAGATGCTGACAGGAATTAAAGCTTGGCACTAACCTGTCTCATTTTACAGTCAAACAGGGCCATACAGGGAGGAAGGGAGGACGGGTGGAGACAGTGAGACAAAGAGCAAGAAGTAGAGCAGTTCATTCCATGTGTCTGACTCCTCTTGGAGAAACTCCCATATACCATTGCCAAGCCCACTTTGGTGAGCCATGGACCAAGCTTTGGATTGTTTGTTTGTGGCCAGTGTGTCTGTATTGTATGAGTATGTGTGAATGTGAATGTGTCTGTGTGAATGCGTCTGTGTGAATGTGTCTGTGTGAATGTGAATGTGTCTGTGTGAATGTGTCTGTGTGATTGTGAATGTGTGTGTGTGAATGTGCCTGTGTGATTGTGTCTGTGTGACTGTGAATGTGTGTGTGTGAATGTGTGTCAGTGAATGTGAAGGTGTCTGTGTGAATATGTCTGTGTGTCTGTGAATGTGTCTGTGTGAATGTGTCTGTGTGACTGGGAATGTGAATGTGTGTGTGTGTGTGTGTGTGAATGTGAATGTGTGTGTAAAAAGGGGTGAGTCCTGCCTCATCACCAGACACCACTGTGTTTTACGGCCGGCACCATCACCCGGTGGGTGGGTAAAGGGAGGGCGGTAGTGTGCGGTGAGCTCGGATGTCAGCTCTTCAAAGCAGGATGCAGGGTAGAGGGCTTCTGGCCAAGGCGGTTGGCATTTGCACACGGATTAGCGGCGGGCTAGGGGCGGGGGCTAGGGCCAGCTGACCCAAGGCTCCTCTTTCTCTCCAAAAACAATAATAATCCCCCTCAGAGCACACTCCTACAAAAGGGCCTGTCTTCACTCACTTTGTGTGGCCGGCCGAGGCAGGGGCCCTTATTTTGAGCCCCTCACCTGTTCTGGGTGTCTCTCCCTGGGGAAAGTGTCAGGATGTCTGGGATGGTTGGCAGTGCCAAGGGGGGCTTAAGCGGACCCTATTTTAGCTGGGAAAATCAGACGTCCACATGGCAAGGCATGGTGAACTGAACTCTGCCTTTCAAGGCAGCCGCCCCGCTAAACTACCGTCAGCACTATTTTAAAGGGCCCCTGTTGCCAGCTTTGCATGCTTGTAACGTGTTGCAGCATTTTTTACCGCGAGTGGTGATGAGCGAGGGCAGCGGAAAAATGGTCACACATTGTCCCCCCATCCCTATCTGCTGATTGGCCCCACAGTCTGCTGACCCCGAGGCCTACGTACGCTCTCACCACATGCTCCATCCACCTGCCCGTAGCGTGGTGGAGCCACCATACCACCTTGCAGTAGCATCATGCCGGCTTCACTCCCCACTCAAGATGCAGGCTCCATTTGAAGGCCAAATTACACGACGTGGAAAAACATTGGTCTGTTTGAAACCTCATTGCATGTTCATTCTTTGACTAGGGTTCTAATGGAACCAAACAATTGATTCCCCATCTCCACACAGTGGCTGTCAGTGTCTTACTAATGTGTTTGGCTTGAATCCACGTGTGGCTCGATATGTCTGGTATTGTGATGTTTATATGTGAGTGTAGTGTGGCGTGTGTGTACAGAATGTTCGTGTGAGGATAACAGGAGTGCTATAACGGGATGTGGTTGTTCTACCGTGTGTCTGTCGTATAATAAGAGTGATATACAGGGAGGTACACCGAGTATCAACCACTCCCCCCTCCTTTAAAACACATGTTCACGTCTGTTGTAATGCTCTCACCTGTCAGCCCACGGAACATAACAGGATCGTAGCCTATTACAGAGAGGTGACAGATTGCATACTGTAGTGTGTGTGGTAGGGCAGAGGACATCTGCCACTGACTGATGTCAATGTAATCTCTCAATAGTATCTGTTCCTCTTTCTCTCTCTCTCAGCTCTGATCCCCCTCCATTGATCAGAGGAGAAACCTGTAGCCTCTGACATTTGATTCTTCTATTGATCACTTCCTCTTTTATACAGTCGGGGGAAAGTAGAGCGATTCAACTCAAGTCTCTGGCAGATCCCCTTTAAGCGGACTGCTGATCTTTGGAGATCACTTCCCTTACACTTCCCTTAAGACGTCTACAGAGATAAACTGGAGCCTTTTCCAATGGACCAAATACATGCACTAATTCTTTACCTTGTACTCGCTTAATCAGTAGGGGAGGTAAAACCTTGAAATGCTTTGCGTTTCAAAGATATCAAGTAATAACTTTAACATGGGCACTTGAGGCCCAATACATCACTGGGGCCAAGCTTCCTGCCATCCAGGACCTACAGTATGTACTAGGCAGTGCCAGAGGAAGGCTGCAAAAAATGTCAAAGCCTCCAGTCACCCAAGTTATAGACTTCTCTCTGTTACCACACGGCAAGCGGTACCAGAGCGCCAAGTCTATGGCCAAAAGGCTCCTTAAAACAGCTTCTACACCCAAACCATAAGACTGCTGATCAGCTAATCAAATGGCCACCCGGACTATTTACATTGACCCCCCCCCCCTTTGTTTTTACACTGCTGCTACTCGCTGCTTATTATCTATGCATAGTCACTTTACCCCTACTTACGTGTACAAATGACCTCGACTAACCTGTACCCCTGCACTTTGACTCGGTACCGATACCCCCTTCATATAGCCTGGTTATTGTTATGTAATTTTATTGTGTTACTTTTTATTCTATTTTTTACTTTAGTTTATTTAGTAAATATATCCTTAACTCTATTTCTAGAACTGTGTTGCTGGTTAGGGGCTTGTAAGTAAGCATTTCACAGTAAAACACTTGTTGTGTTCGGCGCACGTTACAAAGAAAATTTGATTGGATTTTTAGGGAAAATTCCATTGCATTTCCAAGATCTCCCTGAATGTCTAGAAATTCAGACGTATCATAGAGAGGTTAGGAGTGTTGTGGTCCATTCAAACGTACTGTAGTTTCGTAGAGCGCCTGACGGTAGGAAACTGCATTGCACCTTTGCTGGAGCTGAGCAGTAAAGTTATAATTAGGTGTTTTTTCCATTGACTGGATGACCTTTCTGCAGCTTCAGTCACATGAGCGCAGACCATCTCCAGCCTCTGAACATGGCGTTGAGCCGATGTCTTCGTGGAGCTTGGACTCGAGTCTTCTCCTGTCCCCATAACCAGACTCATCGGTGTCACACACGCTTAGATGAATTTCAGATGTTTCTGTTCATTTGGGAAATGTATTTACTTGTTTTGATTGTGTTTTTTTTTTAAACACTGCTGGAGGTGGGAGAGAGGAGGGTGATCGGGGGACTGGGTTCCCGCAGGACTTCATATAGCCAGACGTAATCTCTACCTCTATTGTAAAAGGTGGCGAGACCCACTCCGTAAAAACGAGGGTCGTTTTCAATCTGTGGATATGCTGAATATACAGTATGCATTAGAATGCTGGGACAAGTCTCTCTCTGCATATTTGAGCTATACACTCTCTTTATACAATCTCTTACTTCCGCCTGAAACTGGCCATGCATTTATGGCCATCACTACCTATTTTGTGGTCTCTTATTCCTCCAGATCATATATTGGCAAACATTTTTCATCAGATAGTAATGCGACTCTGGCCCAGTCTCTTTATCTCACTGCATGCAGTGAGGAGATTCTGTTACGAAGCAGAGATCTATATAGGCTACTCTGTAGATGGAGACTTGAAATCACTACATCACTACATCCTAACGGGATAGGATCTACAATATACGTTCCAGTCTCTGGCGAATGAAGGGAGACAGGGTGGGGTAAAAGCTGGCTATACTGCATGTCATGTTGATGGGTAGGGATGAACAAAACAACATGAACTATTATTTACGTTTAGTTAACATATTTTAAGGTATGATAATTAGGCTATGGAGTATTCCGAGAGAGTATAAAATAACTAATCTTGTTGTGTTTTTCTGCCCCCATAATAGAGAACACCTCCTCCTGAGTCTTGTCTTGATGTCTATTCTTGTAGTACAGTGAAAGTGGATGGATAATCACGCTTCGTCAAACATAAGCACCCCTTGAACTATTTCAACAGCGCTCCCTCAAAAGCAAGACACAAAAAGTAGAGTATGCTTCCTTAAAGAGCTCTTCCCAGCGGCCAGCTAAATAAATATGACACCTCCTCTCCATTCCCCAGCCACACTGTTCTCATTATTCATGTGTTTTGGCTGTTTGGCGAGACCAACAAGTGAGGAGGGGAGGGGAATAAAGGAGCAGTAATGCATGGGGTTGGGGCCAGGTAGCTAGGGGCCTAGCGGGCTGTGGCCGTGGGCCGGGGCCTCCCCGGAAGGAGCAGCCCAGCCTGGGGTCTCACGGGGCCTGGCAGGGGGGAAGAAACCGAGCCAGAGAAATCCATCGGCAGCATGTTTAATTGTCATTGAATTCCCAGTTGGCGTGACTTTAAAAAACCATCCACAGGAAGAGAGCTGAGATGTTCGGAAAACATTTAGTGGATCAATATGCCGGGGAGAGCTGAGACTGGCCGGAGTGTGTGCTCAGGGACCCAGCAGAAGCCTTTCCAGTCGGAATACTGTTACATTTCTATTACTCAGACAGCAGGATCGACCTATTCAGCATATTTCTGTCCCCAGCTCAGCTGCACATGATTTACTGCTGTGTTGGTAGGGGGAGGACAGAACAGGCCAGGGGGCTCAGATCAGTTGTCTGGCTATGGCTGCAGGCACAGCAGGCTGCAGCCAACATCCCTCACCCTGGTCTGGACTGGCATGGGCCCACTCACTGCTGCTCGATCAGTCGGGAGCTTTGAGGAGACCACATCCTCTGAGGAGTCCTTTTCTGATTTATCCAGTCTTTACATCCTTTTTATTTGAATGGTGGCGTTCCATTGCGAATTTTGAGATAATTTTAATAATGTTGACATAATATCTAGAGAGTGATACAAGACAGACAGACAGACAGACAGACAGACAGACAGACAGACAGACAGACAGACAGACAGACAGACAGACAGACAGACAGACAGACAGACAGACAGACAGACAGACAGACAGACAGACAGACAGACAGACAGACAGACGCTTTCACAAGAAAAGGAGATCTCCTTACCTTCCTTGAGCATCCCCACTTTGAGACACTTCATAAAGCGGCAGGCTTGACATGACTTGCGTCTCCGTTTTGTGATCTCACACTCGTTTGTGGCGGGACAGCTGTATTCTATGTTGCCTGAAGAGAACAAGAGATGTGGTTAACCTTAGCCTGACCACGCTTTATAAGGCAGTGTATCTTCCTATTGACTCAGAGGCAAAGGAAGAGCAAAAGGTCAAATGTTCTGACCTTTTTCTCTCCTTTTTGTACATGAAGAATAAACGTAAACATATAAGTATTGATACGATAGACATGTTAGGGCATTGTCATTTACCTTTACATTGTACGAGTCACTGTGTAGATATAAAACCAGTGGAATAGTTACTGTATATCACACAGTATTCTAGAGTCTATAATCAGATTGTGCAAACCAGACATTGGGTATCAGCATTTGTTAATCATCTCCTATGCAACAATCAATTACAGTAGTGTGTCTGAGGTGAGGTGAGCCGGAGGGAGGGAGGGAGTCCTCCAGAACTCATCATGGAACCCTTTACAGACCCCACCCTGGCCCCCACTCTAAATTGGCCTCATTAATTCTGAGCGTGTCCCCTCTAGGCCCCTGGAGCAGCCAGCCATCCAGCCTGCATGCCCCTTCCCTTCTCTGTGTCCCTCTGCCTCAATAACAGGAAAGAGAGTCGGACACACGCCCCCCCCAGGCCACTTTACATAATACTCTGGCAGCCCCAAACCTGTTGTTACCACTGTTGCCATTGTTGACTACAGTGTACAGACAACAGGCCTTATGCATTATTCAAGTCCAGCAATACAGCGTCTGATTCCGGGACAACACAATGAAAAAGGGTTTCATTGCTACACAATAAAAGAGATGTTTCTGCCTGTACTGTAGCATTAGCAATAGAAAGGAAGGGCAGGATATACGATGGCATTCCCTACTTTTTACTGTAGTCAAGCTTTTCAATAAAGCGTTTCAGAATAATAGCTAGCTGCTCAAGGTCCTGAATTAGAATCATTCATTGTCCACCAAGAATGGAACAACTGAGAAACACATTTTGAGGCACACTGGAGACACAATACTGTTTTATCGTTGATGTTTTTTCTTACGTGTGTATTCTTAAACTTGGATGATGTTTTTTAATATCGACCACAAAGCCATGTTATCTATTCAACTGTTATCTCTTCAACTGTTTTCTCTTCAACTGTTATCTCTTCAACTGTTATCTATTCAACTGTTATCTATTCAACTGTTATCTCTTCAACTGTTATCTATTCAACTGTTATCTATTCAACGCTGTGTACAGCTCCTTCTACATTTAGAAAGATGAACCTAAATTACTTCAATATAATGACTTCAATACTAACATATTGTATTATCCTGTCTAACTGCATACAGACACAGTGGTTCAGCAGCTCTCCTGCCTATAGATAAACAGCCATACCCAGACACACTGGGAATCCATCCCGACACAACCAGCTTCTCTCTCTACTCTCACTCTCATTACGTGTTTTTTTTTTAAAGAGAGAGAGAGAGAAAGAGCTGTATAATATTCCAGTAGCGTTCCCCCTCCAACCCTCCAATCCCCTTTAACAACTTATGCAATTATGTTAACATTATTGGACATATCAAGCGGAGGGTCCCAAGATGTATTAAATAATTAGAAATGTCTCCTTTATATCTGGCTTAGAAATCATCATGCCAACTCCTCTCATCTCGTTGGAATTGGGGTAAATAAAGGTGTGAGGGAAGGGGAGCGATGAGGTATGATAGTCTCTGTTCCTGTTGTCTCTGTTGTCATAGCACAACCAGACCATAATAATAAGCCCATCTATTTCCCATCTGTTCACAGGAGGCAATCAGAGTAGCCGTCTCTGGTATCTATAGGCTGTTACCCTGCTGTGGTTGCTTCTTTATGATACTGTCTCAACTGCAATACTTTGGCACCTTTATACAAACCCCTTATGCCCAGAGAACCTTAAGTTACATTTCATTTCATCCAATGCATTGTCCTAGAATCTGGGTTGTAGATTTATCACATGAATTAAACATCATGATATTGAACATTATGTAATTGGCAGATGTATATGGTATGCTGCCTGCCTGCCAGACAAACACTGCAGAGCTGACCCTGGTCCCTGGCTAACCCACAGGACACTCATGTTGACGGGGGAGACTTCTCCCTCCACTACACCCCTCCCTCCCCTGCTCTTCCCTCCACACCAGGAGCAGGGTTTGAACACCTGCACAAGGCACACCTGAAAGCTAACTGAGACCATGGACAAATAACACACACTCATACTCTCTCATTATACACTTAAATTACAGCATGCACAGGCCAACTCATGTGCTGCCTCAAAAAAATAAAAAATAAAAAATAACGGACTGGTTCACCTATAGTGACATTTATAGCTCAAGGGCTGATCCTCGGCGACAAATGTCTATTCATGTCTATTCATACAATCAGTCAGTCAAGCATTTGAGGGTTATATATAACCAGAACGCTGGGTTCATATTTGGTTTCAAAGGTTACCGTATGAAACAAATAACATAAAAAATATTTTCTTCTCTCAATTTATTTTATGGCTTTTCAGGACCTGTGCCAGGGCAGTGAGGGGAAAGTCAGGTCCTGTAAGTAAATTACAGTAAAATGGCAGGTATTTCTCATCAAAATCGAAACTGACTTTTACAGGCTTACTGTCAAGGTCTATTACTTCATATAAAAAAGAGGGCCACTGAGTTCAGTTGGTTTTCAAGCAATTTTACACTTGGGTTCAAAACGAGAGAAAAATAAGGTTCAATAAGAGATTTATGTTTTTGATTGGCGGGGCACGCGAGGTGCGGGACGGGACTATGATTAGGGAGCTATAAGAGCATGAGTATTTCCGGGATGGATGCTGATCTAGGTTGACGTTAATTTGGGCCTGGGCTTGACTAATGTATCTATCTCCATGTAAGAGTTCAGGGGGCTTTTCATTGGATGAATATGTGACAGAAGATGGATTTGCCATTCCTTCCTGTCTAAAAGGTAGGGGCATCAGGTCTCTTTTACAGCAGTGGAACGTAAGGAAGTAGAGAGAAGAGAAATGAAGCTAGGAACCCCAGGTTGAAAAACAGACATTTACGGAAAATATTCCGTGCGGACAAAGTCAACTGTGTGGTCACTATTGTCTCAAATTGTTCTCAGATGAAATGCATTTCATTGTGTGCTAAAGATGTCAAGGGAAAAATGTCCATTAGCTTTAGTGTTATTGCTTAGAAACAATATGATGAATGAGTGTGAAAGATACGTCTCCTGTGTTGTTCTCATTAAGGGATGTCGTCTCACACACTCCACCCTGGATAGACAGCCTCATTATTTCTTTAATTAATCAGGTCTCATCTACTGAAACCTCTTCTTCATCCAAGGGCTTTATGTCCCACTGTTTACTGCGCCCTCTTCCTCCTCTAGTCATCCTGTGTGGTTTTTATTATTTCAGAGGCTTTCGGCCCCCTCCTCCTCCCCCTCCTCCAACGTCCCATGGTCCTCCTCCCTGTCCTGTTCTGCCTGGATTGGGACCCCTGTCTGATTATTATGCCATTAAGCCTCTCCTCCTCTGAAAGAGCGCTCGGGTCCCTCTCCAATCTAAAGAAGTCCTCGTTTTTTTCTCTCCCTCCTTTCCCTGAAATTACCCGGCGTGCGATGCGTGCCTGAGTTTCTAATTGGCCCTGCTGTCCCTGGAGACAGCCCCCTCCCTTCCTCCTAATGAAAAGCCTCGGCCTTAATTACACTTTCCAAACGCTGATTGTTATTGACAAAACTCCTGTGGCTCGGACAAACGACGGCAGATTAGCTCCATTACAGGCAGCCCTCCAAGAGGAGAAAGAGAGGGATTTCAAATCGACAATGCAAAGTGAGGGAGGGAAAAAAAAGAGAGAACTTTCAATTTTTCTTTTCATGTACCTCTCTCTTAATCGTTTGGGCCATTGCTCCACTTAAGACGTCTCTTTCTTCCCAGATTGCTATTTTCTGTTCTATTGTGTGTCGCCGTCAATGTTTTGTAGCGGGGGGACAAAAGCATAGTTATGTTACTTGAGAGAAAATGTTCATCTTTTGTCAATAGACAGGATAGCTGATGGCAGCATGGGTAAACAGCAGGATTTGGCCTAATGCTTCTGTTTGCCTGCGAAGGTACATAGACTGTTTAAAGCTGATAGGATTTGGGATGTCCAAAATCAACACCTAGGCCTGCTAGACAGCCTCCACTCCATAACATGGGAGCAATAATGGCATTTTAAGGGGGGACATTTTTAAGAAGCTAAGGACCTCAATTGAGATGTACAGACTATTATATTTACAGAACATATATGAGACATGTACAATGCCAAACGTTTTTTATTTAACTAAGGCAAGTCAGTTAAGAACAAATTCCTATTTACAATGACGACCTAGGAACAGTTGTTTAACTGCCTTGTTCAGGGGCAGAACGTCAGCTTGTTAGCTTGGGGATTCAATCTAGCAACCTTTTGGTTACTGGCCCAACACTCTAACCACTAGGCTAGCTGCCGCCCGAAGGTATAAATATATAATAAATACATTTGACTCCTAAGTACAGTGCACTCCAAAAGTACTGGGACAGTGACAAGTGTGTTGTTGTTTTGGCTCTGTACTCCAGCACTTTGGATTTGAAATTCTACAATGACTATGATGTTACATTGCAGACTGACAGCTTTCATTTGAGGGTCTTTTAATCCATATCAGGTGAACCAATTAGAAATGGCAGCACTTATTGTATATAGTCCCCCCATTTTAGGGCAGCAGAAGTATTGGGACAAATTCACTTATATGTGTATTAAAATATTACATAGTTAAGTATTTGGTTCCATGTTCATAGCTCGCAATGACCACATCCAGCTTGTGACTCTACACTTTTCTTGGATGCATTTGCTGTTTAGGTTGTGTTTCAGATTATTTTCTGACCAATAGAAATGAATGTCAAATAATTTATTGGGTCATTTTGGAGTCACTTTTATTGTAAAAAATAATGTTTCTTAAAACACTTCTACATTAATGTGGATGCTACCATGATTAAGGATAATCCTGGATGAATCATCAATAATGACGAGTGAGAAAGTTAGAAGGATCATTATCATATCATAACCCCCCCCCCCCGAATAACCCCTTATTTTATTATTATTGTTTACACTCCCTGGACTCTAAACACACGCTCACACATACTACACTGACAGCAGGGTGTGTGAAGAATGTGAATGGTACTGTATGTGTGTGTATGTGTGTGTGTTTTGTATGTGTGTGTGTTAGAGTGTCACTCGGTACCGGTACCCCTTGTATATAGCTTTGTTGTTGTTATAGTTCTTTTGATTGTGTTACTATTTTTCCTTTAGTTTATTTACCACATTTTTCTTACTCACTTTTTTTGCATTGTTGGTTAAGGGCTCGTAAGTAAGTATTTCACGGTAAGGTCTACACATGTTGTATTTCACGGTAAGGTCTACACATGTTGTATTTCACGGTAAGGTCTACACATGTTGCATTTCACGGTAAGGTCTACACATGTTGTATTTCACGGTAAGGTCTACACATGTTGTATTTCACGGTAAGGTCTACACATGTTGTATTTCACGGTAAGGTCTACACATGTTGCATTTCACGGTAAGGTCTACACATGTTGTATTTCACGGTAAGGTCTACACATGTTGTATTTCACGGTAAGGTCTACACATGTTGTATTTCACGGTAAGGTCTACACATGTTGTATTTCACGGTAAGGTCTACACATGTTGTATTTCACGGTAAGGTCTACACATGTTGTATTTCACGGTAAGGTCTACACATGTTGCATTTCACGGTAAGGTCTACACATGTTGTATTTCATGGTAAGGTCTACACATGTTGTATTTCACGGTAAGGTCTACACATGTTGTATTTCACGGTAAGGTCTACACATGTTGCATTTCACGGTAAGGTCTACACATGTTGTATTTCACGGTAAGGTCTACACATGTTGTATTTCACGGTAAGGTCTACACATGTTGCATTTCACGGTAAGGTCTACACATGTTGTATTTCACGGTAAGGTCTACACATGTTGTATTTCACGGTAAGGTCTACACATGTTGCATTTCACGGTAAGGTCTATACATGTTGCATTTCACGGTAAGGTCTACACATGTTGCATTTCACGGTAAGGTCTACACATGTTGCATTTCACGGTAAGGTCTACATATGTTGTATTTCACGGTAAGGTCTACACATGTTGCATTTCACGGTAAGGTCTACACATGTTGCATTTCACGGTAAGGTCTACACATGTTGCATTTCACGGTAAGGTCTGCATCTGTTGTATTTGGCACATATGACACAAAATTTGATTTGATTGGAAAACGCTAGCCTCCCGTTATTGTAAGTAAGGTATTTGTGCGTCTGTAACTTTCTCACTTGTCATTATTCAGGATTCATTTAGGATTATCCATAATCATGGTAGCGTCCACAAGAGTGTAGAAGTGTTTAGAAACATATTATATTCTTATTTACTATAAAAGTGTCTCAAAAATGGCAAAATGCATTATTTACTATTCATTTCTAATTGGCATAAAATAATATAGTCTCCTTATTTTATTGTGATACTATATCCTTTTTATTTAGCAAATATTTGTCTTACTGTTTTAACTCTGCATTGTTGGGAATGGGTTCGTAAGTAAACATTTCACTCTAGTCTACACCTGTTGTATTCGGCACATGTGAACTCTACAATTTTATTTTATATTATTTTAATTTGAAACACAACCAAAACATACAGCAAATGCATCCTTCAAGTTTGTAGAGTCACAGGCTGGATGTGGTCATTGTGTGCTAAGAATATGGTACCAAATACTACACATTTGACTACTTTAATACACATATAAGTGAATTTGTCCCAATACTTTTGTTCCCCTAAAATGGGGGGGGACTATGTACAAAAAATGCTGTAATTTCTAAACGGTTCCCTCAAATTAAAGCTGACAGCCTTTAACAGCCTTTCATAGTCTTGCATAGTCATTATATCATTTCAAATCCAAAGTGCTAGAGTACAGAGCTAAAACAAACAAGAATATAATCGCTGTCCCATTACTTTTGGAGCTCACTGTATGTTCACCTTAATGCATGACACTAAATATAAAAATATTAGTTTTCATTTGAATTTCTCCCATTCTCACGCAGACTGTCTGAGCTTAGGCAGGGACAGCTGTGCATGTTGAGCAGTGATTTTCCCTGGCTCAATAATATCTCCCTCCGTACCATAGGTCCCACTGATTAATGTAGGACAGAGCACACAGAGAGACACACAGTGGGGGGCCTGTCATTGCCTCTCTAATGGGAACCTGTGATACATCATACCATGCAGATCTGCACTCACACCCTATTCCTCAGGCACTCACTCACACACACACACATGCAGCACAGACACACACACACACACACACACACACACACACACACACACACACACACACACACAGGACAGGACAGGACAGGACACAAGCACCTGCTGATGATAACCCCTGATGATGATGTCACGACCACTGCCCCTTACCTACCCACCCAGCAGATGACGTCATCGCAAGCGACGGGCTAGTGGCCTATCCTGTGTGTGGCTGTCAACTTTGTATTCAGCCCCTGTGGACATGTGTTGTCTCATACTGTGCTGCACTGCATGTGATTCCCCTCACTATTAATGAAGGTGTCCTGGGTGTCATAGCAATACAGGCCATTGATAGCAGCACAACTGGAGGCACCAGCGTTTCAAACATATACCTTTTCCCAGGGAGATAAAGGGAGATGATGTAGGTCAACAGCTACATTACAAGGTGGTAGTTCAGGGCAGTAGGTGATTGTGTTCAGACCACAGAGAGATACAGTACATCTTCTAGTGTGTGTTTTATGCTGGAGGAGGAGGAGACGTGAAACACTGTATGGAGTGTATTGTTGTGTCTGAAAGGGGGGCAGATCCCTTGTACTGAGTGTGTTTGTGTGTCTGTGGAGGGGGGGGCATCAGGGAAATACCTTGTATTGTCCTTTTAAAGAAGGCTTTGCAGGCCTCACATGAGGCCACGCCGTAGTGATACCCAGAGGCTATATCTCCACAGACCAGGCACAGCCTCTTGGGGATGGAGTTCAACATGTATTCGCACTTAATGGGTGAGTCCTCCATGATGTTGCTAGAGCAGTCGTCGTAGCGCTTGCGGCAGGCGCCGGGGCCTAGCCCGCCGGGCGTGAACATGGGCGGAGAGTCCAGGCCGTTGGAGTGGCTGTTCATGGCGCTGACATAGCCGCCGCTGGCATCCGAGTTGCCGCTGGGGCTGTGGTGGCTGACCGTGTCGATGACTGAGGAGGGGCTGGACGGCTCCGTCTTGATGTAGGACCCACAGCTGGAGGGAAGGTGCCGGTCATCGGCAGCCATTCTATTCAGCAGCCTGGAGAAGGGGGGAAAGGAGAGGGGAGGGTAATTTGCACGGTTTGTCTGACTACAGACATGAACAGCTTCAGATCGACTGGTGCTACCCACAAAACAAAAATCTATACACATTATCTAACGACACAATGACAGCTACAGAGAGAGAACGCATTTTTGCACAATTTGACTGTGGGAAAACTCTGTAGGCTACTGTTCACACAGATCAAGTCCCTTCACACTCCCACACTCCAAAGAGGACTTACTACATTATCAGCTGTTCTCTTTTATTCTGACCCCCCCGACATTTATGTTAGCCTAACCATCACCATTAACCAGCCAACCAGGTGGGAGGATCCTAAGCGCCTCATTAACCCCACACTCCACCAGCCGTGAGAGAGAGAGAACACACAGGTGCAATAAACACGCTCAACACTGACCACACTCCTTCTGCTTTAACACAGAAACACAACCACAGCTGACACTGGATGGCACCATGCCTGGGACACATATTTAAGACTAGGTTAAAGGAAGCCAGAGCACAGAGAACTTATCTGGAGCGGTCTCCTTGAGTCAGCAGTCAGGCAAAAAGAAACATGATGGCAAAAGGATATTGACTTTGTTCACTGTCTGGTTGATAACAGAATTTCTGAATTTTCTGATGTTGTGCCTGCCTTGAGTGAAATAAAGTGCAGCCAGTTGACACAACGCAGCTTCAAAAACCCCAAAACAGCTCATTGTCCATTCGATTTGATTTATGTTTCCTTCCACCACATGTAAAGTGGACTGGGAGAACAGATAAAACAGTACTGCTCTCTTGTAATATGGACTTTTCCTGGGTCAACAGAGTGAACAGAGTGAACTGAGGAGATGGAGTGCTATAAGAGAGGGATAACCTCTAAGTATTCTAAAGGTGGTGTGGACACAATGACGTCAGGGTCGTGGCGGGGTCACACACACACCTCTGCACTAGGCACCCCTGACAAGGTGAAAGGTTGTCTGCACTCATCCACATTCATGAAATTGAGCCTTGCGTGACTTATGCAAATGCAAACACCGGGGTTCCTGGTTGAGTGGCAGCTAGTCAGCCCAGGTTCTACCTTAACACGTTAGTTATATTAGTATATTGCCAAATAATGGTAATGTTTACATAGTTCCCATGTCAGTTTGCCATCGGCAGGGAAGAGAAAGGGTAGACACTCTCTACCAGTATGCCTAACGTCTCTATCAGGATTTATCCATGACTGGACGTCTCAGACTGCTACAGAGTGCAGAGAGGGAAAGGGAAAGGCCTTTCCATACACCATCGGCCAGCCGGAGAAGGGCCAGCCAGGATAGCTGTCTCTCTCTCTGGCTGATTTAATTGTAAGGGTGGGTGATGGTAGGGTTCAGGCCCAGGGTCAGTGGGTCAACCTTATTTTCTCACCCTGGCTTCCTGGGCCCGTGGAGATGGGGGTCAGTGTGTCAAATTAAATCTCATTCCCAGGTTTTCCCATGTATATTCATTGGAACTCCAGGTGCCCACCACCTCTGAAAATTCACAAAAAGGTTAACTGCTAAAATAAATATTAAAAAATGCCCCCTGTTAAAACCGTTGACCTTGTGGAATAAGCCCTTTGTCTGAACACTCCTGGAACTTTTTTCAATATAGAACGTACACAATATAAAACCGATAACCACCTTTTATACTAGGGATCATGGCACTCAATTTACAGTATTTCTCACAGTAACTATAAAAACAAGTTGGACAATACCTATAAAAAACATTGAGAAGGTCAAAGTAAAGCCAAGGAAGTTTGAAGGTTTTTTTCTCCCCGTGTTTGAAGGAATATTTAGTATTTCAGATAGATTACTCTATGTACTCTTAAAAAGTAAGAGCAAAATAAAACTATTTGCAAGATAATGAAATAAAATAGCTCCATCTCCTTGATGCTTTTTTAACATACATGTAATGTCTTCGTTTAAATAACTTGTGGGTTCCATCCACATAAATGAATGAAAGGAGTCTCTATTCATCCGCTTTATGTTCTCTACTTCAGACAGCTCTGTGCACCTGTGTGATAGGACACCTGCACTCGGCTTCTTAAAGGCTCTATATTAAAATGGCAGCACGCCGTTAGATGGCTCTATTTAGCTTTTATTCACAAATTCAGAGTAAGCTTAACCCCAGTTCAAAGGTCACCTCCAGGGTGACACTTAGCATAATTGCATAAGTGTCTAAACTGTTTCCCCTCCAGCTCTATGTGGTCATATATAATACATGTTCTGGCTACAATTCCCTTAACTCATTCTGCAATGACACATTATGCTACTGCTCTGCTTATGTTTTTAACAAGGCTGGTTATATTGATTAATGACATTGAATGAATACTAACCATTTTAACCTAGTGTACATTAATCAAATATTTTCTTAAATTTACAGAAATATTATTTTTCTCAAATGGGGCAGGTTCAAATAAAATCTATAAACACTATTAATAATGTGGCAAATATAATATGAACATAAATAATTTGACAGCAGGAATTGTGTTAATAAAAACACAACATATTGACCAGGTGCTAATTATGATGTATCCCAGACAGGACATAAAATTAAGAGGTCCACTGAACTGATCAAGACCCAGGTATGTTGTGAAATCCATAGTTATGTCTTCCTCTCAAGTACAGGAAGTGTCCTTCCCGTTCTGCTGCTCAGCTGCATACTGGAGGATTGCACGTCAAAGATATATCTCTCTCTCGCCCTTTTCCTCCTCCTTTCTTTCTCTTTGTACCGATCAAAATGCATGCTGAGTGGTGGGTTATGGGCCCACAAAAGCACACTGCGCAGTTTGGTTTTAATCTGATTCCAGCTGGTCCTCCTAACAGCATTTCAGATCAGTAATATCATTCCACTGCTGCTGCTGTGACCAGGATTAGCTGCCCTAATGATCTCCTCTCCAGCTCCTCTATCGCTCTCTGCTCCGCTTCTTCAGGAGGAGAGGGAACTGAGGAGCACCCGTCCTCATGTCTCAGCCATTCACTTCTTTGCCTGGGCCTCCGGCAGCATTCTGAACACGGCCTGAACATTCTGAACACTGTCACAGGAAGACGACAGAGCCTGGAGAAACTAATTGGGCCAATTTGTAGGTATTCCTACTGTGAGCTGTATGCTGACTTCTGTAGCGTGCTAATGTCTGTACTGTACTGAAGTGTTAAACACATACACGGACAGACACTCAGACGTTCTGTCTCTCTGACTCACATTAGCATTTCCTCTTTCTATGAGCACATTACACAACTCGAGTGCTTATATTAAAAGCTCAACTCAAAAAGGGAGAAAATGTAAAATGTGTACTCAAACGATTCGTCCTGCGCCTGAGTTTTATGGCATGATGAGATAATTTAGAATGTACTTTTCACTCTCTGAGCTGTGGGATGCCAAAAACCTGGTTTGATAGTGTTGGCTAACCTCATCCCAGCCCCCAACCCCTCACCCTAAGCAGATGGAGGGGGGGGGGGTGATATCAGATGCCCCAGTAGGGGCAGAGGAGGCCCCTGGGCGATGTCCCTGATAAGCTACTGGCCCCAGAGTCAGCGCAGGAGGAGGAACTCAATTAGCTCCTGACAGACCGTCTCAGCCTCCAGCCACCACCAGAGCCCACTGGCAGCTGCCATGGTGACCTCTCCTCCAGTGGCCACCGCCACCTCTTACCACTCAGCCGACCGCACGGCTGCATGGAGGACGACTCATTTAGGGAGATGGGAACGAGGGCTGACTGACTGAAACCAGATCACAGGCTGACTGGCTACAATCACTGGAATACACATGTCTCCAAACATCATCTTTAGGACGGGACGTTTCTGGAGGGTTTCTGTATTCACATGGGGCCATGGAAATGAAATGGGATAGGGGGTCAGGGCTTGGGGGGAGGGGGGTGTAGGGGGAACCATGTGAAATATGGAGAATGCCTTTCTATATAACTGGGTCCAGGTTAATAACCCTCGGAGGAATGGGGACAAAAGACGTCTGGGACAATTTTGAGTGTGTGTGTGTGTGTGTGTGTGTGTGTGCGCGTGCGCGCGTGCGTGTGTGTGTGTGTGTGTGTGTGAGAGAAAGTGAGGAGGGGGAGATGGATCTGAGTAAATGTGAAAGGAGGCAGGGGTTGGTATAGAGGCTAGAGGCACTCCCTGCACCTCATAGGGACCCATTTCATCTGGGAGAAACTCCTCATTTGGGATTTTCTCATTCATTAGTCCTGCTCTAAACAGATAGAGGAAGGGGCAGCGTGGGTGTGGAGGGGTGGGAGGGAGAGGCCTCTTTGTTAACGAACACGTTGCCTGACAGAGATGTATGATGTGCTGTTCTATAGAAGAACACAATAGAGGAATAAGATAGCAGACAGAAAATCAGAAATCCAAAAAGAGGGGGAGATGCAGAGCTACAGAGAGAGAGAGAGAGAGAGAGAGAGAGAGAGAGAGAGAGAGAAAGAAAGAAAGAAAGAGAGGAGAGAGAGGAATGGATGTTTATGCATGCTTATGGAGAGCAGCGCGGGCCCCAGATCAATAGTCCGTAGGCCAGGGGATGGGTGTACATGGAGCTGGGTGGTGCAGGGTTACCACTGGGGGGACCATGCTGCTCCGTTGCCCGGCCAATTAACTTCTTCAGTCTCCAGCAGAGGATTAAATTTAGCTGCTCCACAGCGATGTCACTGTAGTCTTTATAAAGCCATGAGCTCACTCACTACGACAACATGAGCCACACGCACCAACAGGCCAGCCACAAGATAGTGCTGGCTGCCCAAGAAGACACAGATCACATCTATTGATCCCCCCCCACCCCTTTCCTTCCTGTTGGAAAGATGCTGGCAGGAAAAACAGGCCCTCTTATGATACAGGCACTGCTGTTTGTCTGACGTAAACTGTCTGAGTGACACTGGAGAGATCCTATTCTGAAAAGGGCTAAGGATCCTCAGAAAACAAATGGAGGTAGGAAAGATCGGATGAAGATGCCAGAACCCTGTTAGGGAATGGGTTACCAGTTTAAACATTCTTCTACGGCAGTAGAAGAGTTAACACACTACTCTGCATACCCAGCAGAGAAGCTCCCTGTAGAGTAGGACAGCTCATCATCACATGGAACAAAAAGTAGATCAGTACAGCCCTGGCTTGGCACACATTAGGATCCTATAGTGCATCATTTCATCTCAATGTAGGAAGAAAGTCTAATGGTGCTCGTTCAGAAAAAGAATCAGCAACCATCAAATCTGTCATCAAGAGCATTAATCGTTGGCAGTGGATGCCTAATGCCTAATCATAAAGAATTGTGTAAGACATATCCAACAGACATTGTCTAACAGCTTTAACAAGTTTTCCATTTCCTGGCCTAAACCAGAGACGCAGAGACCTGGCTCCAGCTGTCCCACCACACAACACTGTTCTGGAACCAGCACAGACACACCACCCTGTCTACCAGGCCAAAGGGCAACTATAACCAGCAAGGGAACAATATGTGTAATATCAAACTGGTCCACACATACATTTCTGGAAATATAGCTAATGCACAGGGCGCATGTCTAGGGTAAAAGACACTGCATTGACTCTGCAGTGTGTGTGTATAGACTACAAACAGAGGGAAATATTATTGTAAAGGGTTAAGCCTGTTTAAAGCAGACCAATGTAAATCACAGGTTTAGACACAGTGAGAGTACAGGGGGACAGAGGCAAGGAGCCATGCATGAAATTACTTCATTAATCTTCCTCTGATAGACTGTCTTGTTTAGGGGGGAACTCTACCTGCTTCAAACAAAGAGCCCGTCCTGCCACTACCATAAATTATCCTCTTCATCAGAGGAAGGGACAAACACACACACAGACAAATATACTAGGTTAAATTAACCGGGGCAAAATTAGTGAGTTTATCAGTTGTCCAGAACAATTTAACTGCAATCAAATGTGTAAATGTTTATACAGGCTCACACATAAACAGCACATATACACACGGTTGAGATCCAAATATGTTGTCAAATATGTAACACTGAAACGATGTGAAATGTTGAACATATATAGTTTGCTGATAATCGACACTGATAAAGAAATGAGAAAGAACAAAATACATTTAATATTGTTAATTTCACTAAATGGGTTGTTTGTTTGTGGCATCTTTGAGTCAAACACAAGTACATTTTTGTCTCTCATTTAACGATCAACAATCAACAATGTAATATATGGCGCCACCAACTGCTGGTCTTCTTCCAGGGCTACTGTATGTGGTGGTGTGGTAAAATTGAACAAAAATTCTCGAGGTGGTGTGGTATATGGCCAATATATCATGGCTAAGGGCTGTTCTTACGCACGACGCAACGCTGAGTTCCTGGATACAGCCCTGTGGTATATTGGCTATATTCCACAAACCCCTGTGGTGCCTTATTGCTATTATAAACTGGTTACCAACGTAATTAGAGAAGTAAAAATAAATGTTTGTCATACCTGTGGTATACGGTCTGATATATCACGGCTATCAGACAATCAGCATTCAGAACTCTAACCACCAAGTTTATAAGTTCCTTTAGACCATTATAGAGCCAGGGCCGCTCTCCCAGGTCTCTGCCCGGTCTCTCCCTGGTCTCTACCTGGTCTCTCCCTGGTCTCTCCCAGGTCTCTCCCCGGTCTCTCCCTGGTCTCTCCCTGGTCTCTCCCTGGTCTCTCCCAGGTCTCTCCCTGGTCTCTCCCCGGTCTCTCCCTGGTCTCTCCCGGTCTCTCGCCGGTCTCTCCTGGTCTCTCCCTGGTCTCTCCCAGGTCTCTCCCGGTCTCTCCCCGGTCTCTCCCGGTCTCTCCCTGGTCTCTCCCAGGTCTCTCCCGGTCTCTCCCGGTGGTCTCTCCCTGGTCTCTCCCTGGTCTCTCCCAGGTCTCTCCCGGTCTCTCCCCGGTCCCCCTGGTCTCTCCCGGGTCTCTCCCGGTCTCTACCTGGTCTCTCCCTGGTCTCTCCCAGGTCTCTCCCGGTCTCTCCCGGTCTCCCTCCCCGGTCTCTCCCTGGTCTCTCCCCAGTCTCTCCCAGGTCTCTCCCGGTCTCTCCCTGGTCTCTCCCCGGTCTCTACCTGGTCTCTCCCAGGTCTCTCCCAGGTCTCCCGGTCTCTACCTGGTCTCTCCCGGTCTCTCCCCGGTCTCTCCTGGTCTCTACCCGGTCTCTCCCGGTCTCTCCCGGTCTCTCCCCCGGTCTCTCCCGGTCTCTCCCTGGTCTCTCCCTGGTCTCTCCCAGGTCTCTCCCTGGTCTCTCCCTGGTCTCTCCCTGTCTCTCCCAGGTCTCTACCTGGTCTCTCCCTGGTCTCTGCCTGGTCTCTCCATGGTCTCTCCCTGGTCTCTCCCTGTCTCTCCCAGGTCTCTACCTGGTCTCTCCCTGGTCTCTGCCTGGTCTCTCCCAGGTCTCTCCATGGTCTCTCCCTGGTCTCTCCCTGGAACCTTCCTGGTCTCTCCCTGGTCTCTACCTGGTCTCTCCCTGGAACCTCCCTGGTCTCTACCTGGTCTCTCCCTGGTCTCTACCTGGTCTCTCCCACCTCTTTACAGGCTGATCTCCCAAACCCTCCTCTCATTCCCCATAAATAGTGGGGATAATATAGGCGGGAAGGTTGGCTGAGTTACACACTGGCGTCCAACATACGCCATTCAGGAATAGTGAAGGGAGGGTACATTTTTGGGCACTGGATACACACATATAAAAGGGCAAGCACACACACATACTGTATACACAAACACACACACACATACACACACACACACACACACACACACACACACACACACACACACACACACACACACACACACACACACACACATACTGTATAGACAAACAGAAACACACACACTCACATATACTGTATAGACAAACAGAAACACACACACACATACTATACACACAAACAGAAACACACAGACACATACTGTACACACACACACACACACACATTCTGTATACACACACACACACACACACACACATACTGTATACTTAAACATAAACACACACACACACACACACACACACACACACACACACACACACACACACACTGTATAGACAAACAGAAACACACACACACACATACTGTATAGACAAACAGGAACACACACACACTCATACTATACACACAAACAGAAACACAGACACATACTGTACACACACACACACACGCACACACACACACACGCACACACACACGCACACGCACACGCACACACCACACACACACACATACTGTATACACAAACAGATACACACACACACTGTATACACAAACAGAAACACACACACATACTGTATACTTAAACATAAACACACACACACACACACACACACACACACACACACACACACACATACTGTATAGACAAACAGAAACACACACACACACATGCTGTAAACAAACAGGAACACACACACACTCATAATACACACAAACAGAAACACAGACACATACTGTACACACACACACACACACACACACACACACACGCACACGCACACGCACACGCACACGCACACACACACACACACACACACATACTGTATACACAAACAGATACACACAAACACTGTATACACAAACAGAAACACACACACATACTGTATACACAAACAGAAACACACACACATACTGTATACACAAACAGAAATACACACACATACTGTATACACAAACAGAAACACACACACATACTGTATACACAAACAGAAACACACACACATACTGTATACACAAACAGAAACACACACACATACTGTATACACAAACAGAAACACACACACATACTGTGTACACAAACAGAAACACACACACACACGTACTGTGTACACAAACAGAAACACACACACACGTACTGTGTACACAAACAGAAACACACACACACATATGCACGGACGCACAACAACATTTACAATTGAAAAACTGTCAGATACTGTATTATGCCATAAGCATATAAAAACACAACATAAAGTATGACTAGCTTACACCTTCCATAACATATGCAGTAGCCCTTGCCAAGCCATCCATCCTCCCTCTACGTACCCCCTACAGCATCATGTACGTCCATACCTCTGCTATGACATTCTAGAAATGAAAGCAGAGAGGCTTCTCTCAGGCAGAGAGCGTGATGAATAAAGATTTACATTATAATGCGCTCTGGTTTACTGAGACACTCACAGGTCAGCACAGCACTGAGAGAGGGACAAAATGCCTATATAATGTACTTTGATTTACGTAGAGAAGATAGCACCTTGACATTGAATAAAAACAAAGAAATGAAATAGACGTGGTAAACCTTCCAAAAAGACAGAACCCAGAAAAAGATCAGTGTGAAAAATACACAATATCCAGAAATTTCATTACCCAATGTTTTAGCACTAATATTCTAAAACTCTAAGTTGACAATTTAACTGAAAACAAAAACAAAAATATTCCCATCCATTTTGCAAAACGACTGCAAAACATATTGACATGGGCCCTACGAAATAAACACATCAATAAATATCCCCAGTCACCACAGTGAAACTAGGCCCGCATACTGTGGCAGAGAGTGGCCAGTAGTCAGCCTGCATGCTAGGATGTTAATGGTTGGCGATCGGTCAGTCAGAAGTACCAGCCCCAGGGCAGGCAAACAGGGCAGTTCTCTCTCTCTCTCTCTCTGGGAGAGACAAATGCACAACGCAACAGCAGGGGTCTGACAAGTATGTATGTACGCACACTACATTTTCACACCCTTCATTTTAACTCCTGAACTTGTAACTTTAGTGTCGCTCCTCATCCAAGCTCATTTATGCTCTTGTTCAGACAGACCTACAACATATCATCAGAACCTCCAACAATACTCCATGCCATCAGTCTGCCTGGGTGGGAAGGACAGAACAGGGCAGAGTAGAGCAGAGTAGGGCAAAGAAAAACGATGAGGCAAATGGCTCTTAGTCTAACAGCTGTTATGGCTGCGATGCCTGGGAGAGCTGAGGCCGTGTACAGTCAGTCCGTCCATACTTGGTTAAGCTGTCAGTAAGAATCAGAGCTGCTATTGTGACGGACGGTTTCAATATTGATTTCATAAATAAACAGAGCTAACCATCGATCCTAATGTTATTTTGCATTTCAATTACTGCTCAGAAACATAACCTTCAAAGGACTGGCCGCTCAATACCAATAACATTCACTGATAAACGCCCGCGTAGCCACCCACTCCACGTCACGCTTTTAACCAAGTGTAAATTAGCGGACTTAGCATTTTCCCTCCATTACATTTAAGACAGAGCGTATCGAAAAGCTGCAGAATTATTGTTCAGTCTCGCGTCCATTGAGCGGCAAAAAGAGGCAAATACAGACAGAGAAAGGAATGAATGAAAACAGACAGATGACGAGATGAGTAACACGCCAAAGAAAGAGCTTCAATGATTCAACTTTAAATGGTTAATCACAATCTCACCATATATTTCATTGTAATAAACCTGTAGTTACAGCTGTTTGCCACATTGTGTCAGAAAGAAAAAAAACTAGTGTACCGATGCTCTGAAATCGTATATACATTTTCATGAGAACTAGTAAAGTGTGTATTATAATACTTATAATACTGGTATTATGTTTTTACAGTTTTTTCACATCGTCTCTGACAGTACTCCATCAGAACCTCCTTTTTGTGTGTGTGTGTGTGTGTGTGTGTGTGTGTGTGCGCGCGTGTAAATCAAGAGGAGCCTTTCCGTGTTGGAGCAACAGGAAGAAGTGCTGACGCACCGTGTCAGTGATAGCACTTCGCTGCCACAAGGGCGTGAGAGTAGCCCACGTAGCCAGGATAGCATTATCCTCCTAGACTAATGGACCTGGTTATTTTTAAACACATTCTCGCACTGCAGTGAAGGTGTCCAAGGTTACCGTGGCCAAAATTAGGAGGGACTTGTGGTGGCGTTTGGTGGTTTCAACGCCGGTGGATGTCGTGAAACGGTCAAAGTGACACGTGGCTCATCACAGAAAAGACTAGAAAGGCCAAACATGACATGAGCTCGTATGAGTCACGGTATCCAAAATAAAGCTGTAATGTTAGAGCGCTATCAAAGGGTGCTAAATACTAATGGGACAATTATCTAGGTGTTCTGAGAGAAACTACACAGACTTCAACCAAACAAATCAAAATGAAAATCGTCAAAGAAACATCACAGAAATGGAAGTCCACCTACTTCAGATAAATTGTATGAACTTGTACATTTTCGTTATGTATTTTACAAGCAATAAGAAGCATCTCCAGAGGCCCTAGTTTAGATCGGGTATATCAGATAAGGTGTAGCAGATGTGCGCAGTTCATTCTGTTTGAGTCTCAATACTCTGTGTCCTAATATTCTATCCTGCCTAGTTTTCTGGAAAATAAGGATGCATGAAGGACAAGAACGGGGAAGAGTGACACTGCATGTTAATGTGTAAGTGAAGGGGTGTGAAGAGCTTCCCTTAAAAAGCAGGTGCAAGTAGCCAACAATTACAAACACACAGAAAAACAAAATGGAGAACAGGGAGGGTAAATCCACTCTGCATCCCTAAACGCCCTGGGGGCCAGGGGCAGTACCCCCCACCCTCCCTTAACAGCCAGATCTGAGTGACAGGTTTACAGTGAAAGAAATGATACTCATATGCAGAGCTTACCAGAAATGAGAAGGCTCCAGTGTGGCCAGTGGACTGAGTAATCGCCCTAATGAATTGGACAACGAAGCCCTGTTGGTACAAGGAGATGCATTTAGAATTGTGTGACAAATGTAATTTAAAACATTAGGTTTTTCTTAAAAGACACGTTTCCCCCGACACCTCCCCTTAAGTGCAGAGGGAGAGAGGCAGGAGGAAGGTTGGAGCGGGCCGGGTGAACAGCGGTGGTCACCGGGGCTGGCTGGCTGTCTGCAGTGGCCACAGCGACCACAGGCTCCCAGCTCTTAGCGGGGTGGCTGTTCTCGGCCAGGAGCCTCTTCTGGTAATGTATTCTGAAACCAAATGACCGTAAACTGATCCCATCTGGATAGTGTCTGTGCAGGGCTGCTTTGGTTACCCGGCACTGCCTCTACCCCGCGATAGCATCTCCATGAAGACAGCAAAAATCTGATTAACCCAATAACACTGAAACACTTGGTCAAAGACCAAAGAGCTTTTAACTTAAGATACACTAATGCAATTCCCTCGCCTTGTTCTCTGAAACCTAATCAGAATAAAGAGAGAAGGGACAAGAAGGAATGTTAGAGATGGGTATTTTACTGAGCCTAATGGATCGGATTAATCGCTGTGTGGTAAGTTTTGCTTTTGTGAAAATTCATCCAAAAGATCTCATTCCCTAAATGGAAAATGGACATGTAGAATATGGCTGGGAGGAGCAGTGAGGGTGTTGATGGATCATTAAGGGAGGGAAAGGAGTCCTGTCTCAATCGGCTGCCTGCCGCTCAGAGTGATTTTGCTAGCGAGACCAGATGAACTCAAACTGACAATCCTCAGCATTGGCTGATTTCTGAGCGCCGCTGAAACAGCCAGAGCAATAGGAGAGCAACAATAAGCCTGTCTGACTGCCATATGTTACCTCCTGCTGTCTGAGCCAAGAGAGACTTCAACTTAAACGAATCAAGTGCTGTGAATTACGGCTTACTATCCACACCAATCTTGGTGTACGTAGCTTACTATGCATCCCAATCGAGAAGGGAGAATAAATATCGAGCAAACTTGAAGCTGTGGAGAGAGGTATCTTAAAGGACATACCACGTCATATCTACTATTGCTCTTTTTGAGGTCAAATGTATTTGGTTGACAAATTCAAACGAGCAGTAATACTAGGCTATACATACCTCTCCATATTGTCTGAAATACAAATCAGTCACTGTCTCAATCCTATTCCTACAGTAGTAGGCAGTCATTCGGGCACCCAGGTCAATCTATAGAGTAACATAATAATACACTGCTTCCACATCACTGCTCTGGTTCTGCTAATTACACGGTGCACAAACGTCCCAGTAATTCCAGCAACCAAGCACCGGAGACACACACCACGTCACACCACACCACAGCACGCTGGCGGCTGAAAATACTGCTGTCCACAGACCAAGCAGATGGACTACTAGTGAACAGATAACAACACACTGGAAGCTCAATGCAAATATGTCCTATAATGAACAACACTGCATTAGTTAGTATGAAAAGCAAAGACAACATTTGTGGCATTAGCAATAATTGTATAGATGTTGACCGAAGTTATTTTCATTAGAAAGTCTTGAATCTTTTGCACAATGCTTCTACTTTAGGATTAACTGCTATGTAAAATGAATATTTAAAAAAAAAAAAGTTATTTAAATGATTTAAAATCAAATCAATCAAATAAAACTTAAGAGGATGATAAATAGTGTTCGATAAATATCTAAATTAATTCAATGTGATTTATGAAAAAGATAGCTCCTGATTTATGCATAAAAAAATCTTAAACT
Organism: Oncorhynchus tshawytscha; assembly: GCF_018296145.1. NCBI lineage: Eukaryota > Metazoa > Chordata > Actinopteri > Salmoniformes > Salmonidae > Oncorhynchus > Oncorhynchus tshawytscha. Next base: position 29,215,018 of record NC_056436.1, on the reverse strand, counting down.
GATTTATGTTTGAGATATTGCCAACCATGGCACGTCAAAACATCTACTGTCTGTAATTACCTCTACACACGACTAAAGCCCTAATAAGTGTTTTGTTTCCTAATATCATTTTTACATGCACCTATGTCTGACACTCATATCATAGAAAACAATAATTATGTCAAACCTAGAATTAAATATGGAGTTATATATTTCATTTACAGGCAGGACCTTTTCTATACCTATAGAAGATAAGGAAACACACGCTGTCTCTACTTCACATGTGATATAAAATAAAACCTGTAAAATACAGTCAGCATTTTGAATGCCAGCAACCCCTTGCAGTTATATTTTCTGTGTACATTTCTAATTATAATTGATTGTCTTAGAAATGTTACATGAATGAAAGAGTGTTAACACAACATTGAGAGAAATTAATATTTGTGTCTAGGAATCTTATTCGACTTAATGATATGTTTTATGTATACTGTGTGTATATGTTATATTACATGCAATAAATAAATGATTCTGCATAATCTACTTGTGTTATGAAAGCAAACTTGTGTTCACATTTCCAATAAAACCCTAAATCGTTATATTGCATGTTTCTGTTGAAATTACACTCTTGCTACAATGATCTTAAATTCAACTATCCCTATAGGAAATATGTCAGTCAACTGTAAATAGACTGCATTTAATCATTTCATTTATGCACCTCATATTGACTACAGTGCTTATAGTGAATCACCACCAAACTAGGTTAGATTGCCAGTTGTTAACAATGGGAAGAAAATCATAAAAATATATACATGACAGACACATTTTGAGTAGGAAAACGGCATTTTAAAGGTCTTTGAGTGTTAAAAACTCAGCAAACTGACTAGGTAAACGTCAATACAATTCAATTGATCTTACATATGTCTTAGTAGTTATTATATAGTTATTGTATATTATGATGAGCGTGTTTATGTTACTTTGACCCTTTTCGACTGAGGTGTATCTAGAAGGCAGAGTTGTATAAAACCTCTGTAAAAAAAGACGAGGTAAAACAAAGGAGTTGATAACAGTGTGTCTAAGGTGTTAACGAGTTTATCTAGGAAATGTGTCTTTTCTCTCTCTGAGCAGTCAATGGTTAAAACTCAAACTAGAGTTCCTGAGAACAAGTGAGCGAATCCTTAGGCGGTCAGAACAATTCAACCAATATCCTCTTTTGCATGACATCCCATTGAGAATGTCTGTGCTTGTATTGCTTTGAAATTCAATACATGAAAATCTACACTTCTCAACTACTTCAATGTATTAATCTCTATCGTATAAATCTTTCAGCAGGCATGCACGGTACCTTTAAAAAAATCATAATCCAGCTACAACAACAGACACATTTGGCTGATTAGATTGTTATGTGGAAAGAGTTATGGGTTGAAATAATGACTGTCTTGAATACTATATGAGGGTTTCACAGCAAGTAGAAATAATTTAATCAACAGCACATGATAATGCTTACAGACCTTACAAATTAAAAGATTGTCACCGCTGAATGAAATATTGGGCATTAAATGTATATTCGCAAAAGAAAATATCACAACTTCAAATAACAGACATCTGTCCTATAAATTGATATTAAAACACACACGTATAGATATCTAGCTGTTGTATTTTTACACTTTCTAAAGCAGATGAATAGGACTGGATATACTTTCCTTCATTTTTTTCAAGTAATAATAGCAGTCAGCTCCTCAAATGTACTGAACAGTACATGCTATAACATAAAACAACATCCTACATGTCAACAAGAAATTCATATATAAAAGCAGAACTGCATTTAGATATAACAGGTTACTTTGAGTAAACCCACAGCTAGAGAGGGCTTCTTAGACAGACAGCCTGGCATCCCGCTGCCTGGGTTGGAGCTGCCTGATCACTGGGGTTACAGGGTCCTTTCACATGTTTTCCCCCCAGATGTACAAATATTGCAGCGTGTTAACTCATCCTCCCAATTCCATGCATTCACTTGAATCTAATCACCTTAAATGTATTCTGATTCTGCCAGGGTGGCCGTCCGGCCAGGACAGGGACAGAGAACAAAGCCATCCTAGAACAAGCTGCTAACCCAACAGGACACGTTCCGTCTATTCTTTAGGAAAAACATACGCACGTTGCAATGAGCCACTCTTAACTGATCGGCCATGCTCTGAATGAAATGTGCACAGAGTAACACATGGCTAACAATGTGTAATCTCTCCCTATTGAACATAACCACAGACACCTGCCCTGTTGCTTTAGGATATCACTGGCAGGAGACAGTCCTGTATGAATTAACAGCCATTCTAAACATATATATATATAGAGAGAGAGAAAGAGTCAGATAGTGCATATTAGTGTGTATCTCTCTGTGTGTGTGTGTATGTGTGTGTGAGTTAGTGTGTGTGTGAGCAAGAGAGACAGGAAAAAGCGCAGTGCATCTTTACTATAGCAGTAAAAAGTTCAGCGCCACGATTGGCAGGACCTTTGTAACGGAAACAAATGCAGGCACTTCTACAAGAAAACACAAAGAGAAAGAAGGAGAGAGGAGAAAGAAAGATTGCAAGAGGGGAAAAATGCTATATCCAATATCACAAAAGACGGGTATGTTAAAAGGAAGGTTGAAAGAAAGAAATGCACCTACTGGTTATGATAGCTGAGAGGGTCTGGCAGACACAGTTCTGAAATGTCCATCAGTCCAGTTTTAGCATTCCAGGAATGAGAAGAGGAAGAGGAAATAGGAAACAATTGAGACCCGCTTCTCTCCCAAAATGACAGCACAGCGCCCTCAGAGAGAACGGTGAAAAGCCCCTCCAGCACTACTCCCCCCAGTCTGCACAGGTATGCTCGCTTCTGATTGTGTGTGTGTGAGTTTGTGTGTAAGAGAGTGTGTGTCTCTGTCGGTATGTGTGTGTGGTTGTGTGTGTCAGTGCGTATATGAGAGAGAGAGAGAGGAGTGGAAGAGAGAGAGAGGGAGCGAGAGAGAGAGAGGTAAAGGGGGGTGAGAGAGAGGTAAAGGGGGGGGTGAGAGAGAGAGAGAGCGAGAGAAGCGCAGGCAGCGGCAGATGAGCGCTAAGATGGAGAGAGCATGAGAGAGGGAGCGAGAGGAATGACTCTTTCCATGGTCAGGATAGGGCTCTTTAAGACTCAAGGGCTTGATGAATATGGAACAGCTGCTGTTGGCTGGCTCCGAGGGGCAGGACTTAAAGCGACAGAGGGACCAGCAGAGCATGAGGGAGGAGGGAACCACACGCTCAATACCTAGCTCACTCAATCGTGCACTCCGCTACACACAAACACACAAACACAAACACACACACACACACACACATACACAAAGCCACTATCATTCAAACAGGCAGATAAATACACTTTACATTAGAACATGCATATGCAAATTAAAGAGCTCACACTACACACTAAAACAAGTAGAAAAATACACCAACAAAAATATGACTACTAAAATCTCACATTGTAGGGCATTAGAAAAACGTATTTTTATATATATTTTTAAAAATTATTAATGTAAATATTTTGTGAACGTGTGAACGTTTGTGAAATACTGTGTGAACGTTTAAAATAAAGAATAAATAAATGAGTGTCTGGACAAGCCCTATTGATGTTGAAATATCAAATCAAATCAACAAAAACATTGTCACATGCTCCGAATACAACAGGTACCTGGTACAGAGTCAATGTACAGAGTCAAAATAAAGCACATATCCATACAAAGTCAAGAAAATTATTTCCCCCTTGAGCCCACTGAATCTCAATTAGTTAGGGAAAAAGCTAAACATACAGTTTATTGTAGAACAAACATCATTATTATTGATTCAATTCAACCTTTACTTTTCAGCTTCACAAAAATAAAGCTTTTATAAAAAGTTGAATAGCTAACAATTCTCTTTTTTTCTTTGCAAAAAGGTGGTATCATAATTATTATGTATATTCTTTTGAATGTGCTGAAACTTCACAGGGACTATTTATGACCATACAGTATATATATTTTTAACCCTCAAAAATTGCACAACAATGACAAGAGTCCATCAGCAATTTTTTGTTTTGTTTACATACAACCACAATAAAGCAATGCAGCAACACAATGCTGCACAATGCAGCAACACAAATTACTCACTAAACAATCTTATTTAAAACTAACAGCAGTAGTGGCTTTTAAGTTTACGAGAGACATTTCTGCAGAAGTATAACAAAATCAGATGTGTTTTGATTCAGAACAAGTCAAAAAGCGCACTAACAGAAAACTGAAACTACAGCACAGACACAACCGGGAACTGATGTATTTCTTTACTTGCAATAGAAAACAACTTTGGAACCATTGAGGAAATCAAATCCATGTATTGAGCGGTGCATGGCCATTTGCACTTGGTGTTACATGTGAAGGACTATTGTGGACCTTTCACCAGCTGTAAGAGATGATCTCAAGCCCTAACTCAAAACTCTGAGAGCGCATCAGCATCTAAAGCAGCGGAAAATCCAGCCCTGTCTTCTCTGACCTCCGTTTAAAACCGCCTGTATTTCACTGTTGGTCAAGCCAAGGAAGAATGTGGAGAATGCAGATAGCATTTCACAGTCAATGACGGGCTCCATGTTACTGTATCCCCATATTATAAGAGCACAGCTTAACATGGCATCTTAAAGGAGAAAAGAGCCGTCTGACAATGGCTGACACTGCTGGGATAACGGAAATAGAAAGAGTAGAACTCACTCCTATTTCACGAGCTCTTCTTGAATATAGAAAGTTCAACGATGGTGGCCAGTGGCTTTACTTTTCATAGTTGCTTTAATCATTTGATAATTGAAGAGTCGACCACTTGGGGAAGTGCGTACAATGTCTACCAATAGGGTACAGAACGAGAGCAGATGGGAAACGTATCTCTCCCTACTGTGGTACAGTAACAGTATATCTCTAATAAAATAGGACTGCCCACACAACGACATGATGGTATTCCAGCTTGACAAATAATCCAGTTCTATTCATCGGCTCTTTACCGTAATCGATGCAAAAACATCACACGATCGCTATTGATCAACACAGGACTTGATCAACACTAGCATATTTCAAGCATCATGTCCAAATCATACGAAAGTATCTAGAATTGACTGCTTAACAAAGTCACTTATCGATGATTTGAACATGATGCACAAACAATGCTAATATTGGTCCCATGACTTGAATGGGATTTGTGCCACAAATGCTAAAATGTTAGCATGTGGAAACAGTACCAGGAAACTAAACCAAAGCATGGATCGCTGTCACTCCTTGTCCATATACTGCTTACAGGGTAAGGAAACCAATGTGTGATTGTGTAATTTGGGGGAGCTATCCCCGGGCTCTGGAGTGGCGCTGTGTTCTAAGGCACAGTCTCTCTGCAAGAAGTGTCACAGCAGTACCTGGTTCAAATCCAGGCTTCATCACATCTGGCTGTGATTGGGATTCCTGTCAGCTGGGGTAAGCCGTCATTTTAAATAGGAATTTGTTCTTAACTGACTTGCCTTGTTTAACAAATAAATAAAGCAGCACACATTAAAACATATAGTCTTTCTTAAAGACACAAAATGACTAACAGTACACCAAATAACTCTATTTTCACATCTAAGCTAATGATTGACATGGCAGCTACTATTAGACACAATATACAATCCAAAATTGAACTAGTGTGAATTAATGATAAAACCTTACATGTTTGCTGAAGTTGCAACAAATCTGACTGAATATTCCAATGGAATAATGAGGAATATCCAGAGCAAATCAGGACTACATGTTTTCTTCAAAACAAAGTGCACCCAATTTCCTTGACCCAGACACAACCCTGCAGAAACATGGTGCAAATCACAGACAATGCTGACAAGGGATTTCATGAATAAGCATATGTAAAAAAGGACTATATATTATCAAAGAGCTGTAAACTACTGTAAGCTACAGCCGTAAGCTGCTAGCTACTACAAGAAAATGCTTTGGCATGTGCTAAAGGCATCAATATCGAGCATTGTATTCAATGGATGATTGATGTCTTAGATATTCTGAAACAGATTTTTTTTGATCCATCTGATTTGGTTAAAGGGATGGGAGAAATCCCTTTGGAATGCATATGAAATGGGTCAGTGCTGGTTTTAGTGACTGGGATCATTTACAGGGTTACATATTCATGTTCATATGCCAAGATCATCCTTATTCATTGCGTGTCTACCACAGTTGATAATGCCAACATTTACAAGCTGCATGCATATCAGAGAAGGAGATGATGTAATATAATAGAGAAATATTACACTTCCCTTCCAGTGCTTACTGGATGACATTGGCCAGACTGTTGTAGTGTAAACTCAGTTATAAAAGTTATGTTGTTCATAATGCCCTCTTATCAGGTGTGTTATGAAACCTTCCCTTATCGCAGTGGCAGCTGATTTAACAGGGAGAACCGGATGCAAAAAAGAGAAGAGACCTGCTCGATGCATTGAACACACTTGATCACTCTTAGGAGAGCAAATGTGGAAGCAGAGTTATGACAAAAAGTAATACAGCACACACAATTCCTGTCATACAAGACTTTGGGCTCGTGTTACACTCACAGAGCTCCCTTATTTCATTACACACCGAGAACCAAGGAGGAATTGGTACTCTGCAAGTCTGATATAGAGGCTTAGACAATAAATACATATTCAATAAGAATAACAACATGTTGAAGCAGTGTGTGTGTGTGTATGTGCATTTGCATGTGTGTGTTGGTGTGTGTGTGTGCGTGTGTGTATGTATGTGTGTGTGTGTGCTTGCGTGCATGTGTTTGTGTCACCACACAATTATGAAGTACTAAAATATGCATTGTGTCCATTTCATCTAACATGACCTGTTTTGACCCAACAAGTAGCCTAGGCTTCTGGTTTCAAAGTAGCAACAATTTGAGTTTCTCAACGATTTCATCTGTCTCAAAATTATGGATACAGGGACTGTTATATGAATGAAAGAATAGGCCACACCGCATAGGCCCAAATGTTTGGAATTTCAAAAAGGCAATAAATAACAATAGTAGCTAACTTGGTCCCCAGGCTAAGCTTGGGCCTAAGTTTTTAGTCAAATTTGACCAATAGTAGCCTAGAAAACATTCAGTAAAGTATTATGGTCTTACACATCTGATATTCAAGATGGTAACAAGAGAGCAGTGCAGTAAACGTGGGAGCAAAGTAGAAAGGCCCTTGCTTCCCGAGATTCGCAGGCGCTGGCACGAGAATTTTGAGAATTATTTACTGGTCAATTGCACACATGGTCCAACCAAAATTTCACCTCCACATTAAACCCAACAATCAGAAAGACACACAGGATTTGGAGAGATGTGGGGGGAGGTTAAGTGCCTGTTCAAGGAATCAACGGCAGGCAATGGTATCACTCCAGTTGCCAGCTCACTTCCCACCAGATTTTTTTCCCGGGACCCAGGATTCGAAGTTAAGGTTACCGATGAATAGCTACGACATGGGACAGCAATTGTGTTGACCGTTTGGCTTTAGCGGAAGTCCTCCCCTCTCTCTAGCTCTCTCTCACATCATGTTTCTGTTTTTCATTTTGCCTATGAGACGCGTGCGACGCACTTCAAGTTGATTTACATTTCAGCTCCATTGATTAACAGTCCTTCATTAAAACAGGCAGCCATCATCACGTCTCTCTGATTCAGAGCCACAATCAATACAAAAGAAAATCACTAAGAAAAAAAAAAACGAATAAAAGAGTGCATGTTGAACTTGTCCATAGTTATGAAACATTGAATATAGCGGGGGTGATTATTAAAACGTTGCGTAGGGTTTGAGGCTGCTATTTTGCAAGTTGGCAAACTACATGGATAAGAGTTGCCAACCGGGACAGAAGTAAACTACAGCCTAATCAATAACAGCAGCACTTCACATCAGTAACATAGTGAAATATGCACTTTTAAAAAGTTGCATGAAATAACAGACACACACTAACTCCCATCAAAATACAAAACGTAATTTGTGACCATCTTTCATTCAAAATATTTTAATCAACCTTTAACTCAATGGCTAATAATGAAGTTTTACAAACTGCCAACTTGTAAATAGCTTCAGAAAAGTGGGCCCATGATAATAAATGGAAGAGAAAAGTGGTTGAGAATACTCTACCTTACACAGACAGGTCATATCAAGTCCCCCAGGTGCTACTGCGTAGGAGTGCTGTCTTCAATAGCGTAATAGCGGCTCTTTCCCTATGATTGTGAATGTGCAGTTTTAGTCATGTAGGCAGCTATCAACTCCTCCTCCAGCCTTTGCCCTCTCAGTCCATCCCCTGCGGCGACACCAAAATCGTTGCAGAGACCTAGGTGCCTATACAGCTGTTTGAAGCCACTACTGACCTTTACTGCTACAGTTACGGAGAAAAAGTCGGGGATAATTTGGATAACTGCCATAGAATATTTGCCCTCTCTCTCTCCTCCCCCTCGGGGTCCATAACAGCAACGTGTGCCCCTGGGTTCGTGTACATCTTCACCAAGAAAACAGCAGTGACAGTTGACACTCGGTGCAAATCTTGAATACCACAGTAGTTCTGGAAAAGGTCGATTGGATTCCACTGTTGATGAATAAATAACAAGACAATAGTAGCGTAGCGTCTGCAGCAGAGTGAGATCAGGGCGTCGCAACAGTATCGCATAGCTGCTAACACTGTGACAGACCCTCAGGAAGTTTGAGACGGTGCATATGGGGGCCAGATGTGTATGCAAATGATCAGGAACCCCCTTCTTCACAATGACCTCAGTTCAGTTATTGTATGAAAACTTGTAGCCTAATTAGTTTTGCCTCTTGGAAATATGCAGTTGCATCGAGTTGCTGCAATTAGTGTCGTGGACTGTAGGCCACTGATGGTGTCAGTATTGAATTTACTATAGCAGAAAAGTAATGTGCAATGTTTGATATACTTGTTATCAAATCCATTGTTTCATAGGTTTCTGTGGGCAATTATGTCAAATAGAAAGTAAAAAATAGAGACATCTAATGAGTTGTCTGTCATCAAGTAGCATACCTTTAAAGACAACATTATGGGATAATAATTCAAAAACTCTTCCATTTAACGCTGACCCTAAGCTGAGATGACCCCTCATTCCTGAATACACTTGCTTTGAAGGCGTATGCAGTTTGTGTAGGGACTACCAAGCGCGCCAATTCCATTATCTCCGCTAGAGGGAGTGGTATTTCACCAGACCACCCAGGACAAGGGAGGCATTTTTATTGTACAATAACACATTGCAATTCAGGAACTGAACTAATGGCAGGAGCCTGCCAGCAACAACATGTACTATGTTTGTATAATTAACGCATTCATTCAATTCATAGGCTAAATATACACGTTTAGGGTCCATGTTGATAGGCTATTGAGAAATACATTTGAAAGAGAACATTAAGTTACATTCAAATGATAAAATAGTCAGTCACATAAAAAATATCAATATATTTGAATGCGATTAAGTGCATGTGAAAATGTATTCCAATTGAGGTGCACCAGGGGGTTGGAAAGATCACTTGTGTTTCATGGTAGAAATATAAATTAAGAGATCAGATTATCCCTTCAAAGGGAAAATCTATAAATGCAATTTGTTAAAGGCACAGCATCCATCAGGTCTGAGGAATTACAACAGTGGCCCTGTTTAGTTCCCAATGAAAAGACTCTTCCTCAGATGGTTACATTTCAAGGTGATTATTGCCTCACTTAGTAAGCAGGTCAATGAAACCAGTGTGTTTCCATGCATGCATGGAGTTATTATCAGTGCCTTGGTGGGATGAATGAATAGACTGATTTCTGCTCAAACTACAGTACACTCATGCTTTTCAGGGTTGGCATACATTATAATGGTATTATTCTCTTAATATTCTCATCTCTCTGTAGATGTGAGGAGAGAGTTGGATAGAGACTGTAAGGTAAGCTCCGTGGATGATTGTTTTCCTACTGCCCTACACTGTTCCACTAACCCAATCATGATGATGTTGTAAACCCAGTGAAGTAACTCCCATGTCAAACAGGCAGAGAGATGAGCTAAGAAACATCAACCATCAGACAGAACCGCCATTAGTGATGTCCCGGGATCAAACAAACCAGGCATTAATCTCAACTCCCTCTCAAAAACGTTGCATAATTCAAAGAAAGACAAACATTTTTCTTTCCCATGGTTCAAACCAAATCAGAGGGCAGCTTCACTAACTCCACCTGCTGTCAGCTCGCCTCCATCCACCATCCTCCAAATTTCATTTGGAAGACATCTCTCTCCCTTTTCCCCCTTGTCCTATCTCTCTCCCTTCTCTTCCCCTCTCTCTAAATTCAGTGCACCTCACCCCGTAGATTTACTTGCTTAACAAATATGGGCAGGAGTCCTAAGTGGTATTTGAAATCTTTGAATGGACTTTGGAGTGCCTGTACTGTGCTGAGCTGTGCTGGCTGGCTGCAGGGCTGTTCTTTCTGCTCCCCCGGATTCCCTGGTTGGGAGATGGCAGTGCTGGGTGGAGAGGCAGTCTGGAAATGAGATAAGGATGTTTGATTCATAGGATCTGACAGGAAATCTATACTCTGCAATGTTTATAATCCAGCCATTACTACACGGCCAAATGAAATAACAATAATCCAATAATTGACTCCATATTTACCTGAGGCAGATTCTCGGCTTTAACGGTGAAGTGCTCAGTGTGGTGGTGGGGGTTGTCAAACAGCTGATGGAGAGTAGACAGACGTGTTCCAGAGTTGCAGAGTGTAGCAGAGCATGGAGCTCCATGCTCCCAAGGATGCAGGGAGAATGGGCTGGGAAGCAGCATTCTGAACATTGGGGTTCACGGTGCCTGATGGTCTACCTGTATGGTCCTCAGGGTCAGAGCTCAGGGGTCGGTCACCACTGGTCATTAAAATAGCATATATGCAGGAGGAACTGACAGCTGAACTATGGAAAACACCCAAAATACTGTCCCAACACCAGCAAAACTGGCAACACTTGGACATAGTGTTAGGAGAGATTAATGGGTGGTAGTGTCCAATTACGTGTAAAATCACTGGTCCTAATTCAGGTTCTTGTTTTTTCAGGCTACATGAGATCAAATGTCTTCAGCTCCATAGATAACTTTACATAGTCTACCATAGAATACTTGGGGGAATGCCTGCCTCCATAAGCATACATTGATTTCCAAGTAGAGAGTTACTAATCATAAAGTCTTTAATGGACAGTAGGAGCAGTTCCTCTTTGTGTAAGGGGTGGGGGAGGTGTATCTTATTTGGGAAAGTGAAGGGGGCCATATCTGTCAATAAACAGTAATTAGATGTTGTGGCCGATAGCGTTGATTGGTTTCTAATCTAGCTGTCACCCTGGACGTGTGTAATTAAAATCTTGATTGATAAAGGGGCAGAAGCCCGCCCACGCCACCACTTACCTGACCCTACCCCCGACCCCTCTGCAGCACATACAGGAGGTAGAGATATGAAGGAAGGCCTAGGGAGAAAACTGCACTTCCAATTGATCAGTCCTATCTACCTTCCTATCAATGCCCTTTTTTCACAATAGAGTGGCCAGTACAATGGTTTCATTTGCACATGTCATATGTAAAAATGATCTTAAACAAAAATATTTATCTTACAACCAAAAATATAGCTACTCTATACGATTCAAATCTAATCGTAACCCTCTTCATCTTCCATGTCCATCACGACTTAAATCTAAGTAAAAAAATGGGCATGTGTAGCCAAAAAAATGCCCTACAATAATTGTGTGTGTGCATGCCGGCGTGTGTGGCCTCAGATCAGCCATGTGAAATAAGGAGTTGAAACATAGTTGCCACTAATGAGGGGAAGGTTGCTGTGAATGTAATGCAATCAACGGAAGACACCCCTGAGGCCGTGGAGAGGATGAAACAAGAGCAATACACCTTGATCTAGTCCATGGAGAACAAGAGCACCTCCTCTCAGCTGCCCACTGCACTGAGGCTAGGTAACACTGTCACCACCGATAAATCCACGATAATCGAGAATTTCAACAAGCATTTCTCTACAGCTGGCCATGCTTTCCTGCTGGCTACCCCAACCCCTGCCAACAGCTCCGCACTCCCTGCAGCTACTTGCCCAAGCTTCCCCAGCTTCTCCTTCATCCAAATCCAGAATGCAGATGTTCTGAAAGAGCTGCAAAACCTGGAACCGTACAAAACAGCTGGGCTAGACAATCTGGACCCTCTCTTTCTAAATGTATCTGCCGCCATTGTTGCAACCACTATTACCAGTCTGTTCAACCTCTCTTTTGTATCATCCGAGATCCCTAAAGATTGGAAAGCTGCTGCGGTCATCCCCCTCTTCAAAGGGGGTGATTCTCTAGACCAAACTGTTATAGACCTATATACATCCTGCCCTGCCTTTCTAAAGACTTCGAAAGCCAAATTAATAAACAGATCACTAACCATTTCGAATCCCACCGTACCTTCTCCGCTGGGCAATCCGGTTTCCGAGCTGGTCACGGGTGCACCTCAGCCACGCTCAAGGTACTAAACGATATCATAACCGCAATTGAGGGTTGGTTGGGTTGTGTATCGGAGGATGCATGACTTTCAACCTTTGTCTCTCCCGAGCCCGTACGGGAGTTGTAGCGATGAGACAAGATAGTAGCTACTAAAACAATTGGATACCACGAAATTGGGGTAAAATAAAAAATACTCTGTCAATCACCGTATTCTTATCGGCAGACTCAACAGCCTTGGTTTCTCAAATGACTGACTCGCCTGGTTCACCAGCTACTTCTCAGACATAGTTCAGTGTGTCAAATCCTGTTGTCTGGACCTCTGGCAGTTTCTATGGGGTACCACATGGTTCCATTCTCGGGCCGACTATTTTCTCTGTATATATCAACGATGTCGCTCTTGCTGATTCCCTGATCCACCTCTACGCAGACGACACCATTCTGGATACTGTACATCGAGCCTTTCTTTGGACACTGTGTTAACTAACCTCCAGACGTACCTTCCGTGGCCTCCAACTGCTCTTAAACGCTAGAAAAACTAAATGCATGCTTTTCAACCATTTGCTGCTCGCACCCGCCCGCCCGACTAGCATCACTACTCTGGACGGTTCTGACTTAGAATATGTGGACAACTACAAATACCTAGGTGTCTGGCTAGACTGTAAACTCTCCTTCCAGACTCATATTAAACATCTCCAATCCAAAATTAAATCTAGAATCGGCTTTCTATTCTGCAACAAAGCCTCCTTCACTCACGCCGCCAAACATACCCTCGTAAAACTGACTATCCTACCGATCCTCGGCTTCGGCCATGTCATTTACAAAATAGCCTCCAACACTCTACTCAGCAAACTGGATGCAGTCTATCACAGTGCCATCCGTTTTGTCACCAAAGCCCCATATACCACCCACCACTGCGACCTGTATGCTCTAGTCGGCTGGCCCTCGCTACATATTCGCCGCCTGACCCACTGGCTCCAGGTCATCTATAAGTCTTTGCTAGGTAAAGCTGCGCCTTATCTCAGCTCACTGGTCACGATAACAACACCCACCCGTAGCATGCGCTCCAGCAGGTATATCTCACTGGTCATCCCATCCATTCTCTCTTACGTTGTGGTTGAGAATTTCTCCTCTCCCCATCTTCCTTTCTCTACCAGTGTTGTTACAACTGCCTTATATACATAGACTTGATATCACTGGCCACTTTAATAATGTTTTCATACTGCTTTACTCATCTCATATGTATATACTCTATTCTATTCTACTGGATTGTAGTCAATGCCACTCCGACATGCTTGATCAAATATTTATATATTTCTAAATTCCATTATTTTACTTTTAGATTTGTGTGTATTGTTGTGAATTGAAGCATACTGAAGCCTGTATATCCAGCTGTTGCTGGCATTATTTGGAGAGTCTACATTTCAGTATGTCTTGTGAGGATATGAGATGTGCACAATGCTTTCATATTGAGTCAAGGTCTGTGTCTATGGTTTTCTACATCAGTAAACGGGTAGAGAGCACAGACTGCAGGCCTGTGACCTTTCCTGTCTGACACTGGTCACCTGCTGCCACGTGCTGCAAGGGCTGGCCCACAGGAATGAATGATGGCTGCACACTCTCCCTCACCCCCCTCTGTGACACACAATTGCGCTCGTGCGCAAACACACACACACACACACACACGCACGCACACACACACACACACACACACACACACACACACACACACACACACACACACACACACACACACACACACACACACACACACAGACACGCACAGACATGCACAAACGCACAGACATGCACAAACGCACACACCATTGTGCAGTGGAACAACCACCTCTCACTCAACAGCATGCCAATCTGGGCTACCTTCACGAGAACATAATAAATCACAAATTAAAAGTGTGTGCGTAGGTGGGTGCATGTGTTTATGTGTGCACATCGTGGTGGAGATGATGCTGTTGGTGGTGGGGGGAGCAGTTAAAAGTGACTCTCAGAAAGCAGTGGTCCAGCACTTAATTTGATTCTTAATGGAAGGCAAAATTTCCTAAGGAAAACTTCCATTGAGCACAAAATTACTTTCCTTAGTTTTCAATTTAGGAGGCTGTGAGTGGGATTGAGATTGATCAAGGCTGGCAGAAGCAGCCCTGCATGCTCTACCTCATTCAGCTGATCAGTGTAATTTCCACACTAAACATTGTGATTTATATGTTATCATCTAAACAAATGAAACATAGATTGTATAATAAATCTCACTCTAGATAATATTTCACTCATTGACCATGAACCAAACGGTTATCTTACAAAACATCTAATTTCATATCATGACTTGATTACTTTGTAGAAATGCATTGGAATTTAGTTTTATTGTTTTAAAGAATTATGTTTCCAACAAAGCAGTGATTCTCTCTTACGTTGTGGTTGAGAATTTCTCCTCTCCCCATCTTCCTTTCTCTACCAGTGTTGTTACAACTGCCTTATATACATAGACTTGATATCACTGGCCACTTTAATAATGTTTTCATACTGCTTTACTCATCTCATATGTATATACTCTATTCTATTCTACTGGATTCTAGTCAATGCCACTCCGACATTGCTCGATCAAATATTTATATATTTCTTAATTCCATTATTTTACTTATAGATTTGTGTGTATTGTTATGAATATTTAAATACTACTGCACTGTTGGAGCTCGGAACACAAGCATTTCACTACACCCGCAACAACATCAGCTAAATATGAGTATGTGACGAATAAAATGTGATTTGATTTGATTTTGAACAGCAGCTGTGTGACCTGGTGACCAGGGTGCCATGTGGCGCTATTGGAGACCCAGGGGTAGACCTAGGGAGGGGGGATCATCATAGCCCCCTTACAGCACCAAGGAGGACCATGCCAGGGCATCTCCAATCTCCAGGCTCTGGAGAACATGACTCCAATTAAGAGGGAGAGCCCAGGTCCACACACCGCTGCCTGAGTCCAGCAGTCTTACTGTACATGTAGAGTGGAGTGTGCCCAGGGAGCTGATGGAGCTAGGAGCTAGGAGCTAGGAGACAGGAGACAGCCACACAGAGAGGAAAGGAGATAATGGCTCAGGAACAAGTCTTCCTCATGGAGATATAGGACCTAAATGGAATTTAATTTGGGATAAATTGGTAACCTGGGCTGGATATGCCTGCAGAAATTAATATTTGAATAGTATGGATATGGGTACAGTAATAGCATAAAAACATTTAAGTGTGATATTGTAAGATCAGTACAATAACATAAAAATTCCACTATTTTGTCCTTATCATATTGATGCCTTTATTGGTATTTTAATAAAAATGTGCACAGAAAGTGCTATATAAGTGTATTAGTTTAGACTGTTATGAGAGTCCCAGAGTATTTGTGGAGTGGTAAGCACACAGTAATAGATGACAGACCCCTCGTTTCCCCCCTGTGATTAAAAATGTATGTTGCCACACGCAGGCTCTGGTGTGGAACTGCCTGGCAAAGGAGCTCGTTAATATTCAGGCCCATGTCTAGCTAATGTCTTAAAGTGATAAATAGGAGGGGGGAGCTGCTGTTTGATTGTTCTTCACAGGCGGTCAGGGAGCTGGCTGCACAGCGCAGGGAGATTTAAGGTGGAGGAATCCTTTCAAAGCTCTTCATTCCGTCCCTCAGAAATGCTGGGCCCATTAATTGGCCCTGTCTACATGACTTCAGTGTTCTGAAGGCTAGTGGCAGCCAGCTACTGCACTGGATGTGGTATTTCAAAGAATCCTGGCCCCTATAAAAGCCATTCAAATTACATGGAATTTCATTCATGTCAAGCCTGGGAGGCACATATACACCGCAACAGAACGTCTTTATTCATGCACGGCCTATCTGCATGACTGTATAATCTTTCTCTTGGGGTAAAAAAAATCATGACACAAAAGGGTAAAGATTTACAATCACGGTTTGAAAATGTTTGTTTCTAGATAAGATGTTTATTTCTAAATAAACATAGGGATTGGACAACAATGAGTAGCAAAATATATGTTGAGGAAATTCATGATTTACTTCATTGTTTTGAAGAAACATATATCTCTCCTAATAGAATTCAGTAATGTAAAACACCTAGGAGTAACTTTGACTATTATAATGGATAATGAATATATCTAAGGCAGTCATGTAGCAGAGGATGTAAGAACCCGTAGAAAAATATAGAAATGATACATAGGGAGTCATATCAGTGTTATTACACCAAATAAAGAGTGAATAAACCAAGGGACTGCATAAGTTAGCGCCATACAGTTGGTAACATGTAAAATACCAGTAGCAGACACATCTGCATATCTTCAACTTACCAGTCGCTCAAATGCCAGTTAGTGCATTTATTTTAAGCAAATACAGCAAGCAATTTCATAGAGAACCACTTAAAAGAATGCCATGTGTGTTAGCCATTCATTTTGGCATAGTCTTCAGGTTTTGACAAGGCATTGCTAAACTCTATAAGTATATCTACACAGGACAAGGTGAGTCCAGACTTGAAAACTTTCTGAAACTTACCGATGTGGAGTTGGAAGGTGAAAGCAGAATGTGGCCAAATTTGGTTCATGGTGTCAAGCATGTGACACTTTAGTATTTATAACCATTAAGAGGTGGATTTATGTCATAAAGTACAGCAGGACTTTTTTTCAGGGTTGCCTTTGCCCTACTTCACTTGTCACCCTTCCTTGCCCGACTTTCTTTATAAGCCAGAACTGATGGCCCACTCAACTTCAGGAGAGGATAGATTTAACCCTTAGTGGACTTGGAAAGAAGATGGCCTGAGCGTATTTACACCGGATAGCCAGCCAATTGTTAGTAACTGAGTGTAAGGCCTGGAATAAAAGTAATCCACTTTGTGACGACACTACATAAACATTGCAGTCCCAGTTGTCAGTGTCATTGTCAGACTCAGACTGCTCAATCACAGTGCCAGAGTTGGTGACAGTATACAGCATGTCTAACACACTGTGGAGAGCAGGGTTGAGCTGTTTGAGGATGACTATGACAACCAGTCAGGCCACACAAGCACACACACGCTCCCAGAAAGCTCTGCCTCGCAGAGAGCACAGCACAGTTTGTTTCCACAGGGGCCTCTCACACAGAGCTAACAATCAGGGCCACCAGGACTGTCTGCTCTCTCTCACTCACTGTCACTCTCTTTTCTTGTCTGCTGCCTTTCTTTATGCTCTCTCCTAACCCCCTCCCCCTTTCTTTATGCTCTCTCCTAACCCCCTCCCCTTTCTTTATGCTCTCTCCTAACCCCCTCCCCTTTCTTTATGCTCTCTCCTAACCCCCTCCCCTTTCTTTATGCTCTCTCCTAACCCCCTCCCCCTCTCCTAACCCCCTCCCCCTTTCTTTATGCTCTCTCCTAACCCCCTCCCCCTTTCTTTATGCTCTCTCCTAACCCCCTCCCCTTTCTTTATGCTCTCTCCTAACCCCCTCCCCTTTCTTTATGCTCTCTCCTAACCCCTCCCCTTTCTTTATGCTCTCTCCTAACCCCCTCCCCTTTCTTTATGCTCTCTCCTATCCCCCTCCCCCTTTCTTTATGCCCTCCTAACCCCCTCCCCTTTCTTTATGCTCTCTCCTAACCCCCTCCCCCTTTCTTTATGCTCTCTCCTAACCCCCTCCCCCTTTCTTTATTTCCCTCTAATTTCCTCTCCTGCTCTTCTCTTTCCTCTCACTCTCTTTATTTGTCTCATTCTCTCCCTCTTTCCCTAATTCTGTATCCTTCCATTTCTCTCTCTCTTTCTCCCTCTCTTCTGGTAGTGGCAGTAGTGTTGTGGCTGTGGCTGTGGGAAGGCAACCCGCAGCGGGAGAGATCCTAATTAACAGCCTATTCATTTGCGTGGAACGGAGGGCTCCTACTTTCTGAGCACTTGTTTTATCGTGGCGCAGGGGAGCCCTGTCCGGGGATTTGGAGAGGGATAATTGCCTTTGCCGCAGGCTGCAGTAATCTGGTCGGCTAATTCATTATTTTAATAAGTTAGCTTCTCCTCGGGGGTGCACTAGCTGCGCCGTGTCTCAAACCTTGGTGGTGCACCTCGTTATTGTGGCACTCTTTTACGCCGCCGCCCGCGCGGGGTTAATAACTGTTATTAGCCTCTCTCCTCAGCCTGTAATTTCTCATTTAACTGGGGCGATTCGAACTAAACCTTTGCGAGCAACTAATAATCAACCTCTCCCGAACCAGGGGTAATCCCTGTGAAGGGGTTTATATAGTGGAGAGGGGTAATGAATGCAATCGCCTGAGTGCCTCTGCCTCTGCTCCATTTCATTATGGGCCCTGATGTTGTTTTGGTTGTTGTTGTTGTTGTTGTTGTTTTTATTTAATGTGTCCAAATTCATTTGAAGAGAGAAATATTTGCCTAAAGCAGGGGAAATTGATCAGATTTATATACACAAATAGGATGATCATTAGGTTTGCGTAACTAATGACTTCATTTAGAACATAATCTTCCATCTCTCTAATAGGCTGTGCAGACAGTGTGTGTGGGTGGGGGTTTAATGACTGCAGTTCAGTCAGACATTTTGCGCATTGGCTGATTAAAAAGCATGTCATTTAAACAGGATGGGAATACAGAGAGGTCTCAGCGAATAGAAGTATTGGAAAAATCCAATATTGGAGATTGGTGACTGCTGGGTGTACGATTGGATCTGCAGTTAAAATCCAATTATGAATACAACTCAAAGTGGTTAAATGGTTTTAAAGACGCCCCTTAGATACATTATTTCACTTTGTGGAAGACAGAGATACTCTAATTCACTTTTGGAGGATATCAAATGGAAATACAATGTAGCAATTGGCTATCCTATGTCTGTCTAGATATTACTGCTTAGCATCTGACAATGACCCTCACAGCCATTCCCTGTGTCTGTGACTGAGATCCTAAATGGAATTGATATAGAATTTATGTTGACAGCATTTATCAAACAAACAAAAAGTTCTGGATGGTGTCCACCCACAGCCGTACCCTGTCTGAATGAGAATTATATTCCCTCGGTCTGACACAAAATGCTATGTCAAGAGCAGTTTTACATTTTTCCTCCTACATAGATAACATGGCTTAGCTGATCGCAGACAGCATATACTGAAGCCACACAATGTATCCAATGCAACAGGTATAGTAGTTGCCTCTCCATTGAACTCCACTGAGTTGAGAATGTAAGAGCCAGGCGTCCTCAGGCTGAGCAGGCCCATGTGGGGTCATGCTCTCCCCTGTAGGTTGGCTTGTCTAGCTGTCATCGTACCACTCTCTGCCAGCCATTGTGGACAGAGAGCTGGTGGATATTAAAGGGATATCTTTCCATCTGAGTTCAGCCCTGACTGACACATCACATGGCTATGGTACGGCAAGGCAGGGAGGCTGGCCATGATTAAAGAGCTCTATTATGGGTGACCAGAACCAAGGCTACATTCAAAGTCTCTGGTCCAGAGTGTGTACAGTACAGAAAATAACAAATATCACTAATTTACTGGTGAACTGAGTTAACTCATGTTGAGCACTCAGTCATAAGACCAACATAAATGTTTTTTTATTCTGAAATAGTTTTCTACTGAGAATTTCATCAATCATAGCCATAGCCATTAAGCACCTACTGCATTGCACAATGTTTGTCCAAGTCTGTTAGAGTCTGTAATGGGTTTTTATAATATATTATTGGCAGTGATTATGTGCAGTGTAAAAGTTAAACCTTGTGTACACAGGCAGGCTGGTGGATGTGGCCCATAAACTTACACATGTGATACTAATGACCTGGTTCACTATTAACTACTATTACCCACTTAATGTCCTTCCTGACTGGCCACATGTGGAGAGGAGGCTCAGTGCTGGCCCCTGGGGCTGCCTGGGGCTCGTTCAGGGCGATCGCTTTTCAGACTCCACCATGCCATCTGTTAGTGCTGCCGCTCCCCTTCACAGGACAGCCATTGGTGGGGCCGCTACGTCCTGCCTCCACACCCAGGTGTTTTCTTAGGCTTCATGCATATGGATATCTATAGTTTTCTAGTCCATATGTGTGAGCTGAGTGTGCAAGTCTCATCAAATGTACAGACATGTGGACAGGAAGTTATGGTTATCACTAAAGGGGAACTACTGTAAGTCATGTAATTGTAAGGTATAGTCGCTCCATCTATAATCTTGGTGCAAAGATCTCTGATATGTGAGGTCTGATATGTGAGAAGCTTTCTTGATTGATTTGGCCTTTTTTAAGGCATCAGATGGCTTCCAAAGACTGCCTCATATAGAGCAGCTTTCATCTCTGAAATGACCAGTGGGATTGAAACAAAGTGGTTGATCTTTTCCTAAGAATGCGGGCCTAGCCCAGTTGAGCCCAGCTCAGCTCAGCCTGACTGGATGCTAATGAGTGGTCCCCCCTCTCATCACACTCTCCCCAGTCCCGCCTGCATTCATCAATTCTCATTAGGGAAAATCATTATGTGTAATGCAAACTTTTGGCCAAATATTCATCACTGTCAGCCCTGATCCACGCAGGCCCAATGACAGATGCAGGCGTTGTGAGTGCCTGAGCACTGATTTAGCTCTTTTATTCCCTAATCTCTCCTCTTAAAGTGGAACCCAACCACTGCACTGCACGGCACACACTCCCTGACAGCAATTACTTTATGCAAAAAGAGTGGAGGAGAGTTCAGAGAGTGGCGTGAGTGAGGATAAGCTGGGTGGAAACACTGGCTGTTGGCGCTGCTCTGGTCACAGCATGCCAATAATCACCTCCCATGAGTACCACAGGGCAGAGGGGGATGTTTCCCCAAAACACTGACATCATGCCCGTTGTGTGAGTGCCAACATGCCATTTTGCTTATCTGTTCGGCCAATGGTTTCTTGTCTGGTTCATGTAACACAGAGAACTTAGGCCATTACATATTTGGAGGCTCGTCCGGGATCAAAGGCTACTATAAGGGTGGCAGGTGGACATCATCAGCAACCACTAGAGCCCATGTGGGCCTTTGTGGACTCAGCTTAGTGGGCAGTCATCTTGCACCTATGTTAAATCCTGGTGATCCACAATAAATCATGCCCTGTGAATATGACCTAGACACAGCTTGGCAATGTCAAGGGATCTGACGGAGCAAATTCCTCCCCTATTTATTTAAGCACGACTCCTAATGTTGCTGAAGTAAAATAGTCATCAATACGCTGGCTCTCTGTCCAGTGATGATATCTTCACCAGAACCAGTCAGCAATGGATCCACTGGTATCACTGTTACACAGTGTGCATTAGTTACAATGTGTGATATGTAGCCTTTATGACAAGGGTTTATGTATCCTTTAGTAAAGTGTATATATTCTGTAGCTACTCCTCATAGACATTGTGTCACGATCGCTGTCGTCGTGGAAATGACCGGACCAAGGTGCAGCATGGTGGGCGTACATTTCTTTTATTGATAAATGTCGGCAACAAAACAAAGAACAAGGAAACGACCGTGAAGCTCACTTAGGCTATAATGCCACTAACAAAGACAACTACCCACAAATACAGAAGGAAAAAAGGCTGTCTAAGTATGATTCCCAATCAGAGACAACGATAGACAGCTGTCCCTGATTGAGAACCATACCCAGCCAAAACATAGAAACAAAGAACATAGAGTTTCCCACCCGAGTCACACCCTGACCAACCAAACATAGAGAATAAAAAGATCTCTACGGTCAGGGCGTGACACATTGTGTCCCATCCACTTTTTGAAGAGCTTATCTACGTCACAATCATAATGCTCTCGCCAGCAGTGTGTTCCCCCCTATACAGAAATAGCTTGTGCGTGTCATTCTCATAAAGGCTGTGGGATCGATACCTTCATTCCCATTTCAGCTCATCTGCCCCCTTCTGCCCACCCACACCCAAGAATAGACCAGCTTGCAAAACGGAGCAGCAATGTCAGCTAATCACAGCCCTATTGCTTCAGTCATCCATGCCCAGGCCACATGGGCTGCCAACCACAGAGAGATTTACCCAGAGGTCAATGGATGGCTGCACCGCCTCCCTCCTGCCAACCTGATCACAGGGAGGGTACCAGCTCACCTCTCTGCAGAGAAAATGAGATCACAAGAGAACCATGGGAGGGCTGTCTTTGAAGGACCTTCATTCCAGGCTGGAGGATAATAGTGAAAAACCATTTGCATCAAGCAGGGGAACATTATAATAAATCAGACGCAGTCATAAATTATCTTAATGCTTACCTCTAACAGGACGTTAACAACTGACTTTCAACTATTGTCGTTCAACTCTCGCTACAGAGCTGTGTAAGAACGAGTACATTTGCCTCTAATTGACTTCAATGATGTAGCTGCAGGGAGTTTATCAAGTGGTGTGTTGTCTTTCAAGACAGACCTATTCAGATAAAATGCATGTGGCTGTTGAAGAGCTAACATAAGGGTCCTGCGATCCAAGAAGATTTGTATTAGTTTTTGGATGAATTCACTGACATATCACAATGTGGCCCAACTCCACATTGTTAGTGGTTTACCGTGTTGCTGTATTTTCCATTTCTCGATCTTCACATGCTAGCATGTGCTGTCTTTATTCTATCATATTCTATTTCTATAGCCAGTTATGAAATACAGCAACTGCCACACAATGAACTGTACTGACAATCCATCCAGTCTTATCCCCTCTGGCAGATATTATTTAGCTGTGGCTGTCTTGTGATTGTGAATCATCCGTGGTATACACATGCATGTAGTCTCCTGCATCTACTGAGGATATCCTGAGAAACAACACATCAGGGCTGAATGAGCCAGGGAGAACGAGGTGTATGATCCCCGAGCAGCACTCTTCCACACAGTAGGGAGCATCATCGCACTGTTGTGACACACACACACACACACACACACACACACACACACACACACACACACACACACACACACACACACACACACACACACACACACACACACACACACACACACACACACACACACACACACACACACACACACACACATACACACACCCCATTGAATGCAGATTGGAGCTGAAAGGGAGCCTTGGAGTGTAACATATGATGGCCTGAGGCTGTGGCTGTGTGGTAGAGGCTTCACTCACTCCCCTGAAGACTGCTACTGAAAACATAAACAAACTGGATTGCCACTCTGGGAGGATGGGAGTGCAAAGGTGAAAACTACTGGTGTAGACTATGCATGGCGTTGGTTAAGCGTGATTTACTTACTGTATGTTAAATATGCGTATGTCAGTCAGATACGGCAGATACATTTTTTAGGTGACGTGGTGAAATTCAAACCAGTTTGATAGGGGAGGCCGACAGGCAGTTTACATTTATAGATCACTGAAATATTTATGAGTGGCCAGGAATGAGAAATGGGTCAAGCATGATCCTGAACTCACATTCCTGAACAGAGTGAGGTAATATCAAGCGGTTTTTAGTGATGAGGAACCAAGAACACCCAGTCCTTCTTGAACCTAAACCTTCAGCCCAGGTCTCCTACCCATGGCCTTGCAGGAACTCAGTGAGGTGACCATAAAGTGATGGGGGAATAAATCCCAAATGATGGTGGGAGCTCAGCAGGGTCTCTTTCTTTCTCACTCTGTCTCTCTCTCTCTCTTATTCACTCTCTCTCCTTCTCTCTCTCTCTCTCTCTTTGCGAGGATGTCTGCAGCGGTGGCTGTCATAACACAGCCTGTAAATCAGAGACACACGCTCTCACACACAGCACATTTCCTTTGTCTCCCAGTGATATAGAGCGCCTGAACTTTTTCTCTGGCTGATTCATGGATGGCAGGAAGTCCCCTCAGGGCCCGGTGATTAAACAGGAAGTAGAGTATGTCAGTCCAGAGCGCCAGTGATACAATGACCCCCCCCTTCCTCCCCCCACTCACTGATCTGCTGGGATAGAGAGCGGAGGAGAGAAAGAGAGAGGTGGAGAGGAAAGAAGAGAGGGAGACATGGATTATCAATTGAGTCAATATGGAGTTGAATTCCATCTAACCTCTAACCTAAGCATGGTATCTAAGTCTGATTACTCATATCGCACATTACCCAATGATGCAGCAAGTGCCGCTATTAGAGAGGAGCTTTGTAATTCATCTGTATTCAACAGCTGGATGTTTTGATTTTATCTAAGTTCTTATCAGAAACATGGATTATGTTATGATTAAAAGGGTTGAAATTCATAACCTGCCTTTAAAGCATATTGACAGTATAATCATAATTTACAAGCTTGTGAAATCTAGAATTTTTGTAATACAGAATACAATTGCTTTAGAATTATTTAATTAATTACAATATTTTCATACATAATTATAATTCCATAAATCATTGTCTCCTTGATTTAAAGTTTGAAATCGTAAACACTACTAAAACATGTAGCAGAAATGCAAATGTGTTGTTGTTTTTTTTATCAAGGACTGCTCTTTCTTTCAGCAGCATGATGATTCAAGTCACTCAGTACTTTTCAATATATACCACTGTCAGATACGTACAGAACCATTTCAGAACTGGAACTCCACTGCCTGTCTCTGAATTGGCACTTTAATTCATCTCAAGCATTCCACGTTACATTTTTAGCCTGGCTTGCCCACAGGGACTTGAACTCTTTCTGCTGTCTAATTTTAATCGGATGCTTTTTGTTAAATGTTTAACTTAAATTGGGACCCTCATAAATATTCCAAATCACTCGCTCTGTGTTTGAAGAGGAAATGAGACTCCTACCCACCGCGATTCCCCAGGCTACAGAGGAAAAGAATCCCTACAACTTACTCTTAGAGCCAGCCCTGTGCGGCTCCCTAACAGCCTACATTAGTGTGCAGCAATAATGATGATATCAAATTTTGGTAGGGGTAATCATTACTATCGTTTGTTCTGTCATCACCAGCTAAAAAGCGTCTTCAGTGTCGTAAAGAGATGACAGTTTGCACCAAATATGAACCTAAAATCAAACAGTATGATAACATAGTACATACATGCATGATAGAAGAGTCATGTGCTTAATGTCTTCATATCCGGAATGACCTGATGTGGACACAATTATCTTCCTGTTGACCATTCCCACGGTCCAGTTTCTCTGTGAGACCTATGGTGCTAGATATAGTAGACATGGTGCTCCACAAGGTGGATAAACAGGCCTGACCTCTAGGTTAGCCAGGTAGGTCAGGGCTAGCCAGGGCCCTGTCGTTTTACAGGGCATGGCTTTTTTATGGGAGAACTGCTTTCTCCTAGCAGGTCCAGCATAGTGGTCATTAATCTTCCACACAAGCGATGAAGATGCTGACCCCCTGCTCCACTTCCTCTATTAACACCATGACAACTCAACTACCAAACCCAAGCCCCATCCTTCTTCAGCTAACTACCAAACCTTAGCCCCATCCCATTTCAGCTAACTACCAAACCCTAGCCCCATCCCATTTCAGCTAACTACCAAACCCTAGCCTTGTCCCTCTTTAGCTAACTACCAAACCCTAGCCCCATCCCTCTTCAGCTAACTACCAAACCCTAGCCTTGTCCCTCTTTAGCTAACTACCAAACCCTAGCCCCATCCCTCTTCAGCTAACTACCAAACCCTAGCGCTGTCCCTCTTGAACTAAATACCAAACCCTAGCCCCGTCCCTCTTGAACTAACTATCAAACCATAGCCATGTCCCTCTTCAGCTAACTACCAAACGCTAGCCCCGCCCCCATTCAGCTAATTACCAAACCCTAGCCCCATCCCTTTTCAGCTAGTTACCAAACCCTAGCCCTGTCCCTGTTTAGCTAGTTACCAAACCCTAGCCCCGTCCCCATTCAGCAAACTACCAAACCCTAGTCCCATCCCATTTCAGCTAGTTACCTAACCTTATCCCAGTCCCTGTTTAGCTAATTATCAAACCCGACCCCATCCCTCTTTAGCTACCTACCAAACCCTAGCTGTATCCATCTTCAGCTAACTACCAAACCCTAGCCTAGTCCCTCCTGAACTAATTACCAAACCATAGCCTTGTCCCTCTTCAGCTAACTATCAAACCCTACCCCATCCCTGTTCAGCTAACTACCAAACATAAGCCCC
The DNA here is from genome assembly GCF_018296145.1 of Oncorhynchus tshawytscha. NCBI lineage: Eukaryota > Metazoa > Chordata > Actinopteri > Salmoniformes > Salmonidae > Oncorhynchus > Oncorhynchus tshawytscha. Next base: position 29,188,478 of record NC_056436.1, on the reverse strand, counting down.
ATCCCTCTTCAGCTAATTACCAAACCCTACCACCATCCTTCTTTCAGCTAAAGACAAAACCTAGCCACATCCCATTTCAGCTAACTACCAAAACCTATCCCAATCCTTCTTCAGCTAACTACCAAACGCTAAATTTGTCCCTCTTCAGCTATCTACCAAACCCTAGCCCCCTCCCATTTCAGCTAACTATCAAACCCTACCAACATCCCTATTTCAGCTAATGACCAAACCTAGCCCCATCCCATTTCAGCTAACTACCAAACCCTAGCCCTGTCCCTCTTTAGCTACATACCAAACATAGCTGCATGAATCTTCAGCTAACGGCCAAACCCTAGAACCCATTGCTCTTCAGCTAACTAAAAAACCCTACCCCATCCCTTTTCAGGTAACTACCAAACCCTAGCCCGTCCCTCTTTTTTATTTATTTTATTTTTTATTTCACCTTTATTTAACCAGGTAGGCTAGTTGAGAACAAGCTCTCATTTACAACTGTGACCTGGCCAAGATAAAGCATAGCAGTCTGAACAGACAGCAACACAGAGTTACACATGGAGTAAACAATAAACAAGTCAATAACACAGTAGAAAAAAAAGAAAAAAAATAGTCTATATACATTGTGTGCAAAAGGCATGAGGAGGTAGGCGAATAATTACAATTTAGCAGATTAACACTGGAGTGATACATGATCAGATGGTCATGTGCAGATAGAGATACTGTTGTGAAAAGAGCAGAAAAGTAAATAAATAAAAACAGTATGGGTATGAGGTAGGTAAATTGGTGGGCTATTTACCGATGGACTATGTACAGCTGCAGCGATTGGTTAGCTGCTCAGATAGCAGATGTTTAAAGTTGGTGAGGGACATAAAAGTCTCCAACTTCAACGATTTTTGCAATTCGTTCCAGTCACAGGCAGCAGAGAACTGGAAGGAAAGGCGGCCAAATGAGGTGTTGGCTTTAGGGATGATCAGTGAGATACACCTGCTGGAGCGCGTGCTACGGGTGGGTGTTGCCATCGTGATCAGTGAACTGAGATAAGGCGGAGCTTTACCTAGCATGGACTTGTAGACGACCTGTAGCCAGTGGGTCTGGCGAAGAATATGTAGCGAGGGCCAGCCGACTAGAGCATACAGGTCGCAGTGGTGGGTGGTATGAGGTGCTTTAGTAACAAAGCGGATGGCACTGTGATAAACTGCATCCAGTTTGATGAGTAGAGTATTGGAAGCCATTTTGTAGATGACATCGCCAAAGTCGAGGATCGGTAGGATAGTCAGTTTTACTAGGGTAAGTTTGGCGGCGTGAGTGAAGAAGGCTTTGTTGCAAATTAGAAAGACGATTCTAGATTTGATTTAGGGATTGGAGATGTTTGATATGAGTCTGGAAGGAGAGTTTACAGTCTAGCCAGACACCTAGGTACTTATAGATGTCCACATATTCTAGTTCGGAACCCTCCAGGGTGGTGATGCTAGTCGGGCGTGCAGGTGCAGGCAGCGAACGGTTGAAAAGCATGCATTTGGTTTTACTAGCGTTTAAGAGCAGTTGGAGGCCGCGGAAGGAGTGTTGTATGGCATTGAAGCTCGTTTGGAGGTTAGATAGCACAGTGTCCAAGGAAGGGCCAGAAGTATACAGAATGGTGTCTTCGGCTAACTACCAAACCCTAGCCCATCCCTATTGAACTAACTACCAAACCCTATCCCTGTCCCATTTCAGCTACCTAACAAACCCTTGCCCTTTCCATCTTCAGCTGACTACCAAACCCTAGCCCCATCCCTCTTTAGCCACCTACCAAACCCTAGCCCATCCCTATTGAACTAACTACCAAACCCTATCCCTGTCCCATTTCAGCTACCTAACAAACCCTTGCCCTTTCCATCTTCAGCTAACTACCAAACCCTAGCCCCATCCATTACAGCTACCTATCAAACCCTACCTCATCAGTCTTCAGCTAACTACCAAGCCTAGCCCCATCCTATTTCAGCAAAATACCAAACCCAAGCCCCATCCTTCTTCAGCTACCTAAAAAACCCTAGCTGCTTTCATGTTCAGCTAACTTCCAAACCCTATCCCCGTCCCTCTTCAGCTATCTTCCAAACCCTAGCCCTTTCCATTTTGAACTAACTACTTAACCCTAGCACTGTCCCTCTTCAGCTAACTACCAAACCCTATCCCTGTCCCTATTCAGCTAACTTCAAAACCCTAGCCACATCCCTCTTCAATTAACTATCAAACCCTAACCCATCCCTTTTCAGGTAACTACCAAACCCTAGCCCTGTCCCTCTTCAGGTAACTACCAAACCCGAGCCTGTCCCTCTTGAACTAACTACCAAACCCAAGCCCTATCCCTCTTTATTTAATTACCAAACCCTAGCCTCATCCCTCTTCAGCTAATTACCAAACCCTAGCCCATCCCTCTTTAGCTAACTACCAAAACCTAGCCACGTCCCTCTTCAGCTAACTACCAAACACTAACTTCGTCCCTCTTCAGCTAACTACCAGACCCTAGCCCCATCCCATTTCAGCTACCTACCAAACACTAGCCTAACCCCATTTCAGCTACCTACCAATACCTAGCCCCATCCCATTTCAGCTAACTACCAAACTCTAGCCCCATTCCATTTCAGCTAACTACCAAACCCTAGCCCCATCCCATTTCAGCTAACTACCAAACTCTAGCCCCATTCCATTTCAGCTAACTACCAAACCCTAGCCCCATCCCATTTCAGCTAACTACCAAAACCTATCTCAATCCTTCTTCAGCTAACTACCAAACACTAACTTCGTCCCTCTTCAGCTAACTACCAAACTCTAGCCCCACCCCATTTCAGCTAACTACCAAACCCTAGCCCCATTCCATTTCAGCTAACTACCAAACCCTAGCCCAATCCCATTTCAGCTAACTACCAAACCCTAGCCCCATCCCATTTCAGCTAACTACCAAAACCTATCCCAATCCTTCTTCAGCTAACTCCCAGACACTAACTTCGTACCTCTTCAGCTAACTACCAAAACCTAGCCCCATCCCATTTCAGCTAACTACCAAACCCTAGCACTGTCCCTCTTCAGGTAACTGTCAACCCTTCCCCCGTCCCTCTTCAACTAATTACCAAACCCTTGCCGCCTCTTTCTTTAGCTACCTACCAAACCTAGCCCCATCCCTCTTCAGCTCACTACCAAAACCTAGCCCCATCCCATTTCAGCTAACTACCAAATCCTAGCCCCGTCCCTCTTCAGCTAACTACCAAACCCTAGCCCATCCCTCTTGAACTAACTACCAAACCCTAGCCCTGTCCCATTTCAGCTACCTACCAAAACCTTGCCCTTTCCATCTTCAGCTAACTACCAAACCCTAGCCCCATCCCTCTTTAGCCACCTACCAAACCATAGCCCCGTCCCTCTTGAACTAACTACCAAACCCTAGCACTGTCCCTCTTCAGCTAACTACCAAACACAAGCCCCATCCCTCTTCTGCTAATTACCAAACCCTAGCCCTGTCCCTCTTTAGCTAACTACCAAAACCTAACCCCATCCCTCTTCAGCTAACTACCAAACCTAGCCCCATCCCATTTCAGCAAACTATCAAACCCAAGCCCCATCCTTCTTCAGCTAACTATCAAACCCTACCACAATCCCTCTTTCAGCCAATGACCAAACCTAGCCCCATCCCATTTCAGCTAACTACAGAAACCTAGCCCCATCCCATTTCAGCTAACTACCAACCCCTAGCTATGTTCCTCTTCAGCTACCTACCAAACCTAAATGCATCCCTCTTCAGCTAACTATCAAACCCTACCCCATCAATTTTCAGGTAACTACCAAACCCTAGCCCTGTCCCTCTTCAGCTAAGTACCAAACCCTAGCCCATCCCTCTTGAACTAACTACCAAACCCTAGCCCTGTCCCATTTCAGCTACCTACCAAACCCTTGCCCTTTCCATCTTCAGCTGACTACCAAACCCTAGCACCATCCCTCTTTAGCTAACTACCAATCCTTAGCCCTGTCCCTCTTTAGCCACCTACCAAACCCTAGCCCCATCCCTCTTGAACTAACTACCAAACCCTAGCCCTGTTCCTCTTCAGCTAACTACCAAACATAAGCCCCATCCCTCTTCAGCTAATTACCAAACCCTAGCCCCATCCCATTTCAGCTAAATACCAAACCCTTGCCCTGTCCATCTTCAGATGACTACCAAATCCTATCTTCTTCCATCTTCAGCTAACTACCAAACACCAGCCAGGTCCTACTTGAACTAACTACCAAACCTTAGCCCTCTTCAGCTCACAACCAAACCCTAGCCCTGTCCCTCTTGAACTGTCAAACCCTAGCCGCCTCCCTCTTCAGCTATCGATCAAACCCTACCCCCATCCCTCTTCAGCTATCTACCAAACCATATGCCCATCCCTCTTCAGCTAACTATCAATCCCTAAACCAATCACTCTTGAACTAACTACCAAAACCTAGCCCTGTCCCTCTTCAGCAAACGATCAAACCCTACCCCCATCCGTCTTTAGCTACCTACCAAACCCTTGCCCCACCCCTCTTCAGTTAACTACCAAACCCTAGCCCCATCCCACTTCAGTTAACTACCAAACCCTTCCCCCATCCCTCTTCAGCTAATTACCAATCTATAGCCCTGTCCCTCTTTCGCTAACAAACAAACCTTAGGCGCGTCCCTCTTCATCTAATTACCAAACCCTAGCCCCATCCCTCTTCAGCTAACTAACACACCATAGCCCTGTCCCTCTTGAACTAACTACCAAACCCTAGCCCTGTCCCTCTTCAGCAAACAATCAAACCCTACCCCCAATCTTATTCAACTAACTACCAAACCCTAGCCGCCTTCCTCTTCAGCTATTGATCCATCCCTAGCCCCGTCGCTCTTCAGCCTCCTACCAAACCCTAGCCGCATCCATCTTCCACTAACTACCAAACTCTAGCCCCATCCCTCTTCAGTTAACTACAAAAACCTAGCCGGCTCTCTGTTCAGCTATCTACCAAACCCTAGACCTGTCGCTCTTCAGCTTCCTACCAAACCCTAGCCGCATCCATCTTCCGCTAACTACCAAACCATAGCCCCACCCCTCTTCAGCTAACTACCAAAAACGAGCCCCGTTCCTCTTCAGATAACGATCAAACCCTACCCCTAATCTTCTTCAGCTAACTACCAAACCCTATTCCCGTCCCTCTTCAGCTACCTACGAAAACCTAGCCGCATCCATCTTCAGATAACTTCCAAACTCTAGCCCTATCCCTCTTCAGTTAATTACCAAACTGTAGAATCCCTTTTCGGCTAGCTGTAGAATCCCCCATCCCTGATTATCTAACTACCAAATTTTAGCCCCATTCCTCTTCAGCTAACTACTAAACACTAGCCCCACCCCTCTTCAGCTAACTACCAAAAATGAGCCCCGTTCCTCTTCAGATAACGATCAAACCCTACCCCTAATCTTCTTCAGCTAACTACCAGCTAACTACCTATTCCCGTCCCTCTTCAGCTACCTACGAAAACCTAGCCACATCCATCTTCCGCTAACTACCAAACCCTAGCCCCAACCCTCTTCAGCTAACTACCAAACCCTAGCCCCGTCCCTCTTGAACTAACTAAAAAACACTAGCCGCATCCATCTTCAGCTAACTACCAAAAACTAGCCCCGTCACTCTTCAGCTAATTTTCCAATCCATAGCCCTATCCCTCTTTAGCTAACTACCAAACCCTAGCCGCGTCTCTCTTGAACTAACTACCGAACTGTTAAGGGAATTTTTACCTATAATGACTAATTATGTATACATTTCAATCAGGCCTGACGAGTCAGAATACTATTATGTTACTGTATATGTACTAATCAGAATACTATTATGTTACTGTATATGTACTAATCAGAATACTATTATGTTACTGTATATGTACTAATAAGAATACTATTATGTTACTCTACATGTATGAATTTTCTTTCTTGATCCCAGTACTGAATATAATGTGGTGAATGTGGTCAAGAGTTTAGAACAATGACGGTCTGTTCCTTGGTACAAATGAATGAACTATATCTCCAGACTGACTAGAATGCTTATCTACACTGGCTGACCTTGGCTCTAGGCGAGGAGGGAAGGCTTGTCCCTCTTTAGCTTACTACCAAACCCTAACCCCGTCCCTCTTCTGCTAACTACCAACCCCTAGCTGCATCATCTTCAGCTAACTGTCAAACCTTATGCACATCGCTCTTCAGCTAACTACAAAACCCTAGCCCCATCCCTCTTCAGCCCCATTCCTCTTCAGCTAATGATCAAACCCTACCCCCATCTTCTTCAGCTAACTACCAAACCCTATTCCCTTCACTCTTCAGCTACCTACCAAACCCCAGCCCCGTCTCTCTTGAACTACCTAAAAAAACCTAGCCCTCTCCCTCTTCAGCTACCTACCAAACCCTAGCCGCGTCTCTCTTGAAATAACTATCAAACCCTAACCCTGTCCCTCTTCAGCTAACTATCATTCCCTAACCCATCCCTCTTTGGCTAACTACCAAACCCTAGCCCCACCCCTCTTCAGCTAACTACCAAACCCTAACTCCGTCCCTCTTGAACTACCTAAAAAACCCTAGCCCTGTCCCTCTTCAGCTACCTACCAAATCCTAGCCCTTTCCCTCTTTAGCTTATTACCAAACCCTAACCCCGTCCCTCTTCTGCTAACTACCAACCCCTAGCTGCATCATCTTCAGCTAACTGTCAAACCTTATGCACATCGCTCTTCAGCTAACTACAAAACCCTAGCCCCATCCCTCTTCAGCCCCATTCCTCTTCAGCTAACGATCAAACCCTACCCCCATCTTCTTCAGCTAACTACCAAACCCTATTCCCTTCACTCTTCAGCTACCTACCAAACCCCAGCCCCGTCTCTCTTGAACTACCTAAAAAAACCTAGCCCTGTCCCTCTTCAGCTACCTACCAAACCCTAGCCGCGTCTCTCTTGAAATAACTATCAAACCCTAACCCTGTCCCTCTTCAGCTAACTATCATTCCCTAACCCATCCCTCTTTGGCTAACTACCAAACCCTAGCCCCACCCCTCTTCAGCTAACTACCAAACCCTAACTCCGTCCCTCTTGAACTACCTAAAAAACCCTAGCCCTGTCCCTCTTCAGCTACCTACCAAATCCTAGCCCTTTCCCTCTTTAGCTTATTACCAAACCCTAACCCCGTCCCTCTTCTGCTAACTACCAACCCCTAGCTGCATCATCTTCAGGTAACTGCCAAACCTTATGTACGTCCCTCTTCAGCTACCTACCATACCCTAGCCACATCCATCTTCAGCAAACTACCCAACCCTAGACCCTTCCCTCTTGAACTAACTACCAAACCCTAGCCCTGTCCCTCTTTAGCAACTATGAAACCCTAACCCCGTCCCTCTTTAGGTAACTACCAAACCCTAACCCCATCCCTCTTGAACTACCTAAAAAACCCTAGCCCTGTCCCTCTTCAGCTAACTACCAAACCCTAGCCCTTTCCCTCTTCATCTAAATACCAAACCCTAGCCCAGTCCCTCATCAGCTAACTAAGAAACCCTAGCCCAATCCCTCTTCAGCTACCTACCAACCCCTAGCCCTGTCCCTCTTTAGCTTACTACCAAACCCTAACCCTGTCCCTCTTCAGCTAACTACTAAACCCTTGCCCCACCACTCTTCAGCTAACTACCAAACCCTAGCCCCATCCCTCTTGAACTAACTTCCAAACCCTAGCCCCTCTTTAGCTAACAACCGAACCCTAGCCCAGTCCCTCTTGAACTAACTACCAAACCCTAGCCCCGTCCCTCTTTAGCAAACCTTCCAAAGCCTAGCCCTGTCCCTCTTCAGCAACGTAGCAATCCCTAGCCCCATCCCCTTTCAGCTAATTTCCAAACTCTATCCCTGTCCCTCCTTTGCTAACTACCAAACCCTAGCACAGTCCCTCTTTAGCTAACTGCCAAACACTTGCCCTGTCCTTCTTTAGCTAACTACGAGACCCTAGCACTTTCCCTCTTCATCTAAATACCAAACCCTAGCCCAGTCCCCCTTCAGCTAACTACCAATCCCTATCCTAGTCTCTCTTGAACGAACTACCCTAACCCTAACCCTGTCCCTCTTCAGCTAACTATCACTCCCTACCCCATCTCTCTTCAGCTAACTTCCAAACCCTAGCCTAGTCCCTCTAGCTAACTACCAAACCCTAACCCTGTTCCTCTTGAACTAACTACCAAACCCTATCCCTGTCCCTCTTCAGGTAACTACTAAACCCTTGCCCCACCACTCTTCAGATAACTACCAAACCCTAGCCCCATCTCTCTTGAACTAACTTCCAAACCCTAGCCCCTCTTTAGCTAACAACCAAACCCTAGCCCAATGCCTCTTGAACTAACTACCAAACCCTAGCCCCGTCCCTCTTTAGCAAACCTTCCAAAGCCTAGCCCTGTCTCTCCTTTGCTAACTACCAAACCCTAGCACAGTCCCTCTTTAGCTAACTGCCAAACCCTATCCCTGTCCCTTATTAGCTAACTACCAAACCCTAGCCCCGTCCCTCTTCAGCTAATTCCCAATCAAATAGCCCTGTCTCTCTTTAGCTAACTACCAAACCCTAGCCCTGTCACTCTTTGCTAACTACCAAAAACTAGCACTGTCCCTCTTCAGCTAACTACCAATCCCTATTCTAGTCTCTTGAACTAACTACCCTAACCCTAACCCCGTCCCTCTTCAGCTAACTACCAAACCCTAACCCATCCCCCTTTGTACTAACTACCAAACCCAAGCACAGTCCCTCTTTAGCTAACTGCCAAACCCTATCCCTGTCCCTCTTTAGCTAACTACCAAACCCTAGCCCCGTCCCTCATCAGCTAATTCCCAATCCATAGCCCTGTCCCTCTTTAGCTAACTACCAAACCCTATCCCTGTCCCTCTTAAGCTAACTACCAAAACTTAGCACCGTCCCTCTTCAGCTAACTACCAAACCCTATCCTAGTCTCTCTTGAACTAACTACCCTAACCCTAACCCTGACCCTCTTCAGCTAACTATCACTCCCTTCCCCATCCCTCTTTAGCTAACTACCAAACCCTAGCCCCACCCCTCTTCAGCTAACTACCAAATCCCTAGCTGCGTCCATCTTCAGCTAACTGCCAAACCCTATCCCCATCCCTCTTCAGCTAATTACCAAACCCTTTCCCCGACCCTCTTTAGCTAATTACCAAACCCTTGCCCCGGCCCTCTTTAGCTAACTACCAAACCCTAGCCCCGTCCCTCTTCAGCTCACTACCAAACCCTCGCCCCGTCCCTCTTGAACTAAGTACCAATCCCTAGCCCCGTCCCTCTTCAGCTATCTACCAAACCCTAGCCCTGTCACTCTTCAGCTTCCTACCAATCCCTAGCTACATCGATTTTCTGCTAACTACGAAAGCCTATCCCCATCCCTCTTCAGCTAATTACAAAACCCTTGCCCCGTCCCTCTTTATCTAACTACCGAACCCTAGCCCGTCACTCTTCAGCTAAATACCAAACCCTAGCCCTGTCTCTCTTGAACGAACTACCAAACCATAGCCCTATCCCTTATCAGCTAACGATCATACCCTACCCCATCCCTCTTTAGTAAACTTCCAAACCCTAGCCGACCCCTCATCAGCTAACTACCAAACCCTAGCCCATCCCCTTTGAACTAACTACCAAACCCTAGTACAGTCCATCTTTAGCTACCTGCCAAACCCTATCCCTGTCCATCTTTAGCTAACTACCAAACCCTATCCCCGTCCCTCTTCAGCTTATTCCCAATCCATAGCCCTGTCCCTCTTTAGCTAACTACCAAACCCTATCCCTGTCCCTCTTTAGCTAATTACCAAAAACTAGCACCGTCCCTCTTCAACTAACTACCAATCCCTATCCTAGTCTCTCTTGAACGAACTTCCCTAACCCTAAACCTGTCCCTCTTCAGCTAACTATCACTCCCTACCCCATCTCTCTTTAGCTAACTACCAAACCCTAGCCTCACCCCTCTTCAGCTAACTACCAAATCCTAGCTGCGTCCATCTTCAGCTAACTGCCAAACCCTAGCCCATCCCTCTTCAGCTAATTACCAAGCACTTTCCCCGCCCCTCTTCAGCTCACTACCAAACCCCCGTCCCTCTTGAACTAAGTACCAAACCCTAGTCCTGTCCCTCTTCAGCTAATGATCAAACCCTAACTTCATCCATCTTCAGCTACCTACCAAACCCTAGCCAAGTCCCTCTTCAGCTAACTACCAAACCCTAGCCCCGTTCCTATTGAACTAACTACCAATCCCTTGTCCCATCCTTCTTCAGTCAATTCCCAATCTATAGCCCTGTCCCTCTTCAGCTAACTATGCTAACTACCGATCCCTATCCTAGTTTCTCTGAGACTAACTACCAAACCCTAACCCTGTCCCTCATAAGCTAACTATCATTCTCTACCCCATCCCTCTTCAGCTAACTACCAAAAAACATACCCGTCCCTCTTCAGCTAACTACCAAACCCTAGCCCATCCCCCTTGAACTAACTACCAAACCCTAGCACAGTCCCTCTTTAGCTAACTGCCAAACCCTATCCCTGTCCCTCTATAGCTAACTACCAAACCCTAGCCCCGTCCCTCTTCAGCTAATTCCCAATCCATAGCCCTGTCCCTCTTTAGCTAACTACCAAACCCTATCCCTGTCCCTCTTTAGCTAACTACCAAAAACTAGCACCGTCCCTCTTCAGCTCACTACCAAACCCTAGCCATGTCACTCGTCAGCTACCTACCAATTCCTAGCTACATCCATTTTCTGCTAACTACCAAAGCCTATCCCCATCCTCTTCAGCTAATTACCAAACCCTTGCCCCGTCCCTCTTTAGCTAACTACCAAACCCTTGCCCCGTCCCTCTTTAGCTAACTACCAAACCCTAGCTCCGTCCCTCTTCAGTTCTCTACCAAATCCTAGCCCCATTCCTTCTTCAGTTAATTACCATTCCATAGCCCTGTCCCTCTTTAGCTAACTACAAAACGCAAGCCACGCCCCGCTTCAGCTAGCTTCCAAACCCTAGCCCCGTCCCTCTTCAGCTACCTTCCAAACCCTAGCCTCATCCATCTTCAGCTAACTACCAAACCTTATCCCATCCCTCTTCAGCTAACTACCAACCCCTTGCCCTGTCCCTCTTGAAATATCTACCAAACCCTAGCCCTGTCCCTCTTCAGCTAGCTACCAAACTGTAGCTCCATCCTTATACAGCTAACTACCAAACTGGCAAACTCCAATTTGCCTGGATCATAAAGTTTTCTGTCATTTTGTTTACTGGGTTGGATGTTGAAGGAGATTTTTGATAAACATGATGATCTACTGATTTAAAAAAATAATCTTGACGATATCCGATCATTTTCAATGTCTTTTTTACAAAAACAAAACAAAACTGTCTTTCAGTGATCAGTGTCACAATGATCTCAAATATTACAATAGTTTTTGAGAAAAAGACCCACTCTTTTAAAAACAGAGGTAGAAAATAGCAACATGTGTTTTCATCCATCTCTCTCCAAACAGTCACTTTGGAAATATTTCTTGATCAGCCATTCTCATCAGTTCTCAGACAGAGTTGTGAATTTGTGCCATGTTCTGGGGTCATGACCTCTCTGCTGCTGCCTCCACCAGAGTATCTCCGTTTCACACGGGAGGAAGCTTTCACTCAACAGCTGGGCTGTCTTTCTTCTCTCCTCATGTACAGAACACAGACAGACGCTGTTATTGCATTCTGCATCTCTGCATCCTCTCTTCCTCACCAGCCACCATACGCCAGGGACCTGCAGGGCGCAGGGAAATACAAATGTCACTCAGGATGGAGAAAGGATACGGGGAAGCCGAGAGCAAGACACAGTTAATTTGTTCCCCAGGGTTGAAGGAGTAAACTAGTAGAGGGATCTGGCTTTCCGAACTCCAAGTAGTGAGACTGTGTACTTCCAAAATAAAGAGCTGCACACACCTTTGAGACAGAGAGAGACTGTACTAAAACTGTCTGATACAGAACAACAATACATACATTACATTTCTGCATTATTGTCACGTTCGTCATGATGAGACCAAGGCGCAGCGTGAGTAGAGTCCACATAATTTTAATAAATCGAAACTTACTGAACAAAACAACAAACAACCAAACAAAACGTGACGCTACTGATGTGCACTAAGGCAACTAAACATAGTCAAGATCCCACAACACAAATGAGGAAAATGGCTACCTAAATATGATCCCCAATCAGAGACAACGATAAACAGCTGTCTCTGATTGGGAACCATATGAGGCCAACATAGACATTAAAAAAACCTAGATATACAAAAACCCTAGACATACAAAATCTAGAGTACCCACCCTAGTCACACCCTGACCTAACCAAATAATATAGAAAAACGTAGATATCTAAGGTCAGGGCATGACAATTATTCTGTATTGATTTCATTTTTAATGCCCTTTTGAATGTTGACTATTGCAATTAATACAATTTAATTCATACAAGATTACTGTAGTCTTCAGTTAAACGTTTATGATGGATAAATTCTATGTTTATTAAATGCTTGCGTGCAATGTACACATATATAGATACAAATAGGAGACATCAATTGCATGTTTAAATTCTACAATCTATCAATCATTAGCCTTCAACTTCCTAAGGTCCTGCCATGTTGAGAACTTCTAGATGTCACCATGATGGTGGTCCTAGACTCTCTTTCTGTCTATCTGTCTGTCCTCTCACTGAATCGCTGACTTTCAGTGTGTCTCTCTCTCCCATCTCACCGAGGTCACCCCGTTGGTATCGCAAGCACAGCAGTCACATTGTGCTTCAATGCAGACAGATTGCTTATAATAACCATAAGGGACCTTTCATTTTTCATTGTCAGCGATTTGCGGGATAATTTTGGCACCCTTTAAGGATCCAACTCCCCTAATAAGAGGATAAAAATAAACAAGCTAGTTGTGAAAGCACTATATCGGGATGGCATAATCCTATTTACAAGTCTGAACGCGCTCTGGGCAATGAGATCAAACCACTGCAACACGGTTATAGGTGGCAATTTTCACTATTTTTAAAACAAGAAACTACCATGCCTAAGGCCTTAGAGTGCCAGGTTTACTAAGTGGATAAAACGTCACTCTCTAAATTTCATTACAAAACGCCAACTAAGAAAAATGCTCAGTCAATCTATGTCATATACTCAATATTAGACATAATAGAAGAACATGTATTTTGGGGGGCAGGTATCGACTAGTACATTTGATAATTGATTCATTTGTAAATCTATTTTAATTAGCCATTTAAGCATTAATGAACCAGTTTCAAATATTACAGTTCTGGAAAGTATAGATTTTTTTAATAAGATGCAGAATTTCTGCCTCTACTGTATAAGACATCTGTACAGTACAGTGTGTCTCTCCTGATGGGATGGCTGTGGGAAGAAGGTTCTGTTTTGACTCTGTATCAGATCAGGCTCTTGTGACCAACAACTAGTGTCTGAAAACTCATTTCTGACATGTCTAGGGGGTTTGGTGGATATATTATACTGCAAGGGGTGAGGGTTGTAAGGGAGGGGTGAATTTACAAGAAAGAATAAGTTACAGGGAAAGGGAGAGGAAGTGTGACATGGAGGAATGGTTTGATTGGGTAAAATCAAGGAGCTAGTCAAAGGTTAGGGTACACAGAAGATAGTTGTGGGAGAGGAAAGCAAGTGGAATATAGAAGGAGAAAGTGGGGTGGGAGAAAAAAAGAATGCAAAGTACTGTTGTAAAAGGGAGAGGGAGAGGAATTGATCGAGGGAGGCTGAGGGACAGACAGGGGTTGAAGGAGCAAGTTGATTTAACAGCTTCTGTGCTGAGTGAGATAGACATTTAAAAACATAGCATTAGATCGATACAGGAGCCTGTTTCTTATGATAAGATCAAATCCATTACTGTCTTCAAACTTCAACACAATGAATTCTACCTGCTGTGTAAAACAATAGTAAAATAGTTATAGTCATTGCTCTATCAAAACATTAAATTCTGCTCCATGGGTAATATTTCTTAACAAATGAAATGTGTTACCAATGTAAATGAAGCTGCCTCTTTCTACTGGAAACCAGGATTACCATATCCACAAAATGTTCAATATTTCAGGTTTACTATTTAAAGTGTTTACATAAACCTATCAAGTGGTGTATTGAAAATGCTTGGGGTTCACCCCGGTGCAAACTGAAAATAAAACCATGTGACGTTCATTATCAGCTTCTATTTACCCCTTTCCTGCACTCTCTTTATGTATCTAATATTTCAAATTTACCACCGTCCAGGAAAAGTGACACAAGAAACCATAAATTCCCTTCTAATTCCAAATAATTCCGATTACATGGACGAGTAGTTTTCAATCAGAAAGATAATCTGGATGATAGATGGTGGGATAATTGGCTGTCTCTGCCACGTAAATATTGTGTCGTTCTATTAATCTTGCCGAATGAGGTGTCACTCTGTCACTCATTCGTCAAACTGAATTAGGAAATATAACGAATAAATAAATGTATGTGGGTGGAGGCTGTGTATGTGTGTGTGTGTGTGTGTGTGTGTGTGTGTGTGTGTGTGTGTGTGTGTGTGTGTGTGTGTGTGTGCGTGCGTGCGTGTGATGCAATGAAATGGAAGGAATTTGCGGGTGCTATAGTTACTATCCTACCCGTATGAAAAAGTAAGAATGCAGGGTATAGTTTCCAGGGAAAACATTGTATTATACAGTTATACCTACTTCAGTAGAGGTTGAAATAAAACCATATGTATGCACTATTACGCATCTTTGAACATTACATTGTAACCATACCCCATGCTAAATCTTGAAACAGGCATTTTTATCAGTAAATATACCCCTTGGTACAGTACTGTATTTTCTATTTCAGGATCCATTTCTCTCGCATGTTAAATCACTCAGAGGCAGCTCTTCCAGACAGGGAATATTTTCCTCCCCCATCAGGTGACTTGGATGTAGCTGGGAAGAGACAGTTTATTGCCACACCAAGAAGGTCCATCCTTTTAGATTTACATTGAACCCTAAACAATATGTTAGACATATTTGCAATGACAGGCTTTTTCCCTCAGATAATATTTAGCATTGTTGTTATTGTACTGGCATTCATTTAATGAATTCCCTTGTAAAGCTTTTGATATCGTCCTAATGTACAGACTCATCCGGAAACAGAACCTACTTTTCCCTAGCTAATATGTCAGCTAGTCTCTTAACCTGTGTGGGAGGAAGATTTTAAAAAAACAACCAGTGACATCTTCCTAATTTAATTTATAAAGATCATAATTAATGACCTGCAGGCAGCTTGAGACCCCATCTCAGAGCGGAGACAAAAAAGGCCCCAGCCGTAAGAATAAAAATGAAGTTTTCATTGAATTCTGAATTAAATCTCAAATATCAGTAATTTAAAAGAAAAGGTCAGCTCTAATGGAGTCCCTCCCTGCTTTTTAATATCTCATAATTCTCTTTAAGGAGCCTACCTGGCGTGACATGGTCTGCTAATTCAACTCTATTAATTAATAGAAGCATCAGGTGTTTGTAAAGGCAAACAAATCACTACAGTGCTGGTTTGGCCTGTGGGCAGGTGAACTGATCTCCCTGCATGAGGTGTGACAGATTATATCTGCTCAGGAGACGGGCCACTGGTTTATCTGCCTGATAAAGTCAGATCCTCGCTCCATTTTCAATCATCAGAAAGGAAATTAGATTAAAAATATCTCAAACTTTGCAACATGAAAGACAAAAAACACAGATAGGCCAAAATGTAATAAACCGAAGTAATTTTTAGATCAATCACTAAACAGAAAGTGTTGCAACATTAACAATGCTGCACTTCCGGTAAATCCAGTCATTCATTCTATTTTAATTTAGTCTCGGAAACCCCAGACCTTGGAGCAAAAATAAACTAGGCAACAACAGCACAAGGTCTGGGTAGGATGTCGGATTCTCTTGGGAAGAACATTTCTGCGGAGGCTCTTCTTCGGACAGACAGTTCTCCCAAAAAAATCATGGGTCTGGGTAGGCGGCGGCGAGGTTTAAAATGCGGTGCTCATGTTTAGCTAGGGTAACAAGGGGATATGGCAGTGACGTCACCGGTGACTCGTGTCTCATTTCCGACTCCTCCTCTCTGTCCCAACTTACTCCAGAACTTCTACAGACGTGTAAACCGGAACATTGGAACGTTGAGTGAGGTAACCCGTCTGTCTAGAGAGACTACTTTTAATTCAGGCTATATCAGGTCATTGTTCAATGGATTTAATGGATATTCCTACCCACCTTCTGTTACACATTGTATTGTCTGTATTGCATGTCAATCATGTGTGTAACCTGCAGGTCAGGATTGCAGAGATGGTCTCCAGAGGAAGCCCTGATAAAGGAGTGTGTTAGAGACAGGGGAGGTAACTTTAGGCATTGAGAGGGACCAGCTGGGGGCTCCACTGTCTGCGGAGAACAGGTGGGCTGTTTAAAAGGCAAGCTCTCTGCATGACGCGTGACAGATATCTGCTCAGAGGATGAGCGGCCGATTTATCTGACTGATGAAGTCAGAGCCTCAGTCCATTTTCAATCATCAGAAAGGAAATTAGATTAACAAGATCGTGGTATAAGCAGACAAATATAAACCCCATATTTCCTTCATGCCACTGTAGATTCCAGAACACAGCTTGAATTATAAAAAGGAAGAATCTTATTTGCTAATATTTGATCTAAATATCATTTGCAATTTTTCAGAAAAAGGGAACTTTCAGTTGTTCAAATAGAAGCCCCTCTATCTATTCTCTGCCTCTTCTCCTGTCCCAGTTAAATCACAAAGCACAGTGTGTGTCCATAGGGCAAAGGTATGGGGACGGGACAAGTCTGTCATTTCATTTCTGTGGGCGAACAGGCTCCATACCTCAGTCAGTCATAAATTTACAGTACCCCTGCTCTCCCCTGGTGGGTCAGCCCCTCCCCTGCCTTTCCGGGCCTGACACGCATAGCAAGCATCCCAGGCCTCGTAAAGCTGACATCTTCACTAAACTATGCTAACAAGACCATGGTGATTTGTATATGCACAGTTCCCTGGCACGTGGCAGTAAGGAGCACAGGAAGAGAAAGAGCCCAGGGGGAATGAGGGGATCAGGGGTGGAATCTACAGGCCTGTTGATGGGCAGCCCCCTCAAAGTTCCACCTTTGAGGGGGCTGCCCATCAACAGGCCTGTAGATTCCACCCCTGATCCCCTCATTCCCCCTGGGCTCTCACACATGGCCAACAGGACAGCAGGGGTGGCAGGGAAGCAGGACGGGGGACAGGCGACCCCAGGGATGTCATGGCCAGGACATGGAAAATTCCTCCTGTGATTCTCCACAGCGGTGGGATTTATAGACCTCTGGGTGAATGGTTGGTGCAGGTGCAGAGCAACTTGCCTCTCTCTGCTGATGCAATATATTACAAAGCAACTAACATGGCTTAGGGTGTCACCACAAACAACACAGTTATTATTTAAGTTTATTTTCTTTTTAAGGTGACGACATTGAACAGCAAAGGCTGGATAAAATCACATTGGATTTAAGGTTTGGAAAATCATGTGTATAGATGAGTGAAATGTGGGGTCAAATTAATCCAACTGTATATGTTTTGGCTCCTCTGATAGATTAAGGTAAAAATAGAACAAAGTCCGATTTTATGTTCCATCTGAATGGCCTTAACATGTTATTTAATTTACAACAGGTACCCAGGTTATTAACAGTGTTCATTCCAAATATATAGCAAATCACATGGATAAGACAGAACGACAGCAGCCTAAAACTATATCTGTGTCGATGTATCTGGTTAGGCATGGTTTCACTAGAACCTTCCTCCTCTCTATTAATACCTGCCTCCGGGCTTGGGGACAGTGAGTTGTCCACTGCTCACTACAGGGTGATTGAGGGCCTGCATGCTCTTTTACGACCCGACAGGTGAGGCTTATTTGAGGGCATTGATAAGAGCCTCACCCCTGTCATGACCCAGCCACGCTAATTTGAGAGACTCCCAGTTAAAATTATAATACACTTCATTAAAGACACTCGTTTGTTTTTTTTCTCCAGAGGAATGACATTCAGAGGATTAGATAAGATCCAGTTCAGCGCAAAAGATCTCGAACTTTGCAACATGAAAGACAAAAACCAAAGATAGGCCAAAATGTAATAAACCCAAGCCATTTTTAGATCAATCACTAAACAGAAAGTGTTGCAACATTAACAATGCTGCACTTCCAGTAAATCCAGTCATTCATTCTATTTTAGTTTAGTCTCGGAAACCCCAGACCTTGGAGCAATGTAAGCCAGGCAACAACAACACAAGGTTCTGGGAAGGATGTCAGATTCTCTTGAATTTTTTTTGGGGGGAAGGGTCCTCTCCCAACAAATCATGGGTCTGGGTAGGCGGCTGCGAGGCTTAAAATGCGGTGCTCATGTTTAGCTAGGGTAACAAGCGGATACGTTACCTGCAGGTCATTATTGCAGAGATGGTCTCCAGAGGAAGCCATGATAAAGGAGTGTGTTTGGGACAGGGGAGGTAACTTGGGGCATTGAGAAGAGGCCACCTGGGGGCTCCACTGTCTGGGGAGAACAGGAGGGCTGTTTAGAAGACAAGCACTAAACCCACACACAGATCATCACTGTATACAGAATAAATATGATTGGAATGAATCCAGACAGTTCAGTAGGATTAAATGAAAAAGAAAAGAGAAACCACAACATTGACAGCACAAAGGATAAACCATGGATACAAAAAGAGAATAAACAGTACATTGACATGATTCTGTTGGAAGCAGAGGAACAATGGTTGAGTTACACAGAGGGAGAAGGACAGGGGCCATGTAGATAGAGCTGTGTAGAGCCCAACACTTCCTCCTGTACAGTATCTCTACCTCCTGCCACACCTGTCCCCGAGTTCATCCCATCCACCGTTTGAAGTTCCAACTTATCTCTCCCTTCTATCTTTGGGCCCATTTCACATCACTGACTGTTTTCTTCTCTCTGTGCTTCTGCTACATCCTCTCCCTCTCTAACTCTTTATCTCTCTGCCCCCCTCATCCTCTCTCTCTCTCTCTCTCTCACTCTCTCATTCTCTCTCTGGTTTGGACACCAGGGCCAACCAGGGGGATGAAGGGGTAGGAGTGAATGAGAGTGCCCCCACTGATCTGCTTTCTTCAGGCTGTCAGCGTGCCCTGGAGTGGGCCGTGTGGACCCGCTGTCGGAGGGTGTCATGTTTCCAGGGCTGACACTGTGGCCCCTCTGTCCTGCCTGTGGCCCGGACTCAATGGGGCCTTTGATGGGACACCCGAGGCCTTTCATCGTGCACCCTGCCCTGGAGCACGGAGCCGGGAGGGGGGGGGGGCTCACAGCCCAAAACACCTGGCAGGTACCGAGGACCATGTGCCTTGGCCAAAACAAAAGCCACTCTGTCAAGTCATTTATTGCAAATTAATTTCCTCTCCCGATCTTTTTGCATTCATAAAACGCAGGGGGGAAGTGAGGGAGGGAGAGACAGGGTGCTTACAGTGAGCCACTCAGCAGGTACAGATGAACTGTCAGCTGCAGGAAGTAGGTTTATTTACACAGGCAGATTAAGGAGATCAATATTAAAATAAAATAACAATTGGGAAATCATCAGGCTCTTTAGTAAACTGGATAACAGCTAATCTGCTGAATACAATTTGCACATCATACATTTTTCAGAAGTACACATCACCCTGAAAGCATTAAATACTCCTTGATATCTTTTTGTTGTTATCCATTTCATGGTTTTATTCATTGTTAAGCTTTATGTTGTGTATGGATATAGTTGATTCATAAGTACACTTCCACCTACAATGGGGCCTATCTCGCTTGGCCCTTTAATGCACGCCTTGAGGCACACCTGCCCCCTCCTGTGTCGCCCTCTTACCCCCTTCCCCCAAACACTGTTACATCCCTGGACTCATCCTCTTCCTTCCTTATCTGCAGTTCAAAGCCTGATGACTGAATTATCTCTGGATGGTCAGAGAGAAAGGAAACAACTGTCTGCAGCTCTCAGCGTGGTGGGGATGCTGTTCTCCCACAACCGCCGGGTTAACTCTGCCTCCCTTCTTAATCCCAATGAAGAGAGAAGGAGAGAGGGAAATACAGGAGAGAGAGAGAGCGAGAGAGCAGTGTGAGGGCACATCAAGGCCATTGCTGGTCTGTCTGCAGGGGTGGAAGTAACAAATTAAAAATACTATACTGTAATTGAGCAGCTTTTCCAAGTATTTGTATTTTTGAGTATTGTACTTCACTACCTTTTTATTAACATCCGTTACAGAGTACGATTTTGTAGGCTATCCATAATCGTAGATCGTGAGGGCACGGAAACTTTGCAAGAGCCCCTCGGAGCCAGAAAAAAAATGCTCATCGTTGTTTTGTCAGTGAACAATCAAATTAAATTTCACGCATTGCGCCAATACAGGCCAATCAGATCAAGCTGTGCATACAAACTGAACAATGACAGACAACGACAAAGCTAAAACATGTTTTTAGAAATGTTTGCACATTTATTGAAAATGAAACTCATTAACTTAAGTACCCTGAGTCAATACTTTGTAGATGAACCTGTGGCGGTGATTACACCTGTGAGTCTCTAAGAATTTTTCTCAACTGGATTGTACAATATCTGCCCATTATTCTTAAAGAAATTCTTCAAGCTCTGTCAAGTTGATTGTTAATCATTTCTAGACAACCATTTTCAAATTTTGCCATAGATTTTAAAGCCAATTTAAGTCAAATTAGGCCACTCTGGAACATTCAATGTTGTCTTGGTAAGCAACTCCAGTGTAGATTCAGCCTTATTTTTTCGGTTATTGTCCTGCTGAAAGGTGAATTCATCTCTCAGTGTTTGTTGGAAAGCAGACTGAACCAGGTTTTCCTCTAAGATTTTGCCTGTGCGTATCGCTGTATTCCTTTTCTTTTTTTATCCTAAAAACTCCCTAGTCCTTGTCGATGACAAGCATACCCATAACATGATGCAGCCACCACCATGCTTGAAAATATGAAGAGTGGTACAAATTGATGTGTTGCTTTGGATTTTCTTTGTATTCAGGACAAAGAGTAAATTTGATTGCCACATTTTTTGCAGTATTACTTAGTCTACCTTATTGCAAACAGGTTTTTAATTCTGTACAGGCTTCCTTCTTTTCACTCTGTCATTTAGGTTAGTATTGCGGAGTAACTACAATGTTGTTGAGCCATCCTTAGTTTTCTTATATGAGTTTCCATCCTCTGGAAGTTAGGAAGGATGCCTATAGTGACTGGGTGTATTGATACACCATCCAAAGTGTAATTAATAACTTCACCATGCCCAAAGGGATATTCAGCATTTGCTTTTTAATTTTTTACACATCTACCAATCGGTGCCTTTCTTTGCGAGGCAAATCTTATAAGCATAATAATAAAATCTGTCTGTTTATGCTAGAGATATCTGCATGGGCTTCGTCTCGATCCACCTCATCCACTGATATCTGCGGTGAAAGGTGGCAAAGCTACAGCTGTGTTTGTCAGACAATAAGACATCCAGAAAATCGCCCACAAGCCTCACAAGACACGTCTGAAGGTCCCCGGTACCAGTTTAAAAAATGAATGGAAGTTGTTCACACTGAGTATACAAAACATTAAAAACACCTGCTCTTTCCATGACATACACTGACCATTTGAATCCAGGTGAAAGCTATGATCCCTTTTTGGTGTCTTGTTAAATCCACTTCAATCAGTGTAGATGAAGGGGAGGAGACAGGTTAAAGAAGGATTTTTAAGCCTTGAGACAATTTAGACATGGATTGTGTATGTGTGCCATTCAGAGGGGGGGTTGGCACCCCCCCCTTGGGTTGTGCCGTGGCGGAGATCTTTGTGGGCTATACTCGGCCTTGTCTCAAGATGGTAAGTTGGTGGTTGAAGACAAGTGGTGTGGGGGCTGTGCTTTGGCAAAGTGGGTGGGGTAATATCCTGCCTGTTTGGCCCTGTCAGGGGGTATCATTGGATGGGGCCACAGTGTCTCCTGACCCCTCCTGTCTCAGCCTCCAGTATTTATGCTGCAGTAGTTTATGTGTCGGGGGTCTAGGGTCAGTCTGTTATTTCTGGAGTACTTCTGTCTTATCCGGTGTCCTTTGTGAATTTAAGTATGCTCTCTCTAATTCTCTCTTTCTTTCTCTCTCTTGGAGGACCTGAGCCCTAGGACCATGCCTCAGGACTACCTGGCATGACGACTCCTTGCTGTCCCCAGTCCACCTGGCCCTGCTGCTGCTCCAGTTTAAACTGTTCTGCCTGCGGCTATGGAACCCTGACCTGTTCACCGGACATGCTACCTGTCCCAGACCTGCTGTTTTCAACTCTCTAGTGACTGCAGGAGCGGTAGAGATACTCTTAATGATCGGCTATGAAAAGCCAACTGACATTTACTCCTGAGGTGCTGACTTGCTGCACCCTCGACAACTACTGTGATTATTATTATTTGACCATGCTGGTCATTTATGAACATTTGAACATCTTGGCCATAAACTCCACCCGGCACAGCCAGAAGAGGACTGGCCACCCCTCATAGCCTGGTTCTTCTCTAGGTTTCGTCCTAGGTTTTGGCCTTTCTAGGGAGTTTTTCCTAGCCAACGTGCTTCTACACCTGCATTGCTTGCTATTTGGGGTTTTAGGCTGGGTTTCTGTACAGCACTTTGAGATATCAGCTGATGTAAGAAGGGCTATATAAATAAATTATATTAAAATGGACAAGACAAAAAAATGTAAGTGCATTTGAACTGGGTATGGTGGTAGGTGGCAGGCGCATCGGTTTGTGTCCAGAACTGCAACACTGCTGGGTTTTTCTCGCTCAACAGTTTCCCTTGTTTATCAAGAATGGTCCACTACCCAATTTGACAGGCCAATTTGACACAACTGTGGGAAGCATGGAAGTCAACATGGGCCAGCATCCCTGTGGAATGCTTTCAACATTTTGTAGAGTCCATGCCCCGACGAATTCAGGCTGTTAAGAGGGCAAAAGGGGGTGCAACTCAGTATTGGGAAGGTGTTCCTAATGGTTGGTTTACTCAGTGTATATGGAAGTGGTTTAAGTGCCGCAAAAGAAGAGGTTAAATATGTTAATAACAATGTAAATAATTTCCTGATCTTTCTTTTAGCTCTCAGATATAGGACAGACACGTCCAATGAACCAATTTCAATCAAAATTGGCACAAGGAAGAAAATTATGATTATTTTAGGCCAAGGCCATAGTGGTTGAACATATTCATTAGGTCCCATACAGTATATACCCTTAAATATGTATTTACAGCAGCTCAAATGGCATTTTCTAAGATTTAAAAAATGTATGTGAAGTAATTATTTACAAGGGTTGTCTTAAATATGTAAAATGGTATGGCCTAGGACCCACTAAAACATTAAATAATTGATAACCGTGAACACATTTCTGAGTTGAATAAGTGGTTATTTATCTCAGCATTTACAGAAACTATTTCAAACACATTTGGCACAAATAAGCAATGACATTGGACCGACAAAAAAATATACTTCCCAGATGGTTAAGGTCACAGTGACTGGAAATCTATATTCGAGGTAATAACCTAGAGTCATTATATACAGTATGGCCTGACCATCACGTTTATTGAAAAATGATGTGTTACAATAAACACACATCTGATCTATTATTGATGATCCTTATTTATTCATTCATGCAACAGTGGATCAACTCACCAAAAGTCCTGTGTACATCAAGTGTATCAAAAATATATGCTATGTTTAGTGCTTGACTTGGCCAGGAGTTCATTGGGGCCGAGTACTGGAACCTCAAATTTTCTACTGCTTAAGCTCCTGTACCTCTATTAAATATTACATCAAAAGTATTGTGGAGCTGCAGCACATAAATAGTAAAAGTACCGGCACCCAAAATGACTGCCAGCGCCTATTTCTGTCCAAGTCAAGCACTGACTGTGTGAAATATTTGTTATCACATAACATAACGTTTTTATAGACACGGTCCTGTGAACTAGCTAGCTAGTTAGCTAGATAAATTAGGATAACTTGAATCTAAAAGCCAGAGACTCACACCATACCCAAACCGGGTGCCCGAGTGCGTCCGCATGCGCCATCGTGCGTCTGCATGCGCCATCATGCGTCTTTTACCACCACGACCTCCGTTCATCTTTCAATCATCCACCCACGTGGGTATAACCAATGAGGAGATGGCACGTGGGCAAACGCTTCTAAAAGCCAATGAGGAGATGGGAGATGCAGGACTTGCAGCATGTTCTGCGCAAACAAATAGCAGTAATATAGATTTTAGCGCCTGGCAATGCAGACGCTCGTTGGCGGCGCGAGCAGTGTGGGTGCAATGATTGAATAACATGTATGTGTACATTTATTTTGCAACGCTCACACACACGGCGTAAGCATTGTGGTCAGCATGTAAGTAAGTCTAACTGTGCAAATAACTGTGAGTCTACACAATAAGTACAGCTAGACATGGACTCATCTCAACTTTTTAGGTCTGAGAACATTTCAGTTTCAGTATCTGAGAATAAGTATGGAATGTTTGTGTTTGGGCTATGGTGAGGTCAGTGATGTGATAAAATAAGATGCCACATAAAACAGAAGGTTCATAAATATTCCAAATATTTCTGTTGTGTATTTGCCTCTATACAGGTTTGGTCTACCTGAAGCATCATCTTGACATATTGACAGAGGATGAGAGAAAGCAACAGAGCCAGCATTCATCCGATGAAGAGGATTTCTTCTCATCACTAATGCCCAAAAGGTTACAAGGTACAAGATGGGTACCTTGCCTGTGTGTCAGACAAGATGGACTTGCTTCATTCCTTTCCATACATAAAGAAGCTGTCCCTCAAACTCAACACGGGCCTGCCTGCCCTGCCTTTATGTGAGCGATAGGCACGATTCACTTTGAAAATCAGCGCCTGCTGAAACTGAACAGAAAGTTCAGAGAGACGTGAAGGCATTAGTTTTTTTGCTCAAAGAACACTACATAACCTAATGTACTCTGTACATATAGTCTATGTAGAGTTTATCAACCCCGTCTCTATTCAGGGGGGGGTTGCTCAAACATCTTTATTTCCATGATGTTTTGATGTTGCCTCCAAAGGTAATTTGACATCAAATCCTTTAGGTATGTCCAGTGTGCCCTGGAACTCCCTATTTGGCCTTGTATGGGTGTGAGTGAATGAGTGAGTGAAGTGATAGTGATTGGGTGATTTTCTTTGTTTATGTACTTTATTTTGTGTTGCTTATAATTCATCAATACATTTTTATTGCTTTGAATGTTTGACAAGTCCTTTGTTTTTTTATATACAGCTGTGCCCTGTTGCAACTCAAACAATAAAGGAACTTACTTTATACTATACATTCATTTCCACTCTTTTTCAATTTCCTGCAGATAATGTGGAACAATGCTCAGGTAAACTTAGCGAAATTAACTATTTTTATTTTAAAAGTAACAATTACCCTTACTCTGAGTACTTTTTTAATTTTACTTGAGTAGTTTTTTTACACCAGCAGTTTTACTTCAACTTGAGTAAAATGTAACTAAAGTAACAGTACTTCTACTCGAGTAGGATATTTCAGTACTCTTTCCACCCATCTACACCCGTCCGTCCGTCTGTCCGTCTGTCTGTCTGTCTCTGTCTGTCTGTCTGTCGAAGTGCCAGGACAGGGAAGATGGCCTCTCTATTTCTTCTCCAGCAGTGGGATGTCATCGATAGTGGCTGTCAGCAGCGGAAGCTGGGGTCTCATGTTTGAGTGGCCACAGAGTGCGGTTGACTGAGGTGTTGAGAGGGGAGGTGTGGTGGCCAAACCCACAGGAGAGAAAGAGAGGGGGGGAAGAGAGAGAAAGATGGGGGGTACAGAATGAGAGGGACCCATTCAATCTAGAACACCTGTGCCCTCTGATCACAGGAAATGTATGTGTGTATATATCAGTCGTCTAGTTTCTATAATCACAGAGACATAACAGGGGGTATTCTCCTTGATACCAAGAATTATGGACTTGCTGTACGGTTTCAAGTTTCAAAGTTGATTCACAATGTGCACAGGATACAGGTGTAAAACAGTACAGTGAAATTCTTACCTTGAGAGCTCTTTCCCAACAATGTAGTGATAACAATAACATAGATAATAATAGAAAATATTATAAAATATATAAATAAAAACCACACAAGAACTACGAAGTGAGTTCAATAAACACGACTGTGCAAGTATATACAGGTCAGTGGCAGTATCTTATTCAATGTGCAGTGTTTATCACAATTGCTCTGAACATTTACGATAAACCACAGAACCTACCACAATCTCACAATTAAATGTTACCTACTGTAGATGTAAAGTAGCCCCCCATACCCATATAGATCTCCATCCTGGCCTGGCCTCCTCGTTGATCTTATCTCTGGCACACAAGGTCATCCCCCAGCCAGTCACCACACTCCAATTAAGGATACTAATGGACAGAGCTAATTGGGAGGATTTATAACCTCCTTTTACTATGCTTTATGAGGAAGGCAAGTGGAGGGCATGACCATTTATAGGCCCTGGGCTCCATCCGGGATCACCGGGATCACTCATCCGGGATCACCGGGTGTTACTGTCCAACCTGCCACGCAGACCCAGGAAAAAGAGAGTCCTGACAGTAGTGACTGCAACTGCCACCTCTACAAAACGCTTCCATCAGCTTCTACGTCCCTCGTCCTTTTCTTTCTATAGTTTCCGACATAGACAGAGAGGAAAGAAACTACATCTTACAGCAAAAAGAAACAAAATAAAAGGGTGAGAAATAGAATGATTTACACAGAGCAAAAGAGACACAGAGAGAAAGAAAGAGACCGGCAGAGAAAAAGAGAGAAGAGACAGAAGAGAGACAGTGAGACTGAGGGTGAGACAGAGGCAGAGACAGAGGTAGGCTCCACAGAGCAGGCAGGCAGGCCCCAGCCAGTAATGAGTGTGTGGTTATTGATTGTATTGTCAGGGTGGCTGACCAGGGTCCCGTGTGCTATGGGCCCCAGTCCATCTGTGGACAATGCAGTCAGTTACAGCTCACTGCCCCGTCTAATAAAGAACAGGCAGATTGATGACACGAGTATGGGTGAACTCTGCCTAACACTCACCAGCCCAGCACCCCTCAGCACTTTCAGCTGACCAAGGAGGGGTGAGAGGGTACTTTAGTGCTCCCATGTAGGAGCTGCTTGTCTAGGACTGAGGATCCATCCCATCGAGGGGATTTCTAAGATGAGAGCGTGATTATAGAGGGATTCTTTGTGTGATCTAGATTCTTCTTTTATTTATGCTGGGCTAGAAATCAATTTCATACCAATGTCATGCAACTCTGCTCACATACTGCTTTTATTGCACATTTTAATTTACCATTTGGGCATTGCTGTTGCATCTGAGAATTTACATTAACCTGTTTCCCAGAACACAAAGACACAGATACAGATGTAAAAAAACAAAATCAAAAAAACACACACACAAGTAATGTGCAACCTGTTTGTTTCAAGTAGAGCCTGAAGATGCCGTCTGTCAGAGACCTCAGTGTCTCCCCTGAGGGAGAAGAACTCCCCTCTATCAGTCAAGCACAGGAAGAACAGACCGTCTTCATCAGCTCCAAACATGTCTATACACATGTCTATCTCTACAAATGTCTGTCATAAAAAAAAACACAACATTACCACAGAACTCAAGGTGTGGTATTGTGTTCAGTTGGACAAGGCTAAATAGGCTAAAGTCTGTATAAGACAGGACATCAGGTGAGAGGAGGACTACAGTCATATTGAGCTACCATGCTAAAGTATCTCACTTTGGATGGAAGTCTCAGTCCAGGGTCCCACCTTACGATTGGCTGTACCCCAGTCCCAGACCCAGGCCAACCGGTAGCTCCAGTGGCAGCAGAAGCACGAGTGATTACTCTGGTGCAGCCAGCCAAAACGCAAAAATCAATAAACAATCTCAACGTTTCTGAGGGCCTTTCGTCTGACCTAATAAATGTCTCAATTCACTGTTATGACTTCATTTCGCTTTAACGTCTTCTTCATGTGCATCTTTTGCCGATCAATTAGAGAATGGAGTGCCCCCTGTCACGACACCTGCCCTCGCTCTGCTACTACACACGTGTACGCACACACAGAATATTCCACTCTTGTGAGCACGGTAAACATATTTATTTTATCGGGATTTAGATATTATTGGCAATCCTTTCACCAAAATGACATATAAAATAGAAGCTGTTTATATGAAAAAAAGTAATACATGCTTGAATGGCATTCCATACATTTTCCTTTATTGGAAATGTTTTGGAGAAATGATTGCCGGTTTGATTGTTTTCCCTCACCATAGTGAGTGGACACTAGACTCTAGAGCTAGTAAATGATTGTAAGGCAAACATTTGTCTCCTGCTTGATTCTAGCCTGGTAGGAAGACATGTAAGTGTGCCAGAGAGGCTCCATTTCCATTCTGTCAGTGACAATGACAAGTACACAGCCTCTCTCCAGCCTGGTCCCCCTGTCACAGGCCCTAATCCGGGGAGGTGCAGGGATGACAGGTGAGCTGTGCCAGAGCCCCTGGTCTGTGACTGGGAGCTCGGGGAGAATCTCATACATGGGCCCCTCTCTTGTCTCCACTCGATTCTGCCAGTTCCCATTATTGTCAATCAGAGCAGCGGCGTCTCCGTGGGCGGAGAGGAAAGCAGAGGCAGGCAATCAGGCAGGAGGCAGGGCAGTGGGGTGCAGAGGAGTGAGGCCAGGGGGGAGACGCTGCTCCACGCCTGCCAGGCACCACGCCACCATTGGGCCACCAGGGGCCTCACTCTGGGGGCCACACTGGGCAGGATGCCACCACTCAGATGGGACATTTGCTCTACAACATGCAACACACACTCGTAGAGCGTAGCGGGATGAAACCTCTGGAGCTGACTTGCTATGCTTTCTGCCATGGCAATAAGAGCAGCTGAGACTGTGGTTCAAACATAGTTTCACAGGGGCTGTCAACAAGAAAACATTACTGTTCTCTCAGACGTGACTATCTTGTTAGAAAAATGACATAA
The DNA here is from genome assembly GCF_018296145.1 of Oncorhynchus tshawytscha. NCBI lineage: Eukaryota > Metazoa > Chordata > Actinopteri > Salmoniformes > Salmonidae > Oncorhynchus > Oncorhynchus tshawytscha. The sequence goes on along the minus strand of NC_056436.1, from coordinate 29,159,383 downwards.
TAACAATGACAGGAGTGATGGAACAGAAGTGAGCCGCTGTTTTGCAGGATGAGGTGAGGTGGGAGGTACGCTCTCTGGGGCCAGGTCCATCAGAGGAGCCCAGATGGGTCCTGAGTGGGCCGCTCCCCTGGCGCCTCTTGACCCTGTGTGGGCCGGTGGTGTGCACGGCGAGCCGATGTTCTGGTTGGGTAATGCGACCATGTGGCAGCCATAAGCCCCGGAGATTGATTGGAGCGTCGTTCTCCCGCCCTGCGCTGTAAAAGATTATCCGCTCACCCGGTGGAAACAAAGCTGTGATGGAAATTCGTCTCGCATCATCAGCAACAAAATATCTACACGCCGAAGCGGGAGTCTCTCATTTTTCATGGGCTATATATTAAATAAAAAAGAGCATTAAAGAAAAAGAGAAGGGGGGTAGCCTGAGTGATAGCGCTAGTTAGTATTTTTTTTTAAATGGCCCACTTGAATCGGGGAGATTATAATGTTTTTATTGGCTGTCAGAAAACACAACTTTCTGCGTACTTCACCCGCTGGAGCTCGTAACGCTCTGATTAGAATGCCAGGAGAAATGAAAAGGAATGGTGCTGTTGTAAGACAACAGAGAGGGAGGCACGCAGGCCAGCAGGATGTCCTGGGATCTGCTCAGATACACACAGACACAGCAGGAATGTATCAGTTCAAATACTATCTCTATAAGCAAAAATATGGCCAATTGATGTATTGTATTATATTAGAATTTTCCATTATGGGAACCGCAAAGTGAAAAATGCCACTGATCCCTTCTTATTTTACACTACCACTGTGTAGAATGCTTCCGTGTTCAAGAGGTAAAGGAGTATTGTGGTGATAAGGATGGACTGATGGAAGCTACAGACAGCTGCTGTGTGGGTGGCTATCCTAGTGCAGGGAAACTGACTGATGTTAGTCAATCAAAGGGTCACCTCAGATGAAGTTGCCATGACAGTTTGCCACCCTCTAAACCAACCTTTACCAGCCTCCTACACACCCTGCTCCCTGGGGCATACCCCTCATGAACCAACACCACCCCAAATGAAGATTTCAGGGCAACCCAGCAAACAAATAGGAGAGATAGAAAATAGAGGATAGAAATGGGTAATTACCCAGCTAACAACAAACGTTCGCAAAACTTTAGATAACTTTCTCTTAAGAGTCTCATAGGTCATTAATTTACATTTTCATAGGAATGTTCTTGTGATGCGCAAGGTATGTTTCCAAGAGACCATTCCCTTAACTCAAATTGAACTTACCATGTTCTCAGAAGATAAGATATTTATGTTCAAGAGGTGTTCTGTGGGTTAGGAAAATATTCCAGCAACATCCCACCAAACATACAGAGTGTAGAAAACATTAGGAACACCTTCCTAATATTGAGATGCACATCAAAATCAAATGAAATGTATTTATATAGCCCTTTGTACATCAGCTGATATCTCAAAGTGCTGTACAGAAACCCAGCCTAAAACCCCAAACAGCAAGCAATGCAGGTGTAGAAGCACGGTGGCTAGGAAAAACTCCCTAGAAAGGCCAAAACCTAGGAAGAAACCTAGAGAGGAACCAGGCTATGAGGGGTGGCCAGTCCTCTTCTGGCTGTGCCGGGTGGAGATTATAACAGAACATGGCCAAGATGTTCAAATGTTCATAAATGACCTGCATGGTCAAATAATAATAATCACAGGCAGAACAGTTGAAACTGGAGCAGGAGCACGGCCAGGTGGACTGGGAACAGCAAGGAGTCATTGTGCCAGGTAGTCCTGAGGCATGGTCCTAGGGCTCAGGTCCTCCGAGAGAGAGAGAAAGAAAGAGAGAAAGAGAGAATTAGAGAGAGCATACTTAAATTCACACAGGACACCGGATAAGACAGGAGAAGTACTCCAGACATAACAAACTGACCCTAGACCCCCGACACATAAACTACTGCAGCATAAATACTGGAGGCTGAGACAGGAGGGGTCAGGAGACACTGTGGCCCCATCCGATGATACCCCCGGACAGGGCCAAACAGGAAGGATATAACCCCACCCACTTTGCCAAAGCACAGCCCCCACACCACCAGAGGGATATCTTCAACCCCCAACTTACCATCCTGAGACAAGGCAGAGTATAGCCCACAAAGATCTCCGCCACGGCACAACCCAAGGGGGGGCGCCAACCCAGACAGGAAGATCACATCAGTGACTCAACCCACTCAAGTGACGCACCCCTCCTAGGGAAGGCATGAAAGAGCACCAGTAAGCCAGTGACTCAGCCCCTGTAATAGGGTTAGAGGCAGAGAATCCCAGTGGAAAGAGGAGAACCGGCTAGGCAGGGACAGCAAGGGCGGTTCATTGCTTCAGAGCCTTTCCGTTCACCTTCACACTCCTGGGCCAGACTACACTTAATCATATGACCCACTGAAGAGATGAGTCTTCAGTAAAGACTTAAAAGGTTGACACAGAGTTTGCGTCTCTCACATGGGTAGGCAGACCATTCCATAAAAATGAAGCTCTATTGGAGAAAGCCCTGCCTCCAGTTGTTTCCTTATTTAACCTGTCTCCTCAACTTCATCTACACCAGTGGTTCACAAACTTTTTATAGTCCTGTACCCCTTCAAAATTTCTACCTCTGTCACACCCTGACCATAGTTTGCTTTGTATGTTTCTATGTTTTGGTTGGTCAGGGTGTGATCTGAGTGGGCATTCTATGTTGGATGTCTTGTTTGTCTATTTCTATGTCTGGCCTGATATGGTTCTCAATCAGAGGCTGGTGTTAGTCATTGTCTCTGATTGGGAACCATATTTAGGTAGCCTGGGTTTCACTGTGTGTGTGTGGTGATTGTTCCTGTCTCTGTGTTTTGCACCAGATAGGGCTGTTTTTGGTTTTCCACGTTTATTGTTTTGTAGTGTTTGTGTTTATCTGTTTTTATTAAACATGAATCAATATAACCACGCTGCGTTTTGGTCCGCTTCTACTTCACCCAGGAAAACCGTTACAGAATCACCCACCACAACAGGACCAAGCGGTGTGGTAACGAGCAGCAGCAGGAGCAGCAGCAGCAGCAGTGGGAGAGGCTGCACTACTTGGAGAATATGGACTATACTACTTGGGAGGAAATAGACAGGTGGGCGGTCGACCCAGGGAGAGTGCCGGAGCCCGCCTGGGATTAGATGGAGCAGTGCGCGGAAGGTTACAGGAGAATGAGGTTGGCGAAGCAAGCACGGCGGTGCGGACGGAAGCCCGAGAGTCAGCCCCAAAAATTACTTGGGGGAGTGTGGCAGAGTCAGGAGTCAGACCTGAGCCAACTCCCCCCGTTTATCGTGAGGAGCCAAGGAGCTCAGAACCAGAGCTGGTGTTGGAGGTGAGCGAAGCAGAGACTGTGAAGGAGTTAATGGGGAAATTGGAGGAGAGAGAGACATGAGGGAGTTGCTGGTTTGGTGCATGAGGCACGACATTCGCCCGACGGAGCGTGTCAGGGATTTAATGGCACCTGGGTCAGCCCTCCATACTCATCCTGATGTGCGTGCTAGGGGTCTGGTGAAGACTGTGCCAGCCTCACGCACCAGGCCTCCTGTGCATCTCCCTAGCCTTGCACGTCCAGTGCCATCTCAGCACTACAGTGCTCCTAGCAGTGCTAACCGTGGCGGGCGTGGTGCTGGTCAGGCACCGTGTTACGCGGTGGTTCGCACGGTGTCCCCAGTACGCGTGCTTAGCTCGGTGCGCTACACCCCAGCTTCCCACATCTGCCGGGCTAGGGTGAGGATCCAGCCAGGGCGGTTGGTGCCAACCCTGCTCTCAAGATCTCCAGTACGGCTTCACGGTCCGGTCCATCCAGTGCCACCTCCACACACCAGCCCTCCGGTGGCAGCCCCCGCACCAGGCTTCCTGGTGTCCTCGCAGTGCCAGCACCACGCATCAGGCCTACAGTGCCCGCCTGTCCTGCTGCGTCTCCCGCCTGTCCGGCGCTGCTGCCCAGTGCCAGCCCCTCAGCCCAGAGCCGCAGTGGGGTCAGGCCTGGCTAGGAGGCCACGGAAGCGGACAAGGTGGGGGACTAAGACTGTCAAGTGGGGGCCACGTCCAGCACCAGAGCCGCCACCGCGGACAGTGACCCAGACCCTCCCCAATAGGTTCAGGTTTTACTTCCCCACCTGGGGGAGGGGACTATGTTTTGCTTTGTATGTTTTTATGTTTTGGTTGGTCAGGGTGTGATCTGAGTGGGCATTCTATGTTGGATGTCTTGATTGTCTATTTCTATGTCTGGCCTGATATGGTTCTCAATCAGAGGCAGGTGTTAGTCATTGTCTCTGATTGGGAACCATATTTAGGTAGCCTGGGTTTCACTGTGTGATTGTTCCTGTCTCTGTGTTTTGCACCAGATAGGGCTGTTTTTGGTTTTCCACGTTTATTGTTTTGTAGTGTTTGTGTTGATCTGTTTTTATTAAACATGAATCAATATAACCACGCTGCGTTTTGGTCCGCTTCTACTTCACCCCAGGAAAACCGTTACAACCTCCAGCTTCGTACCCCCTCTAGCACCAGGGTCAGCGCACTCTCAAATGTTGTTTTTTGCCATCATTGTAAGCCTGCCACACACACACTATACAAAACATTTATTAAACATAAGAATGAGTTTTTGTCACAACTTGGCTCGTGGGAAGTGACAAAGCGCTCGTATAGGACCGGGGCACACATGATAATTTAATAATCAATAATTTCTCTTTATTTAGCCATCTTACACTACCGTTCAAAAGTTTGGGGTCACTTAGAAATGTCCTTGTTTTTGAAAGAAAGGCCATTTTTTTGTCCATTAAAATAACATCAAATTGATCAGAAATACAGTGTAGACGTTGTAAATGACTGTTGTAGCTGGAAACAGCTGATTTTTTTTTTAATGGAATATCTACATAGGCGTACAGAGGCCCATTATCAGCAACCATTACTCCTGTGTTCCAATGGCACGTTGTTTTAGCTAATCCAGGTTTATCATTTTAAAAGGCTAATTGATCAGTAGAAAACTATTTTGCAATTATGTTAGCACAGCTGAAAACTGTTGTACTGATTAAAGAAGAAATAAAACTGTCCTTTAGTATCTGGAGCATCAGAATTTGTGGGTTCGATTACAGGCTCAAAATGGCCAGAAACAATGAACTTTCTTCTTAAACTTGTCAGTCTACTCTTGTTCTGAGAAATGAAGGCTATTCCATGTAAGAAATTGCCAAGAAACTAAAGATCTCGTACAACGCTGTGTATCACTACCTTCACATAGAACAGCACAAACTGTATTTAAACATAATAGAAAGAGGAGTGGGAGGCCCCGGTGCAAAACTGAGCAAGAGGACAAGTACATTAGAGTGTCTAGTTTGAGATACAGACGCCTCACAAGTCCTCAACTGGCAGCTTCATTAAATAGTACACGCAAAACACCAGTCTCAACATCAACAGTGAAGAGGCGACTCTGGGATGCTGGCCTTCTAGGCAGAGTTCCTCTGTCCAGTGTCTGTGCTCTTTTGCCCATCTTAGTCTTTTATTTTTATTGGCCAGTCTGAGATATGGCTTTTGTTTGCAACTCTGCCTAGGAGGCCAGCATCCTGGCATTGCCTCTTCACTGTTGATGTTGAGACTGGTGTTTTGCGGGCACTATTTAATGAAGCTGCCAGGTTAATGAGAAGGATGTGCTTGAAAGGATGCACATAGCTCTGCAATTGTGGGTTATATTGGAGAGCCTCAGTCTTAAATAATTTTCCTCACACACAGTCTGTGCCTGTATTTAGTTTTCATGCTAGTGAGGGCCGAGAATTCACTCTCACATAGGTACGTGGTGCGAAGGACATCAGCGTCTTAACAGCGCGATTTGCCAAGGCAGGATACTCTGAGCGCATCCCTATCCAGAAATCTGGCAGTGACTTCTGATTAAATTACCACTTGTTGCAATTTCGATGAGGCTCTCTTGTTCAGATATCGGTAAGTGGACTGGAGGCAGGGCATGAAAGGGATAACAAATCCAGTTGTTTGTGTCGTCCGTTTTGGGAAAGTACCTGCGTAATTGCGCACCCAGCTAATCAGGTGCTTCGCTATGTCACATCTGACATTGTTCGTAAGCTTGAGTTCATTTGCACACAAAAAATCATACAATGATGGAAAGACCTGTGTGTTGTCCTTATTAATGCAGACAGAAAAGAGCTCCAACTTCTTAATCATAGCCTCAATTCTGTCCCGCACATTGAATATAGTTGCGGAGTCCCTGTAATCCTAGATCCAGATCATTCAGGCGATAAAAAACATCACCCAGATAGGCCAGTCCTGTGCGAAACTCGTCATCATGCAAGCGGTCAGAAAAGTAAAAATGATGGTCAGTAAAGAAAACTTTAAGCTCATCTCTCAATTCCTCTGTATGTTGCAAAAGCGTTACATGGTCTCTGTCCATATCATTGCATAATACAGAAAATACACGAGAGTTCAGGGGCCTTTCTTTAACAAAGCTAACCATTTTCACTGTAGTGTCAAAATCATATTTCCAGCTGTCAGGCATTCCCTTGGCAGCAAGAGCCTCTTGGTGGATGCTGCAGTGTACCCAAGTGGCGTCGGGAGCAACTGCTTGCGCGCGTTACCACCTCAACATGTCTCCCCGTCATGGCTTTTGCGCCATCTGTACAGATACCAAGACATCTTGACCACCAAAGTCCATTTGATGTCACAAAGCTCTCCAGTACTTTAAAAATATCCTCTGTTGTCCTGGTTTCCAGTAGTTTGCAGAAGAGGATGTCTTCCTTAATTAACCCCCCCCATAAACATAATGGACATATACCAGGAGCTGTGCCAGGCACGCCACGTCTGACTCATCCAGCTGTAACGCATAGAATTCACTGGCTTGGATGCGAAGTAATAATTGTTTCAAAACATCTCCTGCCATTTCACTGATGCGTCGTGAAACAGTGTTATTTGATGAAGACATTGTCTGTATATGTTTTGGGGGCCTTTTCCCCCAGCATTGTCCCCGCCATATCCGCGGAAGCAGGAAAAATGAAGTCCTCCACAATAGTATGGGGCTTGCCTGTCCAAGCCACTCGGTAGCTCACCATATAAGACGCTTCTAGCCCCTTCTTATTAATGGTATCTGTAGCTTTTATACATGTCTTACTTTATTCTCGTTCAAAAAACTCCTGTGGCTTATTTTTTAAATTGTCATTAAATTGCGTTTCAAAATGTCTGCGCAAGACTGAAGGTTTCCCTTCACAGAGTAACAGTTAATGTGATTGGATGTTAATTATTTGACTAGGCTAACTGTATTTGACATTATACTGTTATTTCGCTAAACACTAGAAGGCAAAATTTTATTTTTGCCAGTGAAACGAGGCTACTCAGGCGAGAAAAAAACCTCATGTATAGCCCCGTTGAAAAATATAAATGTACAGTTTGAAAATGTGAAGAAAATTATTATTTTTATTTTTAATGTGAATCACATTTTTATTTGGCGTACCACCGACGGCATTGCAGGGGTACACATACCCCAGTTTGGGAATAACTGATCTACACTGATTGAAGTGGATTTAACAAGTGACATCAATAAGGGATCATAGCTTTCACCTGGTCAGACTATGTCATGGAAAGAGCAGGTGTTCCTAATGTTTTGTACACTCAGTGTGAACATGGGTGTCATGTTCTCAGAACATAATATATAAATTAATGGGAACATTTATGTGTCCGAAGAGAAATTCATTACACTTGTTCCTGAGTCAATCAAGACCCTGATTGGTGAATAATGTATCCATTCATAGCTCTTTGTCCATTGGCAAGGTGCTTTTAACTTACATATTTGACATACATGATTACATTTCTACAGTAGTTATTATTCAACATGTCCTCAACTTGGATTTGAACTCACAACCTCTTGGTTCATGCTACTCTGATCATCCTCGAACGCCACCATGCCCGTGTCAGATATCAGTTAATCGGATTATTCTCATCATTCATTTGACTTTCATTTTACATACTTCAGCAATTGAAGGGCTTTCTGTATAGTTGTCTAATGTTAGTGGGGCATATTAACCTGTTTTAATGATACTCCTGAATCACTATGATCAATCAAATATTTTAGTGTACTTTTAACAGAGAATCCCTGTGGAATGCTTGACACCTTCTAAAACAATGCCCTGGTGAATTGAGGCTGTTCTGAGGGCAAAAGGGGGTGCAACTCAATATTAGGAAGGTGTTCCTAATGTGTTGTACACTCAGTGTATATTGCTAAGAATGTGAGTAGGGTGACTCCCCTAGTGGGTCTCTAACCCAGGCCACCAACACCAATGATCAACACCCTAACCACTGTGCCAATAAGGGATATCTCTAGGGCATGTGCTTATTGGCCCAGGATAGTTTGGCCCTGTCCAGCAGAAACCCTAATCCTCCTCCATCAGCACGTGTGTTGATCTGAAACAACTTGATAGGTGTAAGCAATAGGGTGCATGCACTTTGAAGTAAATCTCAGCTCTGTTAAAGGTACACTCAAAATGTATTTTTATTGACCATTGTGAATCAGAAGTATCATTAAAACAGGTTAACATGCCCCACCAACTATACAGAAAGCCCTTACATTTTATTTTAAATAAGTAAATTATTAAATCAATGATGAGAGAATAGTAAAATTATGCCAAATATGTACATTGAAAACACTATGTTAAAAGCACTTTGTGTGTGAGTATCCCTAACCTTGCCAACAGACAAAAAGGGCTGTGAATGGATCAGTGGTTCACCAATCAGGGCCTTGATGGGCTTGGCAACAGTAACAAGGCGTGATGTTGAATTTAAAAAAAAATCTTTCTTTGGGACCACCAGGCGACGCCCTGAAAACTGATACACAGAAATGTTCTTGGAACGTTCCCATGAAACATTAATATTGACCATTAATATCATCTAGAACATGAATATCTTACATTCTGAGAACATGGCAACCATGTTCTGTGTGTGTTTGATGCATCGTTGATGGAATATTCTCCTAACCCACAGAAAACTGGACACAGGAAGGTTCTTGCAACTTTCTCTTAGAACCACCCATCCCGGATCCGGGAAAATTGTCATCAACAACGCTGAATAGCACAGCGCCACAGTCAAATAATACAACTAGAAAATATTCATATTCATGAAATCACAAGTGCAATATAGGAAAACACAGCTTAGCCTTTTGTTAATCCACCTGTCGTCTCATTTTGAAATTATGCTTTACAGCGAAAGCAATACAAGCGTTTGTGTAAATTTATCGATTGCTCGACAAAATAATAAGTACACCTAGCATCAGGTAACTTGGTCACGAAAATCAGAAAAGCAATCAAATTAATCGTTTACCTTTGATGATCTTTGGATGTATTCACTCACGAGACTCCCAGTTAGACAACAAATGTTCCTTTTGTTCCATAAAGATATTTTTTATATCCAAATACCTCCGTTAGTTTGGTGCGTTATGCCCAGGAATCCACCGGAAAGAGCGGTCACGACAATGCAGACAAAAATTCCAAATTATATCCATAATGTCCACAGAAACATATCAAACGTTTTTTATAATCAACCCTCAGGGTGTTTTCCAAATATCTATTCGATAATATATCAACCGGGATAGTTGGCTTTTCACTAGGACCGGGACTAACAATGGCCGCCTCTCTCTTTTGCGCACAAATCACTCTGAGAGCGCCCACCTGTCCACTTACGCAATGTGGTCGTTCATGCTCATTCTTCAAAATAAAAGCCTGAAACTATGTCTAAAGCCTGTTGACACCTTAGGGAAGCCATAGAAAAGGGAATCTGGTTGATATCCCTTTCAATGGGCAATAGGGATGCATAGGAACACAGGGGTTTCAAAATAAGAGTCACTTCCTGATTGGATTTTTCTCAGGCTTTCGCCTGCAATATCAGTTCTGTTATACTCACAGACAATATGTTTACAGTTTTGGAAACTTTAGAGTGTTTTCTATCCTAATCTGTCAATTATATGCATATTCTAGCATCTGGTCCTGAGAAATAGGCCGTTTACTTTGGGAATGTTATTTTTCCAAACATAAAAATAGTGCCCCCTAGCTTCAAGAGGTTTTAAATGTGTTTTGAACATTTATGTTGTATATTTTGAGAACATTGTAACCACGTTCTAGATAAGTTCAGCTTGACATTAAGCAAATGTTCTCCTAACTTTAAACACCAAAACATGCTTAAAAGGCTCTCAGAAGATTTTTGCTAGCATAGATAGAATGTTCCACTAATGGAACACTGAACACTCAAACATTAGGGGAACATTACGGGTAAGACTACAAAAACGTTCTCTCTCTCTCTCCTTAGAATTGTTAGCTGGGTTGGGAGAACGGAGAGAATCTACTTAGTCACTGTCAGTGTGTTCAAACACTACTTTCACTCCGAGAGCTGGAAGGAGAAAGCAGAATAGGGAAAACATCAAACTCCTAAACATGACAGAGCAGGAGAGGAAACCATTGATTTTTCCTCCATTTGGCCATGAATCTGCTGGAGAAGAGGTGGCTGTGGGTGCTCAGACAGCTGATGATGTGATTTGTAACACTGGACCACTGGTGAGCAGCAGAGAGAATTGCTCGACTCTCAACACATGGCAAAGTGGCTGCTGCGACTCCTTCACCATCCAGACAAGATTAACTAACAGCGGGGGACCTACAGTATCGATAAGCTCCACAGCAATCCTACAGAGTTTTTCCTCTGTCACAGCAATCTAGGAGCCACTGTTCAATTAACAGTGACTAGAGCGATGGGCAGACTGGGGGGGTTTTACAAATAGTTAGTCCTTCCTGTTGTGACAAACATGTCAGAGATCAATAATAAGGACAGAAAAGTGTCCAAATATGTTTTTCAGAACCAAGTGAATCATTTTGCTTCAGGTGAAAATGAATTCCCAGAGACATCATCCCAGATCCCAAACACTAAAATGCATGTATTGAACACACACAGTTACAGCCTTTGGGATAAATATATTTGAAAGGCATGGACATTGAGTATTGAACACACACAGTTACAGCCTTTGGGATAAATATATTTGAAAGGCATGGACATTGAGTATTGAAGACACACAGTGATAAAAATACACATGCGTATATGATTAATGATTCATAATGTACTAATTTGTTTAACTTTCCTAATGTTAATTTAACATTAAATGAAATCATGGTATGGAAAGTTGGGCATAAATACTGTATACTATATTAAGTTTATCTAGCAACTACATAAATACTGTAATGTATTTCTGACATCAACAGAACGACAAACACACAGTGCAGGCTTTCTAAGGACAGAATAAAAATAATCCTCCTTAGATCATTTGCAAAGCAATTACGCAAATATAAACATAACAGCTTACAAGATAAGATGCTATTAGTCATATGGGATAGCTGCCTACGACAATAGTTTAAAATCCTTGTAATAAAACTACAAATATAATCAAGACAGTTTTGTCATTCTGTCTATCACGGTATATCTAGCACTTAGAAGTCATGAAGATGCCATAATAAATGCATATCTATATACCAGGATCTACATCTATGGATGGACCTTTCGTATTTTATATCATACAATATGAGTGCAATGTAATGAACACTATGTTTATGTTTAAGGTTTCATAGAGTATATCAACATTCTGACAATCCATGCAAAAAATATCAGTCTATTCAAGCAGCCAAGAAATACAGGACGGATAATGTACAATAGTATTGACCCTTGATAGTGCAGTACCATCATCACTAACTCAGGAGATCCTGTGAACAGAGTGCTTGGAACTTATGGATAAGAGTGCCCAGACATACAGAAACAAAATATACAGTTGTTTTCTCATCTTTAACAGATCACCTCTCAATAGAACACTTCCTATTGACTGACTGGATCACTGATGTCATTGACAGAGGTTATTTCACCAGAGCCAACCATTGTGACCCACAACATCTACATTTGTCAGCAGGGACTGTGAACTGCGGTAACCAGATACCACAGATGTGTTAGCAATCAACACATGCTGTATCTGTGTTTCTGCCATCTACCATCTACAAATACAATTCATAACAAAAAAAATATTAAAATAAAAAAGCGGCCCAAACCGCGTGTTCACAAATGACCTCTGACCTACAGGGATGGAGGAATGAGCCTTCCCTGCTTGTTCAGAGAGTAGGTTCATGCAGAGTTTCTGACTACATTATGTCTCCTCATCCCCCCATCCCGTCCCATCCCCTGTTCAGTGGACACGGCCTGGAAGCCTCCCACTGGAGGAGACGGACTGGGCATCACTCATTCACTCGCCTCCTAGGTGCCTTTGTCAGGTGATTGCTGCCGGAAAAAGGAAAACAGATCAATACATCTCCCGTGGGCCTGACAGGTAATCTTTACCCAGGATGAAATATGAGTGGTACCAGCCCGCTGGATTCCTTAACTGTAACAGGGCAATTGACTGGGTGCACGTAACGCTCTCTCTCCCCACTTCCTGTCTGCATGGCCATTGGAAATTCATTTTGGAGGGGGGCTGGCTGAGACATCACATCATGGTGAACACGAATTACTATGGAGGAAGCCAGGTAAGGCATTCCCCCTGCAATTGACGAAACTTGATCTGAACATTCCTTCCTATCTGTCAATTTCTTTGGCACCAAAACACAGAGTGACGGATAAGGCATTAGGGAAAGGGACCTCTCCAGGAAAGACCAAGCACTTGTTAAAACAGAGCTGATCTAGCAAAAGCTCTGACTCACAATATCCTTTAACATTAGCATATTTTTGTATGACATGTAATATTCTTATCCAACAGTGCTATGGTTCCTTGAGAAGCTGAGTAGCCTCTCTTGTGTTCAGGTACCCACTGATGTGTTCTCTTCAGGATGGCGCTGGCGGTCTGAGGGTGGAGGTTATTTCTGTCTGTCTGCAGACTGACAGATTCCTGTAGCAGGATGTCTTGGGAGAGGCATCCATTTAGATGAGTATACACACACAGCATTTCTAAAACGTCAGCTAAGCACCTTCTCAAAAGGATCACTGCAGATCTATATCTCACACTAATTTATAAAACTGTGACTATTCCACAGAAGTGTTATCTGCACCTAATATTTTTTAAATATTGTTTCTAAAGCTTTGAAAAATAGCTATGTATTTACTGTGCACAATGACCAATGAAAATGATCCAAGATTATAATCATACTGCATTAGTGACATAGTTATCTAGCCAAATATAGTTCATAAAGAGCGGTTTCCTAAATCATACCACTGATAAATCAATGTATCACTTGATTCCTTTGCATAAAAATAAAATGTTCCACATAACTAACTACCTTGTCTCATCTCTGAAGAGCTTGCACAATGTTGGTTAGAGTGAGTGTGACTGGGCTCATGTGACTGGGCCGTGTGATATAAAACCACTGAGGGAGCGGAGTCAGTAGGGAAAGCTGTCCTCTCATTCTCTTACAGTTATTCATTATCACTGATCTCACTGCCATCCAGGAGTAAACCCTCTGCCTTCTAATGCAGGGACTCCTGAGCCCTGTACTGGATGGTGAGTGTATGCTATCATGATGCTACCACACTGATCTCTCTGTGCCCCTGGCACTGCCCATTTATCTGCTGTGGGCGGGCAGCCAGGGAATGCCAGGTAATGTCAGGGCAGACAGTCACAGCCCAGCCTCACAGCTAGCTAGAGACACCAGGGTTCCTCTTTGTGTGCCACTTAAAACACGGTGGAGATTACTGTTATTTACCCTCCTCTCCTGCTCCCCCATCCCTCTCCACCTGACTTTCAACACACTCTCAACATTAGCCCAGTCAGTCACAAAACAACCGCTTTCCACAAAAAAAAACGGTGTTTTGAAAACGGATTGTGCGACTTGCCTTGAACTTGAATGTGTTATGAAATTTGAATAAGGAAGGTGAGCTGAAGAGAACAAAGAGGCCCCTCCGAGGAGCGCAGCCACAGCCCCTCTCTGTTGTGCTAATGAGAGACGTTGTAGCCAGTGTAGCTTTTCCAATCCATGCTAATAGGAGACCTGTTCTTTGTGCCGCTCTCTCTCGGTGGTCACCTCTCTGAACCTTGTACCAGCATGAGGTAGCAGAACATTCTGATGTTCTCCTATCTGTCAGCTGCTACATACGCTGCAGAGCAGACCTGTTGGTCCCACTTCTCCCAGGCTTTCAGCAGAGCAGACCCCCAACCACTCAACCCTCCCTGACCATCATTTCAGTGTCCCTGCTGACAAATGCCAGGCAACTCAAAGAAGACATAATTGTTGGGCCTGAGTAATGGGCAGGTGGCCTGCAGACTGTGTATTGTAGAGACAGGAGGCGGTGCCTGGCTGGTGCTGCAGTCTGGAGTAGCAAGACGAGGAGGCTCTTCAAGGAAATGGCTGGCTACGGAGTGATTAACTGGGCTTGATTGCATTAACATTATTCATCCTTTAAATGCTAGATGGAAAGACTTGATCCAGCAGCACAATGCTGATTCAGAGAGCAATGGCGTGCTCTCCCTCTCTCTCGCTCTCTCCCTCTCTCCCCCTCAGTCCTGCTCCTGCTCCCTCTGGGGGCTAGGTCTGAATAAAGTCCCAGGCTTGATGAAGTCCTGCTTGTCAGACGTGGAGGGCCCAGGGCCTGCAGACTCCATGCTCAGAGAGGTGGAGGAGGTGGAGGTGTCCTCTCCCAGGTCATCTTTATGGAAGGGGATGCATGCTGCAGAGTAGAAGGACACACAAATAAATGTTAACTTGTCTTTTGATTTTAGAACTCAAAGACGGTTCTTCATTTTATCTACATGAATGCATTATCACTATAAATCTACAGTTATCATATGGCCTAATAGTTAATTATGTATTGTTCAAGCGATCTCAATCCTATTTGGCCTCATATGCCTAGTGGCCACGGTTTTTAGAAGGGCAATCTGATTCTCCTATGGTTAAAACTCTCCCTTTGAACATGATATACTTCAGTGAGACATTGTGTGGCGGTTGTGTAGTACCATTTTACTGAAAATCTTGACTCAAAACAACTTCATTCTCACCATCTTCATCCTCCTCACTTATTTAGCCATTCTGTCTCAATACGCTCAAAGAGTTGGAGGGAGGGGAAATATCTGAAACACTTCTCGAGCCAATTTACACTGTAGTAAAAAAGAACTCTAAAACAATTGCACTTTCTAATATCTGTTCTCCTTTCCTACTTTACGTTAATAAATCAATCTGTGGTGGTCTCTCCAGAAGTTAGTGGCAGTCACACAGACTTTTTGTGAGGTAGAGTAGGAGCAGAGGACACAGGAACTAGAAGTGACATTGTGGCTCTGGGTTGTCTCAAAGGATTAGGCATTACAGCATTCACTGGCATGTGCTTTTGCTCTTTCCCATTATATCTGCTTGTGCCTCTTTCCAGATGACTTCTTCCCCAAACTCATCCGGCGGGCTAGATAATTGATTAATATTTCTGGAGGGAATGATGACTAACTGTTGCTGTGGTTGAGCCCAAACACTTGGACATCTCAGGTTAAACACGGTCAAAGTTATGAATACAAATTCCGTTGTTTTTTTTCTTTCTTACTTGATAATGCCTTGGGAACAGACGACAGTGTATCCACCGCTGAAAGATTGATCATGCGGAATACAATAGTATTTAATTGTAACTTTTATCAGTAGTGATATTTCATCAATAACGTTTTTTCAGTATTGTTTATTTCATTAATAAAAACAAATCAGTGACTTTCCATGAATAAATGTCTCAGTCCCCCTGAAACATACACTGTGAAATATGTTACCTAGATAACAACATCTAATATGAGATACTGTGGTGGTCAATAAAAATTATACAAAGCAAAGATTTTGAGTCTATGTGAGAATTACATGCATTTGTTTTGTGCAATAATGGGTGGAGTGAATGGAACCATCTTGGCATCTTAACAACCTCTCATGTGAGGCTGTTCAGAAACAATCATTACAGCACTTCCTGGAGCCATTCCCTCCCCTCCCCTCCCCTGTTTATTAATCAGCTAATTACACATTGACAGTAATGGGTCTGCTGATTCTCACAGTTAAATGAACAGCACTGAATGGGCCTTTAATCATTAGCCTTTGTGCGTTTCTCCCATACACTCCAGGCTCCATCCATTTCACTGGACCACAGGAGGACATTCAAATCAAATCCCTCAGAAGAGGGCTGGAACACTTAAACACTACTAGTACCTGACTGTTCAAACCAGCTACTCTGTAATAGTGCAGTGTGGTCCTGTAATGCAGAACTGAACATAGAAGAACCAGTAAAGGACGGCAGCTCAATGAAGAAAACAATCATCCATATGATCACATTTTATTTTCTGTGATACATGTGAAGCAACAGGAAAATCAAGTCCCCCACCAAAACACCTTTAACCAAACTGTGAGGACTCATGCGTATTCACCCCCACACAGCAACCAGCGACTCTACCCTGAAACTTTGGTGGAGCGGTGCTAGTGGCAGGGGCAGGTGGGTTTTTGAAGGACACGACAGGGTAACTGAGGGGAGCAGAGTGGAGCGGTAGAGGGCGAAATAGTGCGCTGGGCTGCATTTCTGTCAGCAGAAGTGATGGCTGAGTGCTGGCGTTATTTGTCTTGTGCTGCCATACGGCCGTCGCACCAACCTGGGCATTAATGAGAGGAGGCCGGACCGGCGGGCAGGAACATGCAGGGTCTCAGACGCAGGTGATCTGTCACACAACAGCCCTGCTCCGGCTCCACCAAGGAGACACACAGAGATGGAGAGGCAGGGAGGTGGGCGCCACACAGGGAGGTTGGGGGTTGGACCCACCATGGGCATCCACTTGGGTCCCATGATAGAATGTAAGGTTGCTAAGTTACATGCCAAGCAGCTGCCAAGGTTGAAGGAGGGTGATGTACACAAATGTTGGTTGCCAGCAAATTATGTAATAAATGGTTTGAGGAAACCAATCATTTACACAAATGTAAAATGGATAGAAAACAATGCAACTTCAAATCAAACTGTGACGTACACAGTCAGGACACATGTACTAGCGTCTTTAAAAAAGTGCACTGTATGAGTGTGTGAGTTAGTGCTTATTATCAGCCCTCGTCCCTAATTTCAAATGAAGGGCACTGTGCACTACAGTGGGGGAGGGGGACATTTGAATAATTAATTAGTCGGCATGTGAAACAAGCAGAGGGTATTAAAATCCATCAGGACCTTTATACTTGCTGATTTATCCCTGCCAATGCATACAATGAATTCTCTTTTACTCTGAATGTAGATTAACCAAATGAAACGTGCCCAACATAGGTATATTTCTTGGAATAGTGTACATTGAAACCTTTTCTTAATTTTCTTTTTCAAAATGTATGTAGTAAAAAGTCAATAAATGTCCCCGCAATGATCAGATTTCTTAAATCTAGAATTGAGGTTGAGATCTGAACACAGTACGCAGCTTAAAGGGACAGTGTCTACATAATGTAAAAATGACACTTTTTAACATTCTGTAGAACGGATCCTAAGCAAATTACTCGTGGTGATGTCATCGGTCACACATTGAAACCAGGTATTTGCATTTTCCGTTCAGTTTTTGTTGGCGGGATGTGGTCTTCTTCTGTTGTTGGATTGATGGTAGTGAGAAGTGTATTTAATGGCCAATTTGAGCCTGACAAGTAGAGTGGTCGTCCTATACAAACAGATACCTGGGTTGATAAGTTGTTTCACAGCCAGCTTCAACACTTGAGCTGGTAAGTGCTAAGTGTGTAAAGATGGAGGACACAGCAACAGCTAGGTACCATCTCAGCAATACCCTCAGGAACCCTGGGAGACACTTCCAGCTACAGGCCATGTTCACTACTTATTACAGAGTTTAAAATCAACCACAATACAAGAAACTCACTTCCCAAAGTCTTCTACACTGGGGGAAAAAAGACCAAAAAAACTACACAAATGTCTAAAGGAATTCTTGCAAATTCAAGGAAGAAAACGCATTTGAATGATAAACTATGAAAGAAAATAAATGTGTATGAAGAATAGTTCATTCCAGCTATAATGAGAATACCTATTACTATTTCTACAAATAAACTGCAAATGCATTTAGGAGCCGATGTGTATCTCCTGGCTTCTGTGATATGACAAAGTAGAGGCGTGGAATACTGTAGCAGGGCGCCAAAGTAAAGATTTATACAGAGCAGTAGGAGCCGCAGAAACTGCCATTGGATGACCATTCCCTGCATGATAAATCACTCTGGTACGGGGGCATCAGACTCCAGAACCAGGAAAAACAACTTGGTACAGGGACATGGGGAAATACTGTAAACTTAAGCATTAAACTTCAAAAAGATTGTGAATGTGGTAATAACCTTCATTAGGCCTATTAAGAGTTTTAAAAAATCTGCCTCTTAATAATAGTTCTTATTTATTGAGAACGTTTTTCATTCCGGATCGAGTTGCCTGTTTTCACCAAGTCTACTTCTTTATATTGAGTGGGAAATGTATCCTTTGGTGATTTTATTTGGCTTTTATGTTTACAATATTTTCTTCTGTTGAACATAAACCCCATGTTTCAGTTCCAGCAGCTGGATGTGATGTTAACTGCATATCTCTCCTGGGGGGGGATGTTGAGGGATCCCCATGCCTGCCTCTACATGGTGAATAACATGGAGAATATGAGGGGTATTTAAGGGCCAGGGGTGAATCTTTTTGAATCTTTTTTTAGTTTTATGGGAAGTGGCTGAGCGCTGGAGAGGTGAAGGACAGAGTCGCTGGCCGTTCCATCACTCAGTGCAATAAATGGATGCAATCTGTATCCCAGTAAAGCATTGGCTGGTTTTAAATTCCACCTCTTTTATCCAAATGAATGATGGATCCCGGTACAGTGCACTGTGCGGCAATATCAATATACATCAAAGGCCAGCGCCCCTCACTAAATCAGGAAACCACCGGCATTTGTTATTTAAATGACAAACAGCGGCTGCAGGAGCAGAGCAGGAAGAGGGGACTTTGGAGAAGAGGTGGACAAACCAATTCAACTTTCAATCCGGTAAAGACGCCAGGCCCGGAGCCATCAGTCTAATGAAAAAAGGCAGCTCTACGAGCCCAAACGGACGAGGGGGCTGCTGCAGGGTGCCGCCTCCAATACGGTCTGCTTCCCATCACACTTCCCTCAGACTCAGTCAGACCACTTCCACATGGGAGGACAGACAGGAGGCCCACAGAGCCCTGTTCTGCCAACAAAACAGCACACACTAGTCAAGACTGAACTCTTCGCTCAGCTAATAAACAGTAAATATGTTGCTGTCTCACAAATACTGGAGACACTATCTGTAAGAACCTCAAGAATTCACAAGTATCCTATATTCCTATATTAATAGATGTGATTCACATGTTTCCTATTTTCCTATATTAATAGATGTGATTCACATGTTTCCTATTTTCCTATATTAATAGATGTGATTCACGTTTCCTATTTTCCTATATTAATAGATGTGATTCACATGTTTCCTATTTTCCTATATTAATAGATGTGATTCACATGTTTCCTATTTTCCTATATTAATAGATGTGATTCACATGTTTCCTATTTTCCTATATTAATAGATGTGATTCACATGTTTCCTATTTTCCTATATTAATAGATGTGATTCACATGTTTCCTATTTTCCTATATTAATAGATGTGATTCACATGTTTCCTATTTTCCTATATTAATAGATGTGATTCACATGTTTCCTATTTTCCTATATTAATAGATGTGATTCACATGTTTCCTATTTTCCTATATTAATAGATGTGATTCACATGTTTCCTATTTTCCTATATTAATAGATGTGATTCACATGTTTCCTATTTTCCTATATTAATAGATGTGATTCACATGTTTCCTATTTTCCTATATTAATAGATGTGATTCACATGCATCCTATATTGGTGGTTATAAAGGATCATCTAAACTAAAAGTAAAAAATATATATATATTCTAAACCATTTATTTGAATATAAATGTGATAAGCATTGTACATTTTTGTTGGGTAGTACAAGTAGCACAATGTTTTGGTCTGCTGTTTAAAAAAGAAAAAAAAACTCTTAACCTGAAAGTGGTCTTGGGGATTAGTTACTGTATTGTCAGCAGGATGTATAATAAAGTAAGCGCCCCGATGAGAGGTTAGGTGAATGTTAAACAGGTCAAAGGTGCAGTAGTCATGGCGACAGGTACCTGATGTTGTGGTGACAGAGACAGCAGTGGTCTTCCTCCTCCTCTTGATGTCCCCTGTGCACAGCAGTCCCAGATGGACGTTAGTCTGCCTAGGTCAGAGACACAGAGCTGTAACATTAATCTCAGACAAAATTATTCAAAGACCATCCTTTTCCAATTTCTATGGATCTGTATACTGAAATGTGAGGACAAAATAAAATAAAAATACTTTGGTTGTTTCAAATCATTATTCATTTATCTTTTCTGTTTGAGTCTAAAAGAAAAATACGAGTGTTGAACCTTTCTACTATGGCTTTTCCATGAGCAGTTAGAAGTTTCTAGAACACTGCTGCAAGGGAATATCCAACCCTGGACCCAAAAGGTGTTAAAAATACTACAAACTGTTTTTCTTTACAGGAGGGAATCACCAGAATTTTGTTCCATTTTGTTCAGAGTTTTGTTGAAACGTTAACAAAAAATATCAGCGGAGGAAGAAGGAGGTGTAGGGGTTGTGCGTCTGTCGCTGCCGGGTCCAGTTAAACAAAGTACCCCTGCTGTGGACCTCCTGTGTCATATGTCAGTAGCCTCCAAACAGGGAGGGCCCACCACAGCCCCTCCTAGCCCTGATTACTGGGATGTAAAGTTAAGGTCAAGGTCCCCGCCATGGCTGAGGGGGAGGGACTGACGTTACCAAGAGCCGGCGATGTGATGAGTTGACTCAGTGTGTGTGTGTGTGTGTGTGTGTGCCTGCGCTCATATAGTGCCAGTGCATGATATCGCCCACGAAATGGTGTATTATCTCACATGTTTCACAACACTATATCCACTTTGACAACAGTGTTTATTGGTTGAAAGCACCTGTAAAGACGCATCTGTAAAAAGAAGAAATCTCTGCAGTGCAAAACAACAAAGGAAGACATTAATACAGCAGACCCCTGTTAACCGTGGTGTCTCCTCCTGAGCAGTCAGCTACATAAACCTCCCTGGTCAAACATGTGCTGAGATAGGATAGGGTCCTGTCATGGCTGCCTTTTAACAGCCTGCATGTTCCATCCATGACCTCAACACCCATTAATCACATGACGGCACTGCAGGAGAGGGTGCAGAAAGATGTGTGTGGAACGCT
Organism: Oncorhynchus tshawytscha; assembly: GCF_018296145.1. Taxonomy (NCBI): domain Eukaryota; kingdom Metazoa; phylum Chordata; class Actinopteri; order Salmoniformes; family Salmonidae; genus Oncorhynchus; species Oncorhynchus tshawytscha. The sequence goes on along the minus strand of NC_056436.1, from coordinate 29,138,105 downwards.
TTGAGCCAAGTCTATGTTGTATAATCAATAGGTATAAAAATAAATGGCTTGACTGTTATTCCCTCCCTGCTACCCCACTCTAATAAAATCCCAGTAATGCATATTTCATTTACTTTTATACTTATTGATTACCTGTACTCCAGTTAGTAAATCACGCGCCTATCGATCCCTCAATCGTACAATCCCTCTGTCGGACAGCACATAACCAGCCATTTGTGCCCCTGATAAAGAGCTCAGACATTGAACTCCCCACAGTAAATCTTTGCAAACTAACTTTTTAATTCCAAAATCGATCCATGCTTAAACGTCGCATTATTTCACGAGGCACGCCCGCGGTATTAAAAGTAATACCCTGATGCATTTGGTCTTTATGCATAGAAGTCCATCGTTCCATCGCTCCCCTCATTACACAGAGTCCTGATCGGGCAGGTGCTCTGGGGCCCAGGCTGCAGCCTAGCGGGAGAGATCCTGTGGTGGAAAGGCTGTCTGACCCCTCCCCCAGACTACAGGCTGAGGAGCAGGGACCACTCAGGGGCCACATGGAGCCTACAGAGACACTCAGTCACATGCTAATAAAACATTAGAATACCATTAGCTGGCTCATTAGGGAAGGCTAAACGGGACAACTCATTTAAAAAATGGAACCAAAAGGCCTCTGGTAACAGGCTTGTTATGCATCATTTGTAGCTGTTTGAGTAGCTCACTGCGGGATAACACAGCTACAATTTTACTCAAAGGTGTAATAAAAAGCTATTTGGAAATTGGTTTGCAATAGAGTGGGTTTAAGATGTGTTTAAGAGAAGCAGTTTGACAGATAAAACACACAATACATGCGAGTGATCTTCCTGCAAGATATACAGTGGGGCAAAAAACTATTTAATCAGCCACAAATTGTGCAAGTTCTCCCACTTAAAAAGATGAGAGAGGCCTGTAATTTGCATCATAGGTACACTTCAACTATGACAGACAAAATGAGAAAAAAAATCCAGAAAATCACATTGTAGGATTTTTAATGAATTAATTTGCAAATTATGGTGGAAAATAAGTATTTGGTCAATAACAAAAGTTTCTCTCAATACTTTGTTATAGACCCTTTGTTGGCAATGACAGAGGTCAAACGTTTTCTGTAAGTCTTCACAAGGTTTTCACACACTGTTGCCAGTATTTTGGCACATTCCTCCATGCAGATCTCCTCTAGAGCAGTGATGTTTTGGGGCTGTTGCTGGGCAACACGGACTTTCAACTCCCTCCAAAGATTTTCTATGGGATTGAGATCTGGAGACTGGCTAGGCCACTCCAGGACCTTGAAATGCTTCTTACGAAGCCACTCCTTCGTTGCCCGGGCGGTGTGTTTGGGATCATTGTCATGCTGAAAGACCCAGCCACGTTTCATCTTCAATGCCCTTGCTGATGGAAGGAGGTTTTCACTCAAAATCTCACGATACATGGCCCCATTTATTCTTTCCTTTACACGGATCAGTCGTCCTGGTCCTTTTGCAGAAAAACAGCCCCAAAAGCATGTTTCCACCCCCATGCTTCACAGTAGGTATGGTGTTCTTTGGATGCAACTCAGCATTCTTTGTTCTCCAAACAAGACGAGTTGAATTTTTACCAAAAAGTTATATTTTGGTTTCATCTGACCATATGACATTCTCCCAATCTTCTTCTGGATCATCCAAATGCTCTCTAGCAAACTTCAGACGGGCCTGGACATGTACTGGCTTAAGCAGGGGGACACGTCTGGCACTGCAGGATTTGAGTCCCTGGCGGCGTAGTGTGTTACTGATGGTAGGCTTTGTTACTTTGGTCCCAGCTCTGCAGGTCATTCACTAGGTCCCCCCGTGTGGTTCTGGTATTTTTGCTCACCATTCTTGTGATCATTTTGACCCCACGGGGTGAGATCTTACATGGAGCCCCAGATCGAGGGAGATTATCAGTGGTCATGTATGTCTTCCATTTCCTAATAATTGCTCCCACAGTTGATTTCTTCAAACCGAGCTGCTTACCTATTGCAGATTCAGTCTTCCCAGCCTGGTGCAGGTCTACAATTTTGTTTCTGGTGTCCTTTGACAGCTCTTTGGTCTTGGCCATAGTGGAGTTTGGAGTGTGACTGCTTGAGGTTGTGGACAGGTGTCTTTTATACTGATAACAAGTTCAAACAGGTGCCATTAATACAGGTAACGAGTGGAGGACAGAGGAGCCTCTTAAAGAAGAAGTTACAGGTCTGTGAGAGCCAGAAATCGTGCTTGTTTGTAGGTGACCAAATACTTATTTTCCACCATAATTTGCAAATAAATTCATAAAAGATCCTACAATGTGATTTTTTTCTTCTCATTTTGTCTGTCATAGTTGAAGTGTACCTATGATGAAAATTACAGGCCTCTCATCTTTTGAAGTGGGAGAACTTGCACAATTGGTGGCTGATTAAATACTTTTTTGCCCCACTGTATATGGCAACATTACAAAATGGGAACGTTTAACATTTCAATGTAATGTAACGGTAAACTAGAAGAGTCCCACAGAAAGAAGGGAAAGTCATTGAATTAGGGATCACCAACTAAGAATAGCAGAGCTGTATTGAGCCATGGAAAAATAACCCAATACCCAATAAAGAAGACGAACAAGAACTAAATTCTCGCAAAGACACATCGAGGACATTCAAGAAAATGTCTGAGCGATACATTTTACATGTCACATGGGTCATACAACGAAAAAGACACTCTTAAAAGCAGCGTGGTCCCTTAGGTAAAGAATAAAACAAAAGTGACACAGGGTCAATTGTAATTCAGGTGCCCACAACCAAAAGCAGATATATCAATTAAAAAGAACACCTCAAAAGAAGGAGGGGCAGCGGTAACAAAATGGCCACATATTTTCATTAGGGTACACAGTACTTCAGGTGTGAACAGGATCTCAAGATGAATAGAGGTATTCAAATGAATCAGAAAGGATTAAAGTCTCCTGGGAAGCCGATCAATAGCCCCAAATCAATAATCAATAGGCCACTCACACCAATATACTTACTGCTGACACCGAGATCTCACAATTAAAATGAAAACTGGGAGAGGAGTGCCGTAAGACTATGATTTATCTTGCGCCACAAATGTCATTTAGAAAAGAAGAAAAAAAGTCAATAGATATAACCGAAGTGCGGCCGGCTCAGGTGGGAGGCAGTTATGCATTTTAACATGGCCACCATCCCAGAACTTTAGAGCCAAATCCTACTGTTCACTGTGCCCATTCACACGGCCATACTAGGACAAATAACATGGAGTCCTATACAGCCTAAAGCACTTCCTATCAAATCCCTGATGGTTGCCATCAACTCTACCAAAACAGGAGATGACAGGTTTTTATTAACGCAGTATTATTTCAACCTCTGCAAGATACAAGATGAATGTTTATACTTCCCTTACAGACCAAAACACTTTTCTTTCAAGGGTATTTTGAAGTAAATAAAAGGCATAGATACATGAGAGCTCAGTGATAAGAATCAATCATTTGAATAAGTTCCTCAAAATAAATGAAAATATAGTGAAGCCAATTATGTGAAGTGTAAACTTTGCGGTGAGCAAGGTGTTATTTAATACAGTTTCTGAATCTGAGTATTGATGCTCTGTGTTAGAGACACAGCACTATTATCCCAACCCTGTCAGTACCATGCTGATGCCCTATATAAGAATATTGATGAAATGAATGTAAGTAAATGCAGGATTGAGTGCGTGCGTTAGCACATATTTTTATTTTTATTTCACCTTTATTTAACCAGGTAGGCTAGTTGAGAACAAGTTCTCATTTACAACTGCGACCTGGCCAAGATAAAGCATAGCAGTGTGAGCAGACAACACAGAGTTACACATGGAATAAACAATTAACAAGTCAATAACACAGTAGAAAACAAAGGGGGAGTCTATATACAATGTGTGCAAAAGGCATGAGGAGGTAGACGAATAGTTACAATTTTGCAGATTAACACTGGAGTGATAAATGATCAGATGGTCATGTACAGGTAGAGATATTGGTGTGCAAAAGAGCAGAAAAGTAAATAAATAAAGACAGTATGGGGATGAGGTAGGTGAAAATGGGTGGGCTATTTACCAATAGACTATGTACAGCTGCAGCGATCGGTTAGCTGCTCAGATAGCTGATGTTTGAAGTTGGTGAGGGAGATAAAAGTCTCCAACTTCAGCGATTTTGCAATTCGTTCCAGTCACAGGCAGCAGAGTACTGGAACGAAAGGCGGCCAAATGAGGTGTTGGCTTTAGGGATGATCAGTGAGATACACCTGCTGAAGCGCGTGCTACGGATGGGTGTTGCGATCGTGACCAGTGAACTGAGATAAGGCGGAGCTTTACCTAGCATGGACTTGTAGATGACCTGGAGCCAGTGGGTCTGGCGACGAATATGTAGCGAGGGCCAGCCGACTAGAGCATACAAGTCGCAGTGGTGGGTGGTATAAGGTGCTTTAGTGACAAAACGGATGGCACTGTGATATACTGCATCCAGTTTGCTGAGTAGAGTGTTGGAAGCCATTTTGTAGATGACATCGCCGAAGTCGAGGATTGGTAGGATAGTCAGTTTTACTAGGGTAAGCTTGGCGGCGTGAGTGAAGGAGGCTTTGTTGCGGAATAGAAAGCCGACTCTTGATTTGATTTTTGATTGGAGATGTTTGATATGAGTCTGGAAGGAGAGTTTGCAGTCTAGCCAGACACCTAGGTACTTATAGATGTCCACATATTCAAGGTCGGAACCATCCAGGGTGGTGATGCTAGTCGGGCATGCGGGTGCAGGCAGCGATCGGTTGAAAAGCATGCATTTGGTTTTACTAGCGTTTAAGAGCAGTTGGAGGCCACGGAAGGAGTGTTGTATGGCATTGAAGCTTGTTTGGAGGTTAGATAGCACAGTGTCCAATGACGGGCTGAAAGTATATAGAATGGTGTCGTCTGCGTAGAGGTGGATCAGGGAATCGCCCGCAGCAAGAGCAACATCATTGATATACACAGAGAAAAGAGGCGGCCCGAGAATTGAACCCTGTGGCACCCCCATAGAGACTGCCAGAGGACCGGACAGCATGCCCTCCGATTTGACACACTGAACTCTGTCTGCAAAGTAATTGGTGAACCAGGCAAGGCAGTCATCTGAAAAACCGAGGCTACTGAGTCTGCCGATGAGAATATGGTGATTGACAGAGTCAAAGCCTTGGCAAGGTCGATGAAGACGGCTGCACAGTACTGTCTTTTATCGATGGCGGTTATGATATCTTTAGTACCTTGAGTGTGGCTGAATACCCGGACCGGCTCGGATTAGGTACGGTGGGATTCGAGATGGTCAGTGACCTGTTTGTTGACTTGGCTTTCGAAGACCTTAGATAGGCAGGGCAGGATGGATATAGGTCTGTAACAGTTTGGGTCCAGGGTGTCTCCCCCTTTGAAGAGGGGGATGACTGCGGCAGCTTTCCAATCCATGGGGATCTCAGACGATATGAAAGAGAGGTTGAACAGGCTGGTAATAGGGGTTGCGACAATGGCGGCGGATAGTTTCAGAAATAGGGGGTCCAGATTGTCAAGCCCAGCTGATTTGTACGGGTCCAGGTTTTGCAGCTCTTTCAGAACATCTGCTATCTGGATTTGGGTAAAGGAGAACTTGGAGAGGCTTGGGCGAGGAGCTGCCGGGGGAGGAGCTGTTGGCCGAGGTTGGAGTAGCCAGGCGGAAGGCATGGCCAGCCGTTGAGAAATGCTTATTGAAGTTTTCGATAATCATGGATTTATCGGTGGTGACCGTGTTACCTAGCCTCAGAGCAGTGGGCAGCTGGGAGGAGGTGCTCTTGTTCTCCATGGACTTCACAGTGTCCCAGAACTTTTTGGAGTTGGAGCTACAGGATGCAAACTTCTGCCTGAAGAAGCTGGCCTTAGCTTTCCTGACTGACTGCGTGTATTGGTTCCGGGCTTCCCTGAACAGTTGCATATCACGGGGACTATACACCAGTAAGTGTGAGAGTAAGATTTTGTGTCAATGATCTACACACAATGGCCCATAATGTCAAAGTGGAATGATGTTTGACGATATAAAAAAAAATATATTTACAACATTTTAAAGCTTAAATGTTTTCAGTCAATAAGCATTCAAACACTTTGTTATGGCACAACCTAAATAAGTTCAGGAGTATATGCTTAACAAATCACATAATAAGATGCATGGACTCATTCTGAGTTCAATAATAGTGGTTACCATGATTTTTGAATAACTACCTCATCTCTGTACCCCACACATTGTGACGGCCCTGAATTTGACTGAACCATCTCTGCTTCTCCTTCCAATAGGACACTTCCCCTTTAATTCCCAATTAAATAGCCAGCATCAGCTGCGCAAAAGTGGGTTAATGATGGTGGTGTGAATGAGGCTGTGTTCAACCCTCAGTTCCGAAGCTTCTTTACTCCATTTGTTTTGTTGTATTTAAAAGTGTGCTTTGTAGCTTTGTCTCAAGTTTAACCAGGATCGGATCCACTCATTTCTTCCTTTGGACTACACATCTCATTTGGTCTCCGCAGTTTTGTCGTGACCTTTCTACGCTGGAGATCTGTTGGCGGATTGGGTTGTCTGACAACATTTTTTGCATACGGTATTTGTTTGAGTGTGATTTATACCGTGTTAATTTGTGGTCAGTTGTAGTTGAAGACTACTGAGATTTGATACTGTTTATGGTTGTGTGGCAAAAGAGTTTGATATTTTGATTGTATGATTGAGACTGGGTTTACGCTACACTTTTATGAACGGGCAAACATTGCGTGACTAAAGTCACTTGAGTTCACTGAACTCCTTTACCGGGCTCTTTTAGGCCCGAGGTGCGGGACTTTTCTTGAGGAACCAGAGCTCATTGTTTGTTATATTGTAATGTGTGTGATCATTTACACTGCTAAAAAAATAAAGGGGACACTTAAACAACACAATGTAACTCCAAGTCAATCACACTTCTGTGAAATCAAACTGTCCACTTAGGAAGCAACACTGATTGACAATACATTTCACATGCTGTTGTGCAAATGGAAGAGACAATGGGTGGAAATTATAGGCAATTAGCAAGACACCCCCAATAAAGGAGTGGTTCTAAAGGTGGTGACCACAGACCACTTCTCAGTTCCTATGCTTCCTGGCTATTGTTTTGGTCACTTTTGAATGCTGGCGGTGCTTTCACTCTAGTGGTTGCATGAGACGGAGTCTACAACCCACACAAGTGGCTCAGGTAGTGCAGCTCATCAATGCGAGCTGTGGCAAGAAGGTTTGCTGTGTCTGTCAGCGTAGTGTTCAGAGCATGGAGGCGCTACCAGGAGACAGGCGAGTACATCAGGAGACGTGGAGGAGGCCGTAGGAGGGCAACAACCCAGCAGCAGGACCGCTACCTCCGCCTTTGTGCAAGGAGGAGCAGGAGGAGCACTGCCAGAGTCCTGCAAAATGACCTCCAGCAGGCCACAAATGTGCATGTGTCTGCTCAAACGGTCAGAAACAGACTCCATGAGGGTGGTATGAGGGCCCGACGTCCACAGGTGGGGGTTGTGCTTACAGCCCAACACCGTGCAGGACGTTTGGCATTTGCCAGAGAACACCAAGATTGGCAAATTCGCCACTGGCGCCCTGTGCTCTTCACAGATGAAAGCAGGTTCATACTGAGCATGTGACAGACGTGACAGAGTCTGTAGACGCTGTGGAGAACGTTCTGCTGCCTGCAACATCCTCCAGCATGACCGGTTTGGCGGTGGGTCAGTCATGGTGTGGGGTGGCATTTCTTTGGGGGGCCGCACAGCCCTCCATGTGCTCGCCAGAGGTAGCCTGACTGCCATTAGGTACCGAGATGAGATCCTCAAACCCCTTGTGAGACCATATGCTAGTGCGGTTGGCCCTGGGTTCCTCCTAATGCAAGACAATGCTAGACCTTATGTGGCTGGAGTGTGTCAGCAGTTCCTGCAAGAGGAAGGCATTGATGCTATGGACTGGCCCGCCCGTTCCCCAGACCGGAATCCAATTGAGCACATCTGGGACATCATGTCTCGCTCCATCCACCAACGCCACGTTGCACCACAGACTGTCCAGGAGTTGGCGGATGCTTTAGTCCAGGTCTGGGAGGAGATCCCTCAGAAGACCATCCGCCACCTCATCAGGAGCATGCCCAGGCGTTGTAGGGAGGTCATACAGGCACGTGGAGGCCACACACACTACTGAGCCTCATTTGGACTTGTTTTAAGGACATTACATCAAAGTTGGATCAGCCTGTAGTGTGGTTTTCCACTTTCATTTTGAGTGCGACTCCAAATCCAGACCTCCATGGGTTGATACATTTGATTTCCATTGATAATTTTTGTGTGATTTTGTTGTCAGCACATTCAACTATGTAAAGAAAAAAGTATTTAATAAGAATATTTCATTCATTCAGATCTAGGATGTGTTATTTTAGTGTTCCCTTTATTTTTTTCAGCAGTGTATGTTGGTAATACAACCCACGCAAAAGAACCGTTGTTTTTTTGTTATTTCCAATGTTTTAAGGGTTTATGAAAAGTGTATGTCCATACTGACTTTTACATGAGTCCTTTGTATTGGGTAGACTTGACGGACCAGACAGGACTCATTCCCTCCCAAACAAAAAGGCGAAATCAATATTTTCTCTGGTACCCCTACAAACAATAACTGCAAGTCAAAACTGTTACAACATACAGATAATTGTAAGGTCCCTCAATTGAGAAGTGAATTTCAAGCAAAGATTCAACCAAAAAGATGAGGGATGTTTTTCAATGCTTTGGAAAGAAGGGCACCCATTTGGAAAAAAAGCAGACATTGAATATCCCTTTGAGCATGATGAAGTTATTAATTAGGCTTTGGATGGTGTATCAATACACCCAGTCACTACAAAGATACAGGTGTCCTTCCTAACTCAGTTGCCAGAGAGAAAGGAAACCACTCAGGGATTTCACCATGAGACCAATGGTGATAATAAAACAGAGCTTAATGGTTGTGATGTGAGAACTGAGAATGAATAAACATTGTAGTTTTACTCCATAATATAATGAATACAAAGTGTTATGTTTGGGGCAAATCCAACACAATACACCACTGGGTACCACTCTTCATATTTTCAAGCATGGTTGTGCAGCATCATGTTATGGGTATGCTTCTCATCGGCAAGGACTAGGGAGAATATTAAAACATTTTATAAAATGAAACAGAATACAGCTAAGCACGTGCAAAATTCTAGAGGAAAATCTGGTTCGGCCTTCTTTCCAACAGACAATGGGCGACGAATTCACTTTTCAGCAGGACAATGACCTAAAACACAAGGCCAAATATACACTGGAGTTGCTTGCCAAGACGACAGTGAATGTTCCTGAGTGGCCTAGTTAAGTTACCGTTTTGACTTAAAAATCGGCTTGAACACCTATGGTAAGATTTGAAAATAGCTTTCTAGCAATGATCAACAACGAGCTTTAAGAATTTTTCAAAGAATAAATGGGCAAATATTGTACAACCCAGGTGTGCAAATCTCTTAGACTTACCCAAAAAGACTCACAGCTGTAATTGCTGCCAAAGGTGATTCTTATTATATTTTGTCTCAGAGGTGAACATTTATCTTATCATTTGTAATAAATGTTAGAATTTATTTAGTATTTTGTGTAGATCGTTGTCCAAATATGACAATTTAAATACATTTTAATCCCACTTTGAAACACAAAATATGAAAAAAGTAAAGGGGTGTGAATACTTTCTGAAGCTGGCTGGAGTGTTTACGAACATATTCAACCTTTCCCTATCTCAGTCGGCTGTCCCCACTTGCTTCAAGATGTCCACAATTATTCCTGTACCCACAAAAGCAAAGGTAACTGAACTAAATGACAAATGCCCCGTAGCACTCACTTCTGTCATGAAATGCTTTGAGAGGCTAGTTAAGGATCATATCACCTCTACCTTACTTGACACCCTAGAGCCACTTCAATTTGCTTACTGCCCCAATAGATCCACAGACGATGCAATCGCCATTGCACCATCTGGACAAGAGGAATACCTACGTCAGAATCCTGTTCATTGACTATAGCTCAGCCTTCAACACCATAGTACCCTCCAAGCTCATCATTAAGCTCGGGCCCCTGGGTCTGAACCCCGTCCTGTGCAACTGGGTCCTGGACTTCCTGACGGGCCACCCCAAGGTAGTGGTAGGAAACAACACCTCCACTTCGCTGATCCTCAACACAGGGGCCCCACAAGGGTGTGTGCTCAGCCCACTCCTGTACTCCCTGTTCACCCATGACTGTGTGGCCACGCACGCCTCCAACTCAATCATCAAGTTTGCAGACGACAACAGTAGTTGGCCTGATTGGCAACAATGACGAGACAGCCTACAGGGAGGAGGTGAGGGCCCTGGCAGAGAGGGGCCAGGGAAATAACCTCTCTCAACGTCAACAAAACGAAGGAGCTGATCGTGGACTTCGGGAAACAGCAGAGGGAGCACTCCCCTATCCACATAGATGGGACCGCAGTGGAGAAGGTGGAAAGCTTCAAGTTCCTCAGCATACACATCACTGACAATCTGAAATGGTCCACCCACACAGACAGTGTGGTGAAGAAGGCGCAACAGTGCCTCTACAACCTCAGGAGGCTGAAGAAATTTGGCTTGCCCCCTAAGACCCTCTGAAACTTTTACAGATGCACAATTGAGAGCATCCTGTCAGGCTGTATCACCGACTGTTACGGCAACTGCACCGCCCGCCACCGCAGGGCTCTTCAGAGGGTGGTACGGTCTGCCCAACGCATTACTGGGGGCACACTTTCTGCCCTCCAGGACACCTACAGCACCCATTGTCACAGGAAGGCCAAAAAGATCATCAAGGACATCAACCGCCAGGGCCTGTTCACCCAGCTATCATCCAGAAGGCGAGGTCAGTACAGGTGCATCAAAACTGGGGCTGAGAGATTGAAAAACAGCTTCTATTTCAAGGCCACCAGACTGTTAAATAGCCCTCACTAACCGGGTACAACCCGGCTACTCAACCCTGCAACTTAGAGGCTGCTGCCTTATAGACATGGAATCACTGGTCACTTTAAATAATGGAACACTAGTCACTTTAATAATGTTTACATACTGCTTTACTCATCTCATACAGTTGAAGTCGGAAATGTACATACACCTTAGCCAAATACACTTAATCTCAAATTCCTGACATATAGTCCTAGTAAAAATTCCCTGTTTTAGGTCAGTCAGGATCACCACTTTTTATTTTAAGAATGTGAAATGTCAGAATAATAGTAGAGAGAATTACTTATTTCAGCTTTTATTTCTTTCATCACATTCCCAGTGGGTCAGAAGTTTACATACACTCAATTAGTATTTGGTAGCGTTGCCTTTAAATTGTTTAACTTGGGTCAAACATTTTGGGTAGCCTCCCACAAGCTTCCCACAATAAGTTGGGTGAATTTTGCCCATTTCTCCTGACAGAGCTGGTGTAACTGAGTCAAGTGTGTAGGCCTCCTTGCTCACACACACTTTTTCAGTTCTGCCCACAAATGTTCTATAGGGTTGAGGTCAGGGCTTTGTGATGGCCACTCCAATACCTTGACTTTGATGTCCTTAAGCCATTTTGCCACAACTTTGGAAGTATGCTTGGGGTCATTGTCCATTTGGAAGACCTATTTGCGACCAAGCTTTAACTTCCTGACTGATGTCTTGAGATGTTGCTTCAATATATCCATTTTCCTCCTCATGGTGCCATCTATTTTGTGAAGTGCACCAGTCCCTCCTGCAGCAAAGCACCCCCACAACATCATGCTGCCACCCCTGTGCTTCACGGTTGGGATGGTGTTCTTCGGCTTACAAGGCTCCCCCCTTTTTCCTCCAAACATAACGATGGTCATAATGACCAAACAGTTATATTTTTGTTTCATCAGACCAGAGGACATTTCTCCAAAAAGTATGATCTTTGACTCCATGTGCAGTTGCAAAACGTAGTCTGGCTTTTTTATGGCGGTTTTGGAGCAGTTGCTTCTTCCTTGCTGAGCAGCCTTTCAGGTTATGTCGATATAGGACTCATTTTACTGTGGAAATAATAATACTTTTGTACCGGTTTCCTCCAGCATCTTGACAAGGTCCTTGCTGTTGCTCTGGGATTGATTTGCACTTTTTGCACCAAAGTAAGTTCATCTCTAGGAGACAGAACGCGTCTCCTTCCTGAGCGGTATGACGGCTGCCTGGTAACATGGTGTTTATACTTGCGTACTATTGTTTGTACAGATGAACGTGGTACCTTCAGGCATTTGGAAATTGCTCCCAAGGATGAATCAGACTTGTGGAGGTCTACAATTTTCTTTCTGAGGTCTTGGCTAATTTCTTTTGATTTCCCATGATGTCAAGCAAAGAAGCCCTGAGTTTGAAGGTCGGCCTTGAAATACATCCACAGATACACCTCCAATTGACTCATGATGTCAATTAGCCTATCAGAAGCTTCTAAAGCCATGATGACATTTCTGAAATTTTATAAGCTGTTTAAAGGCACAGTCAACTTAGCGTATAAACTTCTGACCCACTGGAATTGTGATACAGTGAAATAATCTGTCTGTAAACAATTGTTGGAAAAATTACTTGTGTCATGCACAAAGTAGATGTCCTAACCGACTTGCCAAAACTATAGCTTGTTAACAAGAAATTCCATTCTTTTACTTTTAGATTTGTGTATTGTTAGATACTACTCCACTGTTGGAGCTAGGAACACAAGCATTTCAATACACCTGCAATAACATTTGCTAAATATGTGGATGTGACCAATAAAATTTGATTTGGAGGCACTTTATGTGTTGGGTGACTTGTTTAGGGGTGTGACTGTGGAGGGGGGGTGACCTCCAGTGACTGTCCAGGGTAAGTCTGGACAGTCACTAGAGGATGGATTTGAGCTGCTTGGGGAGATGGATTCAGGCTTGTGCCGTCCGACGGGACACATCTGAAGCACCACTCGTCAATCCCCCTCTCTCCCTCGTTCATTTGGGAGTATGATTTATACTTTTTGAAGTGAAGGGTCTTGAATCCCTCTATAAAGGAATTAAGAGGCTTCCCCTGAGACGGCATTCAAATGAGAGCATGGTAGGGATATGAGGGCTTTTTAATAGATAGAAATTAGTATTCACAATGGCTCAAACTGGAATCTGAAGGAACCTTTCAGGTGGAGAAGAAAGAGCCAGTTAAGAAAATAAATCTAAGAAGTTTAGCCTTTTCATTGCATTCGTGTTTTTGCCCATCAAGAAATGGTGGAGGGCTTTCTGAACTAGCCCAGGAGAGAGAGTGAGAGAGCTTGAAACAGAATGAAAAATGCTCTGTAAATAGGCACTGTGGAACTGGAAACAATGCAAGGAAGAGTCTCAGACTGAGGGCTGTTCAGCTCCTCAACAATCCCCATGCCATGCAGATCCAGCAGTACAGGGGCTGACTTGGAGCTAGAGGCTTTGAGCAAAACTCTTTAGATAAACTTCTGCAATTATTTATATTTTTTTAGCGTTTTCAGAAACACTGGAAACCAAAGATTCTACATGAAAATATTCTATGTTCGAGAAAGACAACCTTGGAAAAATACATCAGTTATTATTCAGCGGAGTCTTATATCCCAGTGAGGAGTTGTCTGTTGTATAGACCAGGGGTCAAGCTTGCCCCATATACAGTACTTGACTGTGCTAGCTAGTCTCATGGGGGACGTGGCTAATATCACACAAGCCTTTCTCCAGCCTTACCCATGTCCTCATCCTAACATGACCTTCTATGACACCACTCCTCTCATTCACTCTAAAGACCATGAATGCCCACGCCAATAGCACCAAAGCACAACTTTAACATGTTAGCCCAGCTGCTTGATGTGATGTCATCTGTATGCCCACCTGAGTCTGGAGCTCACGATGTCACACTTTGAGCTCCTGTCTCTCAATGTTCTCACCCCCGCACATATTGAACATGTCTCTGAGGTACAAACTTTGATGTCGCATGCATCGGTTAAATCACGACTTGTGTTTAGCGACTGGTTCATTTAAGAGTTAACCACGTCTGTCAATATATTGAGCTTCAGAATGGAATGGGCTGAATGGCTCCAATAGGCCCAGGAGAGGCGGAGTTTAACCATGCCAACAATAATGAGTGCTGTGTGCATCCCCTACCTGGTTTTGCAGATGGAAGAGGAGCATCTCCGATGGGAGCTGTCTGGCACCATGTCAATGGGATAAACAGGTAACGGACACAGAGGGTTGAACTGGAACACATTTAGAAGATGTTAGGAGTTCACCCAGACGCATCAAAAATAGGGCTAGAGAGATGAAATGTCTTATTCAATAATTCAACACAAATATACCTGGCTCCGATCTCTTTTTCCAATGGAAGGCAGCCATTGATAGGGGTCCTGAGAGAAATGCTTCATTCTCTCCATAGACACTGACATACTGTTGTCCTGCAACACATAAAATGTGCTATTTTAGAACATATCACATAACTTGTTAAATACATGCATTAAAAGCCTGGTATCCATTAATGTTTGTCAAGGAATGTGTTTCTAGTGTGCCACTCTGCCCTCACCTTACTGGGAAGCCTCCTCCGGCCTTTCCTGATGCAGCGGGCAGCCACGCCAGGCAACCGGTTCAGACGGGCATGGTAACCTGCAACACCAAACCACACTGTTACCCAATCAGAACTGGAGAGAGTGACATTTCTGTTGTTTTCTGTTATTTCACAATGTAAATGGGCTCCAGAGTGACGTAGCGGTCTAAGGCACTGCATCGGGTTTGGGCGGGGTAGGGCGTCATTGTAAATAAGAATTTGTTCTTAACTGACTTGCCTAGATAAAAAAAGGTTAAATATTTATTTTTATGTATAGCATTTTGATTAGCTCATCACCTCTCTGAGTGGGCCGTGCAGGCTGTAGGAAGGTGGGTGGAGCTGAGTCTGGTACTTCGAGGACAGGAGGAGTATCTGGGTCCCAGCTGGGCAGCAGGCTGGGAATGCCCATCCCCCCCGCTCCACACTCCCCCTCAAAGAACCAGTCACTCTGCTCATCATCACCTACAGCACAGGCAGGAAATTCAACACTGTTAGTCACAATGTGTACATTGGGAAATTCCATAACTGCTCAATATGATTCTGCATGACATTTAAACAATGATACAAAAGTATTTTCACGGATGGGCTGCACCAATTTATAATTTAGTGCTGTACAATTAACCATGGAATGAAGTACTGACTGCATGAGGGCATCTTTCCTACTTGGCCTGCATCAATCCTCTCTCTATTTGTTGACAGCCTCTCCACCACCACACAGCAGACCACCCTGGTCCCCAGACACTGCTCTCTCCACAGACCTGTCAGTCAGCGGGGCGCATGCCTCTCACAGTCAAGGTGTAGTGACAACTGTTAAATCAGGGGCCGCCTCGCCCCACCACGGCTAATGAGATTAGCAGAGGCTTCAGCGCTCATTAACACGACATGACAACGCCTTATTAGAGCCGCCTGGGTGCCCGGCAACCAGCCTATTGTATCAGAACCTCTTTCTGTCTAGTCTTAGCATTCTGTTACACTTACAAAGAGCACAGGCATAGCTCCATCCTTTGAACATTCAGGTAATGCTAGAATTAAAAGGCTTATTACATGCTTTTTGTTTTCATTTTGCACCATTATTACCTTTGTCATCTTATTTAATTTGCATATACATATGTAAATGACACAAACCACATTTTCATCCACAGTTTGTATGCGCGGAAAGTCATACCTTATAACACAAAATCACAATAGCTGTGATGGAAACAGGAGGTTTTGGTGTAATTTTATAAATGCTGACAGAATTTGTTCCTTCGACATGGTGGGATATTTTTGTGTCTGCAAAATGTATTATGCGGGAAATGACGGTGGAAACACATTTGTGTGCAAATACTCTGAACAAAAATATGAACGCAACATGCAACAATTTCAAAGATTTTACTGAGTTATATAAGGAAATCAGACAATTGAAATAAATTCATTAGGCCCTAATCTATTGATTTCACATGACTGGGAATACAGATACCCTTTAAAAAGAAAACCAGTCAGTATCTGGTGTGTGTACCATTTGCCACATGCAGTGCGACACATCTCCTTCACATAGAGTTGATCAGGCTGTTAATTGTGGCCTATGGAATGTTTTCCCACTCCTCTTCAATGGCTGTGCGAAGTTGCCCGATATTGGCGGGAACTGGAACAAGCTGTCGTACATGTCAATCCAGAGTATCCGAAAAATGCTCAATTGGTGACATGTCTGGTGAGTATGCAAGCCATGGAAGAACTGGGACATTTTCAACTTCCAGGAATAGTGTACAGATTCTTGCTGAAACATGAGGCGATGGCGGCGGATGAATTGCATGACAATGGGCCTCAGGATCTTGTCATGGGAATCTCTGTGCATCCAAATTCTGACAGTTTGCGCAGAAATTCTTCAGTTGTGCAAACCCAGTTTCATCAGCTGTCCTGGTGGCTGGTCTCAGACGATCCTGCAGGTGAAGAAGCCAGATATGGAGGTCCTGGGCTGGCGTGGTTACACTTAGTCTGCGGTTGTGAGGACTTTTGAATGTACTGCCAAAAATATTTAAAACGACGTAGGCTTACGGTAGATAAATTAATATTCAATTATCTGGCATCAGCTCTGGTGGACATTCTTGCAGTCAGCATGCCAATTGCATGCTCCCTCAAAACTTGAGACATCTGTGGTATTGTATTGTGACAAAACTGCACATTTTAGAGTGGCCTTTATTGTCCCCAGCAGAAGGTGCACCTGTGTAATGATAATGCAGTTGAAGTTATTTGGGACTGGGGGGCAGTAATGAGTAGCTTGGATGAATAAGGTGCCCAGAGTAAACTGCCTGCTACTCAGGCAGTAGAGATTTTAGTAGATTTGGATAGAAAACACTCTGCAGTTTCTAAAACTGTTTGAATGATGTCTGTGAGTATAACAGAACTCATATGGCAGGCAAAAACCTGAGAAAAAATCCAACCAGGAAGTGGGAAATCTGAGGTTTGTGGGTTTTCAAGTCTTTTCCTATCCAATATACAGTGTAAATGGGGTCAGATTGCACTTCCTAAGGCTTCCACTAGATGTCAACAGTCTTTAGAACCTTGTTTCAGGCTTCTACTATGAAGGGGGAGCGAATATGAGCTGTTGTCTGGACACCAGGTGTCTGGCAGAATGCCGTGAGCTAAGTCTCACGCGCGAGCTGCGTTCCCTTTCATTTCTAAAGACAAAGGAATTGTCCGGTTGGAATATTATTGAAGATTTATGATAAAGAACATCCTAAAGATTGATTCTATACATCGTTTGACATGTTTCTACGAACTGTAATGTAACTTTGACTTTTTGTCTGGACTTGCTCGCGCATTGTGAATTTGGATTACTGGACTAAAAGAGCGAACAAAAAGGAGGTATTTGGACATAAATGGACTTTATCGAACAAAATGAACATTTATTGAACTGGGATGCCTGGGAGTGCATTCCGATGAAGATCATCAAAGGTAAGTGAATATTTATAACGCTATTTCTGAGTTTTGTGACACCTCTCCTCGGTTGGAAAATGGCTGTATGTTTATCTGGCTTGGCGCTGACCTAACATAATTGCATGGTGTGCTTTTACCGTAAAGTTTTTTGGAAATCTGACAGCAGTTGCATTAAGGAGAAGTTTATCTATAATCGTATGTATAACACTTGTATCTTAGATCAATGTTTATGAGTATTTCTGTAATTTGACGTGGCTCTCTGCACTTTCACCGGATGTTTGTTTGAGACAATGCATTTCTGAACATAACGTACCAATTTCAAATTAGGTTTTTGGACATAAAGATTAACTTTATCTAACAAAACACACATTTATTGTCTAACATGGAGTCCTGGGAGTGCCATCGGGTGAAGATCATCAAAGTTCAGTGATTCATTTTAACTATATTTCTGTCTTTTGTGACACCTCTCCTTCTTTGGAAAATGGCTGAATGGTTTTCTGTGACTAGGCGCTGACCTAACATAATCACAAGGTGTGCTTTCGCCATAAAGCCTTTTTGAAATCAGACACTGTGGCAGGATTAACAAGAAGTTTATCTTTAAAATGGTGTATAATACTTGTATGTTTGAAGAATTATAATTATGAGATTTCTGTTGTTTGAATTTGGCGCCCTGCAATTTCACTGGCTGTTGGCGAGGCGTCCCACATATCGCAGAGAGGTTAATCAGCTTCTTGATATGCCACACCTGTCAAGTGGATGGATTATCTTGTCAAAGGACACATGCTCACTAACAAGGATGTAAACAAATTTGTGCACAAAATTGGAGAGAAATAAGCTTTTTGTGCATATGGAACATTTCTGGGATTTTTTATTTCAGCTCATGAAACCAACACTTGTACATGTTACGTTTATATTTTAGTTCAGTATAATAATCAACATATCGAACTAAACTTGGAGTCACACAATGATATGGTGTGTGGTTCTCCCACTACAATTCAGAAAACCACAGTTTATTAGTCTACAGATTAAATAACTTATGATGAACTTCACAGGGGGCTCTTGATGCTCCTTTCCAATAAATATTGACGGTCTTATTCTGGTGACATGAGGATCGATGCTTGACTGCCATTTGACAAATAACAATTATCCATAATAATCTCATCATGTAGACTAGCCTACATCTGCGAGCTGTTGGCTACAGAGACCAGAGTAGGCACATTTGCTATTTAAGGCAACAGTTTGTGATAAAACTATCGGTAGAGTTTAAAATGCGATGGAAACATATTGAACTTTACATTTTTATTCAGTACATGAAAAGTAGATTTTGTGTGCACTATGTCATTACACACTCACTTTTATTTGCAATAAATCCATTTATTGGAAACACACCACTGGTGAGAGAATGCACACATTTTCTCTATGCAAATTCTACAATATCTGCATGAAAATCTGTTGCCAACTGGATGGAAACCTAGCTAGTGAGAAATAAATATTATGCTGAACATTAATACCTTGTCTTCCCTCATCGTTAGTGAAGAGGCCAGGATCACTGCTGCATATGCTGCTAGTTTCACTGCAAACAGAGGAAGAAGAATATAATTGTCAGTATGCATTTCATGTTAAACTTAGCAGTCTTTTTGTAGTGATAATACTGATGTGTAACAAGAAAAATAAATATGTTGTGATGGATCATTTTAAAATGGGTGCATTTTAGGGTCAAAGAAGGTTGTGCCTTTGAAAATAGAACAATGTGAAGCAAAAACGTGCCAGCTCACTCCAAAAATGTTAACATGCAACATTCAATAACAAAATAATGAATCAGTCCCGAGCTAGAGGTCAACATAAATATAAAATGACACAAAAAGAGGAGGGGCGCTCTCCCCACTGGTTGCCATCCCCAACACAAAGGCATGGGGAAGGACTCTGGTCGAAGCCACTGAGTGACATGCACAATCTAATTGAATATCCTCCGCTGTCAGCTCCAATCTAATCTGTGCTGCGTTCTGGAGGATGACAGGAGTGCGGCAGATTCCCCTGCCTTCTCAGTCTGTGAGCAGGACCCGCGGACGTGCCTCCACACAACAACTGGCCAGCATCTGCTCTGAAGGCTGGTCCAGCCCAGGCTGCTCCATGGCTGGCCCTCTCCATGCCCCCAGGCATCCCAGTGTCACCCCTCCACCCCCCTCTGCCCCGGCCCATACCCCACCCTGGGCCTCTCTGCCTCTGTCACACCTCTGCCACTTTGGGCTGGGAGCTAAATAGACCCGCCAAGGTCACACAGGAGTCAGGACTATTTGTTTAACACAAAAAAAATATTAAAACAAAATATTGTCTTGATGAAGTGGACATTGGTGGAGTAAATTTTAGAACCATGTTCTGTGAATTTTAAGAATGAATATGTGTGTACATATTTCGTTTTTTGTTGTGTATCACTTTTTTTAGATTATTACATTCAAACTGCCATGGATGGTCACTGATTTTGTCTTAAATTCTCTCACAGCATGCCAAGTAGCAACTGTAACACAAACATCCATGCTCAGTCCTTTGAGGCCATTTGTCCACTGGGTCAGAGGAAGTCTGAGGGTCTTGTTTGCATTGCATTTTGCTTTGTGGTGATCAGCGTTGACCTTGGTGACGAGGGAGAGAGACCGGCGGGGTCAGATACACGCTGATATGGTTCTTTGCCATATTGCACAGGCGTGGCGGTGACGGCAGGCTCAGACTAGGCTGCTGCCAGATGGTCCAGCACCATCTCCCTTCACACACCCAAGAAGCAGATGTGAGAGGGACCAGGCCTCTCCTGGGAATGTGGAAGACGTCTGGCCTAGCCAAGAACTCCAGGATCATCCCTCCCCACCCCCTTCCCAGACCCTGGTTCCCCAGGCCTCTACTCAGCTGTCCTCCACCTCTGGACACACGGCTGAGCATCTGGAGCAGGGCTCTCTGTTCGACAGCAGTAGAGGGCATATCTCCTCACCATGCATCCTCCTGGCTATAGGCAGCAGCCCCTATAATAAACACTAATAGCCCTTTCAGGACGATTGTTACTCATCCTATAGCCCTTTCAGTTATTCGTCTCTGTCTCGCTATTATATACAGTGTATTCGGAAAATATTCAGAACCCTTTCCTTTTTCCACATTTTGTTAAGGTACAGCCTTATTCTAAAATGTTATTTTTTTAATTCCCCTTTATGCCCTTCATCAATCATAATGTCAGAGTGAAAAAACAGGCTAATTTATTAAAAATAAAAATAGAAATACCTTATTTACATAAGTATTCAGATCCTTTTCTATGAGACTTGCTATGAAAGTTGAGCACAGAATTGTTTCCATTGATCATCATTGAGATGTTTTTACAACCATGGACAGTACCTGTCAGAGCAAAAACCAAGCCATGAGATCAAAGGAATTGTCCATAGAGCTCCGAGACAGGATTGTGTCGAGGCACAGATCTGGGGAAGGGTAACAAAACATTTCTGCAGCATTGAAGGTCCCCAAGAACACAGTGGCCTCCATCAGTCTTAAATGGAAGAAGTTTGGAACCACCAAGAGTCTTCCTAGAGCTGGCCACCCGGCCAAACTGAGCAATCGGGGGAGAGGGGCCATGATCAGGAAGGTGACCAAGAACCCGATGGTAACTCTGACACAGCTCCAGAGTTCCTCTGTGGAGATGGGTGCAGCTGTAGAACCTTTTGAGGATCTGAGGACCCATGCCAAATCTTTTCAGTCTCCTGAGGGGGAATAGGTTTTGTAGTGCCCGCTTCACGAATGTCTTGGTGTGCTTGGCCCATGTTAGTTTGTTGGTGATGTTTGTTGTCCTGGCATCACACAAGCGTCACGTCCTTTGGCACTATCCCTAAGATGAATCATGTTGGTGGCAGCATCATGCTGTGGGGATGTTTTTCAGCGGCAGGGACTGGGAGACTAGTCAGGATCAAGGGAAAGATGAACGGAGCAAAGTACAGAGAGATACTTGATGAAGTCCTGAGCGCTCTGGAGCAGGTTCTCAGACTGGGGCAAATGTTTACCTTCCAACAGGACAACGACCCTAAGCACACAGCCAAGACAACGCAGGAGTGGCTTCGGGACAAGTCTCTGAATATCCTTGAGTTGACTAGCCAGACCCCGGACTTGACCCCGATCAAACATCTCTGGAGAGACCTAAATATAGCTGTGCAGCAACGCTCCCCATCCAATCTGACAGAGCTTGAGAGGATCTGCAGAGATGAATAGAAGAAACCCCAAATACAGGTGTGCCAAGCTGCTTCAACAAGTGCTTCAACAAAGTACTGAGTAAAGGGTCTGAATAATTATGTAAATGTGATATTTCAGTTTTTATATTTTAAATGAATTAGCAAAAATGTCAACTTTTTTCTTTGAGGGGGAAAAACTATTCAATCCATTTTAGAATAAGGCTGTACCGTAACACAATGTGGAGAAAAAGTCAAGGGGTCTGAATACTTTCCAAATGGTCTTAAGGAGAATATTTTGAGTACAGGTTACACATGTACAATAATTATCTTTCTCTATAATAGAGTAACATTTAGAAATATGCACCCTTATCAAAAACAAGTTATGGCTCACAGATGGCAGCGGTACAACAGTTTCTCCCATTTCTGCATTTAAAAAATGTGTTTGCTTCCTATAGGGGGATTTGGAGCAAAGTTTGAAAAAGATCACAGGTATAAACAATTAATTAGAGCCACACATTAACTATTTATCCGTATTAAAGGTGTAATGTGATGTCGCTGGGAGCAGCCCTGAGCCAATGTGAAACCGTTTCCATTAAGTACTGCCTAATTAATTCCATGAATAATTGAGGCTGCCATTTTTCTTGGGACCAGTAGAAACACCTCTCTCTTTCATCTCCTCCCATGACCTTTGTCAGGAAAAGTTGACAGACCTTTTAGTCAAACTTAGCCTGTTTCAAATGCACTTGCGAGAACAAGGATCATTCCTGTGTTAGTATCAATTACAGGTAAAGCTCAACAAAACACTTGCCTGATGACTCAAACTTGTTTTCTTCCACTGCTCAGTCTGAGATTGCCATCATTGAAGTCGTTTGTGGTGACGTCAAAATAAAGGGTGTTGTACAAAACAAATTCATCAGCGATTGGATCATCTCTAACCAATCAGAGTATCAAAGCCAATTTCTAAATGGAGCATTACCCACGTGTGTTCTGACTCTGGCCCAAACCCATCAGTTTATGGGACTAATCAGAATGGTTAGAATGTTTGCGTTCTAGAAATCGTTGGATAGGTACTCAAATCTAGACTCATTGCAGAGAAGAAACTAACGTCCGTGGGTCTGGTGTAGCGTTTGGCCAGATCAAGGAGTTTGGGTAGCCAAGCAATCAAAACACACGCCTCCCATTTCTTCTTCCCAGAGAATCACGTACTTTGCATCAGGCTCCATATCACTACATAAGCCTCCACACTGATGTTCCCTTCAACCATGGTGGCACTCAATTAAGACAAGGACAGTTACGTGTTCTAAGACACGCCAACTGCATTCCAAAGCTCCCTTCTGACAAACCTCAGTCATTTCTGGTTGAACTAATCAGTTCCCCACACGGCCCCATTGTCTGCAGACAAGCCAGTGAGGTGAAGCAAAAACACAGTATCCAGATTAGGACTAATCATTAGGATATAATCCCTGGCTCCTGGGAGAGGCAGACCAGTTTGCGCAGAGATTACCGGTCGGCCGCCATTTATTGAGCCTGGGCTAATTCAGCAGAGGGGGGACAGAGAGGGGCAAAGCGCAGATAACAATGGCTCCGTTGGCTCTTCAAACAAGCCGCCCCAATCCAAATCCATGCCCTCTTCCATGGGCGTCTTGAATATAAGGTTATCCCACTCTCCCTGAGCTCCTGTAATTGGATTAGTCTCAGAGATTTATGAAAATGAACTTCAGCAAATGGAATACAGCTCTAAACCAAAACTCTTCGTAGAGTTTTCAAAAAAATCCAAATTAGAAAGTGAATGTGTGGAGTGTGACAAACGCATGCACAATGGTTTGTGCTTTCCGGTGGAAAGGTTGTCCATGTTGAACACACCACCAATAGTACCAACACCACAGCTGTAGACAAAGGCCGTGTCCCTGTTTGCCTCCACCCACAGGTGAGGCCTGCTCTCTGGGCCAGACGGGGTACCAGGTGGCCATCCTGCCAGCAGGCCAACGCTGCTCTAATCAAGGATGTGGAGCCCAGCTGGAGTTGCCAACATCTGCTCCCAATGCACTTGGGCGGCTAAAGGCAGGCTATGGTCTGTGCATATACTGCATGAGCTGTGACCTTAAGGCAAAGGACATTTAAGAGATCAAACACAGAATATGAAGAGGTTAATGGAACGAACAGAGAGAGACTACTGAAACCTAAAAGGGTTCAAATACATTTTAAGAAGTAACTGAAGTCTAAAACATCAGATGGATGGAGCATAGCCTTTCCTGGTGTCTAAATATGGCTGTTGTACCACTGTCAACCCCCCATCACTTGCTACCATTTTCCCATTTCCTTGGACTCCAGCAGGACTTAACCCAGAGATTGTTTAGTCCTCAGTACAGAGCGGCAGTCTACTGAGCAGCAATCAGCAGCCTTCTGTTGTGTAAGTGAGAAATGATTGACAGCGTGCCATGGTGTTCCCATTTATTTCTTCTCCCGAGCTGTTTTCTGTCAGAACGGCTATTGATTTTTCCATAAAGTAAGAAAACAAGTACCGTTGAGGGGCCAGGGAGGTCAGGACAAATTAAACCAGAAGATGTAAAGCCCTCTGTCTCCCTATTATTGGTTACCACAGACTTCTTCTCCATGTTTTTTATATGGGCCAACAGATAATGAGATCATCAAGGGGAACACCCAGTGGAGGCAGGTGTCTAGCAGTGGGAGGGACATTGGGGAGAAGAGACCAACCAGCTTTACACACAGGCAGCACTATGCACTTCTTTGGGACGTCTATGCAACCAGCCTATTCCTCCACGGTCCAAGTTTCTATTTTCTTACTAGTGTAGTATACAGGCAATGATGATTTCCACTCCGTTGAGGATAGCAGAGGTTAGGTTAGATTATTCACTGTGTATTTTTATGTCAAACTGGCTCAGCCCTAAAGTGTCCAGGCAGGACTGAATAGGCCTATTTAGTAAACCCATTATTGTAATTAATATGACAGCATGGTAATTGATTGGTTCCAATGTCACTTATAGGCAGTCACAGTAGTATATCTAATTTAGATATTATTTTTTTAATGCACACATTGGAATGCACTCAGTTGAACTCAGGACAGACATAGCTTCAAATATGAACAATAATATAGACATTTATTTTGAAACGAATCAATACCTCACCAAGCGACTTATTTACTTGTGACAATTTCTCCCAGCAAAGTAATGAGCTGAGTGATGCCTTGCGGCCACAGTATCAGCGATCCCTCCCCACTTATCACCTCAGAGAGAGAGCAGATGAGCAGGAGAAGGGAATATCATTCATTTTTTATGTCAATGAAATACTTGAAGGTGCAGAAGCATCAATGTGATGCACTTTTTGTTTTAGATGGGGCCACATTGAATATTGACAACTAGATGTAGACAGGCAGTATAGATCATTTTAAATGTCGCTGTGTTTAATTGCCTCTGTCAGATAGTAGTTATGCCCATGACTTTTATATTACGGGCCAAACTGCCTCAGTAACTTCACCACCCAAAGGGTAAATGGAACGTGATATTTAGGGGTGATTTGTAGTTTGACTAGGTCTGTGTCAACAAAGGCCAGCAATAACATATTTTACAATTGTAGGCTATATTGTAAATATTGCAAAGGTTGCAAATATTATGTAATATTTAGGAAATGCCAAATGAAAACACTTAAAGTAAAAAAAAATCATTATCCTAAAATATTATATCCTTTTAGATGTTATATTATTGTCCTGTCAAACTTGATATTTTCTCACACAAAAATAAAATTGATGTTTAGAACATTACCCTTCAGACATATTCTCATCAGAAGCCTCTCGTTGCTCCTTGGCCTCCAGGACCAATGGGATCTTATCCTTCCAGCACTCCTCTGCCCTGAGGCCCACTCCATCAGCCTCCCTGTCCACTCCCACCCAGCCTCCAGCGCCCTTCTTCAGCCTGGACAGACGCTGCTTTTTGGACAACCTGTGGTTTCCGCCCCGCTCGCCATCCACCCCTGACACCGTCAACTTCTGCTGCAGGCTGACCGTCACATCAGAGGTCATGCGTTTGACCTTCCGCCTCCTCCTGAGTGGCCGTCCCGGGGTGTTCTCTGTGAAGGAGTCTGACTCAGGCCAGGAGTGCTGCTTGGTCTTGATGGCGTAGCTGTTGCTGGAGCAGGAGGGCCAGCGCTTGGCCATTACCATGTCGTCTGAGTCGCTGTAGTTGGCGGCGGAGGGGGTTGCCGCCGGGGCAGCATTCTCCCGGCAGTCCTTGGCTGCTTCGTCCAGGCTGGACTCGGAGGCCTCACTGAGGCAACGGCTGTGCTCCAAGGGGTGGAGAGAGGAGTCACAACGGCGTTTACGTCCCCGGCGCCGTCGGATCTGCCTGCGCTGTTGCAGAGGACTCAGAACCATCTCCTCCCAGAGCTCCTCTAGCTTGGTCTGCTCGGAGGTCTGCTCCAGGGCTGACACCAGGTCGTGCACCAGCTCATCCATCATGCTGCTGGGGGACAGGGGGAGAGGAATACTGGTAAGCTGGAGCAGTACAGCTCCAGTATACTGTAGATGTGATTGGCACATGAATAGAATGAGTATAGTGTAAGTTGACACTAGCTTATAAGAGGACAGTGTATGCTGCTGCCAACTACAACACTCAGAATCCTCTGAGAAGCTACTGTTAAAGCATAATGCACATGACTATGAAGATGTTTTGTTCAACTAATTGAACAACAATTGTGTTAGTCTTAATACAGCCTTCATAAACCCTTCATAGGGCCAAGGTAGATGCTATACAACTTATTTATAGCATACTGTATAAAACAAACTTGCAGGTCTGTCATCTGGCATTTTGCCACAAGTATCACAAAGACATGTGCTTAGGTTTTCTATAAAATGCTTACTGATCGTTTAAAGTGGAACCTAGGATTTTTTTCAGTTTAAAAAAAAGTAATAACTATCAATTTCTCTTTTAGTGCAGTTTGTTTTCTGTCAGGCAACCTACAGCGTTCCTCGGTCCACTACCCAGGCATAATAACAGCAGTGACTACATAGCCTACAGAATGAATCTACTCACAACTCATTCCTTAATACAGCACTGCTACTACTGAAACACTTTTGAATAGAACATGAAGACTGAGTGAAAGAGATAATTTGATCATTAGGCTATAATCAGGACTGAATATGACCAATTGGACAGGGGAATTAAACTATTATGTAATATATATATTGTGTGTAGCCTTCAGCACTTCGGCAGACTCCAAATAACTAGAAAGTTCATATCGTTCATCAATTTTGATTGTTTCTTCTATCGTTCTAAAACTGACCATGATAATTAGATAACAATAGGCCTAGCCTGGGGAGCGAGATGTGCTAAGAAAACCACAAACCAAAACATTATCGTTGTGAAACCTTGATATCGCTTACAACGGTATCGTGATACAATTGTTGTTACTGCACTTAAAATGAGAACGCTGTTTGAGATTACATGCTCCGTTTCTCAATGAAATTATATCCTTATGTTATGTAACGATGCTTTTGTTTCCACTCACCAGTCGCAGTTCCTGCTTGTTTTGTTTTCACAGCTGTAAACATGAGACGTACTTCCGCCCCGCTGCCAAACGAATGAAGTAATTTCCGCCCCGCTGTCTTTTTTCGGTCTGTGCTCTCTTTATCAAGGCGGAGTATTGATAACTGGTCGCGCTAAATGTGTCCTGTACAACTGCGGTGCTGCCCAGGGGTGATGAAATTCATACTTTAAATAAAAACACTTTTATCCAAAACAGCCACCGATGTTTTCCTCATTTGTGTTGCTCAACTCGCTTCTGTCAATTGAATCTCAGAGGTCATTATGTCTCCAGTTCAGCAACACAAATTAGGAAAACATCGGTGGCTGTATTCCTTAAAATTATGAATTTAAGCAAATCGTGGGAGGACCGCAGTTGTACATTGCAGTCATGCATTTTTTTAAATGTACATTTTACAAGTATCGACTCATGTTGCTAGCAAATCGCGCGATTAGTTATCGATACTAAACTCTGCCTCGATATAACGTATGCTTGGATATAACGGTTCTTGGATATAACGGATCCTCGGATCCTATCTGGGATCCTTGGAGCGTTTCTATCCCATTGAAGTTTACATTTTAAACGATAAGGTTCCAAGGATCCCACAACCCAGATAGGATCTTTATCCCACCCATAAAAAAAGCTACCTTAGTTGAGCTCTCTGCACTATGCTTAAAGGGGCAGTGCAGTTAAAAACGTGATCTTTCACATGAAGAGGTCTAAATAACACTGAAATTGTGAACATGGTGATAATGGCCTTTTTGTGTAGGAGCTGTTTGAAAAAAATGCCTGGAATTTCAGGCTGTTCAGGTGGGATGGAACTTTTAGCCACATCATGGTGTCACAAAGTGATCTGATTATAATAGACCAATGACTGTTCATCTTGGTAAGGGGGTTGGCTCTTAACCATCCTAACAGCCATTCAGAAGATATGTAAATATCTTCAAATTTGCTTCCGAACACCCACACAATCAGACTGAGCATTTCAAGGGCCAATGGAGGCTCAGGGAAATAAATGATAACAAATACATTTTTGAGTTAGTTTCATTAAATACACACACACAGATTTATTAGACATACCATGATGACTTAAAAAATGTATTACAAAGACTGCATAGGCAGCACATAGGCTACCAGAGTCTAGTTATATATAGACATATATATATATATATATATATATATAGACATATAACAAGGGAATAGAATTAATATCTTTATTATTATTTTATTTTTTTAAGGAAACTTCCCAGAGGGCAATATAAACAGTACATCATGTCAGGTCAACTGTTTTCTTGACAAGGCAAGCAATAGATGGGCCTATAATACTGCTAGTATGAAAACAGTATTCCTAGTGGTTTGCAGAATAGTTCCCTCAAAGTGACATTGTTCCTTGTGTGTTGAGAAAGACCCATTCTAAATGTATTAGATAAGTTCATACTTTTTTAAAACAATATAAATAAGTGTTTTTAGACAATGTCTGACAAGTGCCAATAATGGAAGTTTTCTTCAAAGCGAACGTGTGGCTGAATGAAAAGTCATTTACCACTCCTTTCAACTCTCAAATGAAGCCAGGCTAAGTAAAATAAAACATTTCATTTTCTGAGAAAATTAGCACAAAAGCCATTTAATCTCTCTCATCTTACTCTTAATAACTGCACATTTCCCCTTGGGCCCATGGGAAAGGGCCTCTCTGTGCCGCTGCCACCTTATCGGTCCTCTCCATATGTCAGCATGCTGAGCGGCTCCCTCAGTACCCAGCCCCCGGCCTCCTCTCACCGGGCCTGTGGGAGAGCTGGGCTCCAGGGCCCGCCATTGTTCTGGCCTGGGAGGCAGTCCGGGGAGAGGCCTGAAAGCCGGAGAGGGGGAATAAAAAAAACTCAGCCACTGCTTCATTAAATGCCAGCCTTTCACAAGCAAACATATCAGAAACAACCCCCTTTCAGAGGCGGTAATTAGCAATTTGGAAACCTTGCCCCCTCAGGATATACAGTTTCAATTTAGTCGGCAGGACAGCTTTAGATTCTAAGGCACTTAATATTCATTGTTTCTCCCATCTTCCCAATTTCTCAACGTACATTGTCTAGCCTTTCACTGGTGATAAAGTTTTTTTTAATCTGTCATGTAATTCTTCTTTTCAATGAGCCTTCTGCAAGAGAATAAAACTTTTCTAGATCATTTTCAAAGGGATTTGGCAAGAATGTGTGGGATATGATAGCAAAGTGCTTTTCAAGAAGCGCCAAGCCGGGAATCCTGTAGAGTTGTGCATGCTTGATTAAGTTGAGAAGTAAATAGTCTGTTAAGAAAACTTGGGGCAACTCTGCCACAGAGGAGACTCTCCCCTCCACAGGAAAGGGCATTTGGGTCTTTGAATGTCAGGCCAACAAAAGCCTGAACAGACATGCAAGAAACTTGCATCACATGTTAAATATGACTGTGATGACCAATGGAGATTGTCTTCAGACAGCTATTGTAGCACGGCCTAGGCATCCTTATGCTGTAAGCACTTGCTGTTGCACCCGGCATGCACAGCTCTACAGGATGTCCGGCTTGGCGCTTCTCGAAAAGCAATTTGCTATCATATCCCACACATTCTTGACAAATCCCTTTGAAAATGATTTGTAAACAGTACAGCTGAAATGATTACCATTACTTTTTTGACCATTGTTTGGTGGTGCTATAATACTTATTTTGCTGCCTGGATGAGAGAGAAAATGTTTGCAAAGTGTTTAATAACCCAAGCCACACGCTTTACCTCAGGGGGCAAGAATAACACTTATCAGGGCCTCTCCGGATCCTTTGTTTCTTAATGCAACCCATTCCATTCATTTGCATTCTGCTTTGTCTAATAAAAATAATTGATTTTTGCCTCTTTCACATAAATGAAAAAGGAATGTGATTAAGAATTTTGTCCCCCCCCCCCCAAAAAAAATCTAAATTCCAAGATCTCATCAAAAATGGAAAAATACATAACTCATTAAAGCCAAAAAAGAAATAGCTTAAATTGTAAAAAGAGGGACAGGGAATGAAATAATTAATGGAGTCCGAGTGAGCTATCTTTCCCAGGCAGAGCGTCACTAGGGAAGCAAACTCCCAGCCAGCAGAAATGAGCTACCTATCTGTGAAAAGAGTGACTGCTCCATCCTATTTGATTTGGCTTCCCTATCATCTCTTAAGAAGATGTCAGCCTTGCTTCGTCTATTGCTCTGAGCCTTTATCAACCCATAGACGCTCCGCTGCAAAAGGGGGAGCCTCATTTCAATGCCTTTCAAGGAGCAACACTAAAGAATAAGTGTTATGTGATAAAAAGAGGGTTGTTAAATAGATCTGTCTATTTGTATGGTAATAATGATCGCTTAAGGACCTGGGGCTCCGTGACTTGTAGAACAAGGAAACAAATCTGTATTCAGGTGTTGGGTTAACATGGCTCTCAAAACGACCTTGTGAAACTTTTACACAGTAACAAATGAGTTGCATGCTATGTTTTTTCATTATTTCCTCTGCAGCTTGGTATTGGAGCATCCTGTGGCCGCTCAACACAACTCACTGATTTGTTATAAAATGGGGCCCTTGATACCAATGTTTCCCACAATCATATCATTGTTTGTTTTGGTCACATTCGGGGCTTGAAGGCCCCTGATTTCATTGACAAGGTCAGAACCATTTTCATCAAAGAAATACATCCTGATGTTTCCCATTCCTTCAAAATAAAGGAAACATTGTTGATCGTTATTGTTGATCCAGTCACTGCTAGCTACAACAACCACTGTAAGACAAGAAACACCAACATAAACAACATGACAAAAGCCAAAACACATCTCTCATTAGGATTCAAAGGATTGTTTTTCTGGCCCCACATGATTAACAACACAGACCTCAGGAGCATTGTTTTTGTTGACAAGGAAATGAAACAGTGGTGAGTGTGTTTGTCGTGTCTCTGTACCTGGAGACCTTATTGTAGCACATTGTTCCAGTTGTGTTGTTTCCTACAGTTAGTGATGTCAGCTTGTCCCAATGAAGGCAGGGTTGACATGTCAATTTGGCAGAGGGGCGGGCCAGGGTTCACCGCAGTCATTTGATCCTTTATCTCCCATTTTGATATCTCAGTCTTGTGTCAGTACAAACAACAACAGTCTGCCAGAGAGAGGCTGATGAACATGATTGATTCTTCAGACAGACCAGGGGATGAGTAGGGACCCTCCACAGATACAACAATGACATGAGCACTTGATGGAAAAGCTCCCCTCTATCCTCAGAGTAGCTGGAGTGAGTCAGGGTGTACTCTTTGTTGCCAACCCCCAATAGAAATGACATAATAAATAGAAATACACAATAAAGTTCAAGTCCATTTATTCAAATATCAATACACCTTGTGACATTCTTCACTGAAAAGCAATGGGTTCTCTATGTATTCTGTGTGGCCCTTACATGTCTCCAAAGAGTGAATTGGTAATGGAAGGGCTGGGGGTAAAATAACTAATTTCTCCATTAGCAGCCCCTGGTTGACCTGTGAGTATTCACAGCAGGCAGTCATGTTGGCCAACTCAGCTCTGCACCCCATGCCTGGCTCCATTATGGCCTTCCCCAGCCTGGTCACCCGCTTCCATTTATCTGGTGGGATAACTATAGAAATCTGTCAGGAGGCAGGGGGAGGTTTTTTCGCTCTGCTCCAGCCGAGCTGGCAGATTGAGAGCCTCCCGTAATGCACAAGTCTGTTTTTATTATTCTTGCTGGGGGAACACTATTTCATCAAGCGCATGATTCCACAGAAGAGAGGAGATAGCCCCAGCCGGCTATATTTCTTCCAATCAAACATTCCAAGGGGAAAAAATGAGTGGGTGCCATCAAATCACAGAATAATGCTGCCAGATTTTATGTAAAAAAGAAGGACTGATGGACAAATACAGGAAGGCAAGACAAGTTAAATGATGTGTGTTCAGGAGCTGAGATTGGAAAACTGACAGAGAAAAGCAGCCTCTTTGCTGGAATATAAATTGTTGTGCGCTGTAAAAAGGCTTTTATCTGGAGTGAATATGGGACGTAATACAAAGGTCAGGGTTAAGTCATTTTCTACGGCAAGTTAAGCGAATAATGAAGGCGAGCCCGCCTGGAGAAGGAGCAGTGCTACTGCCAGTTTGTCTTCATTTATTATGCCAAATCTCATGATTTTGGCGTTGCCACGGTGGGTGCTCTGGCGCGCACCAGTGGACGACATATCGCTTAATTTACACAAGGTAATGAAAGCAGGGAATGGGAGGACAAAACAATTTACCTGCTGACACAGGAAGAAGTGATTTGCGAACATGGGGGTGAACGGAAGAGCAGGCAGAGGGCCAAGGCAGAGGGGTGGAAGAGAAAGGGAGAGAGGGAGGGGGTGAGGAGGAGAGAGAGAGGCGTAGAGGGATGAAAGAGAGGGGGGGACAAAGAAAAAACAATAGAATGGGGGTTGGGAGGATAAAGGAGATAGTTGGGTGTTAATAGTTGGAAAGAGAGAGAGAGAGAGAGAGATGGAAGAGGGTGTTGGTGGGGGGCTGGGCTCTTTTGATCACACCACTATTCTGATCACAGGCATGATGATGGCTCTGGTAACTCCAGTTTAAACACACACACACACACACACACACACACACACACACACACACACAAACCTGATAGAGAGTCTGTTCTGAAAAGGCCCTTGTTTTACTCCTTCCCAATTTGAATCATTTCAACTACGCCACTCCAGTGGAGGGGGTGGGGAGGGTAACAATAATCATCACACTGGCAATACAACAGGTATTTCTACCCACAGACATTATAAGTTTGTAAGACTGCTATCTCAGGCTACCCTGTTT
The DNA here is from genome assembly GCF_018296145.1 of Oncorhynchus tshawytscha. Taxonomy (NCBI): domain Eukaryota; kingdom Metazoa; phylum Chordata; class Actinopteri; order Salmoniformes; family Salmonidae; genus Oncorhynchus; species Oncorhynchus tshawytscha. The sequence goes on along the minus strand of NC_056436.1, from coordinate 29,105,031 downwards.
GACAACCACATTACGGTAGTTTAACACAATCACGTAATGTAAAGTTTGTAAGACTGCTATCTCAGGCTACCCTGTTTGACAACCACATTACGGTAGTTTAACACAATCACGTAATGTAAAGTTTGTAAGACTGCTATCTCAGGCTACCCTGTTTGACAACCACATTACGGTAGTTTAACACAATCACGTAATGTAAAGTTTGCCGCACACATTTTGAATCTTGTGTGAATGTTGGCACAGATTGACATGTGTTCCCTATAAAATGAGCTGTTTACTTACAGAGGAGCTGAAACCTTCAGACTTGCGCTGATGTTTCGTAACATTCTCCTATAGAGTTTACAGACATACACTAAGCGTCCTAGAATTGCCAGATGGATGGCGACAAAGATCAAAATTGAATGAATTGCGACCATTCAGCTGATGTTCGTTCACTTGAGCAGATAAGAGTCTGACTTGTGACAATGCTTAAGGAAAAGCCCTGTAATTTTCCAATCACTACCATTCAGGCCAGGCCACTCTTTAGGGCCGTAAGATCAGATGAGATTCAGCATTTGCTTTTGTAAGAAACTACAGTCTATTTTCCTGCACACTGTAACAAAAACAATCAGACAGAGAATCAGGCTTTTTTAGTCTCCCTGGATTGGGACCATAGGGAGGGGAGGAGAAGAGGAGAAGGAGGGGTGAGAGATAGAGAGGCGTCTGAGTCTCGTCCCACTGGCCGCCCACAGTGGGTGGTTGTGGTGATGATAAACGGAGTGGCGGCACAACACTGAGGCTCTGCTGGCACGGCGCGCTGCAGGACCAGACACTGAGAGGAAGTGTCACTCTCCACAGGCCTGCTGGGTCAACCTGGAGTCTGCTGTGTCCTGCTGTTTGAGTCTTCACAACAAATCAAACACCATAACACCACCTCCCTGAACACAGCTGGAGGCCCTCCGCTGTCTGGAAGAATGTGCTAACAAACTCTGGTGCTCATCCAGAATGAATTGAGCAGCACAGCACTGCTCACTGAATATCTGAATGAAACATAACCATTCAACTGCTTACAGCTGGGAGCCCTGTTCTCCCTGGGAGGGTAACTGATCTTTGGGCCCTGGGCCTGAGGGTGCTCCTCCCACAGGCTCCCCTCTCCTCCACCGTCCCCTGCCCCCCTCCGTAGGCTCTCCTCTCTTCCACCCTACCCTACTCTGGCCTCGTCCACAGGCCCTCCTCTCCTCCACCCTCCCCTGCCCTGGCCCCCTCCTCCACCCTCACCTCCCCTGGCCCCCTCCGTAGGCTCTCCTCCACCACCCCCCTTGCCCCCCTCCACCTCTGTAGGCTCTCCTCTCCTCCACCCTCCCCTGGCCCCCTCCGTAGGCTCTCCTCCACCTTCCTTTGCCCCCTCTGTAGGCTCTCCTCTCCTCCACCCCTCACCTCCCCTGGCCCCCTCCGTAGGCTCTCCTCTCCTCCACCTTCCCCTCCCCTGGGCACCCTCCGTAGGCTGTCCTCTCCTCCACCTTCCCCTCCGTAGGCTCTCCTCTCCTCCACCTTCCCCTCCCCTGGGTCCCTTCTGTAGGCTCCTCTCTCCTCCACCTTCCCCTCCCCTGGGTCCCATCCGTAGGCTCTCCTCTCCTCCAGCTTCCCCTCCCCTGGGTCCCCTCAGTAGGCTCTCCTCTCCTCTAGCTTTCCCTCCCCTGGGTCCCCTCCGTAGGCTCTCCTCTCCTCCAGCTTCCCCTCCCCTGGGTCCCCTCAGTAGGCTCTCCTCTCCTCTCCCCTCCGTAGCTTTCCCTCCCCTGGGTCCCCTCCGTAGGCTCTCCTCTCCTCCACCTTCCCCTCCCCCCCTCCGGGTCCCTTCCGTAGGCTCCCTCTCCTCCTCCACCTCTCCCTGGGTCCCCTCCGTAGGGTCTCCTCTCCTCCACCCTCTCCTGGGTCCCCTCCGTAGGCTCTCCTCTCCTCCACCTTCCCCTCCCCTGGGTCCCCTCCGTAGGCTCTCCTCTCCTCCACCTTCCCCTCCCCTGGGTCCCCTCCGTAGGCTCTCCTCCACCTTCCCCTCCCCTGGGTCCCCTCCGTAGGCTCTCCTCTCCTCCACCTTCCCCTGGCCACGGCTCTCCTCCACTGGCTTATTTCCTCTCACAATGAGAGGTGACAGTGAACAGCGGAACTCGTCAGTGTGAATAACACACAGTCACGCTCTGCGAAACCCTATCTGGCGGTGTGCACACACACATGCGAGTGTCACAGGGGGCTGGGGGGCCTGGTGCAGAGCAGCACAGCGGCAGGCAGGCTGTCAGCCCCACTCCGACCCCTCCATTACAGCTTAACCAGGAACAAATTGAGCGATTTGACGTGTTACTGTATATCGTTTGACTCACTTTGTTGTCTAACAATGAAGTAGTGCAATTATAGACTAGTGTTAAAAATGAAATACCTTCTACTGGATGGAAGAGTGTCATCAATACAAAAGTGCAGTGTCTCAACTCTATACCAAGGGCACGCCAGTCATCTTTGGTTCAAACTTTACAGAAATAGCTAAGCTCACATTACTGTAAATTCCCATAGTTGCATGCTCTCAGTCTCTTCAGTCTTCCTCTGTCCTTCTGTGACAGACAGCCAGGAGCTGCTATAAGACAACCACTGGTCTGGCTTAATGTAACAACATTCTTACTCCTCTTCTGAGGAGGAGTAGCGAGAAGGAGAGGAGGACCAATGCGCAGCGTGGTAAGTGTCCATAACGTTTATTTTAAGACATAAACTGAACACTATGAAATAAAAAACAATTAACGTGACCATGAACGAAACCGAAACAGTACCGTGTGGTAACAAACACCCACCACTCAAAAGTGAAACCCAGGCTACCTAAGTATGATTCTCAATCAGAGACAACTAACTACACCTGCCTCTGATTGAGAACCATACTAGGCTGAACTCAAAACCCCAGCATAGAAAAACACACACAGACTGCCCACCCCAACTCACGCCCTGACCATACTAAATAAAGACAAAACAAAGGAAATAAAGGTCAGAACGTGACACTTAATTTAACCACTTTCCCTGTCCACTGTCACATCAGTATACAGTATTACATAACTGCTAATGGGCTAATAGCGAGAGAAAGGTAGTTAGTTAGTTAGTTAGTTAGTTAGTTAGTTAGGGAAATGGAGCTCAGGTTCATCCAAACATTTAATAATTTATCCAATCTGGAGCATACACCTCTTACTGGGCTAATTCTATAATTTAACTGGCCTGGATGAGTGGCCAATGCAGCCACTCTCTCTTACACTGTCACCACATAATTATGACTTATGCCAGCACAACCTAGCAACCTGAATGAAGTCAGCATGCAATAAATTGTAATGATCACTTAGACGATACGGACATTCACGCGGCTTCCACCACATTAACAGGAAAATATGGATGCCATCAAAGTCAGACCAGAGACCAGAGACAGGAGGAGAGATGAGATGTGGAAGACAAACAGGGGAGATGTGACAGAAGCCCTGTTTATACCTGTCGTTAACATGAGTCCTTTGTCCTGATCTTGACCTGATCTTGTCTGTTTCACAATCAGAGCACATTTCATCTTTTAATCATCCACACTTGTCTAAAAAGGTGAGCACAATCACAATGTGGACAAGATTAGGACAAAGGCTGCATGTCAGAACCAGGTATAAACAGGACTATAGGGACAACTAGGCCAGCTGATACGGGGCAGATACATTTTCCTGCGTCTGTGGGATAGGTTTCTGTCTGTGGCACTGCTCGGCCTGGTTGGGGAGTGACAGAGCTGGTGTGGCGTCAGTTCAGGCCTGTCAGAGAGGTAGACACTGGTTCAGGAACCAGAGCTGCTGTTGCTGTGGTGTGGTGCGACTTGTCCCATCCAGCAGCAATGGAAAAACAGCAGCTGACACTCTACTCCTGAGGCGCTGCTGGTGACCTCATTTAGAACATGGGCTTTTGGAGGAGGGGTGGAGAGGAGGTGGGCGACTGTATATGGTGGACAGGGAATGCTGGCTTTGACGTTCCAAACCTCAAAGCACTCCTACAAAGTTTCAAATAACTTTCAAAGGTTGAAATAAAGAGAAATGTAATCATGAACAATGGTGATATAAAAATAGATTGGACATAATGAAAAGGGTTGCATGTCTTTTTAATAGCTGTAAAATGGCTAATTACCCCACTATGATTGATCATTGGAGAGGCACATTGGGACATTTGAGACCCCTGAGATTTTCTACTGAAATAATTCAACATTTCTCATGTAATTAAGAGATGTTATATGACTTTACTGACCTTAAATGACTGTGAAATAAGTCATGTAAAAACACAGATACAACAGAAAGGAATAGGCCTCTCAGATAGAAAGGGACTTGACAGTGGTAGATGGCCTGTCTAGAGAGAGAGAGAGAGAGAGAGAGAGAGAGAGATGAGCTCTGTGCTGTAGCTGTTTTTGTGGCTATCCTATTTCGTGACCGCGCCTCGCCGTGGAGCGATTGAATGACAGAGATGACCTGTTTGGAAAGCACCAGTCTGACCACTTGATTTATGCATGTTTTTGTTTTCTTTCCTGGCTTTGTGAACTCTGTTGTTTTTCTGCTGTAACTTGACTAACTAAACCTGAGGAGGGTGATTCTTACCCGAGGGACTCAGGCCAGGGATCAGTCGGTTCCTGATTGAGACTTAGCTCAGAGTCTTGTTAGCTTGTAGCTTTTCTGGACCAGGGGTTCACCACATAGTCACCCCGTGAGCCTCGCATTGATTTAAAGGGGGTGAAACAATATATTTTTAAAATCTCCCCACCACCACAATTCCATTCTTTCCCAATATTAAATGAGATTGAAAGTTCCACTGCACACTTTCCCGGGGCTGTCAAATGAGCTGTCAGTCATGTGTCAGAACAGTCCGATGCTCATCTGCTCTAATACATCACAGCCTTTTATATGGACCAGGATCAGGGAGGCTCCCCTCCCCTCACCAGCCCCCCCTGGGACCCAGCGTGATTGATAACAACATCCAGGCAGGGACTGATTCATACTGGTGCCCATTTGGAGAATGGGGCGAGGCAGAGACCACTTCCTCCTGTACTGGTGCCTACCACAGCCCCACTGGAGAACATGACATTAGCCTGTTAAATACACAGAAGCAGCATGCTGAACCCCTGGAGCGTTCTGGAGACAAACTCAACAAGGTCTTCATTCATAAAGTGTGCTTTGCCAACCATTGATAAATCGCATTCACCAGATGCTGATATGATTTTCATTGTTTATGTTGAGTATAAGGTAATCATCTTAGAACACAGACACCATGACATGCCCACTTTAAAATCCAGAGTGGTTAGAGCGTTGGACTAGTAACTGAAAGGCTGCAAGATCAAATCCCCGAGCTGACAAGGTACAAATCTGTCGTTCTGCCCCTGAACAAGGCAGTTAACCCACTGTTCCTAGGCCGTCATTGTAAATAAGAATTTGATGTTAACTGACTTGCCTAGTTAAATAAAGGTCAAAAATAAATATTCCTCTGTCCATGCTCCACTCTAAATGAAATGCAGACATCTAAACTATTCTCCCTGATTAGCTGCTCTCTTTCCTTTGGAGGTCCAGTGCTAGGATTTGTATTGAGGGGAAGTTTTGAGCATGTGGTGGTGCTGCCAAGCTAATGACCACTTGGCACATAGACAGCTATCCATCCCAATCTCAGGTCACACTAATCCAATTCATGCGACCTGCTTGGCATCAGAGAGACTCATCTGTCTTTACTGTTCATTAACAGACCTCCTCTTGGACTAAACGCATTCACATTCCTCCTCTGGATTTCCTGAAAGGGAACACTAGCATATAACCCCCGATCTAATCTGAAGAGTCAATAGAAGGGATGGATACACAGCATCAGAGATTCTATATAAAGCTAAAAAACCCATTCAGTTCACCAAAGGGATATGTTTTTGGGTAAAACTGAAACTCGTTTCTGGACTGTTACAGTACATGTTCCTTCAGACCAGTATAGGAAGATCTTCACTCAAACAAATCTAATCCCTCCGTGTGATGAGCAGCAGGAGCAGCAGCGGAGGGGTATGTCAGAGAGTCTGGAAGTGATAAGTACATCAGTTGAGGCTGTCGTGAGTAAAAGTGTGTGAAGCGATGTAATCATGGCAGTCACAGGGCTGAGGACCTAATCCTGGCCTAGCATCACAGCTATTGACCATGCTATGATAGGACGCTGTGGGTAAACAGACCTGTCTTGATAATCTCACACACATACAGACACACACGCGCACACACACGCACGCACGCACAAGCTAGTTCCATCATACATTACATCAATCCCTGAATCCAGAGCCGGATGACAGGGAATTCATGCTTTTGACAGGTAATCATGCTCACTTTCTCTCTATATCTCTCTCCAACTGTTTCTCTAGTCCTAGACACTGTCGCACATCCAACTGTCTCTTTGAATATGCTCCATTCAAATTGCATGAAAAAGCTCTTCTGTAGATTTCCCCCATATCCTATTCAAAAATATATCAGAGTACTTGTATTCACGTCAAATCCAATGCGTTTATTCCACACCATCTCAATGTTGTCACAAGCTGAGTGGCTACATGGGATCCCCCTCTCTTCTCTCCTCTCTCTCAGGCTGTGACAGGGACTTTATGTCTGGGGGTGGAATGATAATAATGTTTCTAATCTTGTTACATTGCACACAGAATTGTGTTCCATGTTAATGAACTGGCCCCCTCCCGGCCCTGCCGATCTGCTTACTTTCAATTTGTGTACTGTCATCTCCCCGCGACGCTGCTGAAATTGATGCACCCTCTTCCTTTTAATTAAATCAAACCCAGTCGGGGGCCGGGCAGGTGGGGGGCCTGCGCCCGTACATACGTCAAAAAGACCTGGCTGACTTCACGCCAAACCTGAGTGCTGGTAAAACTCTGGTTTGGGTTTGGTAATCCATTAGCTAGTGTGTACTTCACTGTTCTCTCTAAGTGTATGTTGCATGGCAGTGTCTTTGAGGCAGACAGGACATCCAGCACACTGTAGTTTACCATAGAGGTGTAACCCACTGATTCCATGAAAATGTATTCAAAACATAGACAGTTGACATCCCGTGCCCATGCTAACATGTAAAGATTTAACACAAAAATGACCTTTTTTGGTCTTTCCCAATCAGCCAAAATAAGTAATACGATGTCGGTAGGGTAATGAAAATCTAGACTTTAATCTTGAATTATGTAGGCTGCATCACAATACAATATAATAGTCATGGAATAATTAATGGCAGCTGAAACAATCCAGTTTCCCAATCTCAATTCACACATTTTGGAGTTCTATGGACACGGCTCCTAATCTACAAAATCTCTGCTAGAAAAATAGTCTCTCCAACCTGCCTTGTAGCTTGCACAGGTACAGTGGAATATTGGAGCCAGCCAGAGCATAAAAAGGCAAGCGTAAAATTCCCACAAATTATAGGGAGGATAATTGGATTCCGAGCTTTGTCCTGTATGGTGGGCTGTGGGCGGTGACACTCCTGAAGCTGTGACATTATCAATGTAACATAACCTGAAGGCTGCGGTGCTGTGGCGCAGGGCTGCCCGGTATGGCCCGTCCTCCAGGTTCCACATCACTGCCTGCTTGGCTATTCATCCTGTGGACCCTGCAAATGAAATTATGGGAGGAAGAGCAAAGGACATTCTTTGGGAATTAATCCTATTTATGCCTAAACCCACTTCAAAATGTTATAGTGAGGTACTCTTAAGATGTAAGGCGCATTTACAATTAGACAAGGCACTGGGAGGATGGGTCACACAGTATGGCTGTTTCTTGGTAAGTAGGGCAGATGTGAGAGATATAGCAGTGTCTGGAAATAATCAAACAGATGGCTAAACACTGAACAAATAAAGACATTCAACATACTGATTTCACACTCAAACAATCTGAAAGAAAAGATTCTCACCAGGTGTCCACTAGACCAGGGTTTCCTGTCCTGGGGTCCCCCATTGGTGCAGGTTTTGGTTTTTGCCCTGCACTACACAGCTGATTCAGATAATCAAAGGGGAGTTTAGGAAACCCTGCTGTCGGTAACCTTCATTCTGGACTGTATCTGCACCTGTTTGAACCTTTAGAAATGTATGTTTTGTCTTCTCCAAATCTAGGCTGACACCAAATTAAATTAAACATGTTTTTTCAAAGGATAGTCATCTCAAATATTTTGTCACTGTCATTTCCCACACACACACCTCAGTTCTGTCAGAGCAAAATATTGCCCTCTACAATTATAAAAATTTTGTTTTTGTATCTAGGCCTACCTTAAACTCCAATAATCTTCTTCCTTGATCAGAAAAGGTGTGAGAATTGTTGTCGGTATTTATGGAGGATTTTTAATTCAATGGATTAAATTCATTAGGTCTAGTCTGGAGTAGAGGCACTTTGATGTGAAGACATGCCAAAGTAATCAAAATGCCCCGCAACACATCAACAAGCACTGGCTCGACAACGTGCTACGTTTTAGCGTCTGAAATAGAACAGTTTTGAATTAAATAATGTAAGAAAAAATATATACATAGATTTTATTTGTTTGGCCTAGGCATTTGATTTGTTTAGCCCATAGGCCTATAATTGTATTTTTATATCAAGTTTTCAAGTATACATTTATTCAAACTTCTGTCATTCTAAGAATAACATTGTTGTTTTGGTGAAAATAAAAGAATCATTCTAAAAAAAGTTCCTCAGTCTCGATGGGCCTGTAGTTTGCAACCGTTTTTATAACGCATCAGTTTTACAGCGCATAGCAGTGGCCGTACACATTCCACCTGGCTGTCACTACGAAACAGCGCGTGCTGTATATAGGCAACATCAATGCATGGACTTTCTTGCATTCAAATGAAACACTGTCAAAAGCAGTAGAGCCTAAACGGTCACAATTGTTCCATTTGTTCAAATTATATACCTAATTGTATTTAGGCCAGCTGTGGAAATCTGACAAAATATTACATTTTGAATAAAGGCTACCGAACATAAGTAAATGTCTACTGTTTTGCCATTATTTTTGAATACATTTGGCCATGCAAAATATACAATTACAATAATATGACTATTACATTAGGGCCTAATAATTTAAATATGAATGAAGCATAAGAGCAATGTTAGGCTTATTGAGACTGCTGCAATTTTGAAATAAAGTTGCAGGATTACCTGTCATTTAACAAAGAAAACCCAAATCTAACCTGTAATTATGTGATCAGAATGTATTAAATCCTAATCAGCCAATTTACGTCAAAACACAATATACTGTTACAACAAAACGATTAAACTCAAGCCACAAATAGGCTACGGATTTTGACATGCCACTGCGTTATATGAAGTGAACCACACTGGAGTGATTCGACCCTCTCGGTATTGCAGAGAAACACTGCCCCCTGCTGATCAATACAAATACAATGACGATTCAAAAATGTCTTTAAAAAAATCGGAAAATTGCGCATTATTTTATTCAAACATAATTGCACACATTATTATATTTCCATACACAGCAGCTTTGAAGAAATTCAGTTCGAAAACACATAAATAGAGCCTATATACCCAGTATGATTTGCACTATAAATCTCATTGTTGTTTGGAACAATGATATGACTACAACATACATTTCTGCCTGTCCAAAAGAGTAAAACATTATTTGATGGAGCTTATATACTGACAAATTACTATTACCTGTCCCACAAACATGGAGGTGTATATTGTAAAATATAAGATGAGGTATAAGCCTATTGTCAGCAGTGAGAGGTTTAATATCAGGTATCCTTGTGTTTAGTTAATTTTATTCCAAAACATTTATATATTCTATATATTTAAATAAAAATTATGTTAGACTACAAAAGAGGACAACAACATAAACACAGATATACTATACACATGTTCCAGGGAGGGCAGTGGCCATAATGGTTCTATAGCCTAATTACCTGATAGGTACTTTACCCTTCTCATCAGGAGCAGCACAGACCCCAGCCAGAGCGAAGAGGCCACACCACAGTGCCTGTCTCTTCTCCCTGGTTTACATGCTATCTCCCCCACCCACCGCAAACACACACACAAGATGCACAGGAAAGAGGATACCGACACATACACACATGCAGATGTACACATGCACTTGTACAAACAAACAATAAAACACACACACACACACACACCAGAGGAGGCTGGTGGGAGGAGCTATAGGAGGACAGGCTCATTGCAAAGGCTGGAATGGAATCAATGGAATGGTATCAAACATATGGAAACCACACATTTAACTCCATTTATTCCATCCAGCCATTACAATGAACCTGTCCTCCTATAGCTCCTCCCACCAGCCTCCTCTGACACACACACACAGTCAGACCCACAACTACTGCTTCACCCTGCCATTATCCCCTCCTCTATCCCAAACACACCGTTTTAATTTCAAAGCTCTGATTAGCTGATGATTGCATGACAGCCGCCGAACAGGTTCCCTTTTCGCCTGGCTCCCAGACTGCAACTCAATCATGCCCAATTAGTGGGTCCCCAAACACTCTCTCTTATTAGAGGACTCATAATCGACTCATTGTGTCCTGATTTGGCAAATAAATCACTCTGGGGGCTTCTCTCTCTCTCTCTCCCGCTCTCATTCCCCCACCTCTCCCACTATGTCTTTCACTGTGCCCCCTCTTTACCTTGTCCAGGGGTACAGTGAACGTTTTCAAGCAAGCTTTTCAGTGGAGCTGACAGTTTGAGCTCCTCTGCTGGAATCCTTTTTTATTCCCCCAGAAGAATAAATAATCATTTAGCAGCGAAGGCAAGGCAGCCAGCATGCGGGTGTCCTTGTCCTACAAGGTTAAGAATCCATTCCGTCTGAGCAAGAAAGGAGTGAATTAAAATAAATGACGGCCAGATATTTATTGCGAGTTTGTAGATGAAACGAAGTCACTCCAGCGGACCAGCGGGGGCTGCCAATGGCTCTGCCTCACTGCATGACCTGCTTGCTCTTTTTGCGTGGGACAAGGGAATAACACTCAATGTCACATTACGCCTTTCCTGCTTTTATATATTTCTGTTTATTTATAAATATATATATATATATATATAAATGCATGTGTTACTGCGGACGTTAGGGGGTAGACATCAAACGAGATAGTAAGGCAAATTAAATGATCTAGTGCTGGATGCTAAACATATTTGTCATTTGATCGAAAGAGAAGATCGGGAGAGATGTAAGCTTGGTAGAAAGACAGCACTGGCGGCTGGCATAGACAACGAGATATAGAGCGAAGGGGACGGATGGGATAAAAGAGGACAACGTTTCCTTGGTATTGCCATGGAATGTGGAGACACCAAACTCAAAGCCACTGCTTTCGTCCAGTATCTGTAATTGATATGAATAGGATAAATGTTAATGTTCAGGAACAAGGAGACAGGTTGGTTGGGAGGGGGTGTGGCCCCTTGACACTGTCCCTTCATATCACATTCCAGAGACTCCCAGCAGACATCTGTATACAGCATGTTAGCCCCAGATCTCAGCACAAAGGTATAACAGACTAATTAATGAAGTGGACCGAGACGAAGTAGCTTCGTCATAGTAAAAATACCTCCTGTGCCGAGGATTAAAATAAGGTTTTCAGTGTTTCCACACAGTGATCATGTGCCATGTCCATAGATAGTTGTGTTCTGCACGTCGCTGAGCTTCACATGCTCTGTGGGGTGTACTGGGTTGAGCTCCAAGGGCTTGAGGAGCAGGCAGGAGGCCTATGAAGTGACAGACTTAGAGGGAACCCGTCGGACTCTGATGTAGTGGACTCAGAACCCCATCTTACAGAGTGGAGTCAGCTGTCTCCTACTGTGATTCTGAGCCTGGCTATTGGGCTCAAACGGCTTCTGCCAGTAGGGAGGATTTGAGCATGCTTAATGGGCTCTCAGAGGGGTGTGTGAAGTAACCTCTGTAATGTACGTACCTGCTCAGAGACAGACAGTACAGTAGTCCCCAACAGGGTGTAGCTGGGGGGCTGTGCATGTTCAGATGTCCCTCGCATACCGTAACATGATGATTGTGTGAGCGGCCTTTATGGTCACAAGCCTCATGCTCTCTACTGTGTCCATATCACACAGCAGAACACAATCTTTACTTTAACCACTTGACCCTTTGGCATGTGTCTCTCCCTTAACTCTGAAACAACTAATTTCCCCTTAACTCTCTCTCACACTTTACCTAGTAGTATATGTGGACTGAGGCTGTGTATTTGTGTGTGGTGGTCATTAGTCTCTGCCTTTAAGGTAAAAGGAACCGTCCTGGCCAGCTGGCGTGGTCTGGGGTGCAGCGTGGGGTGGTCTGCCACTGTGAGACTCCCACGGCAGAACCACTGAGGCTTGGTGCCCCCCGCCCACCGACGGACTGCTGTGACCACCATAGGCGCTCAGCAGATGGAGCCTCCTGCTCTCCTCTCTCTCCTCTCTTCCACAGGAAGGCAAGGAAATTTGGGCTAGGACTGGCCTAACTAACCTCCGTCACAGATGCCAGAAGAAGCCTGGGCCTCCAGTGGAGCCCTGCTGGGGAGATGCTGGGCTGCAGCAGGTGTGATCTCAGCCCCTCTCTCTCCCCCCTGTCAGCACCTCAGTGGTGGAGCCCACACTCTGCACTCTCTTCCTGCCCTCGCTCTTCCTCACTTAGACACCGTCTGTGCTGAGGTAACAGGACCACATCCTCCCCCTCACTAACCAAAGACATGTCCACTACAGTACATTTCACATCTCTTTAGATCCAGATATTCTGACAAACCAGGCTTTATCATTCACTAACACGATGAACGGGGTCGAACTGGGATCAGAAATTGGGCTCTGGCATTTCTAACACCCTGGCAAATTTCTTCCCCGAGGCCCCCACAACGGTCAAATGTTTTTGCAAAAAAAATCATTTTATCATTATCACTTCTGCCAAAAAACAACAACAAGTTAAACAGGTCCACTTGGCAAAAAAATGGACCACCCTTTTGGCATTTGCCAGATATGTCAGATGGCCAGTCCGCCCCAACGATGAAAGATGAGAGGTTACTGACAGGCTGTGGACTGAATTGGATTTAACACATGAAGCATGAGGTATGGCAAATGATATGAAGTACCAAGATCAAAGTACAATAACCAAAGTAGATGTTTTTGCCCCTTTGAGGGCAAACTGTCTGCCTGTTGACTCAAGTGTTTTCCACTGCTGGTGATGATAAGCTCTCGTTCTGACCTCGCCACCGCCATGGGGCCCAGCCCACACTACCACTCTCCCTTCCATCAGCCCCTTCTTTATCGCCAGCAGCTACAAGACAAACAGGTTCTGCTCCAGGTCACACACTGCTGCAGCCAGTGTTCTCTGTGATGGAGAGGGTTTACATGGGGGTGCCGTCGCACCACGCGGCTGAGTCCCCCACCTTGACCTGTCCCTGTCTACAAGGCCTCGGTGAACGCTGTCCCCTGCCCCCCCCCGTCCCCCAGCCTCTCTGACCGCCACTGAGTTATTATCATAATTTCCCAGAGAGGAATTGCGGGGCCTCCACAATGAGAGTGTCGCCCGTGTTTTACAGAATGTTTTGTGTTTTATTGCCTTTAAGTCACTCGTAGGCCAGTATAGAGGCCCCACAATGATAAGAAAACCACTCATGTGAAAAATGAAGGGCCTCATGTCCTGGACTGAGAGGAGAAGAGAGGAAATAATCAAATCCATGGCAAATGTGGACCCTGAATGTAATTCATGTTCACACCTCCCCTCCAACCCACACCAATTCCCCAAAATTGTAGAAGAACAAGGAAATAAGCTTAATTAATTCAGCCAATCTCTGCGTTACAAAAAGAGCAGCGGCTTTATTCTCGTTTGGTATGTACTTGAAATAAAAAACTCCTATAAAACACCACCCGCCCCTCTCATTCCCCCTCCCGACTCCCAAGCCCTTGACAACCTGACACCTGTAAAATGCCCAGGGGCATTCCAAGCTGCCACCGTCCCAGTCATTTCATGTCCAAGCCCACCTGGGGTAAACAAAAAAGGACCAAGAGCGATAGAATATTAACAAAAGAGGGGGAAAAAAATCACTGTCGAAACTGAAAACACCAAACTCACACAACTTTGGACTCTTAAATATAAAGCCTTTGTCTCTAATGTGGTCAGGAGAGCCCCTCCCCCACAGGCCCCTGTGGCTCCGCAGGATAAAGGTGCAGCATATCTCATGGAAAATAAAACATCTGTTTAATCTATTACTTTCAAACACAAATCCCCTTTTGATCAAAGAATGATATTGATCTGCCTGCCTCTGTCTATGGCAGGGATTTCTCTTTCAAACTTGAAATATCATCCAGTCTTTGTGACAAGTTAATACAGGGGCTAAACAGCTCTCTTTTTTCAAGTCATTTTCAAAGTGCACTGAAACAATTTGAATATGGTTGCATTTGCATTTATTTCAACCATATAAAATACAAATTCAGCTTGCCCATGTAAACAGAACGTATTTAGTGTGGTGGACATTTGCCCTAGAGTTAAAACACTGCTAATGTTTCATCCTACATAGAGAAGCCTCCAAAGCTTAATAATGAACAAACTCAGGGTCTGATGATTTATTTACTGCATCTCTGGAATAATGAAACCAACATCAGAGAAGCTGGACATCCAGGCTTGGTTCATGGCACCTGACTCAGCTTGTAAAGCCCTGATCAGGCCAGTGACTGACTGAAGACCTGTGACAGGCCAGGCGCCTGGCCCCTGGTGGAACGAGCAGGTCAGGTCTTAATATCCCGTGAGCTTTGGCGTGTCTGTCCTCACCCGTCACTCTGTGTGTGACGGGCCCTGGCTGAAGGCCCCGGCTATCTTCACATCTCCCCATTTTCTTAACACTTTAATTACACATCAACATATTGCTTTTGGGCCATATGGAAGGCAGATATTGAGACCAGATAAGATGTATAAACTTCTGTCAACACCACAGCATATTAGGGGGAGTTGGAAGCATAGTACCTCTATTCCTTCTTCCAATTAGCGCCCTGTATCAAAATACATTAAGACAAGCCCATCAACCCCGAGCAGGAAAATACAGTTTTTAGAAGCAGTGGCCCAGTTGTATTAAAATTGTATTACTTCCCCTGTTTGTTTCTTTGCCACAAAATGAAAAGTCATTTCCACAAAGGGATTCAATAAAAACTCAGATAAAGGACCCAGTAAACTCGATGGCCTGAGAACTGGTCCTAGTCCGCTGGCTCAGATTGGACTCTCAAGGTTCTACAGTTGGACTACAAATATGAGAAAACATCCATAAAAAAAGAACCAATAATAATTCATATGAGAATAAATAAATGCCGGATGAGAACTTAACTTTTACGTAACTGATGTATATTTACATTTTATATGGGACCCTGACAAAGAGTTCAAACGAACAGTTATTTATTCCAATCAGCTGAATAAGGATATCATATTCCACATTAAATACGGTGTATTTTCTTTCTGCACTAATGAGGTCAGAAGATCCCACTACAAAATCATTCACCATTCCCAAGGATGACCTCAACCCAAATGAGACCTAATCCTCCTAAAATAGCTTCCTACGTTTTATCAGAGGCACACAAAGAAGTCTCTGCTCACCTCTGCGTGACACGGTGTTCTTCTGGAGCTAAATACATCTACACTGCGAGGAGCTCTAGGAGCAAGGGCCGTCTCTCTTCGTAGAAATAACGTATGTGTTACAGTTGGTTTGACGTGATTCAATTCAGTGCGCCCAGCTACCGAGAGGTCATTCTAAGCCTTGCTGCATCAGGATATAAGAGAGAGGAAGAGAGATGGAGAGAAAGAGAGAGGGAGGGGGAGCACGAGAGCGAGAAAGAGGAGAGTATGAGGGACAGAGAGAGGTCACTTTGAGGAGCTGGATGCAGGCACATGCCAAACAGCGTCTCCTCTCCCTCTCTAATCCCCACTATGATCCACTGGTGTTCCAGCCAATCGTCTGAGACAGGCCACAACCCGTGATCACTGGGCCCTAATCTGGGTCCTCCGCCCGTAAGCCGTCCACCTCAAACGCCAGCGGCCCGGCGCCAGCAGAGGACTGGCAGGCGCAGCCGTCTCCAGAGAGACAGCTAGAGGTTGTCTCTACATGGCTGGGCACTTCGCAGCTCCGCGGGGGTGGGAGGAAGGGGCAACGCGGCAGCTGCTCGGGGCATATGGGCAGAATTCATTAAGGCTGGCTAAATAAGCCAATTGTGGAGAGACTGTAAGTGTGTGTAAGTGATGGAGAGAGAGAGAGAGAGTGAGGGAAAAAGAGAGATGGAAGAGGGAGAAAGGCTGACCACTCGTTACAGTAATTCTGAACATCCCCTCCATCTGTAATACCCATGAAGACTGATTTGAGGCCTACGAAATGACTGGCTGAATGGTTATCTATGTGTGACTGGAGATAATTGAGCTGTGAGCTGCGTAGATTGTGTCCTCCAGGCCGTTGGCGTATCCCCAACTGTCACGAGACCTCTCTCTGCTTCAGGGAAAAATAAACCTAATCACAGTCTGTAAATGTTAAACCTGTTTTCCCAATAGTCTCAGTGTAGCTTCGGAGGCCTGCGTCTTTATTCACACACATGATCCAAAGACTAATCTAAGTGGAGACAAGGCATAAACACACACTGATACATACTAAACATTTGTGTGCAAACTATGACAGTGAGAGGATCTTAGGTATGAATGATTCCATCCTTACATATAAAAAAGTAAAGAGCAGAGGACATACTCCACCGAGGGCTTCTTCGCTACTAATAATCTGTATTATGTTGAATTGGACTCATGTTCAGGCCCATAGGCATATATAGTATTACAGCCTCTCCTAAGGCCCTGTGGTTTGGGTTTGATGCATGTTTGTTATGTAAGTTTGGAGAGAGCATGCATCTGGACACCTCCAGCCATCTCCAAATGAGAAAGATGTCTTCCTTATATAATGTATGCTAATCCCCCATTTGTCAATAGGAAGTGTGTTCAATGCATTTGAGATAATAGTGAAGAGGGGGCAGCTCTTGTCGAAGAGCTGGAAGATAAAGTCAATGGCACAGTCAATAACAATAAAGTTGTGGGCTTTAATGAAGAATGTTAATTTGACCACAATCAAGTGGATTTCAGCTTAGGTGATTGTCAACCTTGGACTTGTATCTGACTGAGGTTGTAGGGGGGTAGATAATGCAGGCGGGAGATGAGGGCATTTTGATCTGTATCAGACCATTTAGGCATTCAGCATTTTTAAACAAAAGTGATTTGTCTTCTAGCAGTCTTGGTAGATTCAAACAGATAGCATTGCAGTGAAATACCGCACAAGTGTCGTTAAACTTCTGTGTCTTAGAGAAGATAATTAATTTGCAACCTACTATAGAAATTACAGTAATTAATTTCACAATAAATATACCTACAAATGTGGCGTGTTTAAATTTATTAGAAAAAATAAATACATTGTGCACTGAATTTGGAATATGAACAACAAGCTACATATACTTGATGGTCCCTATGTTTGGACAGAGCATTGACATGCACCCACCCAGGTCCCAGAGGAGGCATCCTGGTCCACCCGATCGCATCCTGGGGAGGCTCGTCATCATAACACATCATAACTCCTCCTTCTCTCCTTGATCCCATTCCGTCAGCAGCTCTGAGGACACCTCCGTAAACAGACGATCCCAGTCCCAACCCACATCCTCCTGATAGATAGAGAGAGAGAGGAAAAGAGAGAGAGGAAAAGAGAGAGGAAAAGAGAGAGGAAAAGAGAGAGGAAAAGAGAGAGAGGAAAAGAGAGAGGAAAAGAGAGAGAGGAAAAGAGAGAGAGGAAAAGAGAGAAACAGAGAGGAAAAGCAGATGAAGAAAAAGAGGGAGAAAGAAGAAAGCGAGGAAAATAATAGAGGAGGAGAAGCAGAGCAAGACAGAGCGAACATCCCAGGGAAGGTGGGAGAAAGATAGTAGAGCGTGTTAATGCACACATCATAAATCTTGATTACCTAGGAGACTGGAAGGCAACCTCCCCTGGTGCTTCAGAAACAGCTGGACACCCCCCTCACATGGAACACAGCAGCTATATTTACAAAAAAAACTCACTCACCTCCCGCACCTCCTGCTCTGGAGCCAAAACCTTGGTGAGGAGCTTCAAGTCAATCTCCCCATCCTAGGGAGAGGCCTTATGAGAACACACTGAGCGTGCAGAAACATACTCCTCAGAGAGAGGGGATTGATATTGGATGCATCCTAAAAGGACCTCTTTAAAAGTCAGGCTGGGTAATCTATTACAAAGAAAAATAAATGAGCAGTTGAAACCTGGCTGTGTGTGTGGGGCCCATATGAGCTGTCTTACCAGGGTCTGGAAGGCAGAGTACTTCATGAGGTCATTGTCCAGATCTCTGTATGTCATTACCCGGTTCACCTGGATGCTGAGGAGAAGAACAAACACTAAGTAAACAAAAATTGTATAGTAGACGTGCTATACTAAATGTTGGCATGCTTTTCCTCATTAGAGGCTGTCTATTCAAATATAGCCACTATCTGCATCAGTAAGATATCACCAGACCAATCGACAAACTGTATCATAGTACAGTACAACTTGCAAGTATCACTCTGTGAGACAGATAGCTTCTCAGAAGTTTAGGGTAGTGCTTACAGGGCATGGAGAGTTCATAAAGGACAGAGAGATCAGGAGATAGGCGCCAAGTGGTAACCGCCTCAATTTGAAACCCAGCTGCTTATCTGTAGTTGGAATTAAGAGGAGGGCTCTGAAAGTGGCGAGGGCCTAGCAGTGCATGCCAGTCCTACTTACTGCACATTACACGCTACATTGCCCCCTCAATAAGTTCAATGTGGATATTATCTCGTACAGAGAGCGGGACCCAGCCTAATAACCCCCGCCGCTGTCATAGCCGCGCTACATAGTGGACACATGTCGGCGCATCTCTCACTGCCCTGTAAATCAAAGGGCCCCACTTGTAAGGGCCCCTCTAACAGCCGTGCATAAATCACACCTTAACTGTTATTTCTGCATAACGGCCCAATATGCCAAGACACCTTCATTACCATGATGAGAGGAGGCAAGGTAACAGTCAAGACACCATCTAAGACCAGTGTATTATTATCTTTAACTCTCATTGATGTTCAAATGTAGGCCAGGTACTGTACATGGCTCTGAGGGTGGGCTGGGTCTGTAACCATCCAGAGGTATCTGAACTCAGCTGTCAGGTCCTATCAGGTCACTTCAGAGACGTGAACAGTTAAGCAGCAAGTGAGGGTGAGGAGGCATGTCTGTATTCACAAGACTGACCAAATGGATATACTTCAACTCTGAAAACAGAGTGATGGGATGCCATCTAGGAGTTTGAGTAACTGGAGTCAACTAAAGGGGAGGCTGGTGTTGTTTACAGTACCTTGGAGGAGCAGCAACTTGCATGGTAAGGTCTTCCTCTTGTACTTCATCAAGGTCTGGAATAACTGGTATATCTAAAACACAATATACATACAGAACATATCAATATCTCATCAATGTCACCCTCTCCCTTATTTAGTCATTCAATCTGTACATCTAAAGTGTTAACTGAGAAACAATAGTGGTCAATCACATAAACTGGACATGGATTACAGAAACACTAATTTCAAAGATACAGTCTGCTTTGTGTTTAGTATGACAGTTTGTGTGTACGTGTGAGTGTCTCAGAGTAATTTGGCACCTGATTCATACCCTCCCTCTCTCTCCCTACATCCTCCGTAGAGCTGCCCTGTCACAATAGCCAGGCGGCCATGAATATTCAGGAGGCCAGGCAGCAGGTCTTCCTGCTGCGAGAGGGGCGCTGGCCAGGGGCTCCCCGGAAAGCACCCCCCGCTACCCCAGCATTTGGGCCCTGTCAGCGCCGCCCACCCCCAGGACCCGCGGTGGCCGGCAGGCCGACCTCCGTGACCACTCTGCCACTCGGACCGGGGCGGCATCCAGCCATGTGCAAGAGTATTTGCTGGCGGGCCCATCTGTGTGGGGTCGGAAGTCACGGTGCGGCCTGGCAGGGGCTGCGGTGCCAGGAGCCGCCAGCCCGCTGCTCAAACAGTGGGAACTCGCTTTAATTGGCAAAACGCAACAGGACAGAGGATGGCTCCGCTCCCAAGAAGGACAGGGCAAACTTTCACAGCACATTTCAGATGGACTTTTGTTAGAGTGGGCGAAGGTGTGTGTGTGTGTGTGTGTGTGTGAGGGGGGGCAGACAGACAGACAGACTGTGAGGAAATAGGATGAATATTGAAATGTTGAAGACACTTAAATGGACCTGTATAATTCATATGAAATTAATACATGCATTATACTATGTTAGAAACAAACATTACAAAATAATAAATATTACATCATATTTGAGGGAAGGTGGTCTTCCCCTACTTCCACAACTGAAAACGATAAATTCATACTTGTGCAAACTTGGCCATCAGAGTTGCCTGTCAACATCAAAGTCACAGAAATCTATCTAATCCTTGTCGCCATGTAACAACTCTAAATGAGCAACAAAAAAAACAGACAACTCATGTGCACTCAGAGGAGAGGTCTGATTTTCTGTTGTTTTGTCTCTTTTTTCAATACTGGTTTTGGTTGAAGGCAATTGAAAAGTGCAGCTACATTTCCTTCTGACTTCCTACAGACAGACAGTGTGCTAGGTGTCAGTGGAGAGGCAGGGAGAGAGCAGGGGAGCGGGAGGGAGGGAGGGAGGGAGCAGGAATGTCAGTAATCTCTGAACACAGCGCTGCACCCTGAGGGGAAAGTCAATAGTGGAGCTAGATAGAGGCCAGGAGATGGGAGGCACGATCTGATGGGAGGAAATATCTGTAGATCTGTCACTATACCTTCAAAATACTTCAAAATACATACTTTCTCGGAGGATTAGTCTACCATTCTCATATAACAGTTAAGCAAAAATTTCAGCAATGACAAAAGAAAAAGTTAAGGAAGTTATATGTTCCTAGAATGAGCTAAATGAGCAAAACGATTCATGTTATGAAGGATTCTTCAGTTGAAGGAAACAGAAAATAACCCCAGCAAATCCCAGCAACTTTATACAGATAACAAACATCATCATCAGTTGATAACTAATTCCGTTCTCTTTTTTTAATTAAATAAAATTTAAAATGCCACACTCGTTTAGCCGCTGACAAGATTCATCTGTGTTTCTGATATCCAAATAAACGCAAGCGCGGGTATTTCATATTCATGAGGCCCCGGTGACACTTTGTCCTCTCATTTACAAAGCACAGTGTTCAGCAGAATCCATCCCCTCCGGACCCCCAATCAAATTTAATGGTCTTAGCGCAATGACATCAAAAAGCCGCACTGTCCAGCTCTTTGCAAATAGCTTCCTGGGTTGTTCCCCCCCCCACTCTCTCAGCCAATAATGCACTATTAACACTATTCTACGAGACTTCAACGTGAAACAGCAAGGGTTAGGTTCTCTATATGAAAACTCTCGAAACACTTTACTTGACACCCAGTGTCATAACACGTTATAATGTCATAACAGCTGACATAACCTGTCAAAATATGGTCACAGTCATGACCCATATACAGTACCGGTCAAACATTTGGACACACCTACTCATTCCAGGGCTTTTCTCTACTTTTACTATATTGTAGAATAATAGTGACGACAACAAAATGAATGAAATAACACATATGGAATCATCTAGTAAACAAACAAAAAAAGTGTTAAACAAACCAAAATATATTTTATATTTGAGATTATTCAAAATAGCCACCCTTTGCGTTGATGACAGCTTTGCACACTCTTGACATTCTCTCAACCAGCTTCATGAGGTAGGAACCTGGAATGCATTTCAATTAACACGTGTGCCTTGTCAAAAGTTAATTTGTCGAATTTGAGTTAATGAGTTTGAGCCAACCAGTTGTGTCGTGACAAGGTAGGGGTGGTATAAAGAAGATGGCCCTTCTTGGTAAAAGACCAAGTCCATATTATGGCAAGAACAGCTCAAATAAGCAAAGAGAAATGACAGTCCATCATTACTTTAAGACATGAAGGTCAGTCAAGCGCAGTTGCAAAGACCATCAAACTGGCTCTCATGAGGACCGCCACTGGAAATGAAGACCCAGAGTTACCTCTGCTGCAGAGGATAAGTTCATTAGAGTTAACTGCACAGAGTTCAAGTAACAGACACATCACAACATCAACTGTTAAGAGGAGATTGCGTGAATCAGGCCTTCATGGTCAAATTGCTGCAAAGAAACCACCAATAAAGGACGCCAATAAGAAGAAGACTTGCTTGCGCCAAGAGACACAAGCAATGGACATTAGACCGGTGGAAATCTGTCCTTTGGTCTGATGAGTCCAAATTTCAGAGTTTGGGTTCCAACCGCCATGTCTTTGTGAGACGCAGAGTAGGTGAACGGATGTTGGGATTTATGTAGAATACAAGGCACACTTAACCAGCATGGCTACCACAACATTCTGCAACAATACACCATCCCATCTGGTTTGCGCTTAGTGGGACTATTATTTGCTTTTCAACAGGACAAGGACCCAAAACACACCTCCAGGTTGTGTAAGGGCTATTTGATCAAGGAGAGTGATGGAGTGTTGCATCAGATGACCTGGCCTCCACAATCACCCAACATCAACCCAATTGAGATGGTTTGGGATGAGTGGGACTGCAAAGTGAAGGAAAAGCAGCCAACAACTGCACAGTATACAGTTGAAGTCGGAAGTTTACATACACCTTAGCCAAATATATTTAAACTCAGTTTTTCACAATTCCTGACATTTAATCATAGTAAGAATTCCATCTTAGGACAGTTAGGATCACCACTTTTTATTTTAAGAATGTGAAATGTCAGAATAATAGTAGTGAGAATAATTTATTTCAGCTTTAATTTCTTTCATCACATCCCCAGTGGGTCAGAAGTTTACATACACTGAATTAGTATTTGGTAGCATTGCTTTTAAATTGTTTAACTTGGGTCAAAGGTTTCGGGTCGACTTCCACAAGCTTCCCACAATAAGTTGGTTGAATTTTGTCCCATTTCTCCTGACAGAGCTGGTGCAACTTAGTCAGGTTTGTAGGCCTCTTTGCTCGCACACGCTTTCTCAGTTATGCCCACACATTTTCTATGGGATTGAGGTCAGGGCTTTGTGATGGCAACTCCAATACCTTGACTTTGTTGTCCTTAAGCCATTTTGCCACAACTTTGGAATTATGCTTGGGGTCATTGTCCATTCGGAAGACCCATTTGCGACCAAGCTTTAACTTTCTGACTGATGTCTTGAGATGTTGCTTCAATATATCCACATCATTTTCCTCCTCATGATGCCATGTGCACCAGTCCCTCTTGCAGCAAAGCACCCCCACAACATGATGCTGCCATCCCTGTGCTTCACGATTGGGATGGTGTTCTTCGGCTTGCAAGCCTCCCCCTTTTTCCTCCAAACATAACGATGGTCATTATAGCCAAACAGTTCTATTTTTGTTTCATCAGACCAGAGGATATTTCTCCAAAAAGTATGATCTTTGTCCCCATGTGCAGTTGCAAACCGTAGTCTGGCTTTTTTTATGGCGGTTTTGCAGCAGTGGCTTCTTCCTTGCTTAGAGGCCTTTCAGGTTACTATCGATATAGGACTTATTTAATGTGGATATAGATACTTTTGTACCTGATTCCTCCAGCATCTTCACAAGGTCCTTTGCTGTTGTTCTGTGATTGATTTGCACTTTTCGCACCAAAGTACGTTCATCTCTAGGAGACAGAACGCGTCTCCTTCCTGAGCGGTATGACAGCTGCCTGGTCCCATGGTGTTTATACTTGCGTACTATTGTTTGTACAGTTGAACATGGTATCTTCAGGCATTTGGAAATTGCTCCCAAGGATGAACCAGACTTGTGGAGGTCTACAATTTTCTTTTTGAGGTCTTGGCTGATTTCTTTTGATTTTTGTCAAGTAAAGAGGCACTAAGAGTTTTAAGGTAGCCCTTGAAATACATCCACAGGTACACCTCCAATTGACTCAAATTATGTCAATTAGTCTATCAGAAGCTTCTAAAGCCATGACATCATTTTCTGGAATTTTTCAAGCTGTTTAAAGGCACAGTCAATTTAGTATATTTAAACTTCTGACCCACTGGAATTCTGATACAGTGAATTATAATTGAAATAATCTGTCTGTAAACAATTGTAGGAAAAATTACTTGTGTGTCATTCACAAAGTAATTGTCCTAACTGACTTGCCAAAACAATAGTTTGTTAACAATACATTTGTGGAGTGGTTGAAAAACGAGTTTTAATGACATCCGACTTCAACTGTATGTGGGAACTCGTTCAAGACTGTTGGAAAAGCATTCCAGGTGAAGCTGGTTGAGAGAATGCCAAGAGTGTGCAAAGCTGTCATCAAGGCAAAGGGAGGCTACTTTGAAGAATCTAAAATATATTTTGCTATGTTTAACATTTTGTTGGTTACTACATGATTCCATATGTGTTATTTCATAGTTTTGTTGTCTTCACTATTATGCCACAAAGTAGAAAATAGTAAAAATAAAGACAAATCCTTGAATGAGTAGGTGTGTCCAAACATTTGACTAGTACTGTATTTATACCTGTTGTGACAATATTGCATTATTTTATGGCTGGTAATGACACCTACATAAGAGTGTCAAAAACCACATTTTCTAATTAGTTTTTCCCTGCCAAGAAGTTTCCTTCCTTTCCTTTGTTGTTGTTGTATTTCATTATTTGTCATGTTTTTTTCTTCATATTTCAAATAACTTTTATGACACTGTCAAGAAGCATTATGACCATCATAATCATATACGCCAGATAGGCCTATCACGTACATGCTCTTATATCAGTCATCAGTCAAAAAGAGGGTGTCTTGTCCTGCGGAGTGCAATAGAGATTGCGTCATCTGTGGATCTGTTGGGGTAGTATGTGAATTGGAGTGGGTCAAGGGTGTCTGGGATAGCAACCAGTCAAGCATTATCTCTCTATCTTGTCCCTCCCCCTTCTCTGTTTCCCTATCTCTGACCCTCTCCCTCCCACCCTCCCATCAAACATATATATAAATAAAATGTACCATGTTCGATTATCATTGTAATTGCGCACATATATATACCATACTGTTGGCTATGGTGTAAAGGAATGTTTTGCCTTGTGTGGTAGGTTTTGACACTCTTATATAGGTGTCATAACCAGCCATAAAATAACTACAGTGGTAACTTGTGTGGGTTTTGACACTCTTATATAGGTGTCATAACCAGCCATAAAATAACTAGTGGTAACTTGTGTGGTATGTTTTGTGGGTTTTGACACTCTTATACAGGTGTCATAACCAGCCATAAAATAACTACAGTGGTAACTTGTGTGGTAGGTTTTGTGGGTTTTGACACTCTTATACAGGTGTCATAACCAGCCATAAAATAACTAGTGGTAACTTGTGTGGTATGTTTTGACACTCTTATATAGGTGTCATAACCAGCCATAAAATAACTACAGTGGCAACTTGTGTGGGTTTTGACACTCTTATACAGGTGTCATAACCAGCCATAAAATAACTACAGTGGTAACTTGTGTGGGTTTTGACACTCTTATACAGGTGTCATAACCAGCCATAAAATAACTACAGTGGTAACTTGTGTGGTAGGTTTTGTGGGTTTTGACACTCTTATACAGGTGTCATAACCAGCCATAAAATAACTACAGTGGTAACTTGTGTGGTAGGTTTTGTGGGTTTTGACACTCTTATATAGGTGTCATAACCAGCCATAAAAATAACTACAGTGGCAACATGTGTGGTAGGTTTTGTAGGTTTTGACACTCTTATATAGGTGTCATAACCAGCCATAAAATAACTACAGTGGTATCTTGTGTGGGTTTTGACACTTATGTGTAATTGTCATAAATCCAGCCATAACATAAACAATATATGCCAAACAGGTCTAAATATGTGTCAAGACAGTGTTATGACCATATTATAATAGGTTGTGACAAATTGTCAGCCGTTATGACAAATTATGACATGGTTAAGATCGTGTCATAATGTGTAATGACGCTGGGTGTCAAGTAAAGTGTTACCCAAACTCTATTACTAAGTGAAAAAAAAGTAAAACATTTTAAAATGAGCTTCAAATTCAACCTATTACTGGACGTCAAGAGAGTATAAATAGGAGCTGCAAACAAGCTGCCGTTTTTCTTTCTGAAGGAAAGGGCAACGCCATCAGAAAGAGACGTCTGTTCCCAGCACTGCTGGCACACATTACCTGATACATATCCTCCATTCCCCATTGCAGCCTGGACATCTATCAAGGTTGCTTTGTCTGGCGGCGACTGGGCCAAGCCTCTCCTTATTACACGGTCACAGCGAGTTTCCTCGCTGAAGCATGTAAATATCAAAAGGGGATCATTTGCTGTGAATGTAGACATACTCCCAGCAGGCACGCCGCAGTCAGCGACTTTGGGGACACCTCCACACATCACCAGGCAGGGCTGCTATAATCTAAGCAGGGAGGCTATGGGATGATTACCTAGGCACGGACTACATTTGAAAAGCTTATGGGACAAAAATTCAGCAGATCACTGACAGAGAGAGAGAGAGAGAGACGGAGACAGAAAAGAAACAGATTGAGAACAGATTAGTGTGTTTGTAATGGCAGTTCTTTGCCATGAGACTGGCAGGGGACTGTAAGCCAGCCAAGGGGGAGAGGGGGAAAGGGCTAGCCCTCTCTCTCTCTGCTTCTAGCCAGTGGACATAAGGGATAGGGTAGGGGACACAATCAAGATCGGAGGGGCTATCTCACTAACCCTCAGCACTGCAATTTCCACTGCCCCAGCCGCCGGCACTGTATTAAGATGTGGCCCTCCACTGAGGAAGTTTCTTTCCAGCTGCATTTGCTGGGTAAGAACGGTACCACAGGGGTCTCCACACAACTGACCCTTTCAGCTAGGGTGTGTGTAAGCATGAGTGTGTGTGTGTGTGTGAATGTGATTATGACAGTGTGTGTGTGTGTTCTTGTGAGCAACTTAAAAGCATCGTCAAAAACATTTATTACCATTTGTTATAATCTTAAAAAAAAAAAGAAACAGAAGAACAATGAAAAATTAAAAAGGCTTTGTAAAAACAAAGTGGCCATAAAACTAAAAGAAGATGTCAAATGTTTACATTATTTTGTAAATCTAATTCCAGTAATGAAGTTCATAACATCTAAACCTACAACATCCTACAACAATGTGCAAATACACTTTATTAGGATTCTAAGCACATACAGTGCATTCGGAAAGTATTCAGACCCCTTGACTTTATCCACATTTTGTTACGTTACAGCCTTAATCTAAAATGGATTAAATTCACATTTTTCCTCATCTACACACAATCCCACATAATGTCAAAAACACGTTTTTAGAAATGTTTGCAAATGTATTACAAATAAAAACAAAAATACCTTATTTACAGAAGTATTCAGACCCTTTGCTATGAGACTGGAAATTGAGCTCAAGTGCATCCTGCTTTCATTGATCATCCTTGAGGTGTTTCTACAACTTGATTGGAGTCCAACTGTGGTAAATTCAATTGATTAGACATGATTTTGAAAAGGCACACACCAGTCTATATAAGGTCCCACAGTTGATAGTGCATGTCAGAGCAAAAACCAAGCCATGCGGTCGAAAGAATTGTCCGTAGAGCTCCGAGACAGGATTGTTTTGAGGCACAGAAGGGTAACAAAACATTTCTGCAGCATTGAAGGTCCCCAACAACACAGTGACCTCCATCATTCTTAAATGGAAGAAGTTTGGAACCCCCGTGACTCTTCCTAGAGCTGGCCGCCCGGCCAAACTGAGCAATCGGGGGAGAAAGGCCATGGTCAGGGAGGTGACCAAGAACACGACGGTCACTCTGACAGAGCTCCAGAGTTATTCTGTGGAGATGGGAGAACCTTCCAGAAGGACAACCATCTCTGCACCACTCCACCAATCAGGCCTTTATGGCAGAGTGGCCAGACGGATGCTACTCCTCAGTAAAAGTCATGTCAGCCCGCTTGGAGTTTGCCAAAAGGCACTTAAAGACTCTGACCATGAAAAACAAGATTCTCTGGTTTGATGAAACCAAGATCGAACTCTTTGGCCTGAATGCCAAGCATCACGTCTGGAGGAAACCTGGCACCATCCCTAAGGTGAAGCATGGAGGTGGCAGCATCATACTGTGGGGATGTTTTTCAGCGGCAGGGACTTGGAGACTAGTCAGGATTGAGGGAAAGATGAACGGAGCAAATTACAGAGAGATCCTTGATGAAGCCCTGCTCCAGAGCCCTGAAGACCTCAGACTGGTGCAAAGGTTCACCTTCCAACAGGACAACGACCCTAAACACACAGCCAAGACAATGCAGGAGTGGCTTGGGAACAAGTCTCTGAATGTCCTTGAGTGGCCCAGCCAGAGCCCAGACTTGAACCCTATTGAACATCTCTGGAGAGACCTGAAAATAGACGTGCAGCTATGCTCCCCATCCAACCTGAAAGAGCTTGAGAGGATTTGCAGAGAATGGGAGAAACTCCCCAAATACAGGTGTGCCAAGCGTGTAGCGTCATACCCAAGAAGACTCGAGGCTGTAATTGCTGCCAAAGTTGCTTCAACAAAGTACTGAGTAAAGGGTCTGAATACTTATGTAAATGTGATGTTTTTTAAAAATACATCTGCAAAAACTTCTACAAACCTGCTTTTGCTTCATCATTATGGGGTATTGTGTGTAGATTGATGAGGGAAAAAAATATATAATCAATTTTAGAATAAAAGGCTGTAATGTAACAAAATGAGGAAAAAGTCAAGGGGTTAGAATACTTTCCGAATGCACTGTAAATCCACAGAAGAGGGCTATAATGGTGGGTAGGTGTTTCATTAAGTATGAGAGTAGTAACTACAGCCGCAGAAACAGTGCTTCTGTTCCTCATCAATATATCAGTTTAATACGTCAAAGAAAACCTCCTTATACAATGCCATCCAGCACGGCCATTGGCATGTATATAATATAACTTCTTAAATAATCAGGGGCTCACCACTCCTATCTTTGCTAAGGCAATTTCACCCTTATTTCCCCTGGTGCTTTGCTCCGAAAAATGGAACAATTATCCCAGGCCGTGCTTTGTTGAAATGTCTACTCTGAAATTGTTTGTGATGCGGAGAACCAGGCCCTGAGGTGACCAAGTCAGAGGCTAGCATTGAGTGTTCCCCGCTGGTTCAACGCTCTGACGCACCTGCCCCAACATGTAGATGTGTGTGTGTGTGTGTGTGTGAGAGAGAGAGAAGACGTGTGTGTGTGTGTGTGTGTGTGTGTGTGTGTGTGTGTGTGTGTGTGTGTGTGTGTGTGTGTGTGTGTGTGAGAGAGAGAGAGAAGATGTGTGTGTGTGTGTGTGTGTGTGTGTGTGTGTGTGTGTAACGCTCAAAGGGAAGAGACACTTAAATCCTGCTTCAGCCACTGAATAGGATAATTCATTTAGTGAATACTGTATTTGAGGTCTGTTATGGACTGTGTATAATGTGATTTTATGAGGGGATAACCAGTGATCAGCTACAGTTCTCTAAACGTATCAAATTAACATATTCACCTGTCACTTTCATCTAAACGATTGTGTTCTCTGGTAAGTTTTGGGTGTCTCACAGTAGGTGGTCAGAAGCAGATGTGCTACAGAGGATTCCTCACTAGCACCGAGAACAAATATGTTGGGACTGTTAAAGAAAGCGATAAGACGAGAGGCAGCTTATCTGCTCTATTTTGGATGAATGTGCTGTGGAGGGACTGGAGGACTCAGCTCTGCCCGCCAGAAGAGATGCGGGACTGGGATACAAGGGTGCTCTCACCTCCTTCATCATCCGAGCCCTGGGGGGTTTGTGGTCGAAGGCGTCGGCTGCAGAAACAGGAAGTGGGAGAGTATGAATTATTGAAGGCTTTCAGTGGTGAGGTCATCACAGGGAGCCAGACTTAGACTGGGCTGTTGTGCTTTGATGATGGGCCGGTTTCTGTGGGCTGAGTGAGGCTCTAGATCAACCTGATAGGAGGCTTGCTCTGCCTCTGTCTGTCTACTGCAGACTGACTGGGACTGTTTCTACAATACAGCAGCAGACACCGCCTAAAGGCTCCACAGACACAGCAGCATCAGTGGGACTGCCTGGCTGATTGTCTCTGTGAGCAGCCCAGGGCTTCAGTGAACTCAACAGTATCCCTCTAAGAATGAATCAAAAACACAACGGAGGCAGCAAATAAATGGAACTGAGATGGGCTGGTGGTGAAAAGAACATAGATCAAAGGACTATTTTGTAGCGCTGCCTGTGTTTCTTTCAAAGCCTGTGTCTCAACACTGCTATTCAAGCATGGGCCTCCAGCCGTGATGAGTAAAACACACCATGTCCTCTAGTCTCCTTCCATCTCACTACTGTCTATTCAAGGCCTAATATGCAAGTTGGCAACATGGAAGAACTAAAATAACAGGCTAACTTGGCTCCCAACAACAATAAAAGTGATGACAACTCAGTCACGCTGGATTTGAATCATGTTAAGTGATTGTTCTTGGAAGGCGAGGATTAGTTGCAACCAAGTACAGCAATTTCCAAATCAGAGCAACGGGCACAAACATTTAAATTGGTCCAATTTCGATTCCTGTATTTTTTTTTTTACCAAATAGTTATTTAATTTAATCAACAACTGAGGGAAATATTTCAGAGTGAAAAGACGAGACTAAGTGAACTTACTCTTCCACGTCCTCCACCATGGCAGGCCTTCTTCCAGACCTACGGAACAGTGAACATAATTGATAGATTATACAACAAAGGAACACAGACAAAATGCTTTTGTGCCACATAAATAAAACGACTAAAATCTATTCAATTTTAACAGACAAACCAATGACCAATTAGCTTATTGATTCTATTGATATTTGAAAGCTTAATCTTAAAACCACTAATTGTTTCTGATGTAGGCTAGTTGCTCGATTAGATTTGAGCCTCCTAAGGCTTAGGTGAGGGATGGGCAACTGGCAGCCCCCCTTTTGTAGGCCCGTGGATCAATTTCCCAAAAATGAAAATAGAAACAGAGTCAGAGTCTTAGCCTAGGCAGATACAGGCTCCAAAGGCACAACTTTCCTCCTCAACTCGTTTTAGTGGCAACATGTCGGAAAAAAACGAGGAAAATAAGTGTACTGTCTTAATAATAAAACTATTTTCGGATTTTCAGACAATTATGCCTTTGCAGCCTGAATGGAGGATGCTTTATATGTTTGAGCCGGTCCATGGGGGACATGAGTGTATTACCAGGAATGCAAATCAAATTTCACTTAGGGCTACTAAAAGGCTAGAGCTCTGACTGCATGTATAAGTATGGATGTGGGTACCCAGCCCCGCGAGCCACTGCGTCCCCTCATGATGAATTCAGATTTTTGTGTGTCCCCAACCCCCATCAAAGTTGCCCATCCCTGTCCTAGGTTGTACTCTCTGTTTTTCCTCTTCTCTGTTGTTCCTCCCCTGCTGGACCACGGGGCTATTTTCAGACACCTCTCCATTTACACAGCCCAGCTTGACTGCATGCCACGCCCTACACACACTGACAGAATCCCTGTCTTTTCACACATTCTCACCTCAACACACTATTCTTGGCATAACACTGTTTCACACCAGGGTTAGGGGAGATAATATTACACAAAACAGGGATGCTGTCGAATAAAGGTATCCTCACCACAAGCAGCATTAGAAAGGCAAGACTCAAAATCAAGACTTAAAATCGTAACATTTTAGACCAAGGCAGTCTGTGAATTTTTGGCTATGAAGACAACTTTTTACAAAGTTACTTTTACATAAGAGTGTTTGTGGATAATGTTTTGGAGGAGATACACGGTACCGGCAGGTTCTACTGGTAGAGGAGTGCCCCCTACTGGTTTTGAAAACAGACACTGTCATTTTCTCTGGACTGAAAACAGCTTTTTAAGGCAAGAGAATGTTGCCCTACAAATATATTTCTTATTATTCCTTACCAGTGTGTATCAATAACCTAAATAAAAAAATTGAAATTACATTATATATGTTTATAAATTGTACTTCATGAATAATCCATTCACTAATCTCTGGAGGCTCCCCGCTCTACAATAGATCAGCATATTCTCTGGGGTTGAAGCCACCACAGGGCCATAGGAGTGTTGAGGGCTCCTCCGTCGAGAAGCAGGAGACCAGTGGTGTAGATGGCAGACACTGGCCAGGGTCCAGACAGAGACAAAGCGGACATGCCCCCCGAGCCAACCCCCTGGCCTTAGGGCCTCGTCTGGAGGGGAGCGGAAGCAGACTCAGCAGAGCCTCACACATGGTCCTCATCCACCCTCTAGTCCACACAACAACCAGCTACCCTAGGGACACTTCACTGCTGTGGGACCTAATCTCTGCTGTATTATGTATGTTTATTTAGCCTTCATTTATAAAGGCTATACATTTATTTATACTTATAGCCTTTATTTATACAGCCTTTATTGATCTTGTTGTTGAGACAAATAAAATAAAGAAATACTTCAGTCTGACCCCACCTTAACCCACCCTGTCTATCCTTTTTTTTCATATTTTCATGCTATTCAAAGCGATAACAATAGCAACAGAAGCATCGTGATCAGCTATGGAGTCTGATGGTCAAAGAGAGATCAGAGAGGGAGCCCACCTTGCTGCCCTTGGACTGTGTCCTGGGCTGGTGACGCTTAAGACACATTACAGGCCCCTTGATTAAGACTCATGTAGACTGAAGCGATAGACATGGTAAAACTGTCTGGAAAAAGTTGTTAGGGATAAAATATATTGTGACAACCCGGCTTCAAAAGGTTCATCAATAAACTGACAGATCATTTAGTGTCAATTAGGAGTGATAGATCGACAAATCCTGGGATTTCTGGGCTGGGATTAGTGGGAGGAGGTGATTGAGCACAAGGGTTGACATTGAAGGGAAAAGTCCTTGCCGGTTCCAGGGGGGCCCATTACTTACTTTGTTTCAGAGAGGATCAATGCACGTGAGAAACCCTTAACACCTCCGGTATTCCAATCTCTCTGAACGCAGGAATCAAGACGAGTTACGCTAACGCAAGGACGAGACACTCTGACCTTCCCAGAGTGAGAAAGATATATTTAGTTTGCTGTTGTCTTTACTGGCTCTGCAAATAAATAATAACTATGCAAATAAACCCAATTAAACCAGCTTGTTCACTTCAATGTATAGATTCATGCATCTCCCCGGCTCTCCTCCCCACAGAGACTGGAGTAGAGTGGTGGATGGAGCCATCTGGAAGAGTGCAGAGCCAGTTCCACAGTTTGACTACAGTCACACTGACGGCACATAGGGAGAAGCACAGTAACGAGCGAGGGGTAGTGCCTTTTCAGTCCTATAGTTGGCCCCCCTTTTCAAATCATAAAAAAATGGACAGTTAAGAGGAATATGTTACTTAATTTAGAGACAAATAACTATGCATATTTTTCGGTCATAAAGTTCATTTATGAAAATCTAGCTAACATTAGCCAACTCCCTCTACATTTAGCTTGCTATATGGGCGTTTGACATTTGCATGAATTGTAATTTGTAGTTGTTTAATGTTTTAGGGACTTCTGAGCAAACCAGCAAACCAGTGCTGCCATCTGTGAAAACCAGCAGATGTACATAATCTACCTAGAAAGCATTTACTGCAAATTGAATGTACAATATTGTCAGGTTGCCTAGCTGTCAATCACTTGTCAATGTTTTTTTACTGTATTAAGTAACGTAACGTTAGTGTTAGAGATTGAAGATATTTGCCATAGCAGGTACATAGCAGTAGCTAACTCTTTTCTTCCTTTTTGTGTAGTGGAGGATAAAAAGACATGTATGATATGGATGTGAAGCCATCTGTGTATGGACCCTAAAACGTTTGGTATAAATATTAGTTCAGAACAGTGGTTTTAATTGTTCTAGAATGCTTCCACTGGTAATGACTAAGTGAAGCAAATGCAACTGTTACATGTCAAACTGTTATGGAATGGAAGTCCTGCTTCAGTACTCCTCCACATTGAACCACAGCCAGAAGATGGGTACATTACGGGCACATTGTTGTTCTGCTACTCTCAGATGGTGCGCATATGGTAAGTAGTAAGTACGCATTTGCTGCATCAGAAATATAAGGAGAGCTGTTACTGCCGCCAGTACGGGCATTGTGAAAAACACAAGGCTCGCCACCAATGAATTGCGTGGTATCCGTTGGCAGTTTCTGATGTGAGCGAGTGATGTACTGTTGTCCCATTCACTAGGCCTAATTTAGCTCTCCCTACCACTAGCTGCTCCGGTTGAGTGCCACTCTCCCACTGAGGAACACTTGAAAATGAGGGGGAGGGCTAAGGGAAGGCACTGGGATGGAGCCTAAATGTGTTGTTTTAGGGATTAATTATTTTGTTCAACACATTCCATGTGTCTGTAGTTGGAAATATTCATACATGTGCCTTTAAAAGCGAGCATGCATTGGTTAGACAGCCATTGTAAGAGGTGATAAAGTGGCCAACCCTGTGATGAAGTGGATAACTGACTAACAGTGCCCTCCTGTGGCTGATACATGAACCATGTCAATTGCCACCTCCCACTCAGCTGAAGAAGATTTGTGGGGTTCACTACTCAGATAGGCTCCCTTCTGAGAGCAAAGTAGAAAAAATATGCATTGATAAA
Source organism: Oncorhynchus tshawytscha (assembly GCF_018296145.1). Classification (NCBI taxonomy): domain Eukaryota; kingdom Metazoa; phylum Chordata; class Actinopteri; order Salmoniformes; family Salmonidae; genus Oncorhynchus; species Oncorhynchus tshawytscha. The sequence continues at coordinate 29,070,367 of NC_056436.1, read as the reverse complement.
TAACCTATTCTCTGTTTCAGCATGAGAGATCATTAGTAACAAAAAAACATTGCTCCCAATCTCAAACGCATGCCAGAGACACATTCTGGAGACTGTGAGGTGGAGTTACCTAGTCTACAGGCTGGAGGTGAGTAGAGCGAAGGAGATACTCACTTGGCTGATCCAGATCCAGAAGTCTCCTCAGCCCAGCCGCCCTGCCTGCGGGCTGGTTTAGGAGGGGGTACCTGAGGTTAGAGAGATCCTTAATGACAGGCATAACAGACAACTTCTTTAAACTATTAGGCTAAATTCTACACTTCGGCTGAAAACATACAGAAGGAGGAAAAGGGGTCCAAAATAGTCTTTCACATGGTCCCTAAAATCCATGTGAAAATGATGCTTTCTGTCAAGCTTAATCAGAAAAATAGAGTAAAAGCCAAGTTCCAAAACTGAGCGGACCCTGATACAACTGCCCCTGGAACTGTATTCTGGAGCTGTAGGCTAGTACAACAGACCAAGTAACCCTTGGTATCCCATATCACTGGGGAGAGACTATTTTATCTAAGAGATCTTTTTAAATTATCAGAGGAACTATGTCATAAACCCGAAAAGTTCCAGAATGGGGTGAAAATGGCAGTATTATTGGTCAGCGTGAAATTCACACCACTCTAATTGAGTCTTTGCTAAACCCCGCCCCAGGATTTTGGACAACCAATGGATAGCAACTGTTTTTGAGTCCGACAACTCAGACAAGCTCATGTTTGAAACGCATGAAAGCCAGTGAGGGCAGTGGGAAAAAAACAAGTTTTCTTTAAAAAATGTTTTTGTTTAAATGACTAAATAATTGTGCACCTGGGGTACTTGCCACTGTGATTCCTGAAATACAGAGCCAGTTGGAGTATTTTTCAAATAACTAGCTAGCTCTCAGTCTCATTCTTTGACCGCCAAATGTTGCTAACGCTAGCTAGCCCCTTAATATAAAGTTCTCTCGAAATGTGCAGTACCGGTCAAATGTTTTCTTTATTTTTTTCTATATCGTAGAATAATAGTGAAGACATCAAAATTATGAAATAACACATATGGAATCATGTAGTAAGCAAAAAAAGTGTTAAATCAAAATATATTTTATATTTCAGATTCTTCAAAGTAGCCACCCTTTGCCCTGATGACAGCTTTGCTCACTCTTGGCATTATGTCAACCAGCTTCATGAGGTAGTCACCTGGAATGCATTTCAATTAACAGGTGTGCCTTGTTAAACGTTAATTTGTGCAATTTGTTTCCTTCTTAATGTGTTTGAGTCAATCAGTTGTGCTGTGCCAAGGTAGTGGTGGTATATAGAAGACAGCCCAATTTGGTAAAAGACCAAGTCCATATTATGGCAAGAACAGCTCAAATAAGCAAAGAGAAACAACAGTCCATCATTACTTTAAGACATGAAGGTCAGTCTATACGGAAAATTTCAAGAACTTTGAAAGTTTCTTCAAATGCTGTTGCAAAAACCATCAACTGCTATGATGAAACTAGTTCTCATGAGGACCGCTACAGGAAAGTAAGACCCAGAGTTACCTCTGCTGCAAAGGATAAGTTCATTAGAGTTAAGTGCAGCTCAGATTGCAGCCCAAATAAATGCTTCAGAGTTCAGAAGACCTGGCCTCCACAATCACCCGACGCCAACCTAATTGAGGTGGTTTGGGATGAGTTGGACTGGAGAGTGAAGGAAAAGCAGCCAACAAGTGCTCAGTATATGTGGGAACTCCTTCAAGACTGTTGGAAAAGCATTCCAGGTGAAACTGGTTGAGAAAATGACAAGAGTGTGCAAAGCTGTCATCAAGGAAAAGGGAGGCTACTTTGAAGAATCTAAAATATGAAATATATTTTCGATTTGTTTAACACTTTTTTTGGTTACTACATGATTCTGTGTGTGTTATTTCATAGTTTTGATGTCTTCACTATTATTCTGTAGAACGTAGAAAATATTACAAATAAAGAAAAACCCTTGAATGCGTTGGTGTCCAAACTTAGCTTAACTTAATCGGCTATATTAGGAATATAACTCATCTGCTGTCAACATCAGCAAACGATTGGCTCCAAAAGTGGTTTGTAGCTTTAACTGCATGCACAGTGCATTCAGAGCCATTAAGAGGTTAGCCACACTACAAACAATGACAGTCCACCACAACATACCCAAGATGTTCCTGATTAGCCAAGAGTAGTCTGTTATTAATTTAATTGTGTATTAAAAACACAGTTTGAGATCATTGTGAGCGGATTTCGCCAGTGGTTAGAAGGAGGAATTGGGCTTCCCGGAAAAATGTTGTCCAAGGTTGCAACAGTAACCAAGGGGGGTGAGGCTTAGAGAAGGGTCAATTGGAATAAATGGCAGTAGAGGCGTAATCCTGATTTTATATAGGAAAATAAAAGTAAGAAATTGTGTAATAGAAGTAGTCAACCTAAAATATTATCATACAATTCTAAATAGTTTATACAGGTTTTATACATGTTCTGTATAAATAGCATCTAAAATATATGTGAACAGGCCATAAATGTCTCAATTTTTGTTTTCTTGGAAAGCTGTGAGTGCTATTATATGATACAATATCAGTACTTGTTGCATCATCAACTGATTTCAGCCAGTGATTGACTGCATTGTTTTAATGGAATGTTGGCATATAGGCAGTACATTTTAAAACTTAATAATGGAACCATTCCTCTAAAACTGACTGGCTAGGTAGCTAACAAACATTCTTCAAAGTCATTATTTTACACAATATCTTATCACAGCACTGGCAAACCATGGTTTACCAACTCCCTGACCAAAATGGCTGACCTTTATACCATCATAAGAAGGTTCATTGCCATTCTAGTATTCTAATTATATATTTGATCAGTGTTCTGTCATTTGTTTTATGCACTATACCATGCTACAGATAGATGCATGTTTCTGGCAAAGATCACATGCCTTCTCACTAAGCCCACATACAAAATACTTAGGAATGGCATGCACAACATCTTGCCGTCTATATGCAAACCATTGTGATGCTTATTATGGTTTTAACTCCTGTCCAATAATAGAGCCTGAACATATGGAGCAGAGTGTGGGAACTGCCACACAGAGGACAGCCCGGGTGGACTGCTAGTCTGACCTAAAATAGCTTCACATGAAAAAAATGACCCTCTCCCTCTCATTCTTTGATTCTGAAAATAGTACTGAAAATAGTGAATTGAATTTGGATTGTGGTCCTGAGACCGGAGCCCGGGGAGCTGGGGACCAGCACTTGAATGAATGAATTCCTCAGAGCACACAAGGGTAGGCAGCAGACAAATGAATTTGTAAAAAAAGCACAACATTCTCATTACCAAAATGGGTCTGCAAAGGACATATTGGTCAGGAGGAATTTCTTACTTTCGACATGAAAGAGGAAAACATCTTTCATGGCTGGTTCCTTCAGCAAACCCATTTATATATGTGAATGTCAGTGTCTACAGAGGAAGGGGAGGCTGGCTGATGGTATTAAGCTGGGAGGTTGAGGCTGAACAAGTAATTTCATGCAAAAAGTAAAGAAAAATATTTCAACAAGAACAAGGGAGGATAAATGAATGACAAATGTGGCAACTTATTAACAGTATTAAATTACTCTGGGTAAATCCTGCTTTTACAGTCTGCTACCAAAAAGAACACTCAGAGCGCTCTATGAAATTAGGAATTAATGAGGATAAATACTGATGACAAAGACGATACAAAAGCAGTTGATCTTTGATCAAGATGAAGACCTATCTTTAGCTTATGATGACTTATTTGAACATGAAAAATAACTAAACTCAGCAACAAAAATATATATAATTTTGAAAGCACTTATGCCTGTAATCATTTTCTATGTGACTGTGCAAGATGATGGTCCAGGAGTAAGTGCAGATTAGTACACGGCGCTGAACAAACTTCAGACAACTCAAATCTATCCTCTCTCTTCATAACAGCCGTAAATATAGAACGGACAACAATGTACCAAAGCAAATAGCCTAGGCCAATTAAAAAATAACATATATGGTGAGTTTCCACTGAGGATTTACCCTGGTGTTTTACCAAAAATACTCTGTTTGCATCTATGCGGACCGGCCTCCGTGTCTCATTGGGCCATGGCTTCAGCGGACCTTCCCTGACTTGAGGCCAAACCTAGGCATCTGGGTACTTTTCAGCTAGTGTTAACATAACAAAAGCTAACTGTGAACTTTAACACCTTCTCACAAAGCAACTGTCGAATGATGCAGAGGTTGTTGATTCTGTACGCTCCAAGTCTTTACTGTCACACTCCTGATGGAAACACAATTACACTAGAGCAGGGTTCCCCAACTGGCAGACCTCGGGTGATTTTATTTGGCCACCCAAGTTTTCTGAGCAAAACATTTTTTGTTGTAAAAACAAAAGCAAATCCGCTCTTAGTGATTTTAATTTTGGAAATCTGTTCCAAAGTATTCCCACAGACCACACATAATAGAGATATATGTGACCGTATACAAATGTAAGCAAAGTTTGAAATGGTTATGTCTTAGTTAAATAATTATGATATCCGTCTTTCAATCTACAAATAATTTGTAATTATGTTTTGGCTGAATCTACTTGATGATCCCCTGGTGTGGGGGTAAGACTCAATTGAAAAATACCACTAGTCCCTATTCCTACAATTTCATATGTGATGGAACTGGGTAGCTGGGCTTTGCATAAAAAACAAGCAACTCAAGACCACCAGGTACGTAGGACAACTTTTAAGTCAAAGAAACTGCAGGATCAGGGATGGAGTCGCACTACCTCACTTTTTTCTATTTGAGAATACACAGAGATGGTAAAACTATTTCTGAAAAATTCATGCGGATAAATTCAAAATTATATTTAATTAACTACAAAATGTCACGCCCTGGTCTTAGTATTTTGTGTTTTCTATAATTATTTGGTCAGGCCAGGGTGTGACATGGGTTTATTTTGTGTTGTGTTTATGTATGGTTTTTTTTTCGTAGGTTTTGGGATTGTGGCTAGTAGGGGTGTCTAGCATAGTCTATGGCTGCCTGAGGCGGTTCTCAATCAGAGTCAGGTGATTCTCGTTGTCGCTGATTGGGAACCATATTTAGGTAGCCTGGGTTTCACTGTGTGTTTGTGGGTGATTGTTCCTGTCTCTGTGTTAGTTGTCACCAGACAGGCTGTATTAGGTTTTCACGTTCCGTTTCTTGTTTTTGTATGTTTCGTATTTATCATCATTAAAGATGTCTCGATTTAACCACGCTGCATTTTGGTTTGACTCTCCTTCGACGGAAGAAAGCCGTAACACAAAAATTCCATGAAAGACAATAGATTGACAAACCAAATATGATGAGGAAGTATAGGCTACGTGCACTGCGGCGGCCCGTCGGAGGCTTGACCACTTTCGCCAATCAGAATGTTTAAAAAATATATTAAAAAGGACAAACTCCAAGGACCCGTTATGCATTGGAATCCAGAACGATATGTGACCACTTGGTTAAGGCGACTACATTATGCCGAGGACACCCAAACCAGAGTGGCCACTGCAAACCCAAAGAGCCTGACCCTCTCTGTAAATTGCTGTAGCCCTGCTTGGGATATTTAGCCTATATTGGCAATTCGTTGAGATGCAGGGCCCGTTCTAGCTTGGTATATCAGGGTGGTAAATTGGAAATGTGAATTGGGCCAAGTTGGAGGTGATAATGCATTTAGGTTGTCGTTTATTAAGATGCATGAATATACCACACCAGAAGCTTGATTTCATGGCCTGTTTTAAGGCAAAAGTCCTACTATTCTACATAGTGCTAATTTATACTTCTCGGAATTGATAGTTCACCTCTGTTTTCTTAAATTCTGTAATAGGATATACTGTAACCATGTGTTCATGCTAATCAAAGTTTACTTATGATACAGCGTGAAAGATACACAATACAATGAAATGTCTACTCGCAATAAAGCGCTCCTCGCAAACAGTACAAGGATATTAAGCTATATGTATTTGTATTTAGATTAGTCTATAGCCTACAAATAGCTATATCACGTAGTCGTAGGACTATTAGGCTATAGGCCTACTGCAAATTATTGTTGTTTGTTTCTGAACTGGCCAAATGGCAGAACTGTCCTTCAGCAACACAAGTTGGTTCAACTTCTTTAGCATCATTGCGTGATCCTGGCGCTGACCTTTCAGCACCACGAAGGACGCTCAATTCGCTTAAAATTACATCTCATCAAGATCTTGTGCCTACGCCTAATAGTCATACTCATCACTTATTATTATTACAAACATAATATTATAAACTGGGTGGTTCAAGTCCTGAATGCTGATTGGCTGACAGTTGTGGTATACAGTGCCTTGAAAAGTATTCACCCCCTTGGCCTTTTTCCTATTTAGTTTCAATACAATCTGTAATTTAAATTGATATTTATTTGGATTTCATGTAATGGACATACACAAAATAGTCCAAATTGGTGAAGTGAAATAAAATAAAAAAATACTTATTTCAAAAGATTTCAAAAAAATATAAAACTGAAAAGTGGTGCGAGCATATGTATTCACCCCCTTTGCTATGAAGCCCCTAAATAAGATCTGGTGCAACCAATTACCTTCAGAAGTCACATAATTAGTTAAATGAAGTCCAACCGTGTGCAATCTAAGTGTCACATGATCTGTCACATGATCTCAGTATATACACCTGTTCTGAAAGGCCCCAGAGTCTGCCACACCACTAAGCAAGTCATGAAGACCAAGGAGCTCTCCAAACAGGTCAGGGATAAAGTTATGGAGAAGTACAGATCTGGGTTGGGTTCTAAAAAAAATATCAGAAACTTTGAACATCCCACGGAGCACCATTAAATCCATTATAAAAAAATTGAAAGAATATGGCACCACAACAAAACTGCCAAGAGAGCCACCCACCAACACTCACGGACCAGGCAAGGAGGGCATTAATCAGAGAGGCAACAAAGAGACCAAAGATAACCCTGAAGGAGCTGCAAAGCTCCACAGCGGAGATTGGAGAATCTGTCCATAGGACCACTTTAAGCCGTACACTCGACAGAGCTGGGTTTTAGGGATGAGTGGTCAGAAAAAAAGCCATTGCTTAAAGAAAAAAAATAAGCAAACATGTTTGGTGCTCGCCACAAGGCATGTGGGAAACTCCCCAAACATATGGAAGAAGGTACTCTGGTCAGATGAGACTAAAAGTGAGCTTTTTGGCCATGAAGGAAAATGCTATGTCTGGCGCAAACCCAACACCTCTCATCACCCCGAGAACATCATCCCCACAGTGAAGCATGGTGGTGGCAGCATCAAGCTGTGGAGATGTTTCTATCGCAGCCAGAAACCTGCTCCTTTTGCTCTCTGTTCCAAACGTAATAGACGACCAGTTCTGATAGCCTTTAGCTGTACCCTTATCCTACTCCTCCTCTGTTCCTCTGGTGATGTAGAGGTTTTTTATTTTACCTTTAGGCAAGTCAGTTAACTTCTTCGATATAGGGGGCGCTCTTTTAATTTTTGGATAAAAAAACATTCCCGTTTTAAACAAGATATTTTGTCATGAAAAGATGCTCGACTATGCATATAATTGACAGCTTTGGAAAGAAAACACTCCGACGTTTCCAAAACTGCAAAGATATTATCTGTGAGTGCCACAAAACTGATGCTACAGGCGAAACCAAGATGAAATTTCAAACAGGAAATGCCCCAGATTTTGAAGGCGCTGTGTTCCAATGTCTCCTTATATGGCTGTGAATGCGCCAGGAATGAGCTTACACTTTCTGTCGTTTCCCCAAGGTGTCTGCAGCATTGTGACGTATTTGTAGGCATATCATTGGAAGATTGACCATAAGAGACTACATTTACCAGGTGCTCGCTTGGTGTCCTCCGTCGAAATTATGGCGTAATCTCCAGCTGCGTGTATTTTTCCATTTGCTTCCGAGGAGAAACCAAACTGCCACGAATGATTTATCATCAAATAGATATGTGAAAAACACCTTGAGGATTGATTCTAAACAACGTTTGCCATGTTTCTGTCGATATTATGGAGATAATTTGGAAAAAAAGTTCGCTGTTGTAATGACTGAATTTTCGGGGGTTTTTCTTAGCCAAACGTGATGAACAAAACGGAGCGATTTCTCCTACACAAATAATATTTTTGGAAAAACTGAACATTTGCTATCTAACTGAGAGTCTCCTCATTGAAAACATCCGAAGGTAAATTAAAGGTAAATTATTTTATTTGAATGCTTTTCTTGTTTTTGTGAAAATGTTGCCTGCTGAATGCTAGGCTTAATGCTATGCTAGCTATCAATACTCTTACACAAATGCTTGTGTAGCTATGGTTGAAAAGCATATTTTGAAGATCTGAGATGACAGTGTTGTTAACAAAAGGCTAAGCTTGTGAGTGAATATATTTCTTTCATTTCATTTGCGATTTTCATGAATAGTTAACGTTGCGTTATGGTAATGAGCTTGAGGCTATGATTACGCTCCCGGATACGGGATTGCTCGACGCAAGAAGTTAAGAACAAATTCCTATTTTCAATGACGGCCTAGGAACAGTGGGTTAACTGCCTGTTCAGGGGCAGAACGACAGATTTGTACCTTGTCAGCTCGGGGGGTTTTAACTTGAAACCTTCCGGTTACTAGTCCAACGCTCTAACCACTAGGCTACCCTGCCGACCCATATAATCCAGGCCCGCAGTGCCTAGCTCCACTCCTACAGTGCCTAGCTCTCATTTGTTGACTTCTGTAACCGTAAAAGCCTTGGTTTCATGCATGTTAACATTAGAAGCCTCCTCCCTAAGTTTGTTTTAGTCACTGCTTTAGCACACTCTGCCAACCCGGATGTCCTTGCCGTGTCTGTATTCTGGCTTAGGAAGACCACCAAAAACCCTGAAATTTCCATCCCTAACTATAACATTTTCCGACAAGATAGAACTGCCAAAGGGGGCGGTGTTGCAATCTACTGCAGAGATAGCCTACAGAGTTCTGTCTTACTATCCAGGTCTGTACACAAACAATTTGAGCTTCTACTTTTAAAAATCCACCTTTCCAGAAACAAGTCTCTCACCGTTTCCGCTTGCTACAGACCACCCTCTGCCCCCAGCTGTGCCCTGGACACCATATGTGAATTGATTGCCCCCCCATCTATCTTCAGAGCTCGTGCTGCAAGGTGACCTAAACTGGGACATGCTTAACATCCCGGCCATCCTACAATCTAAGCTTGATGCCCTTAATCTCACACAAATTATCAATGAACCCACCAGGTACAACCCCAAATCCGTAAACACGGGCACCCTCATAGATATCATCCTAACCAACTTGCCCTCTAAATACACCTCTGCTGTTTTCAACCAAGATCTCAGCGATCACTGCCTCATTGCCTGCATCCGTAACGGGTCTGCGGTCAAACGACCACACCTCATCACTGTCAAATGCTCCCTAAAACACTTCAGCGAGCAGGCCTTTCTAATTGACCTGGCCCAGGTATCCTGGAAGGATATTGATATCATCCCGTCAGTAGAGGATACCTGGTTATTCTTTAAAAGTGCCTTCCTCACCATCTTCAATAAGCATGCCCCATTCAAAAAAATGTAGGACAAGGAACAGATATAGCCCTTGGTTCTCTCCAGACCTGACTGCCCTTGACCAGCACAAGAACATCCTGTGGCGTTCTGCATTAGCATCGAATAGCCCCTGTGATATGCAACTTTTCAGGGGAGTTGGGAACCAATATACACAGGCAGTTGGGAATGCTAAGGCTAGCTTTTTCAAGCAGAAATGTGCATCCTGTAGCACAAACTCAACTGAGGCTAGGAAACACTGTCACCACCGATAAATCCACTATAATTGAGAATTTCAAGAAGCATTTTTCTACGGCTGGCCATGCTTTCCACCTGGCTACCCCTACCCCAGTCAACAGCCCTGCACCCCCCACAGCAACTCACCCAAGACTCCCCCATTTCTCCTTCACCCAAATCCAGATAGCTGGTGTTCTGAAAGAGCGGCAAAATCTTGACCCCTACAAATCAGCCGTGCTAGACAATCTGGATTCTCTCTTACTAAAATTATCTGCCGAAAATGTTGCAACCCCTATTACTAGCCTGTTCAACCTATTTTTCGTATCGTCTGAGATTACCAAAGATTGGAAAGCTGCCGCAGTCATCCCCCTCTTCAAAAGGTGCAGACACTCTAGACCCAAACTGCTATAGACCTATATGCATCCTACCCTGCCTTTCTATGGTCTTCGAAAGCCAAGTTAACAAACAGAATCTCACCATACCTTCCCCGCTATGCAATCTGGTTTCAGAGCTGGTCACGGGTGCACATCAGCCACACTCAAGGTCCTAAACGATATCATAACCGCCATCGATAAGAGACATTACTGTGCAGCCGTATTGATCGACCTGGCCAAGGCTTTCTACTCTGTCAATCACCACATTCTTATCGGCAGACTCAACAGCCTTGGTTTCTCAAATGATTGCCTCGCCTGCTTTACCAACTACTTCTCTGATAGAGTTCCGTGTGTCAAATCGGAGGGCCTGTTGTCCGGACCTCTGGCAGGCAGTCTCTATGGGGGTGCCACAGGGTTAAATTCTCAGGTCGACTCTCTTCTCTGTATCCATCAATGATGTCGCTCTTGCTGCTGGTGATTCTCTGATTCACCTCTACGCAGATAACACCATTCTGTATACCTCTGGCCCTTCTTTGGACACTGTGTTAACTTCTTATGGTATATGGGACGGTTGTGTCCCTCTTGGGCAAAAAACAGGGAAAATGCAGCGCAGCAAATTTTAAAAAATGACATAAAAATCAAACTTTCATTAAATCACACAAGTAAGATACTCAATTAAAGCTACACTCCAGCCAACATGTCAGATTTTAAAAACGGCTTTTCTGCGAAAGCATAAGAAGCTATTATCTGATGATAGCACAATAGTAAACAGAGGGTAGCATATTTCAACCCTGCAGGCGCTACACAAAACATAGAAATAAAATATAAAACATGCATTACCTTTCAGGAGCTTCTTTCGTTGGCACTCCAATATGTCCCATAAACATCACAACTGGTCCTTTTGTTCGATTAATTCCGTCCATATATATCCAAATGTCCATTTATTTGACGCGTTTGATCCAGAAAAATCACTCATGCTGCCAAACACACCCTCGTAAAACTGACTATCCTACCGATCCTCAACTTCGGAAATGTCATTTACAAAATAGCCTCCAACACTTTACTCTACAAATTGGATGCAGTCTATCACAGTGCCATCCGTTTTGTCCCCAAAGCCCCATATACTACCCACCACTGCGAGCTGTGCGCTCTCGTTGGCTGGCCCTCACTTCATACTCGTCGCCAAACCCACTGGCTCCAGGTCATCTACAAGTCTCTGCTAGGTAAAGCCCAGCCGTAACTCAGCTGACTGGTCACCATAGCAGCACGCTCTCCAGCAGGTATAGCTCACTGGTCACCCCCAAAGCCAATTCCTCCTTTGGCCGCCTTTCCTTCAAGTTCTCTGCTGCCAATGACTGTAACGTGCTGCAAAAGTCACTGAAGCTGGAGACTCATATTTCCCTCATTAGCTTTAAGCACCATCTGTCAGAGCAGCTCATAGATCACTGCACCTGTACATAGCCCATCTGTAAATAGCCCATCCAACTACCTCATCCCCATACTGTATTTATTTATTTATCTTGCTCCTTTGCACCCCAGTATCTCTACTTGCACATTCATCTTTTGCACATCTACCATTCCAGTGTTTAATTGCTATATTGTAATTACTTCGCCACCATGGCCTATTTATTGCCTTACCTCCCTTATCCTACCTAATTTGCACACACTGTATATAGATTTTTCCTACTGTATTATTGACTCTGTTGTTTATTCTATATGTAACTCTGTGTTGTTGTATGTGTCGAACTGCTTTGCTTTATCTTGGCCTGGTCGCAGTTGTAAATGAGAACTTGTTCTCAACTAGCCTACCTGGTTAAATAAAGGAGAAAAAAAAATGTTTTTCATCGGCAGGAACTGGGAAACTGGTCATAATTGAAGGAATGATGGATGGCGTTAAATACAGGGAAATTCTTGAGGGAAACCTGTTTCAGTCTTCCAGAGATTTGAGACTTGGACGGAGGTTCACCTTCCAGCAGGACAATGATCCTAAGAATACTGCTAAAGCAACACTCGAGTGGTTTAAGGGGAACATTTAAATGTCTTGGAATGGCCTAGTCAAAGCCCAGATCTCAATCTAATTGAGAATCTGTGGTATGACTTAAAGATTGCTGTACACCAGCAGAACCCATCCAACTTGAAGTAGCTGGAGCAGTTTTTCCTTGAAGAATGGGCAAAAATCCCAGTGGCTAGATGTGCCAAGCTTATAAAGACAGAGAGACTTGCAGCTGTAATTGACCCCCAAGAGACTTGCAGCTGTAATTGCTGCAAAAGGTGGCTCTACAAAGTATTGACTTTGGGGGATGAATAGTTATGCACGCTCAATTTCTTGTTTGTTTCACTATAAAAAATATTTTGCACCTTCAAAGTGGTAGTCAGGTTGTGTAAATCAAAAGATACAAACACCCCAAAAATTCATTTTAATTCCAGGTTGTAAGGCAACAAAATATGACAAATTCCAAGGGGGGTGAATACTTTCACAAGCCACTGTATCGGACATACTACGGGTATGACAAAACATTTATTTTTACTGCTCTAATTATGTTGGTAACCAGTTTATAATAGCAATAAGGCACCTCTTGGGTTTGTGGTATATGGCCAATATACCACGGCTAAGGGCTGTGTCTCCACATTGCACCGTGCCTAAGAACGAACCTTAGCCGTGGTATATTGAACATATACCACACCTCCTCAGGCCTTATTGCTTAATGATCACTTCTCACAATGGTGCTTGTTTAGTAGATCAAAGCTCATTCAATGTTTTGCAAGATTACATAACGATTCATTAGCGTTTTACATTACAGAACCGAATATAATACCATAGCATAGTAGGCCTACAACGTTACTGTTACACTAAAAACATTGTTAGCTGAAGATGAATGGTCCCAAAAAAGATAATGCGCCAAAACTCAACAGAGTGTGCCACTTAGCAGGATATATGCTTTGATTGAAACGAAATACAAGAAAGGCTAATAGCTTGTTAACACCATGTGCTCTAATACGCTCATGAAACCGTAATTCAAGAAGACCTAAATGCACATTCCCATGAAACTGGGAATATGAAGAATTATCATTCATGATTGACAGTGATGATGGCCTATTTTGAAACGAGGTAGCTTATGCCTAATTTGGTGTTTGAGAGTATTAACTTTTTTTTTAGACAATACTGTATGTGTGAACATATGCAGATGTTGCAATTGGAGGATCCATTTTATAGATATTCTATAATGATAGGCTATTCAATTGGTTACATCTGTCGGTACAAACTGAGGAAATGATGACATCACTTACTTTTTTTGCGCTCCCTCGTCTAAAAATAATAATGGCACTATACCACTGTGCAGGATCCACTTCAAACTCATTTTACATAAAAGTAGCAGTATCCAAAGGAACAACTGTACTCTAATATGCCTACATCTATAAAGCAGAATAGAGCAGTACATCCCTTGAACACAACATGAAGTAACTTAATACCACAGTGTGAGGTACCCAGTGACAGCTGAGTTAGTATGTAGAATGCCTACATTCAAATCATATGTAATGTGTATGGATTCAATCTATGAGGGTACAGTATATGTTCTTGTGGTATAAAGTTACTCTGTAGGGTTATAAAATGAATACTGCCAAGCCATATCATTACTTAAGTGCCCTCATACAATACCTCTTTCTCTTCCTTGGTTCATGCATAAGAAATGATTCACATGTATTTAGGTGTGGTGTATGCAGTGACGTTAATGGCCATGACAAGTAATATATGATATTTGGTTTTAGGTAAATAAAACATTACAAGCAACACTGATAGTCAATCATAAATCATAGCTACCTCTCCCATCGACGTAGAAGAAGAGGATTTTCTGACGTGTCGAGACTCCTCCACTGAAGATGTTTGCTCTGCAGCCTGGCGAGCCCGTCGACCTAACTTTGCAACCTGAGTGAATATCATAATTAGAGTCACTAAAAGTTAACATAAAATGACATGAACACGGTCGTAACTCTGAAGCATTAGTTGAATATTAACTTTATCACACAATTGCTGTAAAGCGGTGTTTAGTTAGCTGGATGGCATTGCTAACGCGTTAGCTAGCTAAGTAGCTGCCTGGAAAAGGCTGCCTCGACAAGAGAGAAACCATAATTCAAGTTCAAGGTTTGCAATGACATTCTAAACATTACTAACGTTAGTTATTATGTAAAGACTCTGTGTACAAGTTGAAATCGTAAATCACTTACATTCTTTACAACTCCACTGTCTCCGAGTTGAAGATTATCGTCCATTTCTCCGTGCGTTTACAGATGGAGCTACTTCCTGGGGACCAGGAGCGTCACACCGCAACCATCTCCATGGTGACACCAATAAGGGGGAGTGGCGTAAGTAGTCCATGCTCGAGTGGCAGGGAGCGTGACGTTAGAGGCAAGCCAAAATTACATGATGGATCTACATCCAAAACTTTCAAAAACTCTGGTCTGGTAGATGCTGAGGCTACCCATCATTGGGTAGAAGTGGCCAATAGACAGAGACACATCAGACAAAATGTCATTATAACCCTACCTACAGACGCTTCATTAGCATAACAGTGATAGGGGGTATTTCTACTCCTGTGTAACTTCAGATTACCTATAGTATAACTTTTATTTTACTTTTGAGGACATTTTGTGTAGCCTACATCTAGGCTGGAAACATATTGTTTAATATATATAAAAGTAGTTAATTGCCTCTGCCATGGAGCCCAGTTTCATAATATTACCTTAACTCCCTGCTACTTGCCAAAGTTTTTTAGGGACTTTTTCACACCTATTAGTTTTATTGAGCACCGTGGCAACAACTCTTATTCTGAAAGTTCTATTTCCAGCCCATTGTTCTGCATCACAATCCCAGTTTTGCAGTTGCTTCACAAATCCCCTAGCAACTGCACTAGATGCCAGTGGTGGAAAAAAGTACATAATTGTCATACACGAGTAAAAGTAAAGACACCTTAATAGAAAATTACTCAAGTAACAGTGAAAGTGAAGGTTACTGAAACACCAAGATCCTACACTGCCCTTTGTGGTGGAGATGGCCACTTCAGAATTGGGCATAGGGGCCGTCATGTCCCTATGTCAGGGTAACCCACAGAAATTGTATCCATGTGCATACTACTAAAAAAACGGTCTCCTGCAGAGAGGAACTTTGATGTCATCGATTGGGAGCTCTTGGTGGTGGTTTGCATTAGAGGGGTGGAGACACTGGCTGGAAGGCACCAAGGACCCATTTCTCATCCTCACGACCATCGGAACCTGAAGTACATACGGACAGCAAGGCGGCTGAACCCGCGCCAAGAAAGGTGAGCCCATTTCTTCACTAGATTCGACTTCACCTTGTCATATCGCCCAGGTTCAAGGTACATCAAAGCCGATGCCCTGTCCAGTCTCTACAATTCGGGAGAAGTTCCTGTCCTGAGTGCACCAATTATACCGCCCTCCCGAGTGGTTGCCCCCATGCTTTGGGACATAGATGTGGACATTCACTAGGCTGTGGGGATAAGGAATGGGCTGTTTACCTGGGCGCAAACATCTCTCGTCGCTGGACACCCAGGTATCACCCGCACATCGCTCGATATGTCAACACCTGCTCCGTATATGGCCAAACTAAATCTTCCTGGCACGCTCCAGCAGGGAAACTCCTTCCCCTTCCCGTGCCTCAGCGGCTTGGGTCTCATCTGTCCATTGATTTCGTCACTGATCTACCCTCTTCTGATGGTTTCACTACTATCATGGTTGTTGTGGACAGATTCTCTAAATCCTGATGTTTTATCCCTTTCTCTGGTCTCCCTACCGCTCTGCAGGTCGCTGAGGCACTGTTCCAGCAGGTCTTCCGTCACTATGGCCTTCCGGTCCCCTGGCTGGTGCCGTCCCCTGCGACACCCCTGGATATCAATGGGAGCCCTGCCTATGTCGTCAGGTCCCTCCTGGACTCCCAACGTTGTGAGGGTTGGCTCCAGAACCTGGTGGACTGGGAGGGGTATGGTCCAGAGGAGAGTTGATCCCAACATCGTCCTGGATTTCCACCTCCTCCGTCCGGACCGGCCCACTCATCACCCTCGTGGCCTTCCCCCTGGCCAGTGTCGTCCTTCGGCTAGAACCGTGCGTCAGGCGGGGGATACTGTCACACCTACTCCTACTTTCCCGCTCCAACACTCAACGTTGCCAGTCTACTAACCTTCGGTCCTGGCAACCCACATTATGCACACCTGCTCCCCATTGTTACGCACACCTGGACTTCAATTATCATCCTGATTTCTCTCCCTTTATTTAGGCCTCAGTAGCCTTCAGGCAGTATTGGTTATGATATTCTTCATGTTTTTTATTATTAAACTCACCTTCTGCACCTGCTTCCTGACTCCCTGCGTATTGAACCATTTTCCTGTCCTGCTAGCCATTCAAAATGTAACTAGTACTTTTGGGTGTCAGGGAAAATGTATGGAGTAAAAAGTACATTCTTTTCTTTAGGAATGTGGTGAAGTAAAAGTTGTCAAAAATATAAATATAAAATATAAATACTTAGGTACAGATACCCCCAAAAATGACTTAAGTAGTACTTTAAAGTACTTTGTACACTGCTAGGCCCCACACTGCTAGGCCCCACTGCTAGCCCCCATGTTGGAAGACCAGAGTCAGTAGGTAGTATGCCTCCAATCGTCCACATTGCTGGCTGCTTTCTGCTACCATTGGAAACTTCGGGAAGAATTTTTTTTTCTTCTAAGGACCAATAAAACAGAGGCAGTGGGAGAACCTATTCAAGAAAGTAAATATTTTTATTTATTTTGTATTATTAGCTACCTTGCTACAAAAACTCAGTGTGCACTGTGCAGGCTAACTCAAATGAGCTGCCAACATAATGTTCGCTACTGTAGTTAGCCAACTTTACACCCTTCCAAAAATGTACCATGGTACTACTATGGTATTTTCATTCATAGCATGGTACTACTATGGTACTTTCACTTATACCATGGCATAGTCTGAATCATGGAAGTGTACCATGGTTTTAGCCTTGAACTATGATGGTACTACCATGGTTCTGCCATTGTACCTAAATATTACCACGGTATGGTATCATTTATACCATTGTCACGATCGTCATAATGATTGGACCAAGGCGCAGCGTGCGTAGAGTTCCACATATTTTAATTAATAGAAATTCACCAAACAAAACAAACAAGCACAAATGAAACGTGAAGCTACTGGTGTGCACACAGACAAATACGTAAATTAATCAATATATTACCAACCAACGTCTTGACCTTGGGGGGTTGATTTACTTAATGCATTATACTGCAATTGTACTATGGTAAAGCACACTTAATAAAGATGCTACCATATGATAATTTGTTGTACAATTTATCATAATTGTGCATTACTATGGTAGAATGTATAATACAGGTTAAAATAATGGTTTTTCCATGATCCACATCTACACCATTGTATAAAAACAATTTTTTAAAGTATTTAGTCAGCCACCAATTGTGCAAGTTCTCCCACTTAAAAAGATGAGAGAGGCCTGTAATTTTCATCATAGGTACACTTCAACTATGACAGACAAAATGAGAAAGAAAATCCAGAAAATCACATTGTAGGATTTTTAATGAATTTATTTGCAAATTTATGGTGGAAAATAAGTATTTGGTCAATAACAAAAATTTATCTTAATACTTTGTTATATACCCTACAATGTGATTTTCCGGATTTTTTTCCTCATTTTTTCTGTCATAGTTGAAGTGTACCTATGATGAAAATTACAGGCCTCGCTCATCTTTTTAAGTGGGAGAACTTGCACAATTGGTGGCTGACTAAATACTTTTTTGCCCCACTGTATAAACAGATTTGTTTAATTTCATAAGCTCTATGTTTTACTACAGCCTTCGCTGTTGGGTCTATGTTGGTTAAATTATTATGTACTGTAACTTTAGGATTCTGTTCATGTGAAGGGTGTGTACCTGTTTAAACCAATCAAGTTGGACTATGAGTGGTGGGCAGTGGGCTTTGTGGAGTTTTTTCTGTTGTTGCTAGGGAGAGAAAAAAAGGGGACAGATGCTCTTGTGAGGTGGGAAAACTTTATGTGTACTAAAAATAGTTTTTTCCCGAATTCGTTTTAACTGTACCCTACTTTACGTACCTTAACAAAATAAGATTTATAGTTTAGTTGTAACGCCTGTCGTCGGAAGGAGTGGACCAAAGCGGCAGCGTGAAAAGTGTTCATGATTTATTTTATTATCAAAAAACACTCAAACAAAGTAACAAAACGAAAGCGAACAGTTCTGTCAGGTAACAGAGACTAAACAGAAAATAACACCCCACAAAATCCAAACGGAAAATGACAACTTATATGTGATCCCCAATCAGAGACAACGATACTAGGCAACACTTGGCAAAATCAACAAAGAAATAGACAACATAGAATGCCCACCCCAAATCACACCCTGACCTAACCAAATAGAGAAAATAAAACGTCTCTCTAAGGTCAGGGTGTGACATTCGTATTTTAGCGATCGGGTAGTCTCAATTCGCTTGCTGCATGGCTGGATTGACAAGGTTCCAGTGGCTTCAGGAGCTAATGTAGCTTGGGTTCATCGGATCGGGAGCTGGCGAGGACAGTTTGGTCTGAGGGAATGTGAGGGCTTTGTTGACACTCAACATCGTTTTTCAGATGCATGCAGGGCACTTTCTGCGAATTTGATTATAAATAGGCAACGGCCTTGGAACTGTTGCTTTCAAGGGGTTTCTACGAAACCATGAGTAACTGTGTGGAGTAACTGTTATTCAATCATTGCATTCACACTGCTCGCGCGGGTCAACGAGCGTCTGCATAGCCAGGGGCTAAAATAGAACTTGAACATCTCCTCATTCATTTTTAGGAGCATATACCCATGTGGGGGATTGAAAGATGAACTGAGGTCCACATTCCAGTCCAGTTGGTGGTGGTAATGCACCTTCAAGTTGGTTGCCAATCGCCATATAAATTCCAAAGAAGAAGAAGAAACAGCCTGAAGGAGGAGAAACAAACTCTGTTTACCCTTTTATCTGTGGATTAATTGTCGGAGTAGAGGACCTTGTTCATTTCAGGTAAAATAACAACCCAATGTTTACATCCCAGGACAAATTAGCTAGCAACAGCAAGCTAGCTAACTAAATTGCCATAAATGTTTAATGTTTTTCGATCTGTCCCCAAATTAATATAGTATATACATGCGTGTTCTGATCATGTTTGGTGTGGGTGGACAAAATCAACATGCGCGCATGTTAGCATAATTTTTTTTGAGCTCCAACGATGCCAATTAACATGTTCAGTTTAGCCTAAATCTAAACCCGGGTGCTATCTTAAAATTGTATCGTGTGTATTGGAGATTGTTTGCAAGTTTATCATCTCTGTTTATTTCCTAGCAAGTTAAGTTATACTATGTACTGACTATGTACTCACAATACTTACTGTATTGATTTACAGTGCCTTCGGGAAGTATTCAGACCCTTTGACACTTAAATATTTGCAACTTTGTTACACAACACAATGCCACAGATGTCTCAAGTTTTGAGGGAGCGTGCAATTGTCATGCAGATGGCAGGAATGTCCACCAGTGCTGTTGCCAGAGAATTGAATGTTCTTTCTCTACCATAAACCGCCTACAATATTGTTTTAGAGAATTTGTCAATAGGTCCAAACGGCCTCACAATAGCAGACCATGTGGTGGTGATTGGCTGGGCCTGGCCTCCCAGCGGGTGTGTCTGGGAGCCACTGACTTCACACATCATTGTTACTTGGATATAGTTTACTTTATTTAATAAAGATGTTTGTCATTTCTTTATCTCTGCGTTGTCTCCCTCTTTGTTACGCGATATGAGCTGGTTCGTAACACAAGTCATGTGAAATTCATAGATTAGAGCCTAATGAATTTATTTCAATTGACCTGATTTCCTTATATAAACTGTACTGAGTTACAATCTTTGAAATTGTTTCATGTTGCATTTATATTTTTGTTCAGTATACATTTTAAATGCAAATGCAAAATGCTAGATAGTTAAAGCTGTGTGCAGTAGCTAGATTCAACACAGCTACATGTAGCTACATATGTAGCTTAAATAATTACATGTAGCTACTAGGGCATTCTCACTTTGTCTTTCCTTGATTATCTCCTCACCTGTATTGTATTGGAGGGGAAAATACAAGATCTCTCCCTTCTGACCTTCTTCTCCAATGGGTTTTTAGAAGGATACGAGGAGAGGAATCGAGGAAGGATGAATTGAGAAAGTGACTAGCACTCCCCTGTCAACTAGTTCACGTGTGCTACACACTCACCCCTCTGCTACACTAACTGACCTCCTTCTCCTCATCAACCTCGGCACACTCACCCTTTGGCTACACTCACTGACCTCCTCCTTATCACCCTCAGCACACTCACCCCTCTGTTACACTCACTGACCTCCTTCTCATTAACCTCAACACACTCACCCCTCTGCTACACTAACTGACTGTCACGCCCTGGTCTAAGTATTTTGTGTTTTTCTTCATGTATTGGGTCAGGCCAGGGTGTGGCATGGGGTTTTTGTATTGTGGTGTGTTTTGTCTTGGGGTTTTGGTGTGTATGTATTGGGATTGTAGCTAGTGGGGTTATCTAGCAAAGTCTATGGCTGTCTGGAGTGGTTCTCAATCAGAGGCAGGTGTTTATCGTTGTCTCTGATTGGGAACCATATTTAAATAGCCATATTCTTTGAACATTGTAAACACTGGAGTGGGTGATTGTCCTTGGCTAGAGTGTGGACGTTGTTCCTATCTCTTTGTTTATTTACACAAGTATAGGCTGTTTTGGGTTTCAACATTCAGGTTCTTTGTTTTGTTTTGTAGTGTTTTGTGTTTATTCAGTGTTTTGACGTTGTTCATTAAACATGGATCGCAATCTACACGCTGCAGTTTGGTCCGACTCTCCTTCACACCTAGAAAACCGTAACAGAATCACCCACCACCAACGGACCAAGCAGCGTGTCAACATGCAGGAGCAGCCCAAAGAGGAGATGCGCTATAAATGGATTTCTGGACATGGGAGGAAATCAGTTTAAATGGAGGTTTCAAGGACCCTGGGCTCAGCCTGGAGAATATCGCCGCCCCAAAGAAGAACTGGAGGCGTTCGAAAACGGAGCCCATTTTCGCCGGTATGAGGAGGCAGCACGGCGACTCGGAAGGAAGCCTGAGAGTCAGCCCCAAAAATTTCTTGGGGGGCTCAGGGAGAGTGTGGCAGAGTCAGGAGTCAGACCTGAGCCAGCTCTCCCTGTTTATCGTGAGCCAAGGAGGAGACCAGAACCAGAGCCGGTGTTGGAGGTGAGCCCAAACAGAGACTGAAGGGGGTTAATGGGGAAATTGGAGGAGAGAGAAATGAAGGTTGCTGTGTTGGTGCTTTTTGCATGGAATTCGCCCGACGGAACGTGTCGGATTTGATGGCACCTGGGTTAGCGCTCCATACTCCCAAGTCCTGAGGTGCGTGTTAGTCGGCTGGAAACAGTTGGTGCCAGCCTCACGTACCAGGCCTCCTGTGCACATCCCTAAATGGAGCCTTGCACGTCCTGTGCCAGCACTGCTCTCAAGATCTCCAGTACGCCTTCACGGTCTAGCCCATCCTGTGCCACCCCCACACTCCAGCCTTCCGGTAGCAGCTCCCCGCACCAGGCTTCCTGTGCGTGTTCTCGGTTCAGTACCACCAGTACCAGCACCACGCATCAGGCCTACAGTGCGCCTCGCCTCTCCAGCGCTGCCGGAGCCTTCCTCCTCCTGCCAGCCTGCATGGAGCAGCCAGAGCTGTCAGTCTGCATGGAGCAGCCAGAGCTGTCAGTCTGCAAGGAGCTGCCAGTTTGCACGGAGCTGCCAGTCTGCACAGAGCTGCCAGTCTGTAAGGAGCTGTCAGTCTGCACGGAGCTGCCAGTCTGCACGGAGCTGCCAGTCTGTAAGGAGCTGCCAGTCTGCACGGAGCTGCCAGTCTGCACGGAGCTGCCAGTCTGCACGGAGCTGCCAGTCTGTAAGGAGCTGCCAGTCTGCACGGAGCCGCCAGAGCTGTCAGCCTACATGGAGCAGCCAGAGCCGCCAGTCAGCGTGGAGCAGCCAGATCTTTCAGTCTGCCAGGATCCGCCAGTCAGCCAGACTCTTCCAGATCCGCCAGTCGGCCAGAGTCTTCCAGATCCGCCAGTCGGCCAGACTCTTCCAGATCCGCCAGTCGGCCAGACTCTTCCAGATCCGCCAGTCGGCCAGACTCTTCCAGATCCGCCAGTCGGCCAGACTCTTCCAGATCCGCCAGTCGGCCAGACTCTTCCAGATCCGCCAGTCGGCCAGACTCTTCCAGATCCGCCAGTCGGCCGGGATCTGCCAGATCCGCCAGTCGGCCGGGATCTGCCAGAACCGCCAGTCGGCCGGGATCTGCCAGAACCGCCAGTCGGCCGGGATCTGCCAGAACCGCCAGTCGGCCGGGATCTGCCAGAACCGCCAGTCGGCTATAGATCTGCCAGAACCGCCAGTCGGCCGGGATCTGCCAGAACCGCCAGTCGGCCGGGATCTGCCAGAACCGCCAGTCGGCCGGGATCTGCCAGAACCGCCAGTCGGCCGGGATCTGCCAGAACCGCCAGTCGGCCGGGATCTGCCAGAACCGCCAGTCGGCCGGGATCTGCCAGAACCGCCAGTCGGCCGGGATCTGCCAGAACCGCCAGTCGGCCGGGATCTGCCAGAACCGCCAGTCGGCCGGGATCTGCCGGTCGGCCAGGGTCGGCCAGGGTCGGCCAGGGTCGGCCGGGCCGGCTAATCCGCTCTTCCACCCCATCCCGGGGCTTATTATTTGTATTAAACACTACTCATTTAACTATTCAATTATCTCTCGTTTATGAGGAATGCCGGCCGGGGTCTATCCGCTTCTTTCGGCCGGGGCCGGCCGGGATCTTGATTATTTTATGCCGGGTCGGCCGGGATCCGCCGGTCGGCCGGGGTCGGCCAGGATCCGCCAGTCGGCCAGGATCCGCCAGATCCGCCAGTCGGCCAGGATCCGCCAGATCCGCCAGTCGGCCAGGATCTGCTGAAACCACCAGCCAGCCAGGATCTGGTAGATCTACCTACCTGCCCGAGCTTCCCCTCACTCCCGAGCTTCCCCTCACTCCCGAGCTTCCCCTCAGTCCCGAGCTGTCCTTCAGTCCCGATCTGCTCCTCAGTCCAGTGGATTTCTGGGTGAGGACTACTAGGCCATGGTCGGCGGCGAGGGTGGACTATCCAGGGACGCGAGGAGAGGGGACTAAGACATTGACTGAGTGGGTTCCACGTCCCGCGCCGGAGCCGCCACCATGGACAGACGCCCACCCGGACCCTCCCTATTGTTTTGAGGTGCGTTCGGGAGTCCGCACCATAGGGGGGTTCTGTCACGCCCTGGTCTAAGTATTTTGTGTTTTTCTTCATGTATTGGGTCAGGCCAGGGTGTGGCATGGGGTTTTTGTATTGTGGTGTGTTTTGTCTTGGGGTTTTGGTGTGTATGTATTGGGATTGTAGCTAGTGGGGTTATCTAGCAAAGTCTATGGCTGTCTGGAGTGGTTCTCAATCAGAGGCAGGTGTTTATCGTTGTCTCTGATTGGGAACCATATTTAGGCAGCCATATTCTTTGAGTTTGTCGTGGGTGATTGTCCTTAGTGTCGTTGTTCCTATCTCTTTGTTTATTTACACAAGTATAGGCTGTTTCGGTTTTCGTTACGTTCTTTGTTTTGTAGTGTTTTGTGTTTATTCATGTTTCACGTTGTTCATTAAACATGGATCGCAATCTACACGCTGCAGTTTGGTCCGACTCTCCTTCACACCTAGAAAACCGTAACACTGACCTCCTTCTCCTCATCAACCTCAACACACTCACCCTTCAGCTACACTTACTGACCTCCTCCTTATCACCCTCAGCACACTCACCCCTCTGTTACACTCACTGACCTCCTCCTTATCACCCTCAGCACACTCACCCCTCTGTTATACTCACTGACCTCCTTCTCATTAACCTCAACACACTCACCCCTCTGCTACACTCACTGACCTCCTTCTCCACATCAACCTCAACACACTCACCCTTCAGCTACACTTACTGACCTCCTCCTTATCACCCTCAGCACACTCACCCCTCTGTTACACTCACTGACCTCCTCCTTATCACCCTCAGCACACTCACCCCTCTGTTATACTCACTGACCTCCTTCTCATTAACCTCAACACACTCACCCCTCTGCTACACTCACTGACCTCCTTCTCCACATCAACCTCAACACACTCACCCTTCAGCTACACTTACTGACCTCCTTCTCCTCATCAATCTCAGCAGCCAGCAGAGCAGACTTTGTGAACTGAGTCAATCTAATTGAATTCTGCTACATTGACTCAGATCAGAGTTGGTGGCATAGGAGGAGGTGAAAGGGGTGTGACTGTAGCAGAGGTGAACTGCAGATAAATTCTGGTAGCCACTGTGATGTGATGTCATCCACCCTGAGACTTGAAGTAGTGTCTCCTCCAGTCTATCATGAACCAATCTATATTTTAATGCTGTAAGCATCTTGGCTGCTGGATGATGCCCTCTAATTTTGCACTGATTTGCTTCATTTTGCTACACTTATTGTCTTCCTTCTCTAGTGGTTGGTATGCTAGCTACAAGTGTATCTGATTAGGATTTCTGGCCCAGTCAGCCATGCAAGGATGGAATTCATACATTACATAGCTACTTTGCAGCCCATGTAAAAGTTAACCTTCATTGTGGTCACTCTCCAGGGATTTTTTTTCTTGCCTCCACTATTGGTTACAGTGGATGTGAGATTATTTATGGCATGCATGCACAATGCAGACATGATGGGACTATTATTGGCCTTGTGGGCATGTCCAATGTACTTGTACATCTGGCTTGTCATTTCCTTACGAAAACAGGATTTGCAAATCCTCACACATTGTTTACATTTTGCTGATATGTTTTCTCCATTTAAAATGATACTGTATAAATAGTAAAAGCACTCACACATCTGAGAACGTGTGTGTTAATCATTTGCTAATAACTTGAAAGAAAATACAAGGCTAACCATGTTGAAGGACAATTAACAAGGCCGACCATGTTGAAGGATACCAGATGTTACTTCTATAGCTTATCAAATCAAATCAAATCAAATTTTATTTGTCACATACACATGGTTAGCAGATGTTAATGCGAGTGTAGCGAAATGCTTGTGCTTCTAGTTCCGACAATGCAGTAATAACCAACAAGTAATCTAACTAACAATTCCAAAACTACTGTCTTATACACAGTGTAAGGGGATAAAGAATATGTACATAAGGATATATGAATGAGTGATGGTACAGAGCAGCATAGGCAAGATACAGTAGCTGATATCGAGTACAGTATATACATATGAGATGAGTATGTAAACAAAGTGGCATAGTTAAAGTGGCTAGTGATACATGTATTACATAAGGATGCAGTCGATGATATAGAGTACAGTATATACGTATGCATATGAGATGAATAATGTAGGGTATGTAAACATTATATAAGGTAGCATTGTTTAAAGTGGCTAGTGATATATTTACATCATTTCCCATCAATTCCCATTATTAAAGTGGCTGGAGTTGAGTCAGTGTCAGTGTCAGTGTCAGTGTGTTGGCAGCAGCCACTCAATGTTAGTGGTGGCTGTTTAACAGTCTGATGGCCTTGAGATAGAAGCTGTTTTTTCAGTCTCTCGGTCCCAGCTTTGATGCACCTGTACTGACCTCGCCTTCTGGATGATAGCGGGGTGAACAGGCAGTGGCTCGTGTGGTTGATGTCCTTGATGATCTTTATGGCCTTCCTGTAACATCGGGTGGTGTAGGTGTCCTGGAGGGCAGGTAGTTTGCCCCCGGTGATGCGTTGTGCAGACCTCACTACCCTCTGGAGAGCCTTACGGTTGAGGGCGGAGCAGTTGCCGTACCAGGCGGTGATACAGCCCGCCAGGATGCTCTCGATTGTGCATCTGTAGAAGTTTGTGAGTGCTTTTGGTGACAAGCCGAATTTCTTCAGCCTCCTGAGGTTGAAGAGGCGCTGCTGCGCCTTCTTCACGATGCTGTCTGTGTGAGTGGACCAATTCAGTTTGTCTGTGATGTGTATGCCGAGGAACTTAAAACTTGCTACCCTCTCCACTACTGTTCCATCGATGTGGATAGGGGGTGTTCCCTCTGCTGTTTCCTGAAGTCCACAATCATCTCCTTAGTTTTGTTGACGTTGAGTGTGAGGTTATTTTCCTGACACCACACTCCGAGGGCCCTCACCTCCTCCCTGTAGGCCGTCTCGTCGTTGTTGGTAATCAAGCCTACCACTGTTGTGTCGTCCGCAAACTTGATGATTGAGTTGGAGGCGTGCGTGGCCACGCAGTCGTGGGTGAACAGGGAGTACAGGAGAGGGCTCAGAACGCACCCTTGTGGGGCCCCAGTGTTGAGGATCAGCGGGGAGGAGATGTTGTTGCCTACCCTCACCACCTGGGGGCGGCCCGTCAGGAAGTCCAGTACCCAGTTGCACAGGGCGGGGTCGAGACCCAGGGTCTCGAGCTTGATGACGAGCTTGGAGGGTACTATGGTGTTGAATGCCGAGCTGTAGTCGATGAACAGCATTCTCACATAGGTATTCCTCTTGTCCAGATGGGTTAGGGCAGTGTGCAGTGTGGTTGAGATTGCATCGTCTGTGGACCTATTTGGGCGGTAAGCAAATTGGAGTGGGTCTAGGGTGTCAGGTAGGGTGGAGGTGATATGGTCCTTGACTAGTCTCTCAAAGCACTTCATGATGACGGATGTGAGTGCTACGGGGCGGTAGTCGTTTAGCTCAGTTACCTTAGCTTTCTTGGGAACAGGAACAGTGGTGGCCCTCTTGAAGCATGTGGGAACAGCAGACTGGTATAGGTATTGATTGAATATGTCCGTAAACACACCGGCCAGCTGGTCTGCGCATGCTCTGAGGGCGCGGCTGGGGATGCCGTCTGGGCCTGCAGCCTTGCGAGGGTTAACACGTTTAAATATCTTACTCACCTCGGCTGCAGTGAAGGAGAGACCGCATGTTTTCATTGCAGGCCGTGTCAGTGGCACTGTATTGTCCTCAAAGCGGGCAAAAAAGTTATTTAGTCTGCCTGGGAGCAAGACATCCTGGTCCGTGACTGGGCTGGATTTCTTCCTGTAGTCCGTGATTGACTGTAGACATGCCCTGCCACATGCCTCTTGTGTCTGAGCCGTTGAATTGAGATTCTACTTTGTCTCTGTACTGACGCTTAGCTTGTTTAGTAGCCTTGCGGAGGGAATAGCTGCACTGTTTGTATTCAGTCATCTTACCAGACACCTTGCCCTGATTAAAAGCAGTGGTTCGCGCTTTCAGTTTCACACGAATGCTGCCATCAATCCACGGTTTCTGGTTAGGGAATGTTTTAATCGTTGCTATGAGAACGACATCTTCAACGCACGTTGTAATGAACTCGCACACCGAATCAGCGTATTCGTCAATGTTGTTATCTGACGCAATACGAAACATCTCCCAGTCCACGTGATGGAAGCAGTCTTGGAGTGTGGAGTCAGCTTGGTCGGACCAGCGTTGGACAGACCTCAGCGTGGGAGCCTCTTGTTTTAGTTTCTGTCTGTAGGCAGGGATCAACAAAATGGAGTCGTGGTCAGCTTTTCCGAAAGGGGGCGGGGCAGGGCCTTATATGCGTCGCGGAAGTTAGAGTAACAATGATCCAAGGTCTTTCCACCCCTGGTTGCGCAATCGATATGCTGATAAAATTTAGGGAGTCTTGTTTTCAGATTAGCCTTGTTAAAATCCCCAGCTACAATGAATGCAGCCTCCGGATAAATCGTTTCCAGTTTGCAGAGAGTTAAATAAAGTTCGTTCAGAGCCATCGATGTGTCTGCTTGGGGGGGATATATACGGCTGTGATTATAATCGAAGAGAATTCTCTTGGTAGATAATGCGGTCTACATTTGATTGTGAGGAGTTCTAAATCAGGTGAACAGAAGGATTTGAGTTCCTGTATGTTTCTTTCATCACACCATGTCACGTTAGTCATAAGGCATACGCCCCCGCCCCTCTTCTTACCAGAAAGATGTTTGTTTCTGTCGGCACGATGCGTGGAGAAACCCGTTGGCTGCACACTCTGTACACTTCTCTGATTCAGAGGGGTTGGGTAAAATGCGGAAGACACATTTCAGTTGAATACATTCAGTTGGAGAACCGACTAGGTTAACCATTTCCCTTTCCCTTTACATGCCGTCAGAAAATGTATTTGTGCAAGCCCAACCCTTGTAATGAAGGTAGGCCTTAAAACCTCTACAGGACCCGCGGGACGGTTGAGCTAATGTAGGCTGATGTGATTAGCATGAGGTTGTAGGTAACAAGAATTTTTCCCAGGACATAGACATATCTAATATTGGCAGAAAGCTTAAATTCTTGTTAATCTAACTGTGCTGTCCAATTTACAGTATCTATTACAGTGAAAGAATACCATGCTATTGTGTGAGGAGAGTGTACAGTTATGAACTTGAAAATGTAGTAATAAACCAATTAGGCACATTTGGGCAGTCTTGATACAAAATGTTGAACAGAAATGCAATGGTTCATTGGATCAATCTAAAACTTTGCACATACACTGCTGCCATCTAGTGGCCAAAATAGAAATTGCACCTGGGCTGGAATATTACATTATGGCCGTTCTCCTTCATTTCAAAGATGATGATACAAAGAAAGAAAAAAAGAAAAAACATGTTTTTTTTTCTTTGAATGATCTTTTACCAGATCTAATGTGTTATATTCTCCTACATTAATTTAACATTTTCACAAACTTCAAAGTGTTTCCTTTCAAATGGTATCAAGAATCTGCATATCCTTGCTTCAGGCTCTGAGCTGCAGGCAGTTAGATTTGGGTATGTCATTTTAGGCAAAAGTTTGAAAAAAATGGGGCGGATCCTTAGGATGACATGCTCAGGAGAGAGACATTATTAGCACATATCACTATCAAGAGGGTGTGCAGAAAGGAATATTTTAGGGTTCATTTGATTTAATTAAAAAAAAAACATGTTGCTTGAAATAAAGTTGATATTTGTTTGCTTCACGTAATGTATCATCCTGGTGTCATTCATATACAGTTCAACATTATCACCACAAGGTGTCAGCGCTAGCATTTGTTTTACTACAAACCGCTAGCTTGGTCTCGTAACGTGAGGTCAATAAGACATGCCTAGCACAAGCTAGCGGTCCATGAAAACAACAGTATATTTCTTAATTGAAACTAGCTAAGTGGGCAATATACCTGGGTAAAATATAGTTGCGTTTTGGAGGAAGCAGACGAAGAGCTAGGAGACAGATTATAGTGAAGGGGAGAGAGTTCGATAGCGGGGTAATTAGTGCTGCTAGCCAACTTTGATGTAAACAATGCGGCCGTTAAACATTGGACTCGAATGCTAGCTACGTTGGCTGTCGTTTGAGAAATGTATCTAACTGGCTATCAATGTAAACTAATCTTTTTCTACCTCACATTACGCTAGCTCGACTGTGGTTATTTGATGTGCTAGCCAAATGTAACACCACCAGAGCAAACGGGAAATAAACGTCTGATTATGTTCTGGTAGCAACAAGTCAATGTGTGTGTGTGTATTATTTTGAACCTGGTTGTGTGTGCCTATAGAACGTGTTATTGTTTTGACAGTTGAACAGGTTTATAAACACCAGCTAAGGTTACCTAGCAACAATAAAATGGTGCAATGAACGCTATGTAGCTAGCTAGCGCCAAAATGAAATGTAACGTAATGTAGATAGTCAGACAATTAGCCCAGAAACAATATGGAAACATGCTATGTAGACTTACGTTGTCTTTTTTATCGTCATAATTTGAGCCAATTATCAGTCAGGAAAGGAGCCCGTATTAACTTTGTTATTCTTAGCCTTATATGCCCTGTAGTCTGGCATCGCTTTAACAGTTTTGGTATAGCTCATATGAGTTTATGGCATCTGAACCGCAGTTTATTTTTGTTAGTCAATGGATAGTTGGGTGTATGCCAGCAATTGGAGGTTCAGTATTGTTTACTAGATTATTTCCAGTGAATGTTGATTTAAGCCCCGTGGAGTTCCATATATAGAGATACTGATATGGAATCTCTCCCTGCCACCATACCAGTGACTTCATACCACTATATATGTTCATGTCATTCATGACCTAAAAAAAATCATGTTACGTCTCAATACATTTTAGTGGTAGAGATTTCTGCAATGTAAAATATCCTATCATGCAGTCCCAAGGGAAGCATGCTGGGTATCGTTTTACACCAAAAGCGACATTGCTGACATTGGATTGTATTAATAATTCGACAAACAACTTTAGCAAAGTTGAAGGACATGGATATTATGTCTCAGAACCAATAACTCAAACTTTTATTGACCCTTTATTTATACAGAGAATCCCATTTGAGACCAGGATATCTTTTTCAATCGTGCCCTGTGTTATAACAAACAACAATCGCATTAACATCTGCTAATCATGTGTATGTGACAAATAAAATTTGATTTGATTTGATTTGATTTGAAACCGCAAACAGATATTACATAAAATAACAAAAAGTTTAAATTATATAAGCCAACAGAGAAACATGATTCGATTTTCAATCACAAACAAATACTGTCAGCATACAGGCTAATACAGGTTTATTATAAAGGTATGACAGAAGTACGCCCATGATATCACTAAATGATCTGAAAATCAAGTAATATGCAGTGGTTTGGTTTTCCACTAATGTTTTCCACATTAGCGTCACATATCCACTAGGGGGCATACTCTCACTTCTTGAAAATGTACACTGCTCTTGTGTGAACCCAAACTATTTTGTGACCTGACATGTCAGCGTATGCTATTATTTGTATGAATTGGATAAATACTACAAAGTTCAATCAAAAAAACAAAACAAGTTGTTTATTTATCTGTAAAACGTGGCACATGGCCTCCAGATAGACAGATATAATCATAGTGTGAAATGCGTACTTCTGCAATGATGATCTGCAGTCCCTCCTTCCCAAACGTCACAACTACGGTTTACTATAAAGTATCAGTGAAGGGACTGCGCGCACATTGAGTACGAAACTCTGGTTGTGCAAAACGGGCAGGAGCGCGAGGGAGACCGGCACTGACTTAACACCAGCAACAGTTGATGAAAAATAAAAAGCAATGGGGAAAGTGAATTTTGTCATGATGAACTAATGAAGAGAGAAAACGGAACACGTCAAGGTTGTGACAGAACATATGAAGAACAAAGACAACAGGTTGAATGAAAAGGGGTCTCAGATAAGATACAATTTCAAGAATGATCTGGACTATTCTTGGAATGCACAGCCGGTTAGCACCCAGATGACACTAGCCCTATCTTGACAAGATGGGATTCCTCGGGGGAAAGACCTCGTTGACCACTTGAATGCAAAGAGATAGAGGGTAACATTTCTCCTGGAATTTAGTCCAAATTATTTGGTGTATTTTTCTCTTTCCACTTTACCATATGTTTAAAAACATATTTCATCATATTATTAGCTAAGCGAGGGCAGATAGAAATATGCATTTGGGCAAAGCACTTCTGTTTTTCCTCCTGTTGAACTGTGTGACAATGACTTTGTCACTATCCACTTGCACCACTGTGGACATAGACCACATAAAGAAAAAGAGAGTAGAGGCAATCCGAGGACAGATTCTTAGTAAACTTCGAATGACCAGCCCGCCGCAAACAGTGGGTCCGAATCAGGTACCGTTTCAGGTGCTGGCGCTCTATAACAGTACGAAGGAGCTGATCGAGGAGTTGGGGAGAGACAGACAGCAAAGTTGTGGACAGGATAACACGGAGACTGAATATTACGCCAAAGAGATTTACAAGTTCAATATGATTAATGGACCACCAGAAAACAGTAAGTAATGTTCATGTATCTATTTACGCGTTTTACTCATGAAGGCCATTTTTCTATCATGATCATACCAAACAGCTGATCGTGTTGCCACCGTGGCTTCTATTATGTTAGGTAACCTACTGATCAAAAGCCTGATTATTAAATGTAAATAGCCCATTGCTCCATGGTGAAAGGCTATGCAGTCCAGGTCTGATGATGCGTCATTTCTTAAACCTGAATGCCACAGCTGGTGAGCAGCGCATGCATGTAATATCAATTGATAGTGGTTTGCCATGAAAATGAGTAAAAATAATCGAGGAGCATAATTCTCCAATAAAGACACAAGACAGCAACTTTATGATTTCCCGAAGAAGCCAATTTAGCCAAATTTGTTTTACTCCGCTTTAAAATATAATTCTTCTGACGCCCCTCCAGAGTACAGAGATGTCTGTGTGTAATGCAATTTGTCTGTGTTTTATTTATATAATTTGTCATTGTCTCCCTTCAACTGGCCATATGTTAATTCCAGCGGAATTAAATTATAAAAGCATCCGTAGATCTGCAGCATATGCGAAATACTGCAAACACGTAGAGGAAATGTTAACAAATTCTACTAAAGAACGCAAGAACACCTTCGCTTGGCGTGCGTTCCATCCGCCTGAAATGAATTGGCGAACACAACTTAAACGCACACTCGCGTCTCTGAGCAGTGGAAAGACCGCGGGCATTGGAGAGGGCAAAGCAAACAGTCTAATTGGCGTAAGCGCCATTCCTCCCTCATTCCTCACTCAAAAGCCATGGGAACTCCCAATAGCGCACACGACCGTCTGAGATGCCATTGGAACAATTTTTTTCTAGGACTCCATCGATTTGAGCATCCCTCCAACCACTGTTCCAATTACCCTTTCTTTCCCAAGTCCAAATATGCATTTATCCAAAACCTTTTTTATCAATTGTTTGATTATGTATTGTGTACACTACAGCAAAAAAAGAGAAGATATTGGTTCTATTGAAAAGTTAAAACCCAGCTAATTCAGCTGCAAATTGGCTTGTGCACTAGAGCATAATTGCTAATCCTAGTTGGCATTACCTGTATAAACCACCCACAACTGATTTTTCCAGTCTAATCAGAGTGAGACGTTTATTGGAAGCTTGCCTCTCTATTGCAGTGAGTTTTCTCAGGGAGGGAATTGTTTACTAAGTGGAAGACTTGGAAGCAGGCCTATTCACTGTTCAGGGGCTGAATCATTGCATCATGTTACTACTTTAAGATCAACATGGCAGGTGTTTCATGCTATTCAAAGACCGAGCTGTGCTTCCTCTGGCAACAGCTCAGTCCCGTGTCAAATCTGTTTCCTGGGTCCCATTTGTGCATCTGACTCTCAAAATAATAACTACTACAACCACCTTGGTTTAGCGGGGTAGGGACAGGTGCTCTTGTCAGTGTTCCAAACAAGACATTATTTGTCTTTTTATCTAAACAAGCAAACACCTTCAGATCAAATTCATAGAAAGCAATTCACCGTGTTAGTCAGATTTGATGAAATATAACAGAATAGATGACCTGGAATGACATTCACTCTCACGGGATGGATTGTCAAAAAAAAATAACTGAAAGCCACACCTCCAATAAGCCATGACTTAGAGGTGTATGTCACAGTGCTTCTATGTCTATATACACCATACCACTGCCTATTTAATTTGTTCATTTAGCAAACAAGACAGCTCATAATCCCGTGACTTTATCACAGTCAACACACCTTTATTTAGTCTTCAATTAGCTTTAAAAATGCAACATTTTCTCTCAGCCTCAGGGCAAAATGTGTAGAATAGCATGGAATGAGCTATACAACGACACATTGTCCTCTCTGCCCCATAGCAAAATGTGTATAATTGTAGGAAATTTGATTTTAAAAAGCAACATTTTCTCTCGGCCTCATTACAAAATGTGTAGAGAATAGCATGAGATTAGCTATAAAGCTGCACATTTTTCTCTGTGCCCCATGGCAAAACGTGTACAAAGTTGGCTGGTTTTTGGTGCCCACCCAAATTTATGCAGTCCCACCCACCAACTAATTTTTGGCTACGCCACTGCCTTAGTCAGAGTCCGCAAAACAAACAGAGGTCTGATGTGTGAGCTATGGGCTGCACCAGTCATGGTCAGGAGCCCTGGTCACATCACCCTGTCAGTCACGATCAAAGTAAATAAACAGGGCCTATAGGCTACAGTTGTCACTCATTGTCTATGGGACTAGACTCATTCTTTTTCATACACTTACGTAAAAGTACAATGCACTTTCTTTGTCCCTGTTTTTTGTTTGTTTAATTGTTTTACTTGTTAATGTCCAGATACACCCTCCAGAGTAGACTGTAAGGGAGGGAGAGTGTTTATCCTCTCATTAACAAGGCCTGCAGTTTGGACAAATAACCACTTTTCTCTTCCCTCCACTTTCCATTATGTCATTTTCATAAGAAGTATCAGTGAGTGTAATGTCTGTCACCAAAAATCGAATGTTATTGGTCTCGTACACATATTTTTCAGACGCTATAGTTGGTGTAGCGAAATGCTTATGTTCCTAGCTCCAGCAGTGCAGTTAAACCTAACAAAACAATACACAAATATATGCAAAGTCACTTCACCCCCACCCACATGTACAAATTACCTCAACTAACCTGTACCCCCGCACACTGACTCGGTACTGGTACCACCTGTATATAGCCTCGTTATTGTGTTACTTTTTATTATTACTTTTTGTTTTGGTCTTGGTAAATATTTTCTTAACTCTTCTTGAACTGCAAAGTTGGTTAAGGGCTTGTACGTAAGCATTTAACAGTAAAGTCTACACTTGTTGTATTCGGCGCATGTGACAAAAAGTTTGATTTGATTTGAAATCCCCAAAATAAAAAGGGATTTAACAAATATTAGAACGCACAACCACGGTAATACAGTATGGCAATTTTTAAATCCGTTTCCATAATCTAATGGGTTATACATACACTCTCTTTGGAAAGTGGGAATGTCTTGGATTATTGTCAGTGGTGCTTTTTCACTCTTTTTATTATTCAGTTACAGGGCTGTGTAAGATGAAGCAGAGACTTTTCCTCCCAGACTCATATGCTTTAATAGCTAGAATAATTTGCCAAAATACTCATTGTACCACTAGTTAGGTATCTCTGAATATAAACAGTGTATATAAACAGTAAAGCTGTGGATATGACAAGTGCAGATGGGAGCCATTTGGCAAACACTGGTAGAGGAGCCAAACTAATGACACAAGGGCCAAGCATCTCCATAACCCACAACAGGTTTAGGGATTGAACTCCAGTTGTACTCACTCCTCCACATATATTAGTACTCATTCACTGTCTTTATGTTTGCTGTAACATAGTAAGACTGTCCAAAGGCAACCATTGAACCATCTAAGAAAACCACCTGTTGGCTCTCATAGCTGAAAATTAGGCAGAGACAGGTTTCTTTAAAAGAAAAGCTTGTAGTGAGTGGTCAGTCTGGCATATGGCAATCATTGATTCATCGTCGGGAGGATAGAAGGATGTGGACCGGAGCTGAGGACAGCAGTGCTTCTGATATACGGAATAGTAGAAAAGTGATGTCATCCCAGGCAAACAGACAGAGTTCTCTGGTCCATTCCGAAAGACGCCGCCCCCTCCCCCCCAGCCATTTTTCCCTCTTCATCCTTGATCAAGTGGAAAAAAAAGCTGTCTTACTTCAGCAGAGAACTCCATCACATTATCTCATCTAACGCAGTCAGCCACAGGCTCCATGTGTAGAGACTTACTCAGGACAGGAGGGCCTGGTCCACACTAAAGCATTGCGTTTAACAATTTTGTAGTCTTAACATTCTGTATACTCCCCTTGTCCTAAGGGTAAAAATGACTCACCTTCACTAAAGCAGCTTAATTGAATTTTAAACCCCAAATATATTTTTTCATGAAGAAACAACCACACACATCAAAATTTGTTTTCCCTCTTCACAACACAGAAAGATGGGGCGGCAGGTAGCCTAGTGGTTAGAGCATTGGACTAGTAACCGAAAGGTTGCAAGATCAAATCTCTGAGCTGACAAGGTGAAAATCTGTCTTTCTGCCCCTGAACAAGGCACTTAACCCGTCATTGAAAATAAGAATTTGTTCTTAACTGACTTGCCTAGTTAAATACAGGTTAAAAATACTGCATTTAATCAGTGGACAACACTCATTTTTATTACATCACACCTGTCATAATTGTTTTCTTTACTAGAGGTTTATTATTATTGCTAAAGGTACTGCATAGGTGTGAAAAAAAAAGAAGAAGCAAGAGATAGCACTCGTATAGCCTAAGAAAGTAGCAGAAATGTGCAGAAAGTAGTTTTGAATGCATTTTATTGAAGGGAAACAATCTTGAACTTTTTTGGCAACAATGATATTATTATATACTGTACAATGAGGAATTCAACAACAACAACATACTAGTCTTCTCCCATTTTTTAAAACCACTGCCCCACCCACAAGGTGTATAAGCAACAACAATAATAATAAAATAATAGATACAAAAACGTGAAGAACTTAAATCAGTCAACTCTAATTAGCACATGTAGGACAGTATGCAAGTGTGTGTGCATGGATTTTGCAGATTTATTTCTCACATGTGCAGCACAAAGTATTTGTTTTACAGTCCTTCTTTGGGGGGAAGAATTGGCATCTCCTCCTCTTGCCTGCCCCAGCTGCAGCCTCAGGTGGATCAGGACAAGATTCAGCCCCCTGAACAGTTTTCACAAGCACTGCAGAGGCTGCTGTGCGGGGGAGGTGCTCCCTTTGAATGTGTGGGGTTACAAGTGCCTTTCCCAGCTGTTCCAGGAACAACACCCTCTTGTTCCGCTTATCAGGCATCCAGGTAGGGTCGATCTTGTTCCATATCACGAAGGCATTGTATAAGGACACATCAATGATGTTATGGAACATGACCAGGGACCAGTGGGCAGTCATCCTCCTGCAGCTGTAAGTCCCAATCACCTTGTCCAGGTTGTCCACGTCTCCTTTTTTTGTGGTTGTAGTCCAGGATGATGGCTGGCTTCCTGTCCTCACGATCACTGATCTCAGCCGTTTTGTGCAGTGTGCTCAGGAGAACCACATTCTTGTTCCTCTTTGGGAGGTAAGAAACTAGAGTGGTAGTGGGGTGAAGGCAAACGTTTGATGAGAAGGCCTCTCTACCCCTTGTTGCGAGGAGTGCAGGGGGGAGCTCATGCTTGTTCTTTCTAACTATGCCAACCATGGTGATCTTCCTCTTCAGGAGCTGCTGGCTAAGTTCAATCAGTAGCACACAATCTCAATTACTCATATTGTGTGTGTGTTGTGTAAATGATTTTAACTGCCGGGTCACAAATGACCCTAAGACAATCTTTGTACCCTGGTGGTGTACAGCTTTCATGGAAATATGAACAAAGGCGATGTTTCACTTTTTCAAATGTTGGGGTCACTCTAGGAAAAGTCATCACATTTCAAGTTGAAAAAATAGAATTGAAGGGGTTTTCTCTGCTGTTAAACATAGTAGCTGGTCATTTTTGACCCTTAAGACAACACAAGGGTCAAATGATAGTACCACACACAGGTGATCAAATCTTTGACATAACAGTATGTTTCTATGAGCATGATCAGTACTTCAGTTGCAAGAATTTAGAATTTACTGCTCAAGTTATTACATTTAGTCATCTGGAGTTAGCTGTATTCTTTTATTGACAGATTAGAAAGCATGATTGGTTACTTATTATTTTAAGATGGAAACGTTAGTTGATAAACATGAATATTTATGGCCTTCTGGATAAGCCTTAAGATTAGTTTGATAGGCCATTTAAATACATTATAATACCAGTTTTTGCAGCGCCGTTGACATTTTTCACTGGTAAACAAGGTCCAGACTCCTCAGCAGCTGACCAGCACCTGCTTTCTATGCTTCCCATTTCCTTTGTTTACCTTCACATAGCTTTGGAGAGACTGACATCATGGCACTGGGAATAGGCTGATTGCTGGGAGCTTCTATGTGATGTCACCTGCCAGGGTAGGGAGGAGCTAGTGTGGTGGGGCATCCCAGACACAGGAAGCAGAGGGTTTGAGGATGGAGGAGGGCGCAGGGGGAGCAGTGTCTGTCTGGGGTGGAAGCTTTATGAGAAGCTTTAGAGCAGAGATATTTGAAGTCTGTCCCTAGGCCTTCCTATGTGGAGGGTTTCACTACTGTTGCAGCCCTTACCTAATACTCTTCTATTGACCATGTTATTGACCTAGAACCCTCAAACTCAACTCTGGGCCTCTAAGCCAGTTCCACTGCATTTCTTCATTGTTCCCCCCAATCAGGGACCGATTTAAACCTGGGACACCAGGTGTGTGCAATTCATTATCAGGTAGAACAGAAAAACAGCAGGCTCCGGACTTTGTAGGGTAAGAGTTGAGTACCCCTGACCTAGAACATAAATATATCTGGTCAACTGCTGAACATTTTGACTACATCACACTTCTGTCAAAGTGTTAGTGGATGGTTTCCAACTGGTCCTCAGAAGTCAGCTTTCTCAGCTCCACAGTCCAGACTCTATGAAAGTCATTGACGACATACTGCCAAAGAAAAGAGAGAGGTTACAAAAAGCAGGACCTCCGTTTCAGTCCCCTGGGAAAAGTGAGAGAGGTGTTTGTACCACTTCATGTTAAGTGCCATGAAAACCATGTATTTACATAGTAGTTACA
Source organism: Oncorhynchus tshawytscha (assembly GCF_018296145.1). Lineage (NCBI taxonomy): Eukaryota > Metazoa > Chordata > Actinopteri > Salmoniformes > Salmonidae > Oncorhynchus > Oncorhynchus tshawytscha. The sequence goes on along the minus strand of NC_056436.1, from coordinate 29,031,550 downwards.
TAAGCAGGTGGTTAGTGTAATTACAGTGTAGATATACAATTCTAAATAGTACTTTGTGTGTAGTATGTAACTGTGATACCTGTTTGTGGTTTGTCATTACACAACAACAACAAAAAAGTTACTATTTTCACAATGAATCTCGAAAGAACAGTGAACCACCTTGAGAAATGGGGAGGGCTACAATGTAATAAAAGTTTGTCGCATTGACAAATAATCTATTTTGAGGGCCCAGAGAAGCTCTTTGGGACATGTTTTGGTTATTCCAGATAAAGTTCAGGTCCAGATTCTGCTGATATCAGCATCCTCACGCTGCTGGCCTTAGAACCAGATCTGATAATAGAGAGGAGAGAGACTGTCAATGATCCTGCTGTGTATTTCACTCTAATTATACTAGCTATCCCCTGCACTCACAGCCATGGAACAAATTACCTTCAGACCCTTGGCAAAAATAAGCCTTAATGCGAAATCCACCTAAAACCATTGCAATGGGAAAAATGAGGTCATCCAAAAGGAAACTAAAGACTTGATTAGAATTTCAAATCTCCTCTCAAAGTGGGGCTTTCCACCTTCTGTGGGGGAGGCAGAGGGACACAGGAGACGAGAGAGAAAGGGTGTGTGGGACAGGCCAAGGGAGTACGGAGCCCTTATAGATTGTGAGGAAGCACAGGACAGATATTTGGCTAGGGGTGAAGAGTCAAGACTGAAAAGGTCACTTGAAAAAAGTGTGTGTGGGGGGGGGGAACAGTCAATGGAAATATCGGATAATGGCAAAGCCGCAGTGAAATAGGATTACGGGTCATAGAAAGTTTAGGTAGACGTGTAAGCTCACAATCCATTATACACAAACATCCTTCTCCATTGTTATAAACAGATCTAGATGTCAACCAAAGGTGCAGTGTCCTTGTTAACCACCACAGCGAATCACAGGGTCTCTATTAAAGCTCAGGCTTGGGGTAATAAATTAGCGATGGCTTGGCTGTAAATTAGTGTTTCCACTTAGCTTGTAAAACGCTTGCCGTGTTCTTGTTTTGCTCAACACTGCATGCGCTCGGCCTGTTAAAATAATAAACAATTCAATGGTATCCTTGACTGGCAGTGCAACAGGAAGTATTTCAGAAGAGGGCCATCGAGAAGTGTTCTGTGGCTGTTACTGTAACTACTGTACTGTACTACTGAAGCGGAGTTCACTGTCTGCCTTACACAACCACACCACAGGTTGACAGGACTTGTTCCCCTTCCAATTCATTACTCAATTGATGGCTAAGAAAACCTTAAGGCGCTACTCTGTTATACACTCAGCCCCCCTGACAAACAGTCACCGAAGGACTGTCTTTACCCCTTACAAACAACACATTGATAGAACTTGCGTTCTGTATCTACATGCATGTGATTGCACATGTGCACTGAGCTGGTTGGTTGTTCCAGGGAATGCTTGGCTTCTGTCCTAGCTTTCTGAGCACCTGTTGAGCTCTGGATCGGGAGGGGGGAGGAGCACCCTGCCATCTTAGACCAGCCTATTCAGTTCCACCAACACATGGGACATTTGGTTTTCATTTCATGACTTCAACTTGTTGCTAACTCGCACTGCATGAAGTATAACCAGATGGCCCAAGGCTTAGTTTTATTCACTGGCAATAGTTGAAGAATGGTTAACTGTATTTTTTCTGTTGTGAACAACATTTGTTTATAGTATCAAACACTACGAAATTCAGACGATAGATAAAAGATTGACCAATCATTTTATTTCAAAACAGATTTTAGGCTGTGTACAGAGTGACGACTTTAGTCACAGTCCTGCTGTGTGTAAGCAGGGAGGATTGCATAATTATAGTGTTTTAAGGTGGCTCACCTTGTCTGTGACTAAAGTGTGTTATGCTCTGCAGATGACCTTCCCTACTGCCCCAAGGGCATCACCTCCAAGGTGTTCCGCTTCAATGTCTCGGCCATGGAGAAGAACTCCACCAACCTCTTCAGAGCCGAGTTCCGAGCCCTTCGTGTCCCCAACTCTAGCGCCAAGAGGAACGAGCAGAGGATTGAGCTCTACCAGGTGTGTGAATGTACTATTTCATTCCCACTGTGCTCAAGCATGCAGGGGGGTCGTGATCCAATTCTCCCATATGGCTCAATGCACATGGGACAGTGTTGGTCTACATGTAGTGTTGGTCTACACCTATTTATACAGGTCCCCTAATTCCCCTCTCATCTTTTTAAGTGATGATCATTATTCCATGTGCCTCAAGTCAAATGGATTCTACATAAGTCCATTTGTAAAACTTTAAGAGTGTGCTACAGCAGACTCAGAGAAACTCAAGATTACCGTTTTGATATCGCTCCTTTCACAGCTGTCAATCTCCAAGCTTTTGTCCAACCACCCTTTCTTCAAGTTCCGTTCGATGTTTTCAACAGGGGATTCAGACATCTGCACCTGGATTTGTGTGTTTAAATGATGTGTGTTTGTCCAGGGATTGTGGGGTGTATGTGGGGTGGCAGGGATGGGTCTTCGCTCAGTTCTCTCATTAATCTCCAGTGAGAGACTTGGAGCCATGATCAGCTGCCAACATTTCCTGCCAGGGAGACAAGCGTCTCCGGCCCGCATACTGCCTGAGGCGAGCTCTGCTCTAGCCAGGGTCGAGCTCAGCTCAGATTGACTGGGGGAGTAAACGGAGCGGCGCCCCCACACATAGCTGGGAGCTGATTGGCAGAGGCTGGCACTGGCTGCACTCTCTCGCTGGGTCTCCTGTTCCCACAAGAAGCCAGATTAGATGCTGACAATGTTCAGGAACCTGGTTATCCAGCCTGCTGTGGGACTAGGCGCTGAGCCCCCAACTTCACTGGCCTCTCTCTCCCTGTTCACAGAAACCTTAGGTGCTGTTTAAAGTGTGGCTCTCTACATCCTATGCCTCAGTCCCGCAATTTGAGACGTAGAGTAAAGTACACTTTCATGCTGGTATACAGCACATACTCAGAGACGCTCAGATCTGAATCAATGGCGACTCTAGCACCATATGCAGTGCCTCATCCTGACTAGACCAGTGTAAGGAAACCCAGAATGTTGAGAGCCCAATTGTTTGAAGTGCAGATGGGAGGGACAGCCAGGTTCTCATTGGCAGTAGGGCTACACACAGGCATTAACTTGCAAAATGGGGATATCAACACAGGGAGTCACTTTTTCCATGAGGAAGACGTTTGGCCCAGGGCATCCTGGAGCGTCTGGCTCAGGCAGAGCTGGCTGGGTTGCAGTCTGGTGTGTGTGTGTGTGTGTGGGAGAGAGAGTGAGCATATGCAGCTGGGTCACTTTCTTACCTCTGGCTGGCAGATCCTGCGGCCAGACGACCACATAGCCAAGCAGCGCTACATCGGGGGCAAGAACGCCCTGACCAAAGGAATGCCAGAGTGGGTCTCCTTCGATGTCACAGACACAGTCAGGGAATGGCTCATGTACCGAGGTGAGTGGACTAAAGCCCCAATGTTCCCTGTCTCATACCGTATGTTGCATATCAAAGCATGAGCAAAGGGTATTTGGAAACTCAAGTTCATTTGGACAAAGAAAAATGGCCTCAAAGTTAAATACCACTTCCTCTTCTTCCCCTCAGAGACCAACCTGGGCTTGGAGATCAGTGTGCACTGCCCCTGCCACACCTTCAACCCCAATGGTGACATCATCGAAAATGTCAACGAGGTGCTAGATGTGAAGTTCAAAGGTCAGATGACACGAGGTGCCTCATTTTGTATGAGAATCGTTTTTGGCTTTTCCACTGCTCTTCACAGCCCCTCTTTCTTTCCGTACGAGCTCTGATTAAGAAAAAGACCCTCTGAAGTCTTATCCAGTGAACATGGGCCTCAATGGTTGATAGTTATTTGGCATTTTTTTATGAGAGAAAGAGAGAGAGAGAAAATATCATGGGAATACAATTGGTCTGGTATCTCACTTAGAATTGGGGGCCCCTGGTCCTGGGAACGCTGCCCTGACTGGCTAGGCCACAAGGAATGTGCTTCCACGGCGCTCAGATGCTTGGCCCCGAATTAAGAAGGGCGTCCGTATCCACCGGCAGCGTCTCTCCTGAGTTCTCTACTGCTTTTGCTATCAGGGGAAGATTGGATGAGCAGACACTAACCCAGGGGGAGGACAGAGGGACCAGCTCTGACTGGTGGAGGAGGAGGAGGAGGAGGAGGAGGAGGAGTGGGGGATGTCTCAAGTCCAGCCTCTCACCAGTGAAGACAATGCTTTTAAAACTTTACAGAAAGTACTACGACTAAAATTTTAATTTGGTATAACTTACTCAGACACACTTATGCACAATTTTCTAATGGACTAGGACTGCACTTCAGCTTGAATTAACCAAATTGTCCAATTTGAATATGGAATGGTCTTGTTCTATGTACCATTTCATCCACTGATGACACTTCCCTCTGAGACATCTGACATCCCTGGATCATCCTCCTGTAGGTGTGGAGGGTGACTACGATGAGAGTCGCTGGGACCTGGGTAGCAGACTGAAGAAGCAGAAGGAGCAGCTCTTCCCTCACCTCATCCTCATGATGCTGCCCCCTCACAGGCTAGACGCCCAGTCCTCATCCCGCAGACGCAAGAGAGCCCTGGACACCAACTACTGCTTCTCGTAAGTAACCACCTCACTCTAGTAATTCAATCACGATTTTAGAGTGCATGTCATATATTTAGATGAAAATTTGCTGCAGGATGAGTAGACACATTTGTGTCCAATAGATGAATAGCCCCTAATTACTCCTGTAAGCAATATAGTAGGTCAAGGTGGATCTCAAATGGCAATATGTCTTCTCTCATTTCTAATTTACTTGGCAGAGGAGCATTGCGCATACGAATAAGCTGGTTAATTTGCTGTCAGTCTCTGGAAAGGCAGAGGCATTACAAGTCGAGATCTGTCCCTGTGTTAAAGTGTACGACAGTGAAATAAGGACACACCTTCCAGTGGTATTTCTGGGCTTCTCAGACTGCATGCATGTAGTGAAATATACTCAACTTGGAAATAGAGTGTTTCTCCTTCAGGTAATGTGTATAATTTCTTCATAATTATCACTCTCTCTCCCCTGCCTGCTGTAGTAACTATGAAGAGAACTGCTGTGTGCGACCCCTCTACATTGACTTCCGCCAGCATCTGGGCTGGAGGTGGATCCACGAGCCGAAGGGATACTATGCCAACTTCTGCTCCGGGCCCTGCCCTTACCTACGGAGCGCAGACACCACACACAGCTCGGTGAGACACGACACCACTAATGTACACCACTAATGAGACACGACTTGTACACCACTAATGACTCATTACCCTGTGTTACAAATATTATTATCACACAAACACCTCTATTCCCCTGTAGATGCTGAGTCTGTACAACACCCTGAACCCTGAGGCGTCTGCCTCTCCCTGCTGTGTGCCTCAGGACCTGGAGCCCCTCACCATCCTCTACTACGTGGGCCGCACCCCCAAGGTGGAGCAGCTCTCCAACATGATCGTCAAGTCCTGCAAGTGCAGCTAAGGGCCCCAGCCCAGCACACTGGGATCTGACAGGGCCTGCACGGCACTGAGGGAGTGGAGGGTGGCGTGCCGTCTGTCCCACCACCAAGAGTACCTCTGTCCACCCTCAACACTCTCCACCCTCCTCATTCCTCAGCCGAGCACACGCAGAGGGCCTGCAGAGAGAGACGCAGTCCACCACTCTACCCACAATCCCCAGGCTGTGTGTCCAAATGACTTTCAAATACCACTCCAGACCCAGCAATCTCAACGTCAACATAACTTTTTATGGGCCTTTTACAATGGCTTTTTTCTTTTCAACGTCAAGTGTTTTCCTCATTCTTTTGTCAATATTTCAGCCTTCTGAACTGCCCGTACCTTTGTGCCATATGACCACGGGCATTCAAAGCCAACCTCTGAACAGCGGAAAAGAACAGACGAAAGCTGTTCGAGCCTTGACCACTGCCTACTCAAGGACACACCGTAGTTGCAGTCAAAAAGAGAGACCCACTGAGAACCTGGATTTACAGTGCAAATGACTACATCAAAGGGGCTAAAGCAAAAGCTCTGTCAGGCTTTTGAACCATCCTTTTTAATGGAGGCATAACACAAGGCCTTGACGCACAGAACAGACTGTCTATGCTGGAAACTAGCGTGGTGCGCACCACAGCTCCCTTACATTGTTCGTCTAGGGCAGATGCTGATGGACTCAAGTTACCGGTATCTTAGGAAAAATACAACATGCTGGAAAACAACTTTTATTCAACCACGTATCTTCATGGTTATGTTTACCTCTAATATGCAACAGAATCATGTTTTTAGGGATTTTTTCCCCCGCAAATGGAGCAGACTTTTCTGTTGTACAAGACGATAAATGTCACTAAGTGAACGTGTAAATGTTTTTATTGCTATTACTCTTAAACACTTTTTTAAAATAAAAAAATAGTCTTGGAAGAACAGATGTTATTAAATGTTTGTATCTGAAAGTAATCATAATTTGTGGATATCAGTGTAAATTCAGCATTTAGGCTCAGCTCAACAATACAGCTATTCATATTGAGGTCCTAGTCCTGAAGCGTAAAAAATGTTTACTTTCATAGGTGCTAGAAACTGAAGAGATTGACAACTTTCTTTTTTTTTAAAGATACACTGCAACCATTTAGAGTACATATAGACACTGGCATGAACAACATATTGCAACCGATATTAATGGACTTGCTTTGAAATGGTCACTATTGGTCACCACAATGTTTGGTCCTTACAGTACAACAGTTGGGGAGACACAGGCAAAAGGCTATTAGTAAGTATTACCTTGCAATACATGCACAACCCACCGTTTCTACTCTAGATAAGAGCATGCTGTCATAGGTTTTGTACTTGTCAATCAACACCAATCACATTTCTGAATCTAAATTAACATTCTCCATCTGTGTAATGGACAGTACTTCTGCCAAACGTCAAACCCTGAGTACGTTCACTACAAAAATATGCTCTGAGCATAGGGGCCATGAGACAGACATTCAATAGCTTTTTACCTCTCAGGTTGTAAAGGTGCCAACGCACTTTAAATGTTCAACATCGTCATTGCGTTACAGCAACACACTATAAAGGTAAAGCCAATTACAGTGCAGAGTTCTAACATTATACCTACAGTACCGTTCCAAAAATTTGGGGTCACTTAGAAATGTCCTTATTTTTGTCCATTAAAATAACATAAATTATGTTAACACAGCTGAAAACTGTAGTGCTGATTAAATAAGCAATAAAACTGGCCTTCTTTAGACTAGTTGAATATCTGGTGCATCAGCATTTATGGGTTCGATTACAGGCTCAAAACGGCCAGAAACAAACAACTTTCTTCTGAAATTCGTCTGTCTATTCTTGTTCTGAGAAATGAAGGCTATACCATGCGAGAAATTGACAAGAAACTGAAGATCTCGTACAACGCTGTGTACTACTCCCTTCACAGAACAGCGCAAACTGGCTCTAACCAGAATAGAAAGAAGTGGGAGGCCCCGGTGCACAACTGAGCAAGAGGACAAGTACATTAGTGTGTCTAGTTTCAGAAACAGACGCCTCACAAGTCCTCAACTGGCAGCTTCATTAAATAGTACCCGCAAAACACCAGTCTCAACGTCAACAGTGACGAGGCGACTCCGGGATGCTGGCCTTCGAGGCAGAGTTCCTCTGTCCAGTGTCTGTGTTCTTTTGCCCATCTTAATCTTTTTTATTTTTATTGGCCAGTCTGAGATATGTTTTTTTCTTTGCAACTCTGCCTAGAAAGCCAGCATCCCGGAGTCGCCTCTTCATTGTTGACATTGACTGGTGTTTTGCGGGTACTATTTAATGAAGCTGCCACTTTACGCCATTGGAACACAGGAGTGATGGTTGCTGATAAGGTGCCTCTGTACACCTATGTAGATATTCCATTACAAATCAGCCTATCCAGCTACGATGGTCATTTACAACATTAACAATGTCTACACTGTATTTCTGATCAATTTTATGTTATTCTAATGGACAAAAAAAAAAGTGACCCCAAACTTTTGAACGGTAGTGTATATTACTACTGTCAGCCCTATCGCACAAAGAATGGCAAAATAGGTGCACATCACTACAGTTCATAGTGGAAAATGCCTTGTATATACTGTTCCTGGAGAGCTACCCTCCTGTCGGTTTTAGATCCAACCCCAGTTGGAACTAACCTGGTACAACTTTTCAACCAGTTAAATATTAGAATCAGGTGTGCCAGGACGGAATCTCTCAATGAACATGGTTGGAGCCATGCTGTAGAGTATAGACAAACCATGGAGTGAAAATGTGAGAACTGTAAAGGCAACAATAAAACTCATTCAAACAAATGTCCTGCTAGCCAATGTAACAAGTCTTCGTGAAGAGAGGAATCCCTTCAGTATACATGATTGGAAACTGTTTGTGGTACTCTCAGATAAATTCATTAATGAGTGAATGGGGGGTGGTTGGTTCCCAAACAACTTCAAAACTGCCTTACCTGACAGGAGTTCCTTTCCTTGCTCATTTCTCAATAATACAAGAGATCATTGAGACAATCTCTAAAATGCTGATCAATTGCAGGCGATATCTATTGCCATCCTAAACTTGCCTACATGGCAAACCTGTTTTTAACGGAGAATGAGGGGAGTGGTGGAGCACTTCTCCTTGGCTGTACAGTAACTGCTATGAAGTATAAAGAGTATACTCTGAGATCCAGTATTAGTGCCCATGGGGGTTCTGGTGGGAACCAGCTGCTGCTGTGTGTTTGTCTTTCTATAGCATAGACAAAAAGACAGACGGACAGCAAGGGAAGAATGAGGGAGGACAACTGCTGCGATAGGGGTTATGGAGTAGAGGCCGGGTGGTGGGGAGATACAGAAGGGCACTGGAAAGTATTGGGCTGTGCAACGGATCCCGACCTGCGACAGACAGGGATTCCTGACAGGAGAGGCTATCTTTCATGTTTGCGGCTCCTTCACAAAGTGTAGTAACAGGCCCTGATGTGATGTCAGACATACCGTCATGCTGTCACAGTGGTGGTATTGGTCTGTTGTTTCCTACCCAGCATGCACCTGTGGTCATATGCAGATACACCTCTGTCGGCAAAGTGGAGTGGCGTCACTCCCATCCTCTCTCTGTCACTTGAGCTTGGTCCTCTGGCCCTGAAACAGTTGTACACAGAAAGACCTGCAGAGGAAAGAAGATAACTGACATGAACACAATAACTCCATTGGGGTTAACATCTAATGTTGCCATTTAAAGGCCCGCTCTTCATTGTGCAGTAGTTAGAAACTATTCTACCGTGGGAGCAGGTCAGGGCAAAAGCTGTGGAAGAATGTACTCCATAGTGATGACTGGTGTATCTTACACTTCAAAAAGGAGCATTTGGAGCCAATTTCAAAGACAAATAGTGTGAGGAGTTGAGCCAAACTTGAAAGTTCTATATGGGATTTTATGGTTGCAACAGTATGCTAGATGTTTAAATTGTTATAGGGAGAAGAATGAGTCTGAGAACTATTAGAAATATAATAGTCTGAGGTATTGGATATAGAAATATTTGCTAAACATTATAAAGTTTCAAAGGAATGTGCAAAACCAATGGAGAGAGAGGAATCAGCTGGCACACTGTCCTGGTAGGGCTGTGTTACTTTTCATGGCCAACGCAAGTGGACCGGCCCAGGCAGCCACTGAACATCAGCCCCTGTCCTGCTGTCCCCTCACCCCTTGCCCTCTTGCATATCACCTGGCCTAGAGCCAGGCATCCAGTATAAAAGGAATTCCAAGTACAGTTGGAGCTGCTATGTTTGTGCTCCCAAACAGTATTCCCTTTCATTCCCTCTCAGCAGACTGTTTATTTTGGTGCTCTTTTACACTGTGGGGCCTGACGGAGCTGGAAAGCGAAAACATCTCCCCAACTTCCAATCCGATGACATGACCGCTGGAAGTGACTTATTCTAGCTCAGCAAAAGAAAGAGAGAAAGGCCAATATTCCCCTTCCATTTCCCCCTGATAGTAGCCTAATGCAGAACAAAACCTAATGAAACACAAAGCCACAAAACAGATACTAGATTACTGTTAGAAACCAGGACCTGATAATTTTCTGAATTGAACATGACAACTGGGTAAAAAATATGCCAAGTGAGGAAACTAGTTGAAAAACAAGAATTTGAGTGATGTGTCTTTACTTGGTTGCAGGGTTGGAAATTAACACCGCCACACGCCAAATGCGGGTAGATTTTCTCATTGACGAGTAAGAATGTATATTAAAAACAAAAAAAATACGTTTTAAATTAGAATAGGCATTGGTCTGAAACTGAAAAAGAAAGAAAATTCACATGAGTACCACAATGACTATTCCACCTATGCTCTACCAAGATTTTCCAGCATGCAGCTTTGACCTACAGTAGCTGTGTCGGAATTGTACCTCAAACTACACTAATGTTCAAAAGTTTGGGGTCACTTAATGAAATGAGTTGCAAAATGAATAGGAAATATAGTCAAGACAAGGTTATAAAAGCAAATAGGAAACAGCTCACCCAGAGGTGGCGCTCCTAGTGGCCGGAGACTTTAATGCAGGGAAACTTAAATCAGTTCAACCTAATTTCTATGTTAAATGTGCAAAGGAAAAAAATCTAGATCACCTGTACTCCACACACAGAGACACATACAAAGCTCTCCCTCGCCCTCCATTTGGTAAATCTGACCACAATTCTATCCTCCTGATTCCTGCTTACAAGCAAAAATTAAAGCAGGAAGCACCAGTGACTCGGCCTATAAAAAAGTGGTCAGATGAAACAGATGCGAAACTACAGGACTGTTTTGCTAGCACAGACTGGAACATGTTCCAGAATTCTTCCGATGGCATTGAGGAGTACACCACATCGGCCACTGGCTTAATCAATAAGTGCGTCAAGGGCGTCGTCCCTATAGTGACTGTACGTACATACCCCAACCAGAAGCCATGGATTACAGGCAACATTCACACTAAGCTGGGTTGGCGCCCCCCCCCCCTTGGGTTGTGCCGTGGCGGAGATCTTTGTGGGCTATACTTAGCCTTGTCTCAGGATGGTAAGTTGGTGGTTGAAGATATCCCTCTAGTGGTGTGGGGGCTGTGCTTTGGCAAAGTGGGTGGGGTTATATCCTTCCTGTTTGGCCCTGTCCGGTGGTGTCCTCTGATGGGTCCATAGTGTCTCCTGACCCCTCCTGTCTCAGCCTCCAGTATTTATGCCGCAGTAGTTTATGTGTCGGGGGACTAGGGTCAGTTTGTTATATCTGGAGTACTTCTCCTGTCCTATTCGGTGTCCTGTGTGAATTTAAGTGTGCTCTCTCTAATTCTCTCTTTCTCTCTTTCTTTCTTTCTCTCTCTCGGAGGACCTGAGCCCTAGGACCATGCCTCAGGACTACCTGACATGATGACTCCTTGCTGTCCCCAGTCCACCTGGCCGTGCTGCTGCTCCAGTTTCAACTGTTCTGCCTTATTATTATTGGACCATGCTGGTCATTTATGAACATTTGAACATCTTGGCCATGTTCTGTTATAATCTCCACCCGGCACAGCCAGAAGAGAACTGGCCACCCCACATAGCCTGGTTCCTCTCTAGGTTTCTTCCTAGGTTTTGGCCTTTCTAGGGAGTTTTTCCTAGCCACTGTGCTTCTACACCTGCATTGCTTGCTGTTTGGGGTTTTAGGCTGGGTTTCTGTACAGCACTTTGAGATATCAGCTGATGTACGAAGGGCTATAATAAATACATTTGATTTGATTTGATAAAGGGTAGAGCTGCCGCTTTCAAGGTGTCGGACTCTAACCCGGAAGCTTATAAGAAATCCTGCTATGCCCTACGATGAACCATCAAACAGGCAAAGCTTCAATACAGGGCTATGATCGAATCGTACTACACCGGCTCCGATGCTCGTCTTATGTGAACAGGGCTTTCAAACTATTACAAACTACAAAGGGAAGCACATCCGTGAGCATCCAAGTGACACAAGCGTACCAGATGAGCTAAATCACTTCTATGCTCGCTTTGAGGCAAGCAACACTGAGGCATGCATGAGAGCATCAGCTGCTCCGGACGACTGTGTGATCACGCTCTACGTAGCCGATGTGAGTAAGACCTTTAAACAGGTCAACATTCACAAGACTGCGGTGCCAGACGGATTTCCAGGACGTGTGCTGATCAAATGGCAGGTATCTTCACTGACATTTTCAATGTCCCTGATTGACTCTGTAATACCAACATGTTTCAAGCAGACCACCATAGTCCCTGTACCCAAGAACACTAAGGCAACCTGCCTAAATGACCACAGACCCATAGCACTCACGTCCGTAGCCATGAAGTGCTTTGAAAGGCTGGTAATGGCTCACATCAACACCATTATCCCAGAAACCCATACCACCCAAACAGATCGACAGATGATGCAATCTCTATTGCACTCCACACTGCCCTTTCCCACCTGGACAAAAGGAACACCTACGTGAGAATGCTATTCATTGACTACAGCTCAGCGTGCAATACCATAGTACCCTAAAAGCTCATCACTAAGCTAAGGATCCTGGGACTAAACACCTCCCTCTGCAACTGGATCCTAGACTTCCTGACGGGTCGCACCCAGGTGGTGAGGGTAGGTAGCAACACATCTTCCACGCTGATCCTCAACACTGGAACCCCTCACGGGTGCGTGCTCAGTCCCCTCCTGTACTCCCTGTTCACCCACGACTGCTTGGCCAGGCATGACTCCAACACCATCATTAAGTTTGCAGACTACACAACAGCGGTAGGCCTGATCACCGACAATGATGAGACCGCCTATAGGGAGGAGGTCAGAGACCTGGCCGGGTGGTACCAGAATAACAACCTATCTCTCAAAGTAACCAAGACTAAGGAGATGATTGTGGACTACAGGAAAAGGAGGACCGAGGACGCCCCCATTCTCATCGAGCTAGAGTAGAGCAGGTTGAGAGCTTCAAGATCCTTGGTGTCCACATCACCAACACTTGTTCTCAACTAGCTTACCTGATTTAATGAAGGTGAAAAAAATAGAATGGTCCAAACACACCAAGACAGTTGTGAAGAGGGCACGACAAAGCCTATTCCCCCTCAGGAAACTAAAATGATTTGGCATGAGTCCTCAGATCCTCAAAAGTTTCTACAGCTGCAACATTGAGAGCATCCTGACTGGTTGCATCACTGCATGGTAAGGCAACTGCTTGGCCTCCGAGCAAGGCACTACAGAGGGAAGTGCGTACGGCCCAGTGCATCACTGGGGCTAAGCTTCCTGCCATCCAGGACCTCTACACCAGGCGGGGTCAGAAGGAGGCCCTAAAAATGGTCAAAGACCCCAGACACCCCAGTCATAGACTGTTCTCTCTACTACCGCATGGCAAGCCGTACCGGAGCGCCAAGTCTAGGTCCAAAAAGCTTCTCAACAGTTTTTACCCTCAAGCCATAAGACTCCTGAACAGATAATCAAATGGCTACCTGGACTATTTGCATTGTGTGACCCCCCCCCCAACACCTCTTTTATGCTGCTGCTACTACTCTCTATTTATCATATATGCCAAGTCACTTTACCTATACATTCATGTACCTACTACCTCAATCAGCCCGACTAAGTGGTGCCTGTATATAGCCTCGCTACTGTTATTTTTCACTGTATTTTTTACTGTTTTTATTTCTTCACTTATCTATTGTTCACCTAATACCTTTTTTTAACTTAAAAATGTAACTGTTGGCTAGAGCCTGTAAGTAAGCATTTCACTGTAAAGTGTTGTATTCGGCGCATGTGACAAATACATTTGATTTGAAATAATGATTTTTAATTTAAATAATAATTGTGTCCTTCAAACTTTGCTTTCATCAAAGAATCCTCAATTTGCAGCAATTACAGCCTTGCAGACGTTTAGCATTCTCGTTGTCAATTTGTTGAGGTAATCTGAAGAGATTTGACCCCATGCTTCCTGAAGCACCTCTCACAAGTTGGATTGGCTTGATGGGCACTTCCTACGGTCAAGCTACTCCCACAACAGCTCAATAGGGTTAAGATCCGGTGACTGTGCTGGCCACTCCTTTTTAGACAGAATACCAGCTGACTGATTCTTCCCTAAATAGTTCTTGCATAGTTTGGAGCTGTGCTTTGGGTCATTGTCCTGTTGTAGGAGGAAATTGGCTTCAACTAAGCGCCGTCCACAGGGTATGGCATGGCGTTGCCAAATGGAGTGATAGCCTTCCTTCTTCAAGATTCTTTTAACCCTGTACAAATATCCAATTTTATCATCTCCAAAGCCCCCCCAGACCATCACATTGCCTCCACCATGTTTAACAGATGGCACTCCTCCAGCATCTTTTCATTTTTCTGCATCTCACAAATGTTCTTCTTGTGATCCGAACACATCAAGAGATTAGATTTGTCTGTTCGTAACACTTTTTTCCAATCTTCCTTTGTCCAGTGTCTGTGTTCTTTTGCCCATCTTAATCTTTTATTTTTATTGGCCAGTCTGAGATATGGCTTTTTCTTTGCAACTCTGCCTAGAAGGCCACCATCCCAGAGTCGCCTCATCACTGTTGACGTTGAGACTGGTGTTTTGTGGGTACTATTTAATGAAGCTGCCAGTTGAGGACATGTGAGGCGGCTGTTTCTCAAACTAGACACTAATGTACTTGTCCTCTTGCTCAGTTGTGCACTGGGGCCTCCCACTTCTCTTTCTATTCTGGTTAGGGCCAGTTTGCACTGTTCTGTGAAGGGAGTAGTACACAGAGTTGTACGAGATCTTCCGTTTCTTGGCAATTTATTTCATGGAATAGCCTTCATTTCTCAGAACAAAAATAGACTGACGAGTTTCAGAAGAAAGTTGTTTGTTTCTGGCCATTTTAGCCTGTAATCTAACCCACAAATGCTGCTGCTCCAGATACTCAACTAGTTTAAAGAAGGCCAGTTGTATTGCTTCTTTAATCAGAAAAACGGTTTTCAGCTGTGCTAACAATTGTAAAAGGGTTTTCTAATGATCAATTAGCCTTTTAAATGATAAACTTGGATTAGCGAACACAACGTGGCATTGGAACGGACACAGGAGTGATGGTTGCTGATAATGGGCCTCTGTACGCCTATGTAGATATTCCATAAAAAATCTGCCGTTTCCAGCTCCAATAGTCATTTACAACATTAACAATGTCTACACTGTATTTCTGATCAATTTTATGTTATTTTAATGGACAAAAAAAAAAAAAAATCAAAAACAAGGACACTTCTAAGTGACCGCAAATGGTAGTGTGTTTAGGCAGGTTGCTAAGATTCAAACCTTCTCAAACAGCCTGATTCAAACTCTTAGAGGAGGTGCTTCCACAATAATGTGATTTGTAACGTATACAAGTATTGGATTCTTCACACACCACAGTAAGACATTTTCCCATTACACTACCTTTTCATGCATTTTTTTATTTAATGAAAGCAAGCGTTGCTTTTATACTTACAAGACCATCAGGCTTGAATGAGCTGTTTTGTGTTGTAGTAATGCGGTACATGCCTGTATGTCATTGAATACGTGTCATTGAAAACAAGTAATCATAACATCCTTTTCTGGTCAGTAGGTGACCAACATAACAACAGGGGTTGGTGTGTTGGACACAGTAGCTCAGATAGACAGAACCTGTCTGAATTCCGATTTTCTGTGACTGTTAGCTTACCTGTGCAATACTGACATAAGCTCAAAGCCACTTGTGTTTCAATCATGGTCCCTGTTTTATCAATTGCTGTGCTGAACAATGGACAGTTCATTACCACTGTCAAAATAATGTGTAGCTTTAAGTTATGTTTGCAATACAGACGGTGACAAAATAATAATACACATTTACATAGGCCTGCATCTAAAAATACATAAAGCCAAATAATATATGTATATATGCTGAACAAAAATATAAACACAAGATGTAAAGTGTTGGTCCCTTGTTTCATGAGCGGAAAATAAAATCCCATACATTTTCCATATGCACAACAAACTTATTTCTCTCAAATTTGGTGTACAAATTTGTTTACTTCCCTGTTAGTGAGCCTTTCTCCTTTCCCAAAAATAATCCATCCACCTGACATGTGTGGCATATCAAGAAGCTGATTAAACAGCATGATCATTACACAGGTGCATCTTGTGCTGGGGACAATAAAAGGCCACTCTAAAATGTGCAGTTTTGTCACACAACAAAACGCCACAGATGTCTCAAGTTTTGAGGGAGTGTGCAATTGGCCTGCTGACTGCAGGAATGTTCACCAGAGCTGTTGCCATGGAATTGAATGTTAATTTCTCCACCATAAACTGCGTCCAACATAATTTTGCAGTACGTCCAACCAGCCTAACAATCGCAGACCACATGTAACCACCCCAGCCCAGGACCTCCACTTCCGGCTTCTCCACCTGCTGGAATGTCTGAGGCCAGCCACCCAGACAGCTGATAAAACTGAGGAGTACTTTGGTTTGTAATAAAGCCCTTTTGTGGGGAAAAACTCATTCTGATTGGCTGGGTCAGGCTCCCCAGTGGGTGGGCCTGGCTCCAAAGTGGGTGGGACTATGCCCTTCCAGGCTGAACCCCTTCCCAGTCATATGAAATCCATAGATGGATTAGGGCCTAATACATTTATTTCAATTGACTGATTCCCTTATATTAACTGTAACTCAGTAAAATCGTTAAAATTGATGCCTTTTGGGTTTATATTTTTGTTCAGATAGATACGGTATATATACAGTGCCAGTCAAAAGTTTGGACACACCTAATCATTCAAGGGTTTTTCTTTACTTTTTAATATTTTATACATTGTAGAATAATAGTGAAGACATCAAAATAAGAAATAACACATATGGAATCAGGTAGTAACAAAAAAAGTGTTAAATAAATCCAAATGACTGTGCCTTCGTGAGACGCAGAGTAGGTGAACGGATGGTCTCCGTATGTGTGGTTCCCACCGTGAAGCATGGAGAAGGAGGTGTGATGGTGCTTTGCTGGTGACACTGTCTGTGATGTATTTAGAATTCAAGGCACACTTAATCAGTGAAAGAAAAGCAGCAAACAAGTGCTCAGCATATGTGGGAACTCCTTCAAGACTGTTGGAAAAGCATTCTAGGTGAAGCTGGTTGAGAGAATGCCAAGAGTCTGTAAAGCTGTCATCAAGGCAAAGGGTGGCAACTTCGAAGAATCTCAAATATATAATATATTTTGATTTGTTTAACACTTTTTTGGTTACTACATGATTCCATATGTGTTATTTTATAGTTTTGATGTCTTCACTATTATTCTACAATGTAGATAATAGTAAAAATAAATAAAAACCCTGGAATGACTAGGCGTGTCCAAACTTTTGACTGGTACTGTACCTGCCATGGTGGCTGGTGGACCAACAAGTAAATTTCCGACCCTGCTTGGTTCACTTAGAATTGTCTTTAAGTGCAAAGTGCCAGCAAAGCAAAACTAACAAAAAAACCTGGCTAGCTAAGCAAAAAAAGAAGAAGCTATTGCTCTTGACATGATCGGTTTCTCAGTAAAATGACAAGTGCAGCATTCATTTCCTTCTCAAACAGAATGCAATAAATCTCCCTTCGGCTGCCTTCTGTGGCGCACCACCCACTTCAGGAGAGATAGATCTTACACATTTGGGGCCAATTAGTCTAAATATTTTCATAAGCTTTGATAGGTCCTCATTTGTGGAGGATGCACAAGAGAGCGGTGGTTGAGAGAGAGAAGAGAAAGTGAGGAAGAGAGAGAAAGAGAGTGAGTGTGTGATTAATATTGGCTGACAGCTGACCAGAGAGAATGCTGTCTGTTTGGACCCAGTCTAACTCCCTGTCAGAGTGGATCAGAGGAGGCCAGTCATCTCACTACAAACGGACACTGGGCAGGCAGTGTTCCTAAGCTCCACTAAAGCTATGTCCACTCGAAAAAACAAAGGGCTGAAATCCAGCAATACCTCGGGACTGCTCCATTCTCAGTGCATGGCTAAACCTGGTCCAGGGCTGGCTTGTTAAGCGGTTTGGTACTGACGTTTTTTTGTCCTTTCTCTCCCTAGCTAACTGCTTTCACGTTGTACGTGAGGAGCCAAGCTTCTCCCCCACCCCGGTGCCGTAAATGAGGAAAAAAGGCATTCAAGAAATTCAGGAGCTGCTCCCCACGGATCCAGTTATCGATGAGTTTCTAAGATGTTTGTTAACCTACGCCAACGTTCATACTTTGGAGAAAAAGAGAGAAAGAAATGTTCTGGTTTACAGAGGCACACATTTTTGGGTTGGTGCATAGATGCTGTCTTTTTCCAGCTCCGTTTGGACAGATGCAGGCTGATCTGGGTTTCTCTGGGTCGGCTCAAGTGTGACGCTCACATGATGAATGGTGTGATACGCTAATGCTAACGTATAGAAGGACTATGGAAAAAGGCCCTGATCAGACAAACAGATGTGCATCCGGAAAAACTGTTTAATATCACCATTACTGCAATAAAGTCAGAGTTCCACCAGCCCCTTTCTCAGGCTCCAGGATGGAAAGAGTTGAGCAACTGCAGGATGAGAAGGCGGTACACACACAACTTACTGGAATTATGGCAATCAAATGCAAGGTCTGTTGACTGCAATTGAAAATGAATATAGCTTTTCAAAAGAATAATATGCCATTCAGCAGGCAGTTTATCCAAAGCGACTTAGTCATGTGTGCATACATTTTACATATCTAAGCAATAAGGCCCGAGGAGGTGTGGTATACGGCCAATATACCACGGGTAAGGACTGTTCTTAGGCACGCTGCTAAATGGAGTGCCTGGATACAGGCCTTAGCCTTGGTATATTGGCCATGTAACACAAACCTTTGAGGTTCCTTATTGCTATATAAATTGGCTACCAATTTAATTAGACCAGTAAATAGTAATTTTTTGTCATACCCGTGGTATACAGTCTGATATGGCTGTCAGCCAAATCAGCATTCAGGGCTCGAACCACCTGGTTTAGAATATGAATATATAGCAGCAATAAAATATCAGGAGAAAATGTTGAGCAACGAATACCACAATGAATACCGCAATGAGCCCACAATGAGACCACAATGAGTACAACAATGAATACCACAATGAATACCGCAATGAGATCACAATGAGTACAACAATGAATACCACAATGAATACCACAATGCACCTACCGTAACTAAGGTGTTTTCCTATGGAAGGCATGCTCAGTCTTGTGTGTGATTTCTGGGGCACAACTGGCCAAGGATTTAGGTGGCTGGGCAGCGATTAGGATGGGAAGCATGGCGAACAGCTGGGAATGCCCAAACGATGTCTATTTCCCACCATTACAAAAGAAAGATGGCCATCACACTAAAGCTCCTTTCTACGCCAGCATTCATGTGACCTCTACAGTTAGCGATACATGGAGCCTATCTGATCAAACAGCAGATTATCAGACTAGTAGAAACCTAATTCAATATTTACAGATGGTCAGAGACGCCGCCTGTAAATCTTTTGAAACACACCCGTCAGGCCTGGAATTGTGTACACTGGGAAGAGCCTTGCAATAGCTATAATCTAGTGTGAAGCAGTCAGGCCAAACAGGATAAAAACATCCCAATTGTGTTTCTCAGTCCTCGATGAAGGAATGACGTTTTCCTCAATGCTAACGCTCCAACAGAACACATAGTTTAACTAGCAGAAAGAAGAGGAAGGGAAACGCTACCAAGGTACACAATAGTACATTTTGGTAGACAGAAGGTGCTCTTTGGTAAAAGGGGTGAATTGGTCATCAAAAAGAAAGGAGGACCAAGGCTGCAGCCGAAACGCATCGGATTTGTAAAACTTTGTTTCTTTTGAACATGCCATACAAATAAAGGCATTTTAATGAATTATATGAAGAGTGCCTTGGTCCTCCTTTCTTTTTGAGAACACATAGCTTGTAGGGTTAGCCAATACGGTTGTGGTGTCAGCTGTGCCATTTGTGTAATTACCTGTGTTTTTAAAAATAGAACAGTTATGAAGACAGGAGATGATTGTGGACTACATGAAAAAGAGGACCGAGCACCACCCCATTCTCATTGATGGGGCTGTGGTGGGAGTAGGTTGAGAGCTTCAACTTCCTTGGTGTCCACATCACCAACAAACTAACATGGTCCAAGCACACCAAGACAGTTGTGAAGAGGGCACAACAAAACCTATTCCCCCTCAGGAGACTGAAAAGATTTGGCATGGGTCCTCAGATCTTCAAAAGGTTCTACTGCTGCACCATCGAGAGCATCCAAACGGGTTGTATCACTGCCTGGTATGGCAACTGCTCGGCCTCCGACCGCTAAGGCACTACAGAGGGAAGTGCGTATGACCCAGTAGATCACTGGGGCCAAGCTTCCTGCCATCCATGACCTCTATACCAGGTGGTGTCAGAGGAAGGCCCTAAAAATGGTCAAAGACCCCAGCCACCTTAGTCATAGACTGTTCTCTCTGCTACCACACGGCAAGTGGTACTGGAGCGCTAAGTCTAGTTCCAAAAGGCTTCTAAACAGCTTCTACCCCCAAGTCATATGACTTCTGAACATCTAATGAAATGGCTACCCAGACTATTTGCTCTGCTCCCCCTTTCTTTTACGCTGCTGCTACTCTCTGTTATTATCTATGCATAGTCAATTGAATAACTCTACCTACATGTACATATTACCTCGACTAACCGGTGCCCTCGCACACTGACTGTACATTTACTTTTTATTTTTTTACTTTAAAGTATTTTTCTTGAAACTGCATTGTTGGTTAAGGGCTTGTAAAAACACATTTCACTGTAAGGTGAAACCTGTTGTATTTGGCACATGTGACAATTACATTTGATTTGATTTGAGGTCCCATTGTGGCTGATACTGTATGTTTCATGAAACCAGGGACCAATGGAACTTCTATCCAGCAAGTACTACCAATCTGTACATGGCACTGCATCTCACAACACTGGCTCTCACAGAAGCAGACTACACAGGGAGAATGTGTGTACAGCTTCTCAGACTAAATCAATATGGGTGGAAGAATGGTGTAAAGCAGGGGCTAACAAGCCTGTAACTCTATACATTAAATCTGTTAAGCATTTTTGGGGGAACAATAAATAACCTTAGCTGGTATTAACCTCTCACCCCATAACATTGGCTTGCCAAAGCAGCATTAACAAGGTAATGAGGGCACACACTGCTTCCTTGTAGAGGCTGCACAGTTGTTCCTTCATACCATTACGCAACCACAAATAAGACTGGCCCATTTAAAGTGTGGCATAACTATACAGGAAGCAACCCTTTAATATTTGGAGAAAGCTTGACCTTCTTCACATATCACTTTCTTTGTCAACAGTCTCACTTCGCCATCATAAAGTGTACATCGGCCAGCGCCACAGTACGGAAGGGCTCAAATGCTGAACATGTATCTCATCATGGAGTATGCACCCACAGTTGGAAGTTCAATAAATAACTGTAATGCCTTGTAAGATGCTTGGTCCTTGAGAGTGGCTTGAGAGGATTTCTCCAGATAGACAATGAATTACAGGAACATGGTTGCCTGTGGTTGTGTTTCTTTGTATATGGAGAAAGTGAGTGTTTCTTTTTGTTATCTGTACGTTTTACTGGAGAGGGGGGGGGGGATTAGTGTTCATTTACAAACAGAGTTTTGGCAGCATGATGTGTTTATAGTGTCAAGTCTTTCCTACAGCTGACTCTAATAGGCAGTGAAAGCAGCAACCAGTCCGACATTAATGGTGCTGCTGTGATTGGCACCCTATTAAGAATGCCATACGACAGCCTGGGCTTCCGTAGCTACAGCGGCAAAACTCGCCAACCCTTAAACAAAATAACAAACACACATTTATTTGTGTCACAAATCGTGCCTTTCAAATTTGGAACTGAAGTCATACCCAGTCTGAGACCATACTGTACAGTCTAAGTTGGTAACCATGACAAGCCAATAGACACTTGAAGGTCCTCCCCTACTATATGTCACAGCTAGCAATTTGGTTAGTATATGGGTGAAGTTTGGAATTTGATTGCCATTGTCCAAAGCCATAGAGACAAGCGTTGATGCTTTGGTGTCCTCTTAGGACATCTCACAGAGGCAGTCATTGTTGCGAAATTAGTGTGTGGTCCCATTCGCGTTCTTTTGGTCTTCTCTCTCTCATCAGTTAACATTTAATGAGACAGAAACAAGTGCTGACAAGTCTGTCAAATCAGTGGCTGAACTGAGTTGGCATTTCCTCATGATGTTCTGCTCTGACTGGCTGGCAGCTTGGTGGTGGGTCCAGTGAATGGGCTGTTCTCTTCTCACATCTCAGCCCTCGGACAGAGAGAGGAGACGGTTTGGCTGCTCCAACATATAAATCCCCTCCCCTCTTTATTTCACTCCCAAACACAACTGATAATCTTTATCCTTGTTAGTCACCATTGTCAAACAAATCTAAAACTGCATGAAATTCAGATCCTAGATTCAATAACAAAGACTAACTCTCTGAGTTCATCAATTGATGTATCGTCTTGGGGGAAAGCAGGCAGGGGCAACGTTTTGAGATAAGTATCTTAATGTAATGTGTTTAATGTAGTTGGCTTTTGGAAGGGTGTTTTGAATATGAAATAACCTTGAACATTTCTAATACTTACAGTATTACAGAGATTCATTATGAGTTGGACAAGCTAAGGCTAAAGTGGAACAGGTTTCAGATGATTTTCAACCAAGGTATTGAGTTGCCCCTGAAATGAGTTTAAAATGAAAGGAAACAAATTATTATACATTTTCTGCGAACAATCATCTCATCTCTTTCAGACAGAGGTTAGCTTTCTATCTGTCATTCTTTCTTCCCACTCTTCTTTCTTTCGTTGTTTCCACCAGTGCATTTTTGGTCTTGAAGCATTCGTTTTTCCCACACTCTCCCCTGTCACACAGGCCGACCACAAAAATGCAGGACAGTGGAGAGTGTGAGGGGGCTCTGGAATTCTGCATGCAGAGGGTAAACACAGAAACTTCCAGGAAAAGACACACAGAGGAGCAAACAGTGCACCTACCCTGCCCTAACCTATCATCCCTTTGCCCTTAACTCTTCACTGCCCTCCCTCCCCTCTGACCGTGCCGTTTGTCCAGGAGAGCTCTCCTCACACATCAGCAGCATAACACAGCCACATCCCTCTGGCCTCTCCTGCTCCCTGGCCTCAACCAGCACATCCCTCTGGCCTCTCTTGCTCCCTGGCTGGCATCAATCAGCACATCCCTCTGGCCTCAGCCGCCACATCCCTCTGGCCTCTCTTGCTCCCTGGCTGGCCTAAGCCGCCACATCCCTTTGGCCTCTAATGCTCCCTGGCTGGCCTCAGCCGCCACATCCCTTTGGCCTCTAATGCTCCCTGGCTGGCCTCAGCCGCCACATCCCTCTGGCCTCTCTTGCTCCCTGGCTGGCCTCAGCCGCCACATCCCTCTGGCCTCTCTTGCTCCCTGGCTGGCCTCAGCCGCCACATCCCTTTGGCCTCTCCTGATCCCTGGCTGGCCTCAGCCGCCACATCCCTTTGGCCTCTCTTGCTCCCTGGCTGGCCTCAGCCGCCACATCCCTTTGGCCTCTCTTGCTCCCTGGCTGGCCTCAGCCGCCACATCCCTTTGGCCTCTCTTGCTCCCTGGCTGGCCTCAGCCGCCACATCCCTTTGGCCTCTCTTGCTCCCTGGCTGGCCTCAGCCGCCACATCCCTTTGGCCTCTCTTGCTCCCTAGCTGGCCTCAGCCGCCACATCCCTTTGGCCTCAGCCGCCACATCCCTTTGGTCTCTCCTGATCCCTGGCTGGCCTCAGCTGCCACATCCCTTTGGCCTCTCCTGCTCCCTGGCTGGCCTCAGCCACCACATCCCTTTGTCCTCTCCTGCTCCCTGGCTGGCCTCCGCCGCCTCATCAAAGCTGCCTCTGAGACGGCCACTCAGGCTTTGTGTCATTACCTAAATCCTTGTAACCCTGATAAAAAGAAATGAACACGGAACCTCTGATACAGACAGAAAGACAAGTGGCAGGCACACGTGCCAGTCTCACACAGTAGGAGCAGACACATAGAGCAATGGCTTTACCATACAGTTCTATAAATATGCATACTTAGCAAAAAAAGACAACAACATCTAATGTCCAGGTCCTTATAAATCTCACTGATGCTAATACCAGAGTAGCACACAGCAGGACCGGGGGGGGGGCTCTGCAGAGTGACAGAGTTAGGACCACTGCGCCTCACAGGGGCTGGAGCCCTGTCCTCACACTGGGAGAGAGGAGCCCTCCACCAAGGCCATGTGCTTTAAACAAGCAGCCCTATCGCCGAGGTCTGCCATCGTTGTGTAATTTGGCCAGATGTTGGGTAATAAAGTCATACTGCAGCGTGGGAAACAGATGGCAGTTTCAGGCTCCGCTCCGTTTTCCCGATCCCTAACTTTTCTTTCTTTCTCTATTTTTCCTCCTCTCTTCTTCTGTTAATCTCCAAACAAAACAGGGTTTAAATGGCGCTCATAAATAGGGCCCTGCAGTTGAACCGCAATGTGTTTACTGAGCAGGCACAAATCAGGCCTGTGATGAGGTTGTTTACTGAACGGGCAGATACAGCCTGAAGCCAAGGGACTGGGACCGTACGCTTCACGCTTCAAGTAGTCTAACTCTCATTACCCTCACCACCACCTCCTCTTAAACTCTCTACTGCTGCTGGACCCTGGCTCAACCCTCCAGCACAGCTATAGTCCTCTAGACCCACTAGCCATCACACATACTGCATATTCATGGTCCAGTCAATGTGGTAATAATGAACTCTTTAGTGATAGAGTATTGAACAGCAGCATCCCAGTGCTGTGCTGTTGTGTGGTGTAGCGTGGTGTGAAGGCAGTTCTAGCTCCAGGTCTTACTTGTTGAGGCTCTGGTTGGCTGGGACCGAGGGGCCGTCACATGATAGGGTAGCATCATGGCCTGAGCAGCCAACATGGTCTAGGGAGCAAAAAAAAAACACTTTTAGCTTCAGATTCAGTGTCCAGTAAGTTATAAGGACATGACTAGGAATAGAATAGGGCATATTATGTACACTATATCTACAAAAGTTGCTGACAGGTGTATAAAATCAAGCTCACAGCCATGCAATCTCAACAGACAAACATTGAAGTAGAATGGCCCATACTAAAGAGCTCAGTGACATTCAACATGGCACCGTCATAGGATGCCACCTTCCCAACAAGTCAGTTTGTCACATTTCTGCCCTGCTAGAGCTACCCCAGTCAACTGTAAGTGCTGTTATTGTGAAGTGGAAACATCTAGAAACAACAACGACTCAGCCGTGAAGTGGTATGCCACACATGCTCACAGAATGGGATCGCCGACTTCTGAAGCCCGTAGAACGTAAAAATCATCTGTCCTCGGTTACAACCCTCACTACCGAGTTCCAACCTGCCTCTGGAAGCAACGTCAGCACAAGAACTGTTCGTCAGGAGCTTCATGAAATGGGTTTCCATTGGCCAAGTAGCCACACACAAGCCTAAGATTACCATGCACAATGCCAAGCGTCGGCTGGAGTGGTGTAAAGCTTGTCGCCTTTGGACTCTGGAGCAGTGGAAACGCGTTCTTTGGAGTGATGAATCACTTCAGAGCTGTTGCGGTAACCATATTACTGCCACACCGGCGGTCACGAGTCATGAAGGCAGTCAAATTCCACGTGATAGTTAGGTGTCATGACTCTCCTGTGAGGATCCAAAGATCAGGTTTACAATGAATCTGACTTCCACCAGACCCCTCTCACCTGCAGAGGGGAGGAGTGATTGATGTGGGGGTTTTATGACACCTCACGCCCGGTCGTAAATTGTTTGCAGCAGAGGACTCTTTTTTTGGTCTTCAGTAGGGGTGATTGGAATCTCTTTGTTACAGAGACGTTTTGCCGCCCAAAAACTCTAATGTCCAAAAGTGAACACGGGGACAATATTTTTAACATCCAAATGTGGGGAATGATGAGAGATGGAATATGGGAAATGAATGTCTATTTTTTGATGTCATTAAAAATGGTATAAAAATTACATTACAAAATATTTTAACTTGAAGAGTTCACACTGTATGTTAGGTTTTCATCCTTTACGTTGTGTAGGAAATAACAGGGCTGAAGAAAATATGTTTGTTAAGACAGGAATGTGATTTTAGTTTTCTAATGAGATCATAGTTTTGATGATACTTTGCACAGTAAGTAGCCATGCCCGAGGGAGCTCAGAGAGCGTGTCAGCATGACAGAAATGCCCCCTTTTTACAAGATTTTATAAAGGATGAGTTGAGAATTAACATATCAGACCAGAAGGACTCAAGCTGCAGCTTAGGTCTCCATTGGTTACAACCCTGAAAATCAACACGAGGTGAAGACGACAAAGTAGCCTCTCTAACAAACAAGCTGTTCTAAGAACGGTGTCTAAGAAAGTACATTTAAGTAAGACCATCCTGTTACTCTCTTCAAAACATTGTTGACGACACTGCTTTCATCACCCCATTGGGGATCATCGACCTGGCTGATTAGCTGTCTTCAGAGGACCATTCTTCCCTAACGGGTGAAAGTAAACACCCTCCTGTTATTCTGCTAAAGACTACACGACAAGGCATTAAAGCCACGGACAACTAAGAAGAAGGACATTGTGACCTCTTGTGGACAATCAGAGCCTTACACTTAGAGTTTGGGAGAAGGCCCAATGGTAACCTTTTCACGAAGGCCTGGGTCCAACAGAGATACACGACAAAGGAAGACATTCAAACACGTAAATACATTCATTAGTTCTTTAGCCCAAACAGGCGGCGGTTCGGGGCAAAGTATTATGATTACTGTGAGCATAGTCCAAGTGCGTAAGTTTGTATCTCTTTCTTTCTCCCTTTGTTCCTCTCTACTCCTCCCTCTTTTGATAAACAAGCAGTCATGCAGTTGTTAGTTTGCTAGGGACCGGTTTCCATCGTATTAAGTTTCTAATCAATAACCTATACCGTGTGTGTATCCTGTGTTATCGTTTAGTTAGTTAGTAAATAAACAACTAAATCAATTTGTGTGGTTCGGAATGATCAGTAAAGCTGGGGTTTGAGCAAATGCAAGGAGTATGCGACGTTCAGAATTATGAGACTGATATGAGGTAATGATTAATAAATTACTTATCGATATTTGTCTTATATATCTTCTAGAGTTTAATTCGGGAGATGGTAACTCGTTAAACAACTTCTTCCGTGGTGCCCCAAATCCATATGTGTTGATTGTTGCATGATTAATTGAATCGAGTAACAACTAAACATAGTTAGTTGATTCGATATTTAACAGTCATCTGATTAATGAAAGTCAAGTCACAGGCTCTGTGCTGCTGCTGGTCATTAGTAGCCTACCAAACTTGCTAACTGCCTGGTACTCAGCACTCTATTGTCCCTCTAATCACTCTGACATCAATGCAAATGTTTTCGAAAATCTAATTAAACACTTCATGACAGACTGAGTTCATGTAGCGCAACATTTCTATAGGCTATGCAATTGTGCGAGAAAATGGCCTTTACTACAAGGAGGATCCCATCAGCTTTCTATAGGCTAGACCTACTATATTTATTTCTCAACATTCCTAATATTAAGCCCATTGTTTATCTTTACAACAGGAGTATAGCCTACCTGGCTGGCATGAAAATGAACCACGGGAAAAGCGTCCTCCATTCACTATTTAAGTGCATAGATGACAGGTATTTTTTTCTTGCTGTTCCTGTTTCGAGATTGGACCATTATCATGCACCTTTCTAAATCAAAACAAATTTCACACATATATGATTTAGTATTGTCAAGTGTAGAGAGGAGTAGGCAGGAGGCTGTCGCATGTTTAGAACTACTGAATTTATTAAAGCACTATATACACTGTATATATAAAAGTGGGACGAAACCCAAAGTGCAAAATAATAAAGTACTCAGGAAATAGTAAGAGAGATTCCTCTCAGGAAAACAAGCAACATTTACAATGACCGACAAAGTCAAATGACAGAGGGAGTATATATACAGTAATAGAGTGGGGATTGGAACCAGGTGTGTGTAATGATGACAAGACACGTCCGGGGTTGATGAGTGTAGGGCGTTTGCCAGCAGCAGCTAGAAGGCCAGCGACACTGAACGCATGAGCTGGACAGGAGGGAGAGCCAAAGTGAAGTCTGGTGTGACAAGTATATGTAAAGACAAAATTAAATCAAGAATAGTCTGATTGGTGATAATATTAGCCTATCACCTGTGAATTATATATCACTTGTGAATGATGCCCAGCATAAGAATCTGCCTTTTATTTTGTGCGGCTTTTTCAAATCATAGTAGCACAACTCATGTAGCCTAGCCCTATATGTTTTGATACGGTTTGTATCACAACTAACCACATTAATCTGCTTTACAATGGGTTTAGAGCCTAACTGGCATACATAAGCAGCGTGTGAGTTTCAAGTTTGGGGAAGATAATTTTCACCACAAAAATGCACCTGTTTTCCTGCTAATGGAGCATTTGTGCTTATAGCCTACTACCATGTGTGCATTGCAGCGCTTATAATGTGAAGAAATAGCCTAATAGTTTTGCAAAATTTTAAGCAAAATGTTCTGATCTGTTGCATCAGCCACATTGCGTCAGACAGAAAAAAAATGGGGATGCTAGTGGTTGTATTAATTTGGGATCTATTGCATCCCACAACTGTCCCAGACTATGTTTGGAATATTTATTTCTCGCAAAGAATAGGTTGACTTTTGTACTATGGGGGATAGTAGATTGATATAGGCTAGTACTTTTGCTGTTCGTTAGGCCTACTCATCTTGTTGGCTGATGAAAAGTGAATGTGGACAGTTCTTCCAATATCTTCAATATGCACCTCGGAATTGGATAAGGACACACACAGATGGGTCCCCGATGTGTGTCTTCACTTGTAGCCTGTGAGAAAGACCCGATCACGTGATGGACAGCCATGTGAGTGAGAGTTATTTTGGAGCGTGCAGCACTCAGGCATAAGGGCACACCGCAGCACTCGGGCCACTGACTGCAAAAGGCATGGATTACAGCCACAAAGGGGATACCGCATTGGAATTCGAGGCATTATCAAGTGCTTGTCAAATTGTGAATGAGGGACTGATGTAGTGTGTACAGGCTGCACAAAAAAAAAACAAAGCAGAACTCATGCCTTTCAAGCAACTTTTTCAAATTATCATTAGAGTCGCATCATGCAGCCTTACAATGTATTACAAATCTAAACATATAGCCTAACGTTTGTATAACAAATAAAGTTACATTAATTAACAACTCTAAATTAAGCATATAGGAATACCTAAACACAGAATAGCTGCATGTGCGCTTGATAAAATATTTATATTTTATTCAGCTTTGTTCAATTGTATTCTTCATACTATAGAATAAGGCCATGGAATTCTAAGCAAATCCTGTCTGCTAAATTAACTAGTGTAGCCCACAGCCATTTGGCATAGCCAGATCAGGACAACTCAGAGTATGCTCAGCTGTTCTTCTGAAATATACTACATTTTCTTCATGTTATGCTTCTTTAGACCTGTCTAAAATAAATAATGGATTTATTGTGAAGGTGTGGACTATAATACATGGATTTATTAGACTTTTTAACTAGCGGTCAATTACCATGAGAACGACAGTTATTTGCTTGATAATCGCCGGCTGACAAAATTTTACGACCGCCACAGCCCTAATCACGCTTCACCATCTGCCAGTCCGATGGATGAATCTGGGTTTGGCGGATGCCAGGAAAATGCTACCTGCCCGAATGCATAGTGCCAACTGTAAAAATTTAGTGGAGGAGGAATAATGGTCTGGGGCTGTTTTTCATGATTTGGGCTTGGCCCCTTAGTTCCCGTGGAGGTCAATATTAACGCTACAGCATACATTGACATTCTAGACAATTCTGTGCTCCCAAGTTTGTGGCAACAGTTTGGAGTAGGCCCTTTCCTGTTTCAGCATGACAATGCCCATGTGCACAAAGCGAGGTCCATACAGAAGTGGTTTGTCAAGATCGGTGTGGAAGAACTTGACTGGCCTGCACAGAGCCCTGACCTCAACCTCATCGAACACTTTTGGGATAAATTGGAACGCCGACTGAGAGCTAAGCCTAATCGCCCAAGATCAGTGCCTGACCTCATTAATGCTCCTGTGGCTGAATGGAAGCAAGTCCCCGCAGCAATTTTTCACCTTCTAGTGGAAAGCCTTCCCAGAAGAGTGGAGGCTGTTATAGCAGTAAAGGGGGACCAACTCTATGTTAATGCCCATGATTTTGGAATAAGACGTTCGACAAGCAGGTGTCAACATACTTTAGGTGATTAGGTACACTACATGACCTATCAGGGATGGGAAAACCTATCAAAATTGTAAATGTTCTCAGTACAACAATAAAAGGATCAGACTTTGATTTAAGTACAAAAAAGTTCTTCCTTCCAGGTCACATAAGGTAAATTATCACAGATCTAAATAACCACTACATCAATTAGCTTTGAAAAAAGTGACATCCTTTATCAAAACACGCTCTACATATTTTGAAGTTGGACGCAGTGCAACACATAGTTGTTTAGACAAGACTTCTCTTTAATGACTTCTAGAGACCAGGTAAACAACATGTTCCTCCTGACAATATTTAAGAGGTATCTTTGCTTGTGTTGCTGGGGAATGCTTCACGGACATTCCTTCCACATCTCATGTCTATGCTATTTCCTCTGCCACTTTATATATCTATCTAACAACCTAATGGTTTTCCAGCTTCCCAGCATAGGATTTCAAAGGGCCGGCAGCTTGACAGGGAATATTTTGATGTAATTTCTGTGTTGATAAATGAGAAGCTGAATTTCCAGGTTGGAAGATCTGCGGCTGTGCAGCAGTTGAGCAGGGCCAGGGAGGGCACCTTTCTTTGG
Organism: Oncorhynchus tshawytscha; assembly: GCF_018296145.1. Taxonomy (NCBI): domain Eukaryota; kingdom Metazoa; phylum Chordata; class Actinopteri; order Salmoniformes; family Salmonidae; genus Oncorhynchus; species Oncorhynchus tshawytscha. The sequence goes on along the minus strand of NC_056436.1, from coordinate 29,000,659 downwards.
CTGCCAGGTGGCCCCAGGCCAAGCCTGTGGAGGAGCCGCGCAGTCTGCACCCAGTAACTGGAACACGGAGTAGATCACCGGAACAGCACATGCGCACACGCACACACACAGCTCCCCTGGACACACACACGTTTTTGTGTTCAGTTAAGCCAAATACTTAAATCAATTCTCCCGTAAGGCCACAAGGCAGCGGAGGTGAGTGCATGGATGTAGAGAGTATTTGTTTCAATAAGACCAAAACCCTTGATGCTTTTTCACATCATTACAGAGCAGGGTCAAGGCATTGACTTATTTTCTGACCAATTGAGGGACACAGGAGGGTTTACTGGGCAATTCAACTCTGAGTCCAAGACGTGAATGAGCTTTAAGGCCATGGAACACATGGAAAAGCTACAGGATTGCAGGGCATCTGTTAGTATAGACTCCTATTCAGGCCAAGCTGGCAAGAGTGACTGAGGATCAGAGCGGGTGAATCAGGGAGAGGAGATTAAAAGGAGGGTTCCCTGATTGGGTAGTGACTCATGGCGCACAGTAACCCCTCCCATGAGCTCAGTAAAGGGCTCATGGGAGGGGTTACTCGAGGTCAGAACAACAGGTTGGGTCTCTCTATCTCTCAATACTGCGCCCTTCATGGCATATGATTACACACAGCAAACCATTTCCTGCAATTTAGCATCACAATCAGGGTTAGAGGTGGGCCATGCTCTTCCCCAGTCCCTACCTGGTAATGGTGGATGGATGGATGCTGTGTGGCTGGCTATGGGTTGGTGTGACTTGGTGAACTGGTAAACTGTGCTCAATCAGAGAGCTGGTAATTGGAGTGTATGGAAAGGGAATGGACAAGGGCTGGGGGGGGATCACTTTCACAGAGAGCCTTGTGTAACACAGACAGTCTAGGCCAAGAAAAATATCACCTCAATTTCATTAATTAGACCCAACCTGGACCCCAAAATGATTTGAGAGCAACTGCATTAAAACATTTTTTAAATGATGCGCGCATCCAATCATCCCACCCCGAAAGCCGACGTCTTTCCCCAGCCTCCACGCCGCCACAGAACGACTACAACAAATGCTGCAAGAAGAATAAACACACATTTCCTGTTTGCTTTGACAGGATCCACTTTCAAAGCAAACATACAGAAAAACCAAGAACCTATCTGTTTTCTCAGTGTCAAAATAACTGTCAAGTAACCCAAAGCTCTCAGTTTAATCTCCTTCAGCAAATGGCAGAAATCACATCTGTCATGACGACTAGTCAAGCATGACTAATAGGTTTTGTAACTATGAAGGTTTCGAATAGTTAAATGTCAGGGTTGAAATGCAAACCAAAATGAATGTAGAATCTGATATGAACTGTGAATGATGGTATTAGACTTCTTATTCGCTGTCGAATCAGTGGCGGGGCCTCACCAGAGCCCTTGTGGACAGCCAGCCTTGATTACTCACCTTCCAATATAAGCACAGCCAGCAGTAGACTCAGCAGAACAAATAGTTCTCTTGGTGTGAAAATTCATGTTTGCTTTCAAGGAACGAGCTCCCTGTGAGGATGTTCCCACTGGACACCATTTTGTTCGGCGTTTGGAGGAGAAATTCCCAGAATAGCTTTGCAAACGCTAACTTCAAGGCTTTTTTCCACGAGTGATAGGGGACCTTTTTACAGAACTTTTGGACAGTATCCTCATTGCTTAACAAAAACAAGTAGTTGATATTGCCCAGACAAAAAGAGATGAGGGTTTTCCTGATTTATAATCCAATAGTAATCAAATGCCCAGCTAAGTGTTTACATCTATGCTTTATTTGAGTAAGAGTATAACATCAAGGGAGGAAAAGGGATAAATTGCAACTTCTAATGTTTCTCTGAACCCCAATCAGAGAAAATCACAAAAAGTCCCAAATGGTTTTGGCACAAAACTGAACACAGGTTCCAATTGTGTGCAGCTTTCAGCCCAGTCAGAGAAGGAGAGTTTCTAATGCATTCTCACCACACTGTATATAGTCTAGCAGCGTTTATAATCGGGGTCTACCTGAACATGAGGTTTTCCATGCTCAGCCTGTGGTTTACAGAAGGGCAAGGTCTCATTTTATTGGGCTGAATAGTCCCAAGGTAACCAGAACTACACTGTTGTCTCTCATAGCTTAAGCCACAAATAGCAGTAATCTTTCTCTCTAAACTCCACAACCTGAGTTACCCTATCATCCAGTCCGTGATTTTGTGGTCTGCAGCTCACTGACCTGGTGGAGGGTGTGGCTCTGGCCCAACAGTTGGAGGGACTGGAACTTCTGCTGCTGCAGGATGGCAAACTGGAGCTGGTATCTGCCTGGAGTGGGATACTGCTGGGGGCTGACACCTCTCAACCAGGTTGTAGGGTCTCTTGGTTTCCCCCTCCCAAAGACCCCCCTCATCTCACAACTGCCTGAGGCAATGGGAGCAGAGGATATTAGATCAAAGATAGTTCCAAAGTTTATGTGTACTGAATGCTTGACAAATTAAGAGTGCTTTTTCTGATGAAAAAAGTCAGGCTCAGACAGCAGCGGAACAGAAAAACCACTGCTGTGGGTTAGTCAAGTGAGTACTTAGGCCTTCTACCATCTTCTCATTGTCAGTCCCTTGACCATGCAACCAAGACTGAAATGTGGTATAAGCTCCTTAACTGGCCTATTTCTCTCCACATATTGAGTAGTAAGATGGCAAACGAGAGGTAAAGGGGACAGGACAGCGTGCGGCACCCCAGCCACTGCACCCAGATGTCTTCCTGTCAAAACTGACCAATCACAGAAGCAAAGCAGAGAGTAGACCCGTGGCCAACATGGTGCTCATTGAAAACATTGAAACCCCCATTGAAACTCCCGCCTCAGGACTCTCAACGCATCACGTTCCATCCGCATCACAAAGCCACAACCTGGAAAGCCAACCTTTGAACGGCTCCACGCGTTTCTAACTGGATTACCGCTCATTAGTACTAAGCCTTTTGTATTTTTGGCAATGGGGGAGTCAGGGCTCGCCTCCCAAGTTCACGGCAGAGTCTGTGACAATGAAAAGCAACCCTTCAGCCAAAAAAATGATGCCCTAAAGAACAAGGAGCTAAGAGAAAAACATGCAAAGGAAGAAAGAGAGAGATTGAGGAAGAGAAAGAAATAGAAGCCCCAGGGTCTCATTTCACACAAAAAAGTGAAGAGTTCCTGGAAATTACTCCCATTAGATGCAATAACATTCGAATACAGTAAGAGTTAAAGAAAATATTATCAGTCTTGAAATATCACAATTCGACAAGACATTTTTAGAACAGAACTGAGATAATAATCTAAAATTAGAATTAAACGAATCTTGAATAACAACATGCACTGCAGGAAAATAATCCAGTGTCGCTCACAAAGGCTACATGAAAAATATTCCTTTCGGGCGTAACCAAACAAAGACACAAGGGATCTGAAAGCCATGTGAATGAGCTATCCACCCATGCATTTCTCATTTCACATAATGACATGTATATTGCAAAGCGAACTGGTGCAATCCAGAGCCATTTAAACTTGTTTCCCCCTCTGCTGCTATCAGAGGTCTGTCTGTGAACCCTTTAAGACCACATATTGTAGATGACCACAAGACAAAAACAAAATGCTGAAGGATGGTTTTATCTCCATTCATTATTATTTAAGTATTTTTCCCCAAAACTATTCCAAGTACTGTATGCTTCCATTAGTCTTTATCAGTATCGCTCCACTTGAGCTACATGGGAGGCCAAATCACACATCCCCAGAGTCTCACATCAGGAACCTCAGTTCCTGGCTATTCAATTCCAGCACAATAAATAACAAATAGGGAAGGGAAAAAACAGCCACATCTGAGTTTCCCATCACTGGTACAGTACAGTACAGTACAGTACACTACATGTGTGAGGCTTTAGCAGCCTGGGGCCTTCCCTGCCTGTAACATGTGGGTGTCAGTAAGATCCCTGCTGCGCTCACCGTACTGTAATTTGCTGATATGACTTACAATAACACAGCAGTGTGAGCTGAGCACATGTGCTGCATCAATCTAACTCAGCACTGAATGTGGGAAAAAGGCCGTTCTGAAATGACATCATGCTGCTGCAGCCCACCATACCTCTAAGACCTGGTCTGGTCTAGCTGGCCAACATGGACATCATCAGGCTCAGTGGTATTTCCAGAACTTATTTATTTTCTATTCTCTGTCCTTCCCCTAGTGGGGTATGATAGCTATGAAACACAGAGTACTAAAGCCTATAGTGTTGAGAAGCACAGAGCTTGTGGATGGGTTCAGAGTGGTAGTGTGCATCAGCCCATCTCTGATGTGTGTGACTGACATTGAGGTTTAGATGGAGGGAGAGAGGGGTTTAGTCCATGCTGCCTGCTGAGAGGGGCAGGGCTATTACCAGGGTGTCTATGTCGACTCATTAACATGGCCGCCTTATCCCAGGGTGGATTTTCACTCTCCCCTACTTCAGGGGATGCCTCACTCCCAGCACTACATCTGGGTCCAATTGAGGTTTTTATTAAAATGAGGAAGACATCAAACCATTTTTGCGTTGCATTTTTTTTACCAAGTTCATTTTTAAGTTTCTCTTCAGTTTTCTGGTGAGCAGAATTGGCTCTGCAAATGGACAGTCACACAATGTACTGGAATGAAATTCCCCTACACCGTTCGACCAAGTAAAACAACAATCTGACAAAATATTGAGCAAAACCAAAAATACCAGTATGTGTGTTGCGGTGACCAGGGTCTGACATGTCCTTGAGTACTGCAGAACCAGAGATGGTGGCCCTGTGGATATCAAGGAGGAGATGGAGTTAAGAGTGTACACTCTTTGAAAAAAAAGATGCTATCTAGAACCTAAAATGTGTCTTTGGCTGTCCCCATAGAAGAACCCTTTTTGGTTCTAGGTAGAACCCTTTCTGGTTTAAGGTAGAACCATTTTGGGTTCCATGTAGAACCCTCTGTGGAAACAGTTCTTCATGGAACCCAAAAGGTTCTGCCTGGAACCAAAAAGGGTTATTCTATGGGGACAGCCAAAGAACCCTTTTGGAACCCTTTTTTTCTAAGAGTGTAGAGGTTGGGTGCCAAGGGAGAGAGAGACACACATTAGTGTTCTCCTCACTGAGCGGAGTAGAATGCACCAACCATGACGTATTCCAAACCAAAATACACAATAATCATGGTGCTCCATCACAATTTTAAACCACAACTATTACCAATCCAGAGAAGTACCCAATAACTTACTGGAAATGAATTCTTACCTGAGCCAAGAGTCTGATCCAGGATTGGGTAAAATGACCAGAACACATCAGAGGCTGTAGACAATCTGTCCGTCTTTCCTGCATATGCTGGTCGTAAACGAGCAAAAGAGAGCTAACAAGACACCATGCACCTATTGGACATTCAACCTGATGTTGGAGATTTTCAGGTCAATATAATGCCTGGGAGAAATCAAACATAATTTTACATCAACTATGTGGTCGGAAATATTCAAACACCGGGAAGTCAAGCGTTTCTCCTGACAGCAGAGTTGTGAGTGGTGCGGTGGGTAATACATAGTAGAGGGATAATGGTGTTTATGAATGTGAGTGTAGCCAGCAGCCCCCTGCCCCAGGCTGTCAGCAGACTGGAGTGGAGAAGAGTGGAGAAGCAGCGTCTCTCTCTCTCTCTCTCTCTGTTTCTCAGAGTGCTGAGGCAGCATACCTGGCAGATCCTGGCAACGTGTCGGCACAACAAAGGCCCCAGCTACTCTTTGAAACCCATCATGCTTCACCCCTGTGGTTGCTGCTTAAAGAGCCAGTGTGCTTAACGGCTTCAGTATGTTTGGCACAGACCACTGGCCCCAGTTGTAGGGGGCTCAGGAAATCCTATGTTAAAGAAACAGCACTCAGTCAAAATCAAGGTAATTTATCCTAATATCTCACCAACAATGTTAGACTGCAGTCTAAGATCCCTGCACCAAATTTACTGTTGCGGGTAAAGGGGGAAAAAATATGGTTTTGTGTTGGTGCTCAGTGGGTACCAAATGGAAAGTTACAGAGAGAAAGTGATGGCATGTTCTTATCAGAGAACGTTTTTACCCGAGCTGTCCAGTGACGAGGTGAAGAATCTCATCAAAATCTCGTATGAAATATTGACCGCAGAGCTCATAAATGGCAACTTACTGTAGTGCACTCAAGAACAGTCTTTTATATGTTTTTTATGAGAGGATTTCCAGTTAAAAAGTAGAATAGTCCTCACATGAACTGGGACGAAAATAGAGTCAAAATGTGTAAAAGGTAGACAAAATGAGAAAGTAGATCAGAAAAAAAGGACTGACAACAGAAAGAAGGATAATCCATGAAGGTCAATTGATAATTAGGCAACATTTAAAATGTGAAATGTGTTGTGTCTTTGGCTATTCCGGATTTAGTGATATGACATGCTATTCTATAAAATTATTTCTCGGTAATTAATATTACCTGATTGAGCTAATCATGTAAATGTAATTAACTAGAGAGTCGGGCACCACAAAATAATATTTATAGAGCTGTTATCTTCCGAATAAACTCTTAAAGACCTAGTAATATTTTACATCAATAGCAGTCAATATGAATCGTTATCTTAATTCAGTCTCATCTGAAAGTTGTAAATTCTTGGTTATCTGCACGAACCCTGGCTAACAAGTTGAATCAGCAATACAAAATTGGGTTTAATTATTAATTTACTAAATACCTAACTAATCACACAGAATTACACATACACATATTTAAATCATAACTTGATTACAAATGACGTCATAAAGGAAAATGTCCCTAGCGGGCGGAACAGATATGACAGCTTGTTACACAAAAGAAAAGGGGCTGAGTTTGAGTGAAAGAGCGGGGAGACTGAGGAACAAAGGGTGAAGCTGTGCTATCGTAAATACAGTATCTTATGCATTCTAAATGACCGCCCATTTGGAAAAGGAAAAGGCAATAAATATTTACTCTGAGCTGCGCTTCTGTAGGTTGGTGGTAGATGGAAGGCTGTGTTGTCCAACCGAGTTCTTTGTCCTTTGAAGAATGTCTGCTGGTAAATTGAATATGTTGTAGTAACGTCATTGTGTGGTAGACGGGATACTCTGTCTGTTCCTTCCTAACCCTCGTTTGCAGCGGCTGTTGCTAACTCAACGGCTAGGAGGTATCACTTCTGTAGTGAATAAGAGTTCAAAGTTCATACCATTCGCAACCAAAGCTCACGCTGATGTTGGCTTCATTCTGTAGTTATTATCTGAACCATTCTGACATCGGACCGTCGTCCTCACGTCCTCGGAACAGGAGGTTATGTTGTCGTCAAGGGCTTATATAGGAAGGGAGAGGAGGGCGTGTTTGAAAAGTTTTATAGCCCATGTCTCTTCACAGGGGCGGGCCACTGATTGAGCAGAGCCCTATCTTATGAAAACCCAAATCTCACATTTTAGAAGCTAAAATCACATTCCATCCCATCACAAATAATTTCATATTCAAACATTTAAAATGAACAACAATTCCATGTGAATCCGATAACTCTGATGTGTAGACTTTCCACTGTAGAGTTTATGTCATCTTATCATTGATGAGAATGTCTCAGATGACAACCGAACTGACATTATATTCATTAAGTACCACCGCATATGTTCAATTGGTCGGGTTACCAGATTATAGTTCATTTCCCCCCACCTTCTGATGTTCCCAGAATCTCTATGTTAACCAAGGGTTTTGCAAATGTAACATCAGTAGGGTAGAGAGAGGAAAAAGGGGGAAAGAGGTATTTATGACTTAAACCTACCCCCAGGCCAATGTCATGACAAATGTAAAAGTGAACTTCTCTCTCTCTGAGATAAATTCTAGTAAACCCATCTTCCTTCGTTTGTGGAAATAAAAACATTTTAAAAAGGGAAAGGGCCAGACATTCCAGGAATTCCCTGACAGTTCCATACATAAGGAAGGGCTGGACTGGAAAAACAGAAATCAGGGCCAAACTGTCTGAGACATTGTCACTCACATATCACTGTAAAAATAGAGAGCAACCATGTATGCTTAACCCTTGCTCAGCCTCCTTTTCCAGAAGCAGCATCCAGCAGGTAGAACCGCCCCGGATCTCACGTGACAGAGACTGGCACACATATTCACGAGTCCATGTGCTCACTTTTCTTCTCTCCATCTCTCCCTCTCCTTTTCTTCTCAGTCTCCCTCTCTGCAGTCTGCACTCCCCCAATGTGAGGGGAGAGCATGGTTACGGAGGAGGGCTGGAGCAGACGGGCTCTGTGGCTGACTTATTGTTGACTCTGACCCCCTCTTATTCAATGCAATGTATTAGGCTGCCAGGATGCTTCACACACACCAGGCAGCTAGCTATCCGTCAACTCCTCTGCTAGCCCCTTAAAAGCTCAATTAAAACTGCTAACTAAATGTTTATTTTCATGCACAGGCCTAATTAAAATACCCCACTAAGCCCAGAAGTGTTGGAAGTTGAAAATACTTTCCCAAAGACTATGAGTCTTCAATATAAAATGTTCTTCAGAGACCATTAAACCTGCCTTAAGGTTTTATTGACTGTGACCAAATAGTCTGCCACAAACTAAAACACCTATAAAATTGTCCAAAGTCGATTATACAGAAAATCCTCAAAATGTTAATTTTCACCTACATGAATGAGGCTCTCAGAATAGTCACACTAAAAACCTCTCAAGGGGTTGAGCACAGCTCTTGTGAACCTCTCACTGGCAAGCACTATCAGGGAGACCAAGAGAAAGGCACTCGCATTAGGAATAGCCTAGAACTTTGAAAAGCACACCCAAGACACACACTTGGAGAGCCCTCTCCAAAATGACTGATGTGATCCAAGATGCTTCTGTAAAAACAGATGGCACATGGGGGTAAAACAGACCAATACAGTGCATTCTATTGATGGCAGTGATGCATTAAATCAAAATTAGTGTTCAAGTCACTGATCAGAGATGTTCCAAGAAATGGAGGGGTTGCAACCATCCATCACAATAAAGGCTTAAGCCTGTCGAGAGAAAGAGAGCACAATGTCCCAGCAGTTTGGAATATAAGTTACCTTTGACCATCAGACCGACATAAAAGAGTGAATATCTAGTCTAGTAAAAAAACAAAGAAAATGTTATGAAGAATTGCATGTATCTTTAAATCTCATATGCGTAGCGGCATACAGTTGAGCCAACACGTTTTTAGGATTTCCACACATGGGGTAATTTTTTTAGCAGGGTCTGGGGTGTAAAAAAAAGTGTGTTTTATAAATGCATTTCGTGCAATTCTACGTCATTTACACAATAGAATACATTAGTTTTTTCATACCACACAAAAGGCTAAATGCAGGCAACTCTCTGTTCAGGTAAGATGTAATTTTGGATCTTTATTTAAAAAGACATTTGTATTTATAATAATTTGTTTTAACATTCTTGTATATCATTGTTGTTATTGTAGGCTTATTTATTCATCTAAACCAGTTCTTTAAATATGCAAAACTTGTTTTGTAGAGACAGTTTCGTTGGCTAAATTAAGTTCGATCTGTTTTTAAAAATGTCTGCTGTCCCTATTTCGCTGAAGATATGTTCTAAAGTAGGCCTTATGTAAATTAAATAGGCCTTTTGAAAATAAATATTATTAGCCTATTGCTGTCATTTGTTGGGTACGATATGCACTAGCCCTTCTTTGTAATTGCTGCAATTGAAAACTCTAGTCATTGGCGACTCCATTACCCGCAGTATTAGACTTAAAACTAATCATCCAGCGATCATACACTGTTTACCAGGGGGCAGGGCTACCGATGTTAAGGCTAATCTGAAGATGGTGCTGGCTAAAGCTAAAATTGGCGAGTGTAGAGAGTATAGGGATATTGTTATCCACGTCGGCACCAACGATGTTAGGAGGAAACAGTATGAAGTCACAGAGCGTAACATAGCTTCAGCGTGTAAATCAGCTAGAAAGATGTGTTTGCATCGAGTAATTGTCTCTGGCACCCTCCCAGTTAGGGGGAGTGATGAGCTCTACAGCAGAGTCTCACAACTCAGTCGCTGGTTTAAAACAATTTTCTGCCCCTCCCAAAAGATAGGATTTGTAGATAATTGGCCCTCTTTCTGGGACTCACACACAAACAGGACCAAGCCTGGCCTGTTGAGGAGTGACGGACTCCATCCTAGCTGGAGGGGTGTTCTCATCTTATCTACGAACATAGACAGGGCTCTAAGCCCCCTAGCTCCACAATGAGATAGGGTGCAGGCCAGCCTGCCAGCTTAAGTGGAGTCTGCCACTAGCACAGTCAGTGTAGTCAGCTCAGCTATCCCCAATGAGACCGTGTCTGTGCCTCGATCTAGATTGGGCAAAACTAAACATGGAGGTGTTCGCCTTAACAATCTCACTGAAATAAAGACCTCCTCCATTCCTGTCATTATTGAAAGAGATTGTGTTATCTCACATCTCAAAATAGGGCTACTTAATGTTAGATCCCTCACTTCCAAGGCAGTTATAGTCAATGAACTAATCACGGATCATAATCTTGATGTGATTGACCTGACTGAAACATGGCTTAAGCCTGATGAATTTACTGTGTTAAATGAGGCCTCTCCTCCTGGTTACACTAGTGACCATACCCCCTGCCATCCCGCAAAGGTGGAGGTGTTGCTAACATTTACGATAGCAAATTTAAATTGACCAACAAAAAAAAACGACGTTTTGTCTTTTGAGCTTCTAGTCATGAAATCTATGCAGCCTACTCAATCACTTTTTAAAGCTACTGTTTACAGGCTTCAGGGGTCATATACAGCGGTCCTCACGGAGTTCCCTGAATTCCTATCAGACTTTGTAGTCATGGCAGATAATATTCAAATTTTTGGTGACTTGAATATTCCCATGGAAAAGTCCACAGACCCACTCCAAAAGGCTTTCGGAGCCATCATCGACTCAGTGGGTTTTGTCCAACATGTCTCCGGACCTACTCACTGCCACAATCATACTCTGGAACTAGTTTTGTCCCGTGGAATAAATGTTGTGGATCTTAATGTTTTTCCTCATAATCCTGGACTATCGGACCACCATTTTATTACGTTTGCAATTGCAACAAATAATCTGTTCAGACCCCAACCAAGGATCATCAAAATCCGTGCTATAAATTCTCAGACAACCCAAAGATTCCTAGATGGCCTTCCAGACTCCCTCCACTTACCCAAGGACGTCAGAGTCCAAAAATCAGTTAACCACCTAACTGAGGAACGCACGTTAACCTGGCATAAATCCCTAGATGCAGTCGCACCCCTAAAAACAAAAAAAAACATTTGTCATAAGAAACTAGCTCCCTGGTATACAGCAAATACCCAAGCTCTGAAGCAAGCTTCCAGAAAATTGGAACGAAAATGGCACTACACCAAACAGGAAGTCTTCCAACTAGCTTGGAAGACTTCCCGTGCAGTATCGAAGAGCCCTCACTGCTGCTCGATCATATTTTTCCAACTTAATTGAAGAAAATAAGAACAATGCAAAATACATTTTTTATACTGTCGCAAAGCTAACTAAAAAGCAGCATTCCCCAAGAGAGGATGGCTTTCATTTCAGCAGTGAAAAATTCATTAACTTCTTTGAGGAAAACATCATGATCATGAGAAATCAAATTACGGACTCCTCTTTAAATCTGCGTATTCCTCCAAAGCTCAGTTGTCTTGAGTCTGCACAACTCTGCCAGGACTTAGGATCAAGGGAGACACTCAAGTTTTTTAATACTATATCTTTTGACACATTGATGAAAATAATCATGGCCTCTAAACCGTCAAGCTGCATACTGGACCCTATTCCAACTAAACTACTGAAAGTGCGGCTTCCTATGCTTGGCCCTCCTATGTTGAACATAATAAACGGCTCTCTATCCAGCGGATGTGTACCAAACTCACTAAAAGTGGCAGTTATAAAGCCTCTCTTGAAAAAGCCAAACCTTGACACAGAAAATATTAAAACTAATCGTCTATATCAAATCTCCCATTCCTCTCAACTTTTTGAAAAAGCTGTTGCGCAGCAACTCACTGACTTCCTGAAGACAAACAACGTATACGAAACGCTTCAGTCTGGTTTTAGACCCCATCATAGCACTGAGACTGCCCTTGTGAAGGTGGTAAATGACCTTTTAATGGCGTCAGACATGCTCCTAGACCTTAGTGCTGCTTTTGATACCATCAAACACCACATTCTTTTGGAGAGATTGGAAACCCAAATTGGTCTACACGGACAAGTTCTGGCCTGGTTTAGATCTTATCTGTCGGAAAGATATCAGTTTGTCTCTGTGGATAGTTTGTCCTCTGACAAATCAATTTCAGTGTTCCTCAAGGCTCTGTTTTAGGACCACTATTGTTTTCACTATATATTTTACCTCTTGGTGATGTCATTCGGAAACATGATGTTAACTTTCACTGCTATGTGAACGACACACAGCTAGCTGTACATTGATGAAACATGGTGGCCACGCACGCCTCCAACTCAATCATCAAGTTTGCGGACGACACAACAGTGGTAGGCTTGATTACCAACAACGACGAGATGGCCTACAGGGAGGAGGTGAGGGCCCTCGGAGTGTGGTGTCAGGAAAATAACCTCACACTCAACGTCAACAAAACTAAGGAGATGATTGTGGACTTCAGGAAATAGCAGAGGGAACACCCCTCTATCCACATCGATGGAACAGTAGTGGAGAGGGTAGTAAGTTTTAAGTTCCTCGGCGTACACATCACAGACAAACTGAATTGGTCCACCCACACAGACAGCATCGTGAAGAAGGCGCAGCAGCGCCTCTTCAACCTCAGGAGGCTGAAGAAATTCGGCTTGTCACCAAAAGCACTCACAAACTTCTACAGATGCACAATCGAGAGCATCCTGTCGGGCTGTATCACCGCCTGTTACGGCAACTGCTCCGCCCACAACCGTAAGGCTCTCTAGAGGGTAGTGAGCTCTGCACAACGCATCACCGGGGGCAAACTACCTGCCCTCCAGGACACCTACACCACCCGATGTCACAGGAAGGCCATAAAGATCATCAAGGACAACAACCACCCGAGCCACTGCCTGTTCACCCCGCTATCATCCAGAAGGCGAGGTCAGTACAGGTGCATCAAAGCTGGGACCGAGAGACTGAAAAACAGCTTCTATCTCAAGGCCATCAGACTGTTAAACAGCCACCACTAACATTGAGTGGCTGCTGCCAACACACTGACTCAACTCCTAATATAATGTTTACATACCCTACATTATCCATCTCATATGTATACGTACATACTGTACTCTATATCATCTACTGCATCTTTATGTAATACATGTATCACTAGCCACTTTAACTATGCCACTTTGTTTACATACTCATCTCATATGTATATACTGTCCAACGCTGGTCTGACCAAGCTGACTCCACACTCCAAGACTGCTTCCATCACGTGGACTGGGAGATGTTTCGTATTGCGTCAGACAACAACATTGACGAATACGCTGATTCGGTGTGCGAGTTCATTAGAACGTGCGTTGAAGATGTCGTTCCCATAGCAACGATTAAAACATTCCCTAACCAGAAACCTTGGATTGATGGCAGCATTCGTGTGAAACTGAAGGCACGAACCACTGCTTTTAATCAGGGCAAGGTGTCTGGTAACATGGCTGAATACAAACAGTGCAGCTATTCCCTCCGCAAGGCTATCAAACAAGCTAAGCGCCAGTACAGAGACAAAGTAGAATCTCAATTCAACGGCTCAGACACAAGAGGCATGTGGCAGGGTCTACAGTCAATCACGGACTACAGGAAGAAACCCAGCCCAGTCACGGACCAGGATGTCTTGCTCCCAGGCAGACTAAATAACTTTTTGCCCGCTTTGAGGACAATACAGTGCCACTGACACGGCCTGCAACGAAAACATGCGGTCTCTCCTTCACTGCAGCCGAAGTGAGTAAGACATTTAAACGTGTTAACCCTCGCAAGGCTGCAGGCCCAGACGGCATCCCCAGCCGCGCCCTCAGAGCATGCGCAGACCAGCTGGCCGGTGTGTTTACGGACATATTCAATCAATCCCTATACCAGTCTGCTGTTCCCACATGCTTCAAGAGGGCCACCATTGTTCCTGTTCACAAGAAAGCTAAGGTAACTGAGCTAAACGACTACCGCCCCGTAGCACTCACATCCGTCATCATGAAGTGCTTTGAGAGACTAGTCAAGGACCATATCACCTCCACCCTACCTGACACCCTAGACCCACTCCAATTTGCTTACCGCCCAAATAGGTCCACAGGCGATGCAATCTCAACCACACTGCACACTGCCCTAACCCATCTGGACAAGAGGAAAACCTATGTGAGAATGCTGTTCATCGACTACAGCTCGGCATTCAACACCATAGTACCCTCCAAGCTCGTCATCAAGCTCGAGACCCTGGGTCTCGACCCCGCCCTGTGCAACTGGGTTCTGGACTTCCTGACGGGCCGCCCCCAGGTGGTGAGGGTACGCAACAACATCTCCTCCCCGCTGATCCTCAACACTGGGGCCCCACAAGGGTGCGTTCTGAGCCCTCTCCTGTACTCCCTGTTCACCCACGACTGCGTGGCCACGCACGCCTCCAACTCAATCATCAAGTTTGCGGACGACACAACAGTGGTAGGCTTGATTACCAACAACGACGAGACGGCCTACAGGGAGGAGGTGAGGGCCCTCGGAGTGTGGTGTCAGGAAAATAACCTCACACTCAACGTCAACAAAATTAAGGAGATGATTGTGGACTTCAGGAAACAGCAGAGGGAACACCCCCCCATCCACATCGATGGAACAGTAGTGGAGAGGGTAGCAAGTTTTAAGTTCCTCGGCATACACATCACAGACAAACTGAATTGGTCCACTCATTTCGCTACACTCGCATTAACATCTGCTAACCATGTGTATGTGACAAATAAAATTTGATTTGATTTGATTTGATTTTACTGCACTCAATACCATCTACTGTATCTTGCCTATGCCGCTCTGTACCATCACTCATTCCTTTATCTTTATGTACATATTCTTTATCCCCTTACACTTGTGTCTATAAGATAGTAGTTTTGGAAATGTTAGCTAGATTACTTGTTGGTTATTACTGCATTGTCGGAACTAGAAGCACAAGCATTTCGCTACACTCGCATTAACATCTGCTAACCATGTGTATGTGACAAATAAAATTTGATTTGATTTGATTTGAAGCCCCAAAATTGCCCTCCCTGGAAGACTGTGTTTCAGACATAAGGAAGTGGATGGCGGAAAATGTTCTACTTTTAAACTCGGACAAAACAGAGATGCTTGTTCTAGGTCCCAAAAAACAAAGATCTTCTGTTGAATCTGACAATTAATCTTGATGGTCGTACAGTTGTGTCAAATAAAACTGTGAAGGACCTTGGCGTTACTCTGGACCCTGATTTCTCTTTTGACAAACATATCAAGCCTTTTAAGGACAGCTTTTTCCCCGTCTACATAACATACCAAAAATCTGAAACTTTCTGTCCAAAAATTATGCAGAAAAATTAATCCATGCTTTTGTCACTTCTAGGTTAGACTACTGCAATGCTCTACTTTCCAGCTACCTGGATAAAGCACTAAATAAACTTCAGTTAGTGCTAAACACGGCTGCTAGAATCTTGACTAGCACCAACATTTTTATCATATTACTCTAGTGCTAGCCTCTCTACAATGGCTTCCTGTTAAGGCAAGGGCTGATTTCAAGGTTTTACTGCTAACCTACAAAGCATTACATGGGCTTGCTCCTACCTATCTTTCCGATTTGGTCCTGCCGTACATACCTACACGTATGCTACGGTCACAAGACACAGGCATCCTTACTGTCCCTAGAATTTCTAAGCAAGGCTTTCTCCTATAGAGCTCCATTTTTATGGAATGGTCTGCCTACCCATGTGAGAGACGCAGACTCGGTCTCAACTTTTAAGTCTTTTTTGAAGACTAATCTCTTCAGTAGGTCCTTTGATTGAGTGTAGTACGGCCCAGGAGTGTGAACGTGAACGGAAACGCACTGGAGAAACGAACCGCCCTTGCTGTCTCTGCCTGGCTGGTTCCCCTCTCTCCACTGGGATTCTCTGCCTCAAACCTTATTACAGGGGCTGAGTCACTGACTTACTGGTGCTCTTCCATTCCATCCCTAGGAGGGGTGCGTCACTTGAGTGGGTTGACTCACTGATGTGATCTTCCTGTCCGGGTTGGCGCCCCCCCCCTCCCCCCCCACGGGTTGTGTCCCGTGGGGGAGATCTTCGTGGGCTATACTCGGCCTTGTCTCAGGATGGTACGTTGGTGGTTGATGATATCCCTCTAGTGGTGTGGGGGCTGTGCTTTGGCAAAGTGGGTGGGGTTATATCCTGCCTGTTTGGCCCTGTCCGGTGGTATCGTCGGTGTCTCCCGACTCCTCCTGTCTCAGCCTCCAGTATTTATGCTGCAGTAGTTTATGTGTCGGGAGGCTAGGGTCAGTCTGTTATATCTGGAGTATTTCTCCTGTCTTATCCAATGTCCTGTGTGAATTTAAGTATACTCTCTCTAATTCGCGCTCTTTTTTCTCTCTCTCTGAGGACCGTTGCCCTAGGACCATGCCTCAGGACTACCTGGCCCGATGACTCCTTGCTGTCCCCAGTCCACCTAGTTGTGCTGCTGATCCAGTTTCAACTGTTCTGCCTGCGGCTATGGAACCCTGACCTGTTCACCGGACGTGCTACCTGTCCTTGACCTGCTGTTTTCAACTCTCTAGATACAGCAGGAGCGGTAGAGATACTCTGAATGATCGGCTATGAAAAGCCAACTGACATTTACTCCTGAGGTGCTGACCTGTTGCACTCTCTACAACCACTGTGATTATTATTATTTGACCCTGCTGGTCATCTATGAACATTTGACCATCTTGGCCATGTTCCATTATAATCTCCACTCGGCACAGCCAGAAGAGGACTAGCCACCCCTCATAGCCTGGTTCCTCTCTAGGTTTCTTCCTAGGTTTTGGCCTTTCTAGGTTTTTTTTCCCTAGCCACCGTGCTTATACACCTGCATTGATTGCTGTTTGGGGTTTTAGGCTGGGTGTGGCTGAAATAGCAGAATCCACTAATTTGAAGGAATGTCCACATATTTTTGTATATACAGTGCATTCGGAAAGTATTCAGACCGCTTGACTTTTTCCACTTTCGCTTTACTGCCATATTCTAACATTAATTTATTTATTTTCCTCACAAATCAAGTGCTTGCCTGTATTTAGCTCCATTCATTGTTCCCTCTATCTTTCCAAGTCTCCCACTCCCTGCCGCTGAAAAGCATCCCCATTGTATGATGCTGCCATCACGCTTCACGGTAGGAATGGTGTTAGATGGGTGCTGAGCTGTGCCTGATTTTCTCCATACATAGCGCTTTGCATTCAGCCCATAGAGTTACATTTTTGTCTCATCAGACCACAGAATAGATTGTCTTATGCTCTCAGTCATTCACATGCCTTTTTGCAAACTCCAGACGTGCTGCCATGTGCCTTTTTCACAGGAGTGGCTTACGTCTGGCCACTCTGCCATAAAGCCCAGTTTGGCTATTTTTTAAATTATTGTCTACATTGTAGAACAATAGTGAAGACATCAAAACTATGACTTGAACACGATCAAACATCTCTGCAGAGAACTAAAAATAGATGTGCTGCAACACTCCCCATCCAACCTGACAGAGCTTTGAGAGGATCTGCAGAGAACTAAAAATAGATGTGCTGCAACACTCCCCATCCAACCTGACAGAGCTTTGAGAGGATCTGCAGAGAACTAAAAATAGATGTGCTGCAACACTCCCCATCCAACCTGACAGAGCTTTGAGAGGATCTGCAGAGAAAATGTCTAAAAACCTGTTTTTGCTTTGTCATTGAGGTATTGTGTGCAGATTGTTTTTTCCCCTCATCAATTTCATCAATTTAGGAATAAGGCTGTAAATCCTAACAAAATGTTTAAAAAAGTAAAGGGGTCTGAGTACTTTCCGAAGGCACTGTATATAGTGTAGGCTACAAAATAAACTTTCCAGTGACACTGACTCACCCAATGATGAAGATGAAGCATAGGCTAGTCACCAGTGGTGGCCGATGCGCTCGTGCCAATATCTCAAGATAAGCTACTTTGAAAAACAGTGATGTTTGTTCATGATCGCTCAAAAGCTTCTACAGACAGATTAGTCTTCTCTTTTCAGCAGTAGGCATTTGCTTTCCAAACAGAAGGCCTGTGTTTTTTCTCGTGAATTTTAATTCGGAATTTGTGAAAGGCAAACTGACAGCTGCAACCAAACATAGAAATATAATACATAGGTGGCAGTCCCCATTCAAGTCAGGACTGGCAGTCATTGCTAGTGTACCACTGAGTTTAACAGTCAAATTGCCAGGGTTAGAGGTTCCAAAATCCTTGTATGGATTATATCTATGGTCACAATACAACAAGCTGTTCTATATTTGGCACGTGCGTGTGCTGCCCAAATTGTGGCCTTCCCGACTGTAAGTGTAGTAAAAATGTATCCACAGATATTTTTTAGAAGCTATTGATACATGTAAATTATGCTCTATGGTGTAGTATTTGGAATTATTTTATTTGTCTATTCAGTCAGGAGTAAAGTCTTTTTTTCATAGCCTAATTTTGGCAAAATTATTTACATTTATCAGGGGGTGCTGCAGCACCAGCACTCCTACTTCCCGTGGCTATGCAGCACAGAGTAAACTACAGGAGCAGGTCTGTAAAAACAGAGCTGACTATTCTTTGAGGCCTCCACTGCCTCAGCACCACTCTAAACCTGCTGCTCTGTGTGACTGTATACAACTGCCCAGCATCTCAGACTCCAGTCTCTCTGAGGAGAGGAATGGCTGTTTACCTTGGCAGTGAAGCTCGTTGAGATTGCGAAGAACCATTCCACCTCCACAGCCTTTGGGGAGGGCAAATACCACTGGTGAAGCACAATGGTAATGCTGCCCAAAGCAACACAAAAGGTCTCAGGAACAGAGGTGAAGTGAATGACAAATGGACAAGTGGCTGCATATGAGTTGTATTTATTTTTTATTGAACCTTTATTTAACTAGGCAAGTTAGTTAAGAACAAATTATTATTTACAATGACGGCCTCCCTCGGACAAATCCTAACCCGGACGACGCTGGGCCAATTGTGCGCCGCCCTATGGGACTCCCAAACGAGGCCGGGTGTGATACAGCTTGGAATCGAATCAGGGTCTGTAGTGACACCTCGATCACTGAGATGCAGTGCCTTTGACCGTTGTGGTGCCACTCGGGAGGTTGGTGGCACCTTAATTGGGGAGTATGGGCTTGTGGTAATGGCTGGTGTGGAGTAGAATGGTATCCAATACATGGTTTCCATGTGTTTGATACAATTCCATTTGCTCCTTTCCAGACATTTTTACGAGCCGTCCTCCCCTCAGCAGCTGGTGGAGAAATAATTTTGCTATTCAAATATTATCATGAATTTGTCGGATATTCAAAAGACATCGTTTTTAACCTGAGTATTGCTGTGTGAGGGAGAGGCTGGCGCTCTATTGCTGCAGCTGCAGAGTGGGAGTGAGCGAGACGCTACTCGGCTACAACTAAGACTAGCTAACTTGTAGCAGCCACAATGTTATTTATCATTGCACCTAACAGTACCTGTCTTGACTGGAGTGGCCTAGATAAACTAGCTAAGCTAACCAGCTATATCTAACTAGGCTAATTGAGGCCACACTGTGCTTTCTCCCTAACACATTCGGATAAAACAGCCTACCTGTTGGTTGCTCGTTCTTGCCTTCTCCTCATTTCGCGTAATTTTATTCCATCTAGCATTGCATTGCATTAGTGAACTCTCCCTCCACTTGCTACACATTGAGCCACTTTGATTGATTGGCCAACATAAACAACAAGCTACACATGTGAAGGCTATGGTGCGCACGTCATAAAAACTAAGTTGAAAAGCTTGTTGTTTTTATTAAATTAATCATTTGAAACGTCATGGTATATCCTTGTATGTAACAACGTCACATGGATATTTTAATTTAGAAAATGCATTTTCGGTGTTAAAGTAGGCCTATGACTTTTTGGGGCACAAAACATTATGAATACTCACATAAGTATTTGAATACTAACATCTGTTTGGATATTCCAATAACCGTGCACACAGGAGATGCAGTATCAAGGGGTGTTGCAGACAGGCACTCCGCCTTTCTTTATTAAATCCTGGATAATTTCTCACTGTACAAGCAACCAGTGGCCTAAACAGTCGTTATCAGTATATGAACAGAGTATGGTAGTGCACTAAACCAATAGACTCAATCAGATTAGATAGGACGTCATGGGCCTGCCCGCCTGTGGGGAAAACAAGTGTGGCTGGCTTCCGGGTTGGATGCGCACTGTGTTAAGAAGCAGTGCGGCATGGTTGGGTTGTGTTTCGAGGACGCATGGCGTTCGACCTTCGTCTCTCCCGAGCCCGTACGGGAGTTGTAGCGATGAGACAAGATAGTAATTACTAACAATTGGATACCACGAAATTGGGGGTAAAATTACATTTAAAAAAACCCATTGGCTCACAGCAAATACTTGGCCTATTCAAACGCAATTTTATTTTTGTCTGCTTGTTTAAGAATGTCTAAAGATTACTTTTCAACTTTGCCTGCTCCCGAGTGTTCTCACTACTTAGAAAAAATAAATATTGGAGGGCTTCCCTCATGCCCCTTTTCATGGCAGTGCTAGCAGCCACATGAGTGAGTGCTAGCTAGCTACCAACCGGGAACATTAAGCTAGCCAAGACAACAGGTAGTGATGTTACAAACGGACTATACTTAACAAGTTAAATGTCTTACCTGTGATGAAATGTTTTAACATACACAGCTACATGTAGCCTACTTTGACACCGGGTCCCCACATTTCCCATTCCGAATAACCTGAAGCCACAGTGCTCTTCTCGCTGGCTCTAACGTAACATCCCTACTTGGGAGCATTGCGAACCGTAGGTCGGGAATTTTGACCTGGTTACATGTACATTGAACAACACTGCAGCTTTTTAGGCATTTTTTATTATTTTTGTATAACAAAAAAATATACGACGAAGTTGGCTCTTTTACAATGGCGGTCAATGGTAAAGAATGTTTATTTTCATCAATTTGTGGGCATGGTCGAGGGGAATTCATTATTATGTGAATATCGACTCGAACTATAGATGCGGTAAAGGAGTCGTGAATATCGACTCGAACTATAGATGCGGTAAAGGAGTCAATGAAAGGCTGACGTTCTACAAATCAGATCTAACAAAGTGGATATTTGTCAAATTCATGATTTATGTACTGTATTGTAACAGGTCCACAATGTGGTTACTTAAGTCCGATTTGGATATATTTAGCTATTTTCACTGCAAAAAAAAAGAAACATCCTCACTGTCAACTGTGTTTATTTTCGGTAAACTTAACATGTGTAAATATTTGTATGAACATAAGATACAACAACTGAGACATAAACTGAAAAAGTTCCACAGACATGTGACTAACAGAAATGGAATAACGTGTCCCTGAACAAAGGGGGGGTCAAAAGTAACAGTCAGTATCTGGCCACCAGCTGCATTAAGTACTGCAGTGCATCTCCTCCTCATGGACTGCACCAAATTTGCCAGTTCTTGCTGTGAGATGTTACCCCACTCTTCCACCAAGGCACCTGCAAGTTCCTGGACATTTCTGGGGGGAATGGCCCTAGCCCTCACCCTCCAATCCAACAGGTCCCAGACGTGCTTAATGGGATTGAGATCTGGGCTCTTCGCTGGCCATGGCAGAACAATGACATTCTTGTCTTGCAGGAAATCACACACCGAATGAGCATTATGGCTGGTGGCATTGTCATGCTGGAGGGTCATGTCAGGATGAGCCTGCAGGAAGGGTACCAGATGAGGGAGGAGGATGTCTTCCCTGTAATGTACAGCATTGAGATTGCCTGCAATGACAACAAGCTCAGTCCGATGATGCTGTGACACCGCCCCAGACCATGACGGACCTCCACCTCCAAATCGATCCCACTGCAGAGTACAGACCTCGATGTAATGCTCATTCGATGATAAACGCAAATCAGACCATCACCCCTGGTGAGACAAAACCGCGACTTGTCAGTGAATAGCACTTTTTGCCAGTCCTGTCGGGTCCAGCGATGGTGGGTTTGTGCCAATAGGCGACGGTGTTGCCGGTAATGTCTGGTAAGGACCTGCCTTACAACAGACCTACAAGCCCTCAGTCCAGCCTCTCTCAGCCTATTGCGGACAGCCTGAGCACTGATGGCGGGATTGTGCATTCCTGGTGTAACTCGGGCAGTTGTTGTTGCCTTGCTGTACCTGTCCCGCAGGTGTGATGTTCGGATGTACCGATCCTGTGCAGGGGTTGTTACACGTGGTCTGCCACTGCGAGGACGATCAGCTGTCCGTCCTGTCTCCCTGTAGCGCTGTCTTAGGCGTCTCACAATACGGATATTGCAATTTATTGCGCTGGCCACAACTGCAGTCCTCATGCCTCCTTGCAGCATGTTTAAGGCACGTTCACGCAGACGAGCAGGGACCCTGGGCATCTTTCTTTTGGTATTTTTCAGAGTAAGTATAACGGCCTCTTTAGTGTCCTTCATTTTCATAACTGACTTTAATTGCCTACCATCTGTAAGCTGTTAGTGTCTTAAAGACCGTCCCACAGGTGCATGTTCATTAATTGTTTATGGTTCATTGAACAAGCATGGGAAACAGTGTTTAAATCCTTTACAATGAAGATCTGTGAAGTTATTTGGATTTTATGAATTATCTTTGAAAGACAGGTTTTTGCTGAGTTTATGTAGGACTTGTCCCTTTGCAGGTTTAGAAGAAGACACTGCTAAATCTAATTCCCGTCATATAAGCTGGTTAGCAAAGCTAGCATACAAAAATCATTTATGGTAGTCAGTTGTTTTTTAACTCTAATGGAGTTGATTGGTAACGATGACATGAACATGTATTGGGGTTGACATCCATCCAAGCATTATACTCTAATTTTTACCTCAACATACTGTGAAATTCACATATAAACAATAGCCTAAATCTAGGCACATTTTTCTGGGGGGAAATCAATGACAATTCCATTGTTTTGGTTGAGTTCGGTAGATTTTTTTTACCGCATCTGTGGACATAAGTGATGGTCTAAGGCAGGAATTCCCCAGGGATAAGTGAAATGCGGTCGGGGGTACGCCAAATAATTTTTTGTCACATTTTCAAACAATCCATTTAGATTTTCCAACGGGGCTATACATTTGGGTAAGGTTTTTTTCCTATTGTTTCACTGCCAAAAAGAATCATTTCACTGCCAAAAATAAAATTAAACCATCTAGAGTTCAGCGAAATAACAACACAATGGCAAATACAGGTAGCCTTGTCAAATAATTAACATCCAATCACATTAACCGTTACTCTCGCAGGAATTCCACTGGTATGTAGCCAAAAATAGCTACTGCTCATTCTGTTAGCTCAAAAATGTATTGATGGTTTTAAAAAAACAAGGTCTGCGTCCATAGAGACACATACCAGCTCTACTGGTAGTACTGCTTCTACCAGCAGTACTACACCTGCACCTGTCGACGACACAAGCTGTTCTGTTTCCATGAACACATCCAATGCTAGCATCAGTAATTCTACATTTGTTGTTAGCCCAACTAGCATGGACACTGACAGTTGTGAATCTGAAGCAGCCAAAGAGCTACTGCCCCCTTACCCGGGAAAGCACCAAACAGACAAGGACGTTGGACCACAGAAGAGGCGGAAATATGATGAGAACTACATTGATTTGGGGTTTACTTATATTGGGAATAGTGCCTTTCCTCAGCCACATTGTGTTATACAGTTGAAGTTGGAAGTTTACATACACCTTAGCCAAAAACATTTAAACTCAGTTTTTCACAAGTCCTGACATTTAATCCTAATAAAAATTCCCTGTTTTAGGTCAGTTTGGATCACCACTTTATTTATGAATGTGAAATTATTTATTTATGCTTTTATTTATTTCATCACATTCCCAGTGGGTCAGAAGTTTACACTCAATTAGTATTTGGTAGCATTGCCTTTGAATTTTTTAACTTGGGTCAAACATTTCAGGTAGCCTTCCACAAGCTTCCCCCAATAAGTTGGGTGAAAATTGGCCCATTCCTCCTTACAGAGCTGGTGTAACTGAGTCAGGTTTGTAGGCCTCCTTGCTCGCACAAGCTTTTTCAGTTCTGCCCACAAATGTTCTATAAGATTGAGAATTCTATAGGATTGAGGTCAAGGCTTTGTAATGGCCACTCCAATACCTTGACCTTGAGTAGTAAGACATGTATAAAAGCAACAGATACCATTAATTAGAAGGGGCTAGAAGCGTCTTATATGGTGAGCTACCGAGTGGCTAGGATAGGCAAGACCCATACTATTGTGGAGGAATTCATTCTTCCTGCTGCCGCGGAAAAGGCCAAAAAAACTAAACAGAAAATGCCTTCATCAAACAACACTGTTTCACAATGCATCAGAGACATGGCAGGAGATGTTTTGAAACAATTACTGCTTCACATACAAGCCAGTGAATTCTATGCGTTACAGCTGGATGAGTCAACAGACGTGGCAGGCCTGGCACAGCTCCTGGTATATGTCGGTTATGTTTATGTGTGTGGGGGGGGGTCAATTAAGGAAGACATCACATTCAGCAAACCACTGGAAACCAGGACAACAGGAGAGGATATTTTTTAAGTACTGGACAGCTTTGTGACATCAAATGGACTTTGGTGGTCAATATGTGTTGGTATCTGTACTGATGGCGCAAAAGCCATGACAGCGAGACATAGTGGAGTGGTAATATGTGTGCAAGCAGTTGCTCCCGACGGTACTTGGGTACACTGCAGCATCCACCGAGAGGCTGCTGCTGCCAAGGGAATGCCTGACAGCTTGAAAGACATTTTGGACACTACAGTGAAAATTGTTCACTTTGTTAAGGCAAGGCCCCTGAACTCTCGTGTATTTTCTGCATTATACAATGATATGGGCAGTGACCATGTAACGCTTTTACAACATACAGAAATGCGATGGTTATCAAGGGGCAAAGTATTGACAGGTTTTTTTTTTGTTTACTTTACTGAACATAATTTTCACTTGTCTGACTGCTTGCATGATGACGAGTTTCTCACACGACTGGTCTATCTGGGTGATGTTTTTTCTCGCCCGAATGATCTGGATCTTGGATTACAGGGACCCTCCGCAACTATATTCAATGTGTGGGACAAAATTGAGGCTATGATTAAGAAGTTAGAGCTCTTCTTTGTCTGCATTAACAAGGACAACACAGGTCTATCCATCATTGTATGATTTTTTGTGTGCAAATGAACTCAAGCTTACGGACAATGTCAATGTGATATAGCGAAGCACCTGAGTGACTTGGCAATTATGTAGGTACTTTCCCAAAACAGATGACACAAACAACTGGATTTGTTATCACTTTCATGCCCTGCCTCCAGTCCACTTGCCAATATCTGAACAAAAGAGCCTTATCAAAATTGCAACAAGCGGTCCTGTGAAAATGTAATTTAATCAGAAGCTACTGCCAGATTTCTGGATTGGGCTGTGCTCAGAGTATCTTGCCTTGGAAAATCACACTGTTAAGACACTGATGCCTTTTGCAACCATGTATCTACAGTGGGGAGAACAAGTATTTGATACACTGCCGATTTTGCAGGTATTCCTACTTAGAAAGCATGTAGAGGTCTGTAATTCTTATCATAGGTACACTTCAACTGTGAGAGGCGGAATCTAAAACAAAAATCCAGAAATTCACATTGTATGATTTTTAAGTAATTATTTTGCATTTTATTGCAAGACATACAGTGGGGCAAAAAATTATTTAGTCAGCCACCAATTGTGCAAGTTCTCCCACTTAAAAAGATGAGAGAGGCCTGTAATTTTCATCATAGGTACACTTCAACTATGACAGACAAAATGAGAAAAAAAATCCAGAAAATCCCATTGTAGGATTTTTAATGAATTTATTTGCAAATTATAGTGGAAAATAAGTATTTGGTCACCTGCAAACAAGCAAGATTTCTGGCTCCCACAGACCTGTAACTTCTTCTTTAAGAGGCTCCTCTGTCCTCCACTCGTTACCTGTATTAATGGCACCTGTTTGAACTTGTTATTAGTATAAAAGACACCTGTACACAACCTCAAACAGTCACACTCCAAACTCCACTATGGCCAAGACCAAAGAGCTGTTAAAGGACACCAGAAACAAAATTGTAACTGCACCTGTTTGAACTCGTTACCTGTATAAAAGACACCTGTCCACACACTCAATCAAACAGACTCCAACCTCTCCCCAAAGGCCAAGACTAGAAGGCTTTGTAAGGACATCAAGGATAATTGTAGACCTGCACAAGGCTGGGATGGGCTACAGGACAATAGGCAAGCAGCTTAGTGAGAAGGCAACAACTGTTGGCGCAATTATTAGAAAATGGAAGAAGTTCAAGATGACGGTCAATCACCTTCTGTCTGGGGCTCCATGCAAGATCTCACCTCGTGGGGCATCAATGATCATGAGGAAGGTGAGGGACCAGCCCAGAACTACACGGCAGTACCTGGTCAATGACCTGAAGAGAGCTGGGACCACAGTCTCAAAGAACCATTAGTAACACACTACGCCGTCATGGATTAAAATCCTGCAGCGCACGCAAGGTCGCACACGCATGCTCAAGCCGGCGCATGTCCAGGCCCATTTGAAGTTTGCCAATGACCATCTGGATGATCCAGAGGAGGAATGGGAGAAAGTCAAGTGGTCTGATGAGACAAAAATAGAGCCTTTTGGTCTAAACTCCACTTGTCGTGTTTGGAGGAAGAAGAAGGATGAGTACAACCCCAAGAACACCATACCAACTGTGAAGCACGGAGGTGGAAACATCATTCTTTGGGGATGCTTTTCTGCAAAGGGGACAGGTCAACTGCACCGTATTGAGGGGACGATGGATGGGTCCATATATAGCGAGATCTTGGCCAACAATCTCCTTCCCTCAGTAAGAGCATTGAAGATGGGTCGTGGCTGGGTCTTCCAGCATGACAACGACCCGAAACACACAGCCAGAGAAACTAAGGAGTGGCTCCGTAAGAAGCATCTCAAGGTCCTGGAGTGACCTAGCCAGTCTCCAGACCTGAACCCAATAGAACATCTTTGGAGGGAGCTGAAAGTCCATATTGCCCAGCGACAGCCCCGAAACCTGAAGGATCTGGAGAAGGTCTGTATGGAGGAGTGGGCCAAAATCCCTGCTGCAGTGTGTGCAAACCTGGTCAAGAACTACAGGAAACGTATGATCTCTGTAATTGCAAACAAAGGTTTCTGTACCAAATATTAAGTTCTGCTTTTCTGATGTATCAAATACTTATGTCATGCAATAAAATGCAAATTAATTACTTAAAAATCATACAATGTGATTTTCTGGATTTTTGTTTTAGATTCGGTCTCTCACAGTTGAAGTGTACCTATGATAACAATTCGACCTCTACAAGCTTTGTAAGTAGGAAAACCTGCAAAATTGGCAGTGTTTTAAATACTTGTTCTCCCCACTGTATGTGAGAGTGTATTCCGGCCCTCACTAGCATGAAAACTAAATACAGGCACAGACTGTGTGTAAAATTATTTAAGACTGAGACTCTCTACAATTACAACCCAACATTGCAGAGTTATGTGCATCCTTTGCATCCTTTGTGTATTCTTCCAAGCACACCCTTCTCATTGAGTTCCAAGATGGCATAGCAGTGCGGATGTGTTTGTTGTTGTCCCGTGTAAATGTTGTCTTTTTGTTGTCTTTTTTTGAATACATTTCAATATACTTCAATCTCTTTTTCCATTTTTAAATTAAATATACCTTCCGGCAACCCGCCTCATCCAATGTGATATGGATCTGCTATTTTTAGACCTTATAGCTAGAACCTCCATCTGAAGCTAGCCATCAGAGCTAACCAGCTAATTCGCTACTAGCTATTTAGTTATTGTTAGCCACAGCTAGCGGCCTTTAACTCAATCACCAGCCGCTTTTAGCCTAGATAATACCTGCCAGTCTGCACAGCGCGATATCAATCCTGAGCATATCGGACTGCTTCCCCACTACATCACCGGATTCCTGCCATAAGCTCTGGACCATTACACCGGATCATCGCAGCTAGCTAGCTGCTACTGAGTGGCCCAAACCCGAGGCCTGCTCAGTGGACCCTATGATCACTCGGCTACACAGCTGATGCCTCCCGGACTCTTCACTAACACGACTAGAAGCCACTACATCACCGGATTCCTGCCGTAAGTCCTGGACCTTTGCACCGGATGCACCGGAGTGGCTAACGCCCTTGTCCTGAAGCTAGCACCAGTTAGCCTCGAGCCAGGTGCATCTCCCGGCTAGCAAACAAAATGACTCCAGCTACAATACCTCTTTTGCCAATTGGCCTGGACCCTTTGTCGACACGGAGCCCCGCCAATCCATCACGACTGGTCTGCCGACGTAATTCCGTCCGATGTGCCCTCAACCGGCCTTTGCCGGACGTCGGTGATGCCCTTGTCCCGAAGCTAGCACCAGTTAACCTCGAGAACAGGCGCATCTCCCGGCTAGCGTAGTATCGACTACCTAACAGCTTCCCTGTTTCATCTATTGCTGTTCACTGGACCCAATGATCACTTGGCTACATAGCTGATGCCTGCTGGACTGTTCATTAATCACGGTACGCCATTTTGTTTATCTGTCAGCCCCAGCATCGAACTCAGGCCCTGTGTGTAGTTAACAGACCCTCTCTGCCCATTCATCGCCATTTTACCTGTTGTTGTTGTCTTAGCTGATTAACTGTTGTTGTCTTACCCGTTGTTGTCTTAGCTAGCTCTCCAGATCAACACCTGTGATTGCTTCACGCCTCGCTTTATGTCTCTCTCTAATATCAATATGCCTAGTATACTGTTGTTATCAGTGTTTTATTTTACTGCGGAGCCCCTAGTCCAACTTAACATGCCTCATGAAGCTCTTTTGTGCCACCCCCCACACATGCAGTGACCTCACCTAGCATAACTAGTGCCTCCAGAGATGCAACCTCTTATCATCACTCAATGCCTAGATTTACCTCCACTGTACCCGCACCCTACCATACCCCTGTCTGTACATTATGCCCTGAATCTATCCTACCACGCCCAGAAATCTGCTCCTTTTATTCTCTATTTCCAACACACTAGACAACCAGTTCTGATAGCCTTTAGCCGTACCCTCATCCTACCCCTCCTCTGTTCCTCGGGTGATGTAGAGGGTAACCCAGGCCCTGTGTGTCCCCAGGTGCTCTCATTTGTTGACTTCTGTACCCATGAGTGCATGTTAACATCAGAAGCCTCCTCCCTAAGTTAATTTTACTCACTGCTTAAGCACACTCCGCCAACCCTGATGTCCTTGCTGTGTCTGAATCCTGGCTTCGGAAGGCCTCCAGAAATTCTGACATTTCCATCCCCATCTACCGTCAAGATAGAACTGCCAAAGGAGGAGGAGCAATCTACTGCAGAGATAGCCTGCAAAGTTCTGTCATACTTTCCAGGTCTTTGCCCAAACAGTTTGAGCTTCTAATTAAAAAAAAAAATCTCTCCAGAAATAAGACTCTCACTGTTGCCGCCTGTTATAGACCTCCCTCAGCTCCCAGCTGTGCCCTGGACACTATATGTGAATTGATTGCCCCCCATCTATCTTCAGTGTTCGTTCTGTTAGGTGACCTAAACTGGGATATGCTTAACACCCCGGCCATCCTACAATCTAAGCTAGATGCCTTCAATCTCACACAAATTATCAAGTTACTCACCAGGTACAACCCTAAATCCATAAACCTGTGCACCCTCATAGATATTATCCTGACCAACTTTCCCTCCAAATACACCTCTGCTGTTTTCAATCAGGATCTCAGCGATCACTGTCTCATTGCCTGCATCTGTTATGGGTCCGCGGTCAAACGACCACCCCTCATCACTGTCAAACGCTCCCTAAAACACTTCTGCGAGCAGGCTGTTCTAGTCGACCTGGCTCGGGTATCCTGGAAGGATTTTGACCTCATCTCGTCAGTAGAGGATGCATGGTTGTTCTTTAAAAGTAGGGGAAGGGAAGTCAGGAACCAATACACACAGTCAGTTATGAAAGAAAAGGCTAGCTTTTTCAAACAGCAATTTGCATCCTGTAGCTCTAACTCCAAAAGGTTTTGGGACACTTTAAAGTCCATGGAGAATAAAAGCCCCTCCTCCCAACTGCCTACTGCACTAAGGCTAGGAAACACTGTCACCCCCGATAAATCCACGATAATCGAGAATTTCAAGAAGCATTTCTCTACGGCTGGCCATGCTTTCCTCCTGGCTACCCCAACCCCGGCCATCAGCTCCGCACCCCCCGCAGCTACTTGCCCAAGCCTCCCCAGCTTCTCCTTAACCCAAATCCAGATAGCTGATGTTCTGAAAGAGCTGCAAACCCTGGACCCGTACAAATCAGCCGGGCTAAACAATCTGGACCTTCTCTTTCTAAAATTATCCACCACCATTGTTGCAACCCCTATTTCTAGCCTGTTCAACCTCTCTTTCATATCGTCCGAGATTCCTAAAGATTGGAAAGCTGCCGCGGTCATCCGCCTCTTCAAAGGGGGTGACACTCTAGACCCAAACTGTTACAGATCCATCCTGCCCTGCCTTTCTAAAGTCTTCAAAAGCCAAGTTAACAAACAGATTACTGACCATTTTGAATCCCACCGTACCTTCTCCGCTGTGCAATCTGGTTTCCGAGCTGGTCACGGGTGCACCTCAGCCACGCTCAAGGTACTAAACAATATCATAACCGCCATCGATAAAAGACAGTACTGTGCAGCCGTCTTCATCGACCTGGCCAAGGCTTTTGACTCTGTCAATCACTGTATTCTTATTTGCAGACCCAACAGCCTTGGTTTCTCAAATGACTGCCTCGCCTGGTTCACCAACTACTTCTCAGATAGAGTTCAGTGTGTCAAATCGGAGGGTCTGTTGTCCAGACCGCTGGCGGTCTCTATGGGGGTGCCACATGGTTTAATTCTCAGGCCGACTCTTTTCGCTGTATATATCAACGATGCCGCTCTTGCTGTAGGTGATTCCTTGATCCACCTCTACGCAGACGACACCATTCTGTATACATCTGGCCCTTCTTTGGACACTGCGTTAACAAACCTCCAAACGAGCTTCAATGCCATACAACACTCCTTCCATGGCCTCCAACTGCTCTTAAAATGCTAGTAAAACTAAATGCATGCTCTTCAACCAATTGCTGCCTGCACCCGTCCGCCCAACTAGCATCACTACTCTGGACGATTCTGACTTAGAATATGTGGACAACCACAAATACCTAGGTGTCTGGCTAGACTGTAAACTCTCCTTCCAGACTCACATTAAGCATCTCCAATCACAAATTAAATCTAGAATTGTATTCCTATTTCGCAACAAAGCCTCCTTCACTCACGCTACCAAACATACCCTCGTAAAACTGACTATCCTACTGATCCTCGACTTCGGTGATGTCATTTACAAAATAGCCTCCAACACTCAGCAAACTGGATGCCGTCTATCACAGTGCCATCCGTTTTGTCACCAAAGCCCCATATACTAACCACCACCGCGACCTGTATGCTCTCGTCGGCTTGCCATCGAGAGTCGCCAAACCCACTGGCTGCAGGTCATCTATAAGTCTTTGCTAGGGTAAAGCTCCGCCTTATCTCAGCTCACTGGTCACCATAGCAACACCCACCCACAGCACGCACTCCAGCAGGTATATCTCACTGGTCACCCCCAAAGCCATCACCTACCTTTGGCCGCCTTTTCCTTCCAGTTCTTTGCTGCCAATGACTGGAACGAATTGCAAAAATCGCTGAAGTTGGAGACTTATTTCT
This sequence comes from Oncorhynchus tshawytscha, assembly GCF_018296145.1. Lineage (NCBI taxonomy): Eukaryota > Metazoa > Chordata > Actinopteri > Salmoniformes > Salmonidae > Oncorhynchus > Oncorhynchus tshawytscha. The sequence goes on along the minus strand of NC_056436.1, from coordinate 28,968,721 downwards.
CCCTCACCAACTTTAAGCATCAGCTACCTGAGCAACCTACCGATCGCTGCAGCTGTACACAGCCCAACTGTAAATAGCCCATCCAACTACCTACCTCATATTGTTTTTATTTACTTTTTTTCTCTTTTGCACACCCTCATCTGCACATGTTAATTTGCTAAATTGTAATGACTTCGCTACTATGGCCTATTTACTGCCTTAACTCCTTACTCCATTTGCACACACTGTATATAGATTTTTTTCTCCTGTGTTATTGACCTTACTTTTGTTGATCCCACGTGTAACTCTGTGTTGTTGTTTTTTGTCGCATTGCTTTGCTTTATCTTGGCTAGGTCGCAGTTGTAAATGAGAACTTGTTCTCAACTGGCCTACCTGGTTAAATTAAGTTTAAAAAAACAACAACACAATTTTCGATTAACAAATAAGGTTTTATATGTAAGATGGCTAAATAAAGAGAACAATTATGGATTATTATTATATTATTATTTGTGCCCTGGTCCTATAAGCGATCTTTGTCACTTCCCACAAGTCGGGTTGTGACAAAAACTCACACTCATTCTTTTGCTTAATAAATGTATCATATATTGTGTGTGTGGCAGGCTTACAATGATGGCAAAAAAAAACAATATTTGAGAGTGCGCTGACCCTGGTGCTTAGAGGGGGTATACAGCTGGAGGTTGAATGTTTGAGAATTTCCTTCAAGTGGTTCAGTATAAATGTATTGTGTGTTGCACCTGAGCATCTTGTGATTCTTTAGGAAGGTGTCTGTTAAATAGGTTGGATGTGTTTGACTAACCCAGTAGTGCTGCTGATGGGGCCTGTGCCAGAGTGGACCACCCTGACAGGCCGCTGGGTCACAGCGCCATGTTGCACTGCGCGGGTCAGGGTGATAACCCCTCTGCTCAGCACCCTTTTAATCAGGTTCAGATTGGTCAGCTGCAAGGACAAGAGAACACACAGTGACAATGCATCAGATACTGTATTCATCATTGGCACAATAACTCCTACATTGTGAACATTTGTGGTTAAAAATGTCTGCCAGTGATCTCTCCAGAGAAAAATGGTTAAACCTGAACTGTCAATACATGGTTTTATTCAGTACGCAAGCAGATACCGGTAATATAATCTGCTTCAGTTACCGGTTTTCCCATTATGGTACTGCAGACACTAGGACTCTCTATTTTTTCTTACTTGACTCATACCCTCTAGCGTCTGCTCTCTGGGGTGCAGCAGCGATCTCATTTCTCCCACCCCAGCTGTGTAAAATGTACACAGTGCATCAGGGAGCTAGTCTCCGGTCTCCACTCCACATCCCTTACCTCCCACCCCCTGAGAGGGACACTGATCATTACTCACCAGCCGAATCTGTTTACAACAATAACAGCACAATTTGCAGTGACGTGCTACAGTATCCCTCCCCATTACATTATAGCTTGCTCCAGCATCATCTGACTAAATGGGGCTGCTGCACTCTCCCTACATACTGTACTGTCTATACTGCCCTGGAAGCCATTATCAGACAGGCCTGGAATTTGGTGGAAATTAATACTTATACAGATTTCTATGGCTCTCCTCTGTCTCCTGCCCTCCAGCCTAGAGTGCAGAACCAGAGGGGCTCATGAAAAGCACTGGACTAGGGGGAAAAAGAGACTGGAGAAAAAAAGGACAAGTTATGAATCTGTTTCCTGATGAGTTCAGTTTAGGGTGACCGTTTATATTTTATTTGGAGGAAAACATTTTTTTGCTCATGCGTGATTGTGATTCTGCAAAGTGGAGAAAAAAAGTACTTTTGTCCACCTTTTTTAGAAATGACAGGGCTGTTTATTTTCTCTGGGTTTTAATCCGAGTTCTGGGTAGGTGAACTAATTGTTTGGCTAGTCGACTTGCCAGGGAAAGGGAAATCTCAAACATTCCTAAATGACAGGTGTTTAAATGAATGCAAGGGCTGACAGAACACAGCCAGTCGGGGTCCCTTTCAGGGCCCGATACAGTTTATTTTCAAGGATTCGGAGGGAATCTATAATATACTGTCAACAGATCTCAACGGTGTGCTAGGATGCCAATTCCGTGTTTATTTTCAGTAAATCCATAATACATTTTAATATAAGTTTGGATCCATGACATCTGAAATTCCAACATTTCCTAATCAACCGTGAATAACTTTCAGTTGCTCAAAAGGCACACCAATGTTGTTCATCAGGACTAAGGTGTTTCTCATCTCAGTGGAAAACTCCAGGCTACCTTAATATGTACATTCCTAGCATTGCACTTGACACGTGCCTGCTGCTGCTGTCCTGGGTGGTACTGAGGGAGGGAGGAAATTACTTTTATTTACAATTCACAGTTTTGGGTGCAAATAATGCCCTGTTTGATATACACAAAACATAAGAGATATAGTGACGTTAATGTTATCGCGTTTCAACACAATGGGTCAAAAGAACACCCTTCTCCAAACCAAAAGGTAATTACTTAAATACTATATCATGTTGAATCATGTTGGGCCGGTCTAAAAAAGAAGCTTATTAAAGTGTAATCATGCTGCACGACCTCAAGATGCAAGTTACATAGAGGGAGGACTCACAATCAAGCACATTTTACTGCCAAAGATTAGATTACAAATGATAAGAATACTTAAATTCACCCCATAGGAAACAATTACATTGTAAGAGGTAGTTACGGTTACTCCCAAAAGATGAGGCCTGGCATGTGAAAAAGAACAATTGCTGAATCTTCAGAGGTCAACCAGTGCAATGGGGTGTTGCTTCTCCATACAAAACACTCTATTGAGTTAAATAAGTGATTTAATGACTTATAATCCAAGTCAAAAGAAGGGCACAGTATATTCAAACCCTTTAAGTGCAAACCATTCAACTATTTTGCTCTGCAAAATAACCCTCTGTCATGACCAGGATGAACTTTCCATGGGAGTTACAGCAAACACCTTTCAGAAGAATAGAATACTGTACAGAGAAGAGGAAGACATAAAACTGCAGTCTGTGTGGTCTGGTGCCATCACATGAACTCCCAGGGAGGGAGAAAGATGGAGGGAGGGAGGCTGGTGGGCTTACCCACTGTGAATGACAAACCTTCAGGCAAGACGTTAAAAAGAGAGGTGGGGGAGGAAGCAGAGCCATCTCACCCCCACTCAGTGCTAATTTCCACATTATTTTATTCATAAGCATCCAAAAGTGACTACCTGTTAAATATCAACAGAAAGCACTCCCATTTGGCACAAATGATAATGAGACCTCACACGGAGCCTCAGATCAGCTCACCACCACTCTGCTCTGCTCAGACCAGCCAGCTCCAGCCAACAGGCTGTAGGCTCCAGGAACCCTCTCTGCCTGCTGGATGTGTGAGCAACACTGAGCTCTGAAGTGTCACTCACCATGGGGTCACAGAGAGGTTCACAGGGGAATATTAATACCCTCAGTAAGTCCGCTGTGCAGGATGTGTGGATTCCCTTTACTCATCTAGAGAAAAGCACAAATCCCTTTACAGTGTATGATAGATTTATAGTAGTTTTGTATCCTGATATGAACACCCTATAGGTGACACTAACTAGCTATTGAGCAGGTAAGAGGGTAGAGGGGTTGGGTAGGGTGACAGGAGACTCATATTGTGTTAGTAGACTGATGGAGCTGGTAGGCAGCCTGCCTCTCAGCCAGTTTCTGCAGGGCTAAGACAATGGCCTACTGGTTGGACTGGGTCTGAGCAGACAGGGAGTCCAGGTCCTTAAAAACCCCAGCTGGATCTGATCTGGGCTGGCAGGAGGCGGTTCTTCTGATTGCTGAAGCAGAGAGCGAAACATGTTATTAATTCATGTCTTAGGGCATAGAAAGACTGGGAGCTGAGAACACATCAGACATCGATCAAGGGTGTTTTCTTTACCTTGATCTGCAGAAGTGGGCCTGGAGAGCTTCTTGCTGTAGACATGGATTGAGCCGGGTATGGAGGATAAGGCTGCAGCCGTGGAGATGGAGGTAAAGAACTGGACCTGCCTCAGGACCTGGGAGACCAGTGGGGCTGAGACTGTGGTGGGACCAGGATAGGAGCTGCCCATATGACCCGAGGGGACTGGAGGACCAGGGTGGAGGCTGAGGAGAACACAAAGGCCTGAGGATGTGGAGGGGCCTGGGGCTGGTGAGGGGAGTGGAGATGAGACTGGGGGCAGCAGTGGGGGCAGTGCAGGGGCAGAGGTGGGTTCTGGGGGTGAGGGTAGTGCTGCAGGTGGATGTGGCCACAGTCTAAGGCAGCTGGGAAGCTGCAGGAGTACTTGTAGGCCTGGGCCTCAGGTTGCTTAATACTTCTAAGGTCTACAGACGCTCTACAGTGGGTTGGTCTGCAGTGGGCTGGTCCGTGCTGATTCTGACATCAGACAGTTAGGACTCAGAGGCTAAAACGCTGGAGTCTTCTTTGGCCAAAGGTAGAGCTGTTCAGAGCACAAGATAAGCCAGATCCCTGTTATCATCCAGCCTCCGACCCACATTTATTTTTGACCAATGAGTGATTATTATTAGAAGCTGACCTGTACTTGACTTTGTAAGTCTTTTTTCCACAATGTGGTTTTTCAAAATCAAAATGTCCAAATTCCCAAATACATGATAAACGATTTCTCAACAAATAATTAAATGAAATGTCAAAATAATTGTAGAAATGTGTGAAATTTGTGGCGCACTGGAATACAAAGATCCCGATTGTACAGACGGTGATTTTTTTTGTTCATATGACAATTTCTATTCACATTTTATGATTCTCTGTGGAAGCTTGCTCTCCCGAACCCTGGCTGTTGCTATTGTCAGGTTTAGTGCTTCTACATTTGGTTGTGTAGAATGTCAGGACCTCCTCAAGATCACTTTCGCTGGAAGAGAGGAGAGCAGTGTGAACATTCTCCATGATCCCCAGAATAAGACTGCTGTTAAGTAGCAGAAGTAATTGAAACAGTCAGGAGCATAGAGTATGTACCGTTCAGTAGTAGAGAGAGTAGGAGCCAGCTCACTAACCTTGCCTCAGTGATAAACTCCTGAAACACACTGTGGTTGATACAATTTTCATCGTCTTCTTCAGTTTCTTGACCATATGCTCTGTCTCCTGTGAGGACAGAAACCCGTCAGAGACCAAGCACACTGGCCGTTCTGAATGCTACAGTACAAGAGAAAGTCAGTTGTAACAGTAATTTGTGGCTTCTTCAAAACATTTACGCCTTCAACTGAAGAAAACCATTCTAATTAGATAAGCACACAGAGGGAAAAATCAAGTAATATTACAAATAAATGGAGACTCCCTGACTAGTATAATTATTATAAACCTGTCCTAGAACAGCAGTGTACACTAGAGGCTGAAAAGTATTTTTCTGTGTGGCTGGTAGTGAGGCACCTTGTTGTAGCAGTGGATAAACTCTGCTAGCTGGTGGGACAGGATGCGTCGGCAGTCCTGGAGGGGGAGCTGGTGGCTGGGCAGGACCATCCTCATGTACTGTTGAAGGTTACAGGCTGCCCTCTTCAGGAAGCGGATCACCAGCTCCTGGAGATGAGAAGACCTGGGCCCAGATTATTGGGTATGACGCTACAAGCTTGGCACACCTGTATTTGGGGAGTTGCTCTCATTTTTCTCTACAGATCCTCTCAAGCTCTGTCAGGTTGGATGGGGAGCGTTGCTGCACAGCTATTTTCAGGTCTCTCCAGAGATATTCGATCGGGTTCAAATACGGACTCTGGATTTGAACCCGGGTCCTTCAAGGACATTCAGAGACTTGTCCCGAAGCTACTCCTGTGTTGTCTTGGCTGTGTGCTTAGGGTTGTTTTCCTGTTGGAAGGTGAACCTTCGTCCCAGTCTGAGGTCCTGAGCACTCTGGAGCAGTTTTTCATCAAGGATCACTCTGTACTTTGCTCTGTTCATCTTTCTTTCGATCCTGACTAGTCTCCCTGTCCCTGCCGCTGAAAAACATTGCCACAGTATGATGCTGCCACCACAATGCTTCACTGTAGGGATGGTGCCAGATTTCCTCCAGATGTGACGCTTGCCATTCATGCCAAATAGTTCAATCTTGGTTTCATCAGATCAGAGAATCTTGTTTCTCATGGTCTGAGAGTCTTTAAGTGCTTTTTGGCAAACACCAAGTGGGCTGTATGTGCCTTTACTGAGGAGTGGCTTCCGTCTGGCCACTCTACCATAAAGACCTGATTGGTGAAGTGCTGCAGAGATGGTTGTCCTTCTGGAAGGGTATCCCATCTCCATAGAGGAACTCTGGAGCTCTGTCAGAGTGACCATCGCATTCTTGGTCACCTCCCTGACCAAGGCCCTTCTCCCCCGATTGCTCAATTTGGCTGTGCGGCCAGCTCTTGGAAGAGTTTTGGTGGTTCCAAACTTCTTCCATTTAAGAATAATGGAGGCCACTGTGTTCTTGCGGACCATCAATGCCGCAGATATTTTCTGGTACCCTTCCCCAGATCTGTTCCTCGACACAATCCTGTCTCGGAGCTCTACAGACAACTCTTCCGACATCATGGCTTGGTTTTTTCTCTGACATGAACTTTTAACTGTGGGACCTTATATAGACAGGCGTGTGCCTTTCCAAATCATGTCCAATCAATTTAATTTACCACAGGGGGATTCCAATCAAGTTGTAGAAACATCAAGGATGATCAATGGAAACAGGATGTATCGGAGCTCAATTTCAAGTGTCATTGCAAAGAGTCTGAATACTTATGTAAATAATGTATTTGTTTTTATTTTTTATAAATTAGCAAAAATGTCTAAAAACCTGTTTTCACTTTGTCATTATGGGTTATTGTATGTAGATTGACGAGGAAAACAATTCATTTCATCTCTTTTAAAATAAGGCTGTAAAGTAACAAAATGTGGAGCTAAACCCTTGTCTTAAACTCAGGGCAGTGAGAGAAAAATCTCATAAAAGCAATTGAACATGTTTAATTCACTCACAAACTTAACCTGAAAGTTTCAGTATTGATTATTTTAAACCCAATAACATGTTTTAGAACAGTAATCTCAGTATGAAATATGCTAACGTGATTGCCATTGATAGCTAGATAGCTAGCTAAAACGGATATTTGAGAAGTTCGAAAGAAAATCATTCAATCTTAAGATATTGTTGAGGAATTGCACTTACGAACTATCTTATGAACTTCTTGTTTTTTTTCCAAAAGAAGATTATTAAGTTTTTGCGTAAGAAGTGTTCTGTGAATCTGGGCCCTGCTGTCACTGCACTACATCATCAATACAACGCTCACCTTTCAGTTTTGGTATTTCATTTGTCTAAAAGAACTCAAGAAAAAAAAAGTATGGATTCATCACGATGGAAATGTGTTCAAGTTAATTTTTTTCCAGACACTTGGGAGATTATGATGTTTGTCATTCCAATGCACCGACGAGACTTTCCGATAAAACCAACTTTGACGCAGCCACGTAGTAGTACTCACACCATTTTCCTCTCTACGTGGCCACAAACGCCTCATGCACATTTACACAGTTACGACGTGGCTACGATGAGTAACAACAGATCAAACGGAAAATCAAATGCAGATAAACATAAAACAATGATCCAGGTCTTATTTTCCATAAAATCTTTCCCCGGGGCACTGGGAAATACCACAGACGGTTGTCTTACCGTTTGGCCATTGTCCTTCTCTGGCCAGGCTGAGTTAGCGTTAGTCCTGCTCTCTGCAAGTAGCCTCATCTGCACCCGGTTGAGGTAGGAGGAGAAGGCCATCTGAGTCTGGATTTTACTGCAGATAAGAGTGCGGGAGTGAGAAAGATGTGACTAAGGAGGACATGAGAGACTGAGGAGAAGATACAAATGGGATGGAGAAATCGACCGTAGTTAGAGGAATTGCAAACACACACACACACACACACACACACACACACACACACACACACACACACACACACACACACACACACACACACACACACACACAGAGAGAGAGATCTCCAATCTGTGTCATTCCCTGACAGTAAATTATTAATAATCTCCACAGGTCTTCAGGTTTTTATATGAGAGCAAAGGTTTTCTGCCTTTTAGGCATCTCAGATACATGTGTTACAACACTAAGCTCACGCACTGATGCATATTCAGATTTGTTATCTTAGGCATCATGCAAGAGACAAAACGAATAAAGGTAGGTATCAATTTCAGCCAGAGTGTTAGGGTATAGTGTGACTTGCCCTTGGCCAGTACCAAGAGTGATGCATTGTTTTCATGGCCCGAGTGAACCTGAAAAGTGTACTGCCAGTACAATGTAGTGGGAAAATGTTTTAGAAAAAGCTGTCAAACACAAACAATGATATGCTGTACTATAATTGCCAAGGTCCCTTTACAGTCCTGGCAAGCATAGAGGAATTTCTACAAACGCAGACTTGTTATTGTAATTCCCCCTCAAATTACAATTTCAGACACACTTTAAAAATCAATAGGAGACTGGAGCCTTTGTTGCCATTTAAACAGAAGTATGTAATATTCATAAATGTTATTGTAAAAGCAAAAAGGATCCAAATATTTTTGCAAGCGTGTTGCATAATGATGGATGGTTGGGAGCCTTTCAAGTCCATCCAGGTCATTCAAATTAAAACAAAGAAGAGACAGTCTGACTCCTAGAATTAACAGTCCAATCACATGCAGTGTCTCTACATGGAATTCAAGGTTGACACACAGGATTCGCTGGCGCAGAACCCATCTGCTTCCTCAGTGTTCTCTCCATGTGGTAAGTTAGGTAGACATGAAGGAGTCACGCTCAAAGAGAGTGATCAAAACATGCAGGGGTATGAGAAGAGGCCCAGATTTTCTCTGGAGCTTTTTTGGCCCTGTGCTCTGGGAAGCCTCATATTTCTCCTGCTGAGAGAAAGAGAGAGGGGTGGTGGGATGGACAAGAGGGGGGAGGAGAACGAGGAGAGGGCTGCCAACAGGAGCAGAAAGCCTGGGGTGTGCTCTGACCTGAGGTCTCTGCTGGAGGATGTGGAGCAGGTTGACTTTGGGCTTGGCGACAGCGGCGGTGCGTCGGGATTGTTTTGGTGAGGACCTCATTGTGGAACCGCTCCAGTGGGGTGGGTACACTGTTTGTCTGCACCACTAACGGACTCAGAGCTTTCTTCTCCTCCTCCTTTTTCCTCCTTCTGAACCCTCTCCTCCCCCTCCTCAACATCCTCCTCGTCACTGGTCCTAGTGGGGGAGGCCTTGCCACCCCTCACTTAAATATAAAGCACTACAGAAAAAAGGACGAGAGAAACCGCTCTAAAATGACTCCTTAAAGGGATACTTCGGGATGTTGGCAATGAAGCCCTTTATCTACTTCCCCAGAGTCAGTTGAACTCATGGATATCATTGTTTTATCTCTGCAGCCAGTATGAAGTTCTGCGAGCCAATGCTAACTAACAGTAGCGCAATGACTGGAAGTCTATGGTATCTACTAGCATGCTAACAGTTACCATAGACTAATTACCATTGGCTTCCAGTCATTGCACTCACGCTAGTTAGCAATTGCGCCAATGCTAGTTAGCAATATCCTTCAAAATGCACGCAGAGACATAAAAATGGTGTCCATGAGTTCATCGGACTGCAAAAGTAGATAAAGGGCTTCATTGCCAAAATCCTGAAGTATCCCTTTAACCAACTATAGATCCCTTTAATTTAACCTGCATTACATTATTTACACTCTAATATCTGAACATTGCTTTAGCTCCCCATGTCACATAATTGATTTTAGGCACTTTAACATAAATGTAGACACTCGTCATTGCTAAACCAGGTTTGACTGAATCAGTCCCTGAGAAGAGAAATGTATCAGATTCTTCTTTTCAAAGATATTGTGGTAAGAGAAGGAAAGTTGAGATATGAAAGACAGAGTGAGGGGGCGAAAGGGCGGCAATAACACCCACTGTGATCTTGAGGTCACCACCGCTTTCCCAATCTGAGGACCAAAGCAAGCAACATGGAACAATCATAAAGGACCAAAGGAGACTCCATCTCCCCAGATAGTATTGTGCAATAGTGAAACTGAGTAAAGGAAATACTGTACATAAACCTAAAGCTCACAAACACAAGATTTCTCTAAAGTTTGAACCCATGCAACAGAATAAAAGTTGAGTTGTGCAACACAATTCCCAATAGTTCTGTTTATTCTATAACATTTTCCCTGCTCTTCCTTGCTCCATAAACTCTCCCCCGCCCCAACTGCCATTTGAGGACTAGACTACCAAAGCCACACTGCCACATAGACACTGTGCTCGCTCTGGAAAACTTTCATGTCTACTATTACCATACATATCTTATTAGCTGTTCTCCTCACCTATTCATCTGAACACAAAACAAACACAAAGTCAGGGGCCAATGGTTTCCACAAATTTAAACTGCTCCCATTCCAAACCACAATGGAAATGCTTACCTTCCATGGAAACGTCTGTTAGACAACATGGAGTTCATTGATGTCTTATACTCCAGATAACCACTGAGAAACAGACACACAGATAATGACAAAATGACAACTATTTCCACCACCACCACCACAGGCTGCACTGGGCTTCTGCATTTTCTGTCTAATTTGTGGGGAGTTGAATGTGTTACAACAGGGCAACTGTGATACTCAATGTCATAGGCCCCAAGCCACAAACTCCCCAGTACTAACAGGCCCATAAAGCTAATCAAGCAGCAAATCCCCCATAGAAGAATATGGACTGTAAGCACAGAACTGGATTTCCCTATAAATAGGGGGTTTAATGCTGTTTCAACTAGAAGTCATCATGGGATTCAAGCCATGTTTGGGGAAAAAAATACAGGTCTCACAAGAGTGCGAGCTGTAAAGCCTATAAATACTCTCGGAGATGTAATGTACAGTAACCGGCCAATTCTCTAATGGGTATCAGCTTCTCACCTTAACTCCTAGCTGAAGTAGTAATAGTTGTATTATGTAGTAATAGAAGTTGTTAAATGTAGGTAGGCAGCCGTATGGTCAAACATTAGACATTGCTGTTCTCTTATTCAAAAATGTATCTAGACATGTACAGTGCCGTGAAAAATATTTGCCCCCTTTCTGATTTTCTCTATTTTTTCATATTTTTTTGATACTGAATGTTATCAGATCTTCAACCAAAACTTAATAAAAAATGTTTTTAAATGCATACTTCGCCAGGCATAATGAGACCCATGTTGTGTTATTTGTAAACTCAGGTTCCCTTTATCTAATATTAGGTTATGGTTGAAGATCTGATAACATTCCGTATAAAAAAATATCAAAGCATTTAGAAAATCAGAAAGGGGGCAAATAGTTTTTCACGGCACTGTACGTTAGTGTGTAACATTACCCAAAGTGTCCGAACCCCTCTCACCTGTACAGTTCCCATGTCTCTGGGGTGGGGAAGCTTTGAATGAACCTCCCTCGTCTCTCGTGCTCCTCTCTTATTCTCCTCAGGACTTTCAGCTACCATGGAGAGGAAAGAGAACCCTTAGCTTCAATATCACCTAACAGATCTATCAGATCTAACAGATCTATCATACTAACTTCAGCTATGTCTATTGACCTCCTCAGCAGTCAGGCCCAGGGTGCTGTCCCTGTTAACCTCCTGGCTTCTCATTAGGCCTGTCTGTGTCAGTGTTGTTGGCTGACAGTGGTCTCTACAGCTGCAAGAGAGTAAAGGGGAGCTGACATATCATTATACTGATACCATCTATCTAATTACCACATAAATCCACCCTGATACTGGTTTAATAAATTAGGTCTAATGAATAGGGTGCTAATGCAAGTTGGCTGGCTCTGTTCAATTCTAAGAAATCATCCCACACACTGATAAAACTAATGTTTCAAAAAATGTAACAATCTTTACATACAGAAAAGCACCAAATCTATGGAAAATGTAAAAAATCATCCCCTTTCCTCCCTCCCTGGGTTACATAAATGGCACATTTTCTATCTTCGCTAGCTGGCATTCCTGGCTGCCTCCTCCTTGGCATGCATTACCAGGGCTGATTGACGACTTTGGCACGCAGGTTTGAGCCAGGGTCAGACAGCAGGTCATAACCCCACAGGATCACATAGAGAATTTGTCATCTAAATAGCAGGGGGATTACATTGAATTTGCCAGACTGGTTGGGGAGATATGATGGGATCCAGAGACTGACAAGGCCTGATCCCCTGAAATAATTTAAACTGTTGCTCCTAATCACAGTATAGAGGAAGAGGACAGATTATTCATAGGAGCATAGGATTCACTGTCTCTCTGACAGGACTGCTTTAGTGGCAAGATTGTTTTGCTGTGTCTGTAACCGGCAACCGGCAGAGGGGCTGAGACATCAAGGGATTGATTCTCAGAGCTACATTGCCTTGCTTCTAAATCATAGACTTGCCAAGACCAATCTAATAAGGACTATTCGATTAAAAGCACCACTTCAAGACCATGATTCACAATCGATAGAGGGGGCTTTTTGGCAGCCACAAGTAGGGAAAATATCATAATCGTTTAGACTCAAAAACAACATAGGCTAAGAAGGATAAGTGGTTGAAAAATGAAGTGGCTTCCTTACCGATTAATGTAAAGACGTCACAGTGGTGAGGCATAGCGAAAAGGTGCAGCAGGGTTAATGTGGTTGGGTTAGAGGATATGAGAAGGCAGGACTTACCATTCTAGAGTTTGCACTGGCTGACTGAGCAGAGAAAGGATGCTAAGAGAGGCAATGGTGTGTGACAGACAGTGAGATGAACATCAGCCGCTAACTACACCAGTCTTAACATACACACATGCAGAGAAGCACTTAGACATGCACATCGAAAAACACACTGTAAGCATACAAACCGAGCCATTCATACAGATCACATTGTCATGGTTCCACCTGTCACCAGAGGGCAGCAGAGACCATCCTAGAGATATTAACGACACTCAGGTGTGTCCTATTTACTAATTTCCCTGTTAAAAGAGGTGTGTTTTCTGTTGTCCTTTGCAGAAGCTTGAATTGTTTACCACGTGCGTTCGTTTCCTGAGGGAGTTTGAGACTTAGCGTTTGTTGTTTTTTCAGGTGTACTGTGATCCTGCAGCTACAGTTTCTCAGTAAAGTATTATGTTTATCCTTAACCACTGATTCCTCATCTGGTCTCTTCTCTGCACCTGGGTCCAACCTCACCACGTCACACACATATGAACAAACGTAAAGCCTTGTTACAGTAAGGCTATCTGGGCACTTTACACAATTTAAGGTGGAGTAGAAAAATGTCTGACTTGATCATGTCCCACCAGCAGATCCTAGCCCAGACCGGGTGCAGTAGTTCACTGCAGTGAGCCAAGTGTATTAGCTGCTGTGGCATCATTAAGCAACAGAGCCTAGTGAGAGCATTAGTCACCTGATTAAACATGATCAAATAATAATCTTCAGAGCGTGCACTCACAGTGCTGATGATGTCACCCTAACCCTGTAATTGCATTAGCAGTTGTTTTTCATGAGAATGACTTTCCATGAGGGCAAAAAGGGCTCAGCTATAACAGCAGAACAAATACAGTAAGAGACATGATGACAGGCCATGTGGAGAAAGACGTTATATGGCATGGAAAGGCAGTTCCTTCTGATGTCTAAACTAAAGCACTTTTTAGTGAAACAATAAAGGTGGTGGTGTCCCATACCTGTGCTTTGTGGGCTTGGTACGTCAGGCCTGGGTCCAGAGTCACAGAGCAGGAGTGTTGTAGCAGGAGGAGATCCTGACAAACAAAGCCTGTAGGGACATGACTCACTACAATGAGTAAATGACAGTGGCCTAAGATTCTAGAGAGCATGTGTTATCTAGAGCAGTAAGGCACATGTAATCCTGTAATAAATATCAATCTGATACTATCATGTGTGACATGAATACGGTGCTGTAGGCCTTTCTTCACAGTTGTTCTCAAACTCACAATCATTTACACTCTCTCTTTCTCTCTTTTAAAAAAATCACTTAGAGCTAACTGATCCCAGATGAAGAGAGGAAAACTACTTTAAAGTTAACGTCATACTTTCCCATACAGAGTGATGGGACAACTTATTTAGGATCAAATCAATCGACAGCTCAGGCCCTGAGGTTATTTGTACTGCCTCATCCAAGCCGTCAGGTAAGAACTGGGCTCTTGCCACGTTCTTGTCTAAATGCGGCAATTATTACAAACACGGCTGACGCATTACTGACAGCTACACACAAGGGGAAAATGAATGCTAATGGCATGCTGTCATTATTTACAGAGCTGGGATGCAGCCCAAGTGTTATCAGCCAAAAGCATCAGGGTTTGTATAGTGAATAATAGACGGGGTATGTTTTACATGCCACTGCTCATTTTACCCAGTAATGCATCAGTCCAAAGATAACTGTAATTTATGATTCCGCACGCTGGCCACAGTACAGACAGATACCCCAACAGCCCCTCACAGTGTCATTAGATATGGCCTACAGGCTCTGGGGCTCAGTGTCATTTTAGATATCGTTAGCGGTCTCAGACGACGCTCTGGATCATGACAGGAAGGTACAAACAAGATGAAGACAGAAGATCTCAACTCATTACCAGTACTGATATGAGGAAGATGAAATTAGTTTTACTTGTAGTACACGTGTCATTGTCAAAGCTCAACTTGCTTTGGAAGGAATTGGTTAAGTCTGAAAGTGTTAGGGTGAAGTACTGTAAAAAATGTAAAAAATAAAGTGTAAAAATGTGTAATAACAATATTTCTTTCAGGTGTGGACTTGAATTTCTCTAAAATATTCTCCACAGCTCGAAACAACCTGGCTACCTGAGAATGCATTAATTGTGAAGCAAGGCGACATAACAAAGACATGTCATTCTCTGCATAAAGAAAGTCTGTTGTTTAAACAGTGTTGATCTGCTCCTAGGGCTAACCATTTCTTGTCTGCATGCTAAGGATTGCTTTGGCTTAATAACGTGAGATCACATTTCTCAAGAGAGCTTAATTACTCCAAAACAAGTCCTCTGTTGACAATTTCACCCGCCAGTCATTGAATGTTAATGAATAATGCCTGTGGTTTCTGCACAATTCTGAGGTCCCATTATGGAGCAATCCAACTATTCTCTAATATAAAACGGTAACTAACTGTGAGGCAAAAGTTAGTTTTAAACAATGCCTAACTGTCTCCACAGGCTGAAACCAAGCGTCATGCAGCAGAATGGCCAATTACTGGCATTCTTTCTTCGCAGTGAGGATTTTCTGAAGAGAGCCCTAATAGACAAGAGACACTGGGCTGAAAAAACAGGCGCAGTGGAGCCTGCTGCAGGCTGAATCCTGCGGATGGCAGAGTCAGGGCCAACAAAGTTTCCATCTACGCTAACACTCCCCAGCTAGGCCCCGCCCAGTTCACAGGTAGAGAGAGGCCCTGGAGGAGACATGGGGATGGGAGGGAAGGCAACTGAACCCACAGATCAAACAAAAGGCAGCTCATTTAGAAGACTGCCCATGTCATAAATGATGAGAGTCTGTCCAGTTCTTTACTGACTTACTATGCAAAGAGGTTGGGATGGTTAAAATATTTACCGGCATCAGACTGATGTTAGCCTGAGAAAAGGCCCTTACAATTCATCATATTGCTAAAGTCAGTCTTACAGTAGCAAGAGTGGATATAATGGGAGAAATAGCCTGCATGTCAATGGGCTCCTAAAACCTGCACCTTTCTGACAATCTATGTTTCAAAACAAAAAGTATAGAGGTAATGGTCTACTCACATCATAACGAGCATGTGGTTTACAATAAACAGGTCGGTATGTAATAAACAGAATCATTTTAGAGCATTCAGGCGTAGCCGCCAGACCAAACCCTTGGCGTTCCTCCCTCCCCAGAATAAGTGCATTAACGCGTCATTAGTGTTCAGAGGATCCAGAGGAGCATCGCTGGAAATAAAGATTGAAATCATATAAAACTAAGCAAAATATTTCATTGATATTCATTGGAAAGTCATCAAAGTCCATATGGTAAAATAACACATAATGCCCTTTCTCACATACAAGTGCAATCCTAAAGTTATTGAGGACAGAAAGGTCTGGAATGAGCATGTGTTTGTTCCTGTGAACCGTGAGATGATGATATGTAGTCAGTCACAGCCCCTCACCAGGCCAGAGAATGAGAGAGGTTGACCTCCAGGAGCCATGGTTTGAGGTTGGAGTGGATAAGCACATTAAAGCCACACAGTTCTGTAGATTAACACACACACGAATAATAGCATTACTAGAGGACATGGGAGGTCAGCAGAGTCTGGGTCTATTCTGGGTCCACTGCCCCCAATTTTGATTAACAGGACCAGAAGTTTTTCCCAGACCATGTCACCTAGGCTAAACAGGAAAAAACGTTAGGCCCTAGCCTAAAACTTGGGCCCTGTGGGGAAGAAAAACTCCTGGACCTAGTGATGAAAGATCCAGTTTCTTATAAAACTATAATAAGTCACAATAGAAAATAGAAGACGTCAACGGTCTTATCTTGGTTACCACAAACTGGCAGTTGACAACATTACTGGTTTTCTGCTACTGATTATATGGATATTAAATATCCAATCACTATACATCAAACGGCTGCTGCTACTGAGGATTGGCTGGCTGCATTACATTAGCTAAGTATATTCACATTTCAGCTCCATTGAGCTGCTTACATCAGAGCTTAAATGAGAAACATATTTATGAACTCTATACTCGTGCATTGAATAGGCCTATATTCTTTATTTAAAAGCTCTGAACATCAAGTCTGATTTTCATGCCATTATATACTATAAAAGCCTTCTGCCACATTGGGAAGGTGTTGCTCAGTCAATATTGTAGCACAGAATTAGCCGACACCTCAGTGTAAACCACACCTCAGTCCCAAACTGTCACCATCTAGGCCAGTGGTATTCAAAGTCGGGGTCGCGACCTGCAGTGTGGTGCCAAAATCTTACACAAATAAGAAATACAACGTTTTGACATGGTACAATATGCAAATGTTTTTGAGAAAGAACATTTGAAAAATTGAGTACATTTATTTGTTGTTTTCATTTTGAAATGAAAATGCAATGAATTGATGGTCATTTGTTGATGTAAATATCTGAATTTAACGATTATAAGGTTCTGTCATAAGATTTGGGGTGGGGTAGTTGCTAGAAAATGCTAACATCTGATTTTCAGGTACACAGTATTTTCAACCTAACTTCTGTTTCCCCTGAAAAACGGAAGTGGGAACTCTGTTCAGGCCTCTTTCTATGCCTGGAACGTTAGGTTAGGGGTGGGGTCGTGAGAAAGTCTGAAAAATTATTGGGGAAAAAATTGGGTCCCCAGAAATTCTGTCAGAAAAAGTTTAAATACCACAGATCTAGACCAAGTTGAAGAGAAGCACATGATTAAGATAGAGACAATTGTTGATAGACCCTGAACTCCAACTGAGCTAAGTTTGGAAAATGATGTAAGTATTTTCCAAGTGCGAGGGACCTGGCGACTCAGACACTCCATCGCCAGCTTGGCAGAGAACGACACAATAAAGGCCTTTTACTGAGTGGTCAGGGAGTTCCCTGTGTACAAAATCCTCCATTCTCTCTCTCTCTCTCTGCTTCCTTCACGGTTATAAAACAGCCATGCCACCACGGCATGGCGGTGCTAGGAGCTCTGTGGAAGCCCTCCTCACCACCACTCCCTCAGTCTCACACTCACTGCTCTGCCTGGGGAGTGTCCCTTAGCTTAGGCCACAGCTCCCAGGGGAAAACAACCACCTTTTAGAGGGACTAGGCAAAGCTCTGGCCGTAAAGCCAAAGAAAAATCAGCTTAAAGGCATTTCAAAAGAAAATAGTTTGTTTTGAGAAGAGGCCAGAGGTTGGTGTTTTCAAGGCTGTCGTAGCATACACTACCGTTCAAAAGTTTGGGGTCACTTAGAAATATCCTTGTTTTTGAAAGAAAAGCCCATTTTTGGTCCATTACAATAACATCAAATTGATCAGAAATACAATGTAGACATTGTTAATGTTGTAAATGACTTTTGTAGCTGGAAATGGCTGATTTTGAATGGAATATCTACATAGGCATACAGAGACCCATTATCAGCAACCATCACTCCTGTATTCCAATGGCACGTTGTGTTAGCTAATCCAAGTTTATCATTTTAAAAGGCTATTTGATCATTAGAAAACCCTTTTGCAATTATGCTAGCACAGCTGAAAACTGTTGTTCTGATTAAAGAACTAATAAAACTGTCCTTTTTAGACTAGTTGAGTATCTGGAGCATCAGCATTTGTGGGTTCGATTACAGGCTCAAAATGGCCAGAAACAAACAACTTTCTTCTGAAACTCGTCTGTCTATTCTTATTCTGAGAAATGAAGGCTATTCCATGTGAGAAATTACCAAGAAACTGAAGATCTCATAAAACGCTGTGTACAACTCCCTTCACAGAATAGCGCAAACTGGCCCTAACCAGAATAGAAAGAGGAGCGGGAGGCCCCGGTGCACAACTGAGCAAGAGGACAAGTATATTAGAGTGTCTAGTTTGAGAAACGGATGCATCACAAGTCCTCAACTGGTAACTTCATTAAATAGTACCTGCAAAACACCAGTCTCAACGTCAACAGTGAAGAGGCTACTCCGGGATGCTGGCCTTCTAGGCAGAGTTGAAAAGAAAAAGCCATATCTCAGACTGGCCAATAAAAATAAAAGATTAAGGTGGGCAAAATAACACAGATACTGAACAGAGGAAGATTGTTATGGACAGACAAATCTAAGTTTGAGGTGTTCGGATCCCAAGAAGAACATTTGTGAGACGCAGAAATAATGAAAAGATGCCGGAGGAGTGCTTAATGCCATCTGTCAAGCATGGTGGAGGCAATGTGATGGTCTGGGGGTGCTTTGGTGATGGTAAAGTGGGAGATTTGTACAGGGTAAAAGGAATCTTGAAGAAGGGAGGTTATCACTCCATTTTGGAATGTCATGCCATACCATGTGGACGGCGCTTAATTGGAGCCAATTTCCCCCTACAACAGGACAATGACCCAAAAGCACAGCTCCAAAGTATGCAAGAACTATTTAGGGAAGAATCAGTCAGCTGGTATTCTGTCTATAAAGGAGTGGCCAGCACAGTCACCGGATCTCAACCCTATTGAGCTGTTGTGGGAGCAGCTTGACCGTAAGAAGTGCCCATCAAGCCAATCCAACTTGTTGGAGGTGCTATAGGAAGCATGGGGCCAAATCTCTTCAGATTACCTCAATAAATTGACAACTAGAATGCCAAAGGTCTGCAAGGCTGTAATCCTGCAAATGGAGGATTCTTTGACGAAAGCAAAGTTTGAAGAGCACAATTATTATTTCAATTAAACATCATTATTTATAACCTTGTCAACGCCTTGACTATATTTCCTATTCATTTTGCAACTCATTTCATGTGTGTTTTCATGGAAAACAAGGATATTTTTAAGTGACCCCAAACTTTTGAACGGTAGTGCAAGTTCTTTATTCTAGTGTAAGAGGTCAACATCAGTGTTTACACAGAGAACCCATGCTATGATATATCTTCACACAGTGGTTGGTGAAGGAATGATATTACAGTGTAAGTAAAGTTTTATATAAAAAACTCAGTCATTCATGGTTCATTTAGTGATTTTCTACAAGTGCCTCCTTCCTATCCTTTGGTTCATGGTTTTCTGACAATAGTAAATGGCAAAATGTGAACAATTGCAGGAAACTAGCTTTAAAACAGATTTTTTTTTTGTCTAAACTGCCAAGATGGGGACCTCTAAAATTTTCTCTGAAATGTATCCGGGCCAAAGGGCCGACCTCGCTCATTGCCACGCCCTCTGCCACGCCCACCACCTAAGTCCCTTTTTGATCCAGAAAAAAAAGAACAAAAATTCAAACTTCTTCAAGAGTTTCATCTTCTCTTGTAAATATGGTGATGATTATGGAAGATCTGAATTCCAACTCATCCACTGAGCAAAGTCATTCATTATGCCATTGCTTGGGTCAACGGGCTTGATAACTAAAACCATGTTAAAGTGAATTGAGCCAAACGTCCTTAGCCTGTAACATTAGTAACACTACCAATCTGTCTTCGGGATTGAAAGCCGAACAGTAGTTGCTAAGCAGAATGCAGGGATTTTCTTTTCCGTTCACTGGTTTATCCCCCTTTCACTCTTTTTAAATAAAACACACACACGCACACACACACACACACGCATGCACGCACACACACACACACACACACACACACACACACACACACACACACACACACACACACACACACACACACACACACACACAGAGAGAGAGAGAGCCATAAAACATAATGTATAAGTCTCAGGGAACAGAGCACTGGAATAAACTGCTTTGAGCCTGGAGTTCCTCATCAGTCGTACGGGATAAAGAGGAGAAAAAAAGCCTCTCCACCTCTCCAGCCCCCGACAAGCAGACTCTGTGTGCTGCGCATTTCCCCCCCAATTATGAGCAGACGCCTCTGCTGCCCCATGAGCCCGCGGAGCCGGGAGCTCTGAGACGTGTCTGTTCTGTGGCTCGACCGCTGCCCGGGGAGCACTGTTAACGCACCCACAAAGAAGCCACAACAGCAATCACACAGCGAGAGAGAAGAATGAGAGAACATCCCCAACACCCATTAAACGTTGGAGGAAAATAAATAAAGAAGTGATACGAAGAGGGGATGATCAAGAGGAGTGTTTTTTTTTTAACTATTGGGTGGGCTCAGTTGGATATTCCATCACAAGAGACAGCGCCAAAACAATGTTCTCCCCACCCCGGCCATGTAGTTCATGGGCCCCACAATAACAACAACAACATAAAGCATCTTCTTGAAGTGGGTTTTGTTGTTAGTTATCACAAATTGGATTATTGCATCATTTTCAAATGAATCACTAATGTGGAGCTTGTTTCTCTGGATTTACAGAGAAGAGCAACAAGTTTGATGCCAAATGTGCAAAGTCACCCTAAAGGCAGCTAATAAAAAACATGGAAAATATTGACTGCTGTATCTCCATGGATAACACAAAGAGGAGAAACAGGATGATAAAAATGAGTAGGCTCCAAACATAGGCTTCATCCAGTGATTGCCTGCAAGTAATTTCATAGCAACCATATCATCTCATCGTAATAACCCCTATTTTTGGGACAGGAAAGTGTTTAACTAACAGACAAATGTAGGACTGATAAAAGCTGTTTAAAAGCGATTGCTGATTCCACAATATGCAGTAGGCTATAAGAGAGATGTTCAGTGGAATACATGAACAGTTAGTGGAAGGTTTGGTGTGTAATGAAAAAAGGCCTTTTGCTTGACTAATTAGATCTCAGTCAAAACATGTCCTAATCAGCATCTCTCAGTAAAAAGCCTGTTCATTAATCTTAAGGCATAGTGGTAAAGAGAGCAGCATGGGTGGCATTCTACCCTCTCTCACGCACACACACAACTTACCAAAGAAAATGTATTAAAAAAATAAAGTTTCCCACATCAGAGAGAGAGCAATAAAGGATTTTGTTACACTAGACTCGTTTAGATAGGCAGAGCAATTTGTGCAAAAAGAGCAAATCCCATTTGAAAACAACTAACATTGTATTTAAGACACTAAAATGTCTTGGAATAATTTGCTGCAAATTAAGATTACAACTCTCTTTAGTGCCTTGTGGCCTTATTGCCTGTAGTCCAGAAGTGGCAGCGATTGCATTTTAATTCTGAACAATAAACCTCCCTCCTTGCCCACAATTATTTATCGGGATATATCACAGCTTCTTATGTTTTCCCTTTAATTGATGCATGGCAACACTGCTCGGGACCATTTCAGAGCATGAACTAACATTTTGTTCAAGTTTGGGAGGTTGGGGGAGGAGGAGAAGAAGACAGAGAGAGGAAGAGGAGGCCGACAGGAGCTGTGAGAACACGGCCCCTCTGTGGTTTGGGTTGAAGAGAGAAGATAAAGTACATAGTAATACTGGACTCCCTGAAGTAGAGGCAGGCCTGGCCTATCAGCGCTCATGTTTT
Source organism: Oncorhynchus tshawytscha (assembly GCF_018296145.1). Lineage (NCBI taxonomy): Eukaryota > Metazoa > Chordata > Actinopteri > Salmoniformes > Salmonidae > Oncorhynchus > Oncorhynchus tshawytscha. The sequence continues at coordinate 28,946,765 of NC_056436.1, read as the reverse complement.
ACAATGGCTTCTACATGTCTCCACAGACACCCAGTCACATATTTAAAAAGCAGCAGGCCCACCTTGAGAGGAGGATAAGAACAGTGGCAGCAGGATGAGGGTGGTCCTCTGGAACTGTCAGGAAAGAGCTGTCACTGTCTTCCTTTGGAAACTGTCTCCAGCAGACACACTGTGAATGCTATAATTAACTAGCTCGGGGCGATCTGAAGACAACAAAATTACACCACAATAGACGGTAAACTAATATCATAAAGGGTAATGGGCATGTTCATTATAGTCAACAGGATTTGTGTATAGAATAAGATAGATGGGCCTAATTGCAGTGCATGTGTACATGTGGGTGTGTGAGTTCATCTGTGTGTCAACATCAATTACTGCCCCATTCTCTCACTCTCACTCCTAAGAATGGAGGATCTCTGCTGTCATCTTTCCCTGAGTTGATTCATTTCCATCAGACATGCATGAGGGCTGGATTAGGGCACGCCGCCCACAGACCCACCTGATCCCACAAACACCTTCATCTGTACATTTCCCACCCTGGGTCCGTCTGGCTGTTAAGCCCTGAGGTGATGCCTGCCGCTCGGGGCAGAGATAATATCTCTATGTGGGCGACTCTCAGATTACATGATTTTGCCCTGGTACACTGCCCCTACAGCCCAAACAATCACAGGTCAGGGGCCCATTATGCCTACAGTGAAAAGTGCAGCCAGGGATCTCTACTTTTCTAACAAGTGAGAGCACAGAGCAGAGAGAGAGAGAGAAGAGAAAGTTACAGACAAGAACAGGAAAAGAGAATAGAAGAGGTGGAGACAAAAAGAGAGTGAAAGAAAGAAAGAAAGAAAGAAAGAAAGAAAGAAAGAAAGAAAGAAAGAAAGAAAGAAAGAAAGAAAGAAAGAAAGAAAGAAAGAAAGAAAGAAAGAAAGAAAGAAAGAAAAGAAGACAGAGAGGGCAGAGAAACTCGAGGAGGCTCAGCAGACATGCAGTCAAACCCCAACTCTCTGAGAGAACGCCAGAGACAGGGAAGACACTTAGTTCCAACACTAACACCAGTAATGGCTCCAAAATGGAGTTCACACGAGCCTGGTGCTACACAGGAGCAGCCAAGAAAACAGTCAGCCTAAATCAGAGACCTGAATGGCAACAGAAAAAAACTGAAGCAAATTCCTGCTTCAGTCAAAAGGAACTCCAAAACCGTCTGACACAGGAACTGGACGTGTTCGGGAATGACTGTCTCTAGTCTGTACTGAAGAAACGAAGGAGGAAATAAAAAATGTACCGTATGGAATTCAACGACGTAGAGAGGACAAGAAAGGTGCAACCAGGGAAACAGACTGATAGACTGTAGCAGACAGTCTTAACGAAGCAGTTGTTCCTATGGGGCACAAACATCTTGCAGGCAGTGGCTATCTGCAGCTCAGTACTCAGAACAGCCTTAATCACAAGGTCCTTCACCTGACTTATCAACACTGGAACATACAGGAACATAGACAGCAAGGTGACATTCCGTCTGAGACATGGCATGGGATACTCTGTCCACTTTACACACAGGGCCCTAAAGAACTTTACACTAGACACAAAGTGACTAGAATATCACAACATCTGGGATACAATCTGCGGTTACAGGTTGCCATGTATATTCAGCTCTGCTGAGTATTTAGACAGAGAAGAGAAGGGTGAGGATCTGGATGTAAGATTGAATCTGGATGAACTACAGCAACATCTTGACAATACTAACTCATTTATTTGATTGTGCATGGAGAATAGCATGGCCGTTCTGAGCCAGGAGAGGGTGGGGGAAGGTTCAAGAGAGAGTGAAGAGTTTAGGCTACTCACATGTGGTGTCCTTTCCCTCCTGCTATAAATACCAGAGCATTGCACTCCTGCTCCATTTGTTCCTATAATCCTCCACTTCAGGGTCATTATAACTGTAAAAAAAACAAGACAAACAATGTCTGGCTTTTTCCAAAACAGCCTTGTGAATGAATTCCACGCAAGCGTGTTGAAAATATGGTCATTGGGAAACTGGAGTGGTTGACTATTATCTTGTTGTGTAAAATATTACACAGGGACACTCAAAGTCAATCTTAAATTATTCATTGTTTATTGTCAGCGCGCTGGAGAGGTTCCAACCAATTCAATTCACCATAGTATACATGTCAATCAGGGCAGTCCCAGCAGTCTTATATACGGCTATACACAGAGAAGATATATTTGCATGATTTAGCATAATTAATTAATCATTATGTTTCATTCATGTAACAGACCAATACTGGTTCATAACAAGTGACAGACCAATATCGCACGAAGCGTCTCCTCTCTAAGCTGAGACCTTGAAACTGAGATATATTTAGTTCGTTCTCAAAACAAGGTCTGGGCGTACTGCCAAATTGCAGCTACTGAGAGTGAGGATTTGTACAGTCAGCCACAGTCAAATGCCCAAGACACAAAGTTGTATGATTTGCTCTGTTTTCTCAATTCCATGCTCCCTCAATCAGCTACATATTAATTTAGAGATTCCTTAGGAGAATGGAGAAGTGGCTGTTGACTGCAGATCCCAGGTTACGCTGTAGTTAGTGAGATGCATGAACTGGTTCTTGATGTTCTTTGTGCCACGGTCGTACTTCACTGTGGCAAACCTGTAGGCAGTGTTTTGCTGTAACATACAATTTCCAAAACTAACAACAGATCTCTACACAGTGATGATTACTTACAATAAATACAGTAATTCATATGATTGATCTTTGACAGCCTTAGAGGGTCAATTAGTAGAACAGAGATATGTTTCCCCCTATTGTACTGTATTAAAGAGGACTGGACACCACATGTGGAATAATGAGGATTCCTTGGCATACAGTGAGTACCTGAATACCATCAAACATAATAGAATGTCAAAGAAAAAAGTGGTATTTGCAACTCAGCCTGGATTTATTACCCTCAGTTAATAATCAAGCACGTTGTGTGATGAACAGCAGTGTGTGTGTGTGTGTGTGTGTCACTCTGTGCAGCACGTATATCTGTCAAGCCAAGCAGAGATGAGCCATTTAATCCATCATCCACCCATCTCTGCACTAAACCCCATTGGAATCCTGACTATCTTAATGAGTCATATAGTAATACAGCTGGCTCCAGGCAAAGATACAGCTAAATTCTATATTGTGCAATGCCTTCATTGATCTAATATGAGAAGAAAATAACTAAACATTGCTCATCTTGCAAATAGCATTGTCGCTGAGACACCCCATCATTTGTAGTCTGTCACTGCAGATTTATAAATCTGAGACTCATAAGATTATTACAGCAAAATATCATTACAATTTGTAATAAACCTGTCATCTCCTGGTGACCGTTTGACCATTGAGACAATGGAGAGTTTTGTTTGAAAGTGCCAACAAGGCCTCCCGGGTGGCGCAGTGGTTAAGGGTGCTGTACTGCAGTGCCAGCTGTGCCATCAGAGAATCTGGATTTGCGCCCAGACTCTGTCGTAACCGGCCGTGACCGGGAGGTCCGTGGGGCGACACACAATTGGCCTAGCGTCATTAGGGAGGGCTTGGCCGGTAGGGATGTCCTTGTCCCATCGCGCACCAGCGACTCCTGTGGCGGCCTGGGCGCAGTGTGCGCTAACCAAGGTTGCCAGGTGCACGGTGTTTCCTCCGACACATTGGTGCGGCTGGCTTCCGGGTTGGATGCGCACTGTGTTAAGAAGCAGTGAGGCTTGGTTGGGTTGTGGATCGGAGGACACATGACTTTCAACCTTTGTCTCTCCCGAGCCCATACGGGAGTTGTAGCGATGAGACAAGATAGTAGCTACTAAAACAATTGGATACCACGAAAAAGGGGTAAAATTTTAAATATATATATATATATATATTTTTTTTTAAGTGCCACCAAGTCTTACCACTCATCAGTGGCAGACAGAAATGTTGAGACTGCCCTCTACTGGTCATTGCCTTGTAAGTTCCTGACTACAATTGCTACAGTACCTTTCTTCACAACTTTCATGAGGACAGAAAGTAATTGCAAAGCCATTATCCGAGATGGACCTCTTGACCCACTATGACCTGGCAAATATAGATTGGATAGCCCATATAGAACCATTGGCCATTAAAAGGAAAGATCCAGTACACAGCTCACCTGGCCAGGCTCTCCTCATGGAGATAGATAGTGAGTAGATCATACGATGTCACCAGCACATACAACCGCACATCAAACTTGAAGTCTGGAAACAATTTATTAAACATAGATCAACATTTCTGCTTTTCTGACTACTGTCTTCATCTACATGAGTAACTGATTTGACAACACTTGATGGGCAAAAACCCACCATTAATCAGAAACAAATTATTGATGTAGCGAGACACTAAAATGTTGTAATCCATTGGAATCTGGTTAGGGTTTGAAGGGGTGAGGATCAAATGTATGTACCTGGTGCATTATATGTGTTATAAAACACATAATGCACCAGGCACAGTATGATCAAGTCAGACACATGACATTGGCCAATCAAAGAGAAACCCCTTCCTGTAGAGCAGTCTATCAGAGTCCTATCAGTGAGTAGGAGTGGGGTCATTTATGAGGCTAAAATGTGTTGCAGGTGTTGAAGCTGGGGAGGGATGGGGGTGGGGGTGGGGGAGGTGGAGAGCTGCGAACCTCAGGGCTGGCTACAGTTCAGAGGGAAAAAAACAAATGAACATTCTTCTTTCCAAATATCACCCTGACATTCTTTCCACTGTTTCATAAAAATACCTCAAAAGAAAAAGTGTTTATTGCTTGTCCAAGTCAGAGAACCTTGTGGAGCTCTTCCAAAGCCAATGCCTTGAAGTGTGTGATTTACTCAACAACGCTTAATGTCTATGACACACAGTTTTACCCCCCCACACACACACACACACACACGTAACTGGCCATATTGTTTCATTTACAACACAAGTTCGCTCAGGTCATTATCTGAGACTTAAGTTGAGTGTATCTATAACACAGTAACACTTTAACAGAACATAATTCTTCCTTTGGCATATCCCTTACATTGCTGACCAGGTGGATACCTCGTCCTCAAGAAGATGCTACTGGCTTAATGATCCAAGGGCCCTTGTCCTTGATGAAAGAACCTGAGGGTGAGGCAGAGAGAGGACGGGGATGTGTGGTGTGCTGTGAGAGAGACTAGAGGAGAATCATGGTGGCTTATTGTGTTTACATTTACAGTAAGTAATTTAGCAGACAAGCAAGACATACTGAAGAACTCCTGGTACTCTGAGGGAAGCACAAAAGGACTAAGGGACGATGTGGAAGTTTTTAAAGCCGTGAGCCTGCTGCATCCGCTGGATGTTTTTATACAGCCGGTCTTTAAGCGTCAGTTCATATGACCTGGAAATGAACAGGGCCATTGACCTTTCAGCTCGAAATGCTTGAGTTCTCCACATCTTGGACGCTGAGAGAAATAAGACCTTGTACAAACACAATTGCAACGAGACTCCTGCATGACAGTTTGATTCATTTCATGTTTTAGAAAGGCACTGGTCCAAACAAAATGTACTTTACTGTGGAAGCCAATAAACACAAGCCCGATTTGAAGGGGTATAAAATGCTAAGCAGTGTGAACCTTTACATCAGGAAGTGTAGCAAGCCAATTGGACATAGTTCTATGTACAGTTGGACACACAGAGGTACCTAGGGAAGTGGTTGACCTTCTGGAAGTCTTGGAGGCTACGTAGGAGGTAAGGCTTGAGGTGATACCACGTCCACATGAGGTTGAAGTCATTACTGTTTAAATGGATCTGAAAATAGGACCTTCCAGTCAAGCTCAGATCTAAACGTTATGTACGTCAGACTACTTAAAGGAACTACTCACAGTAAGACCACACTATATGCAATGGCAGGGGAAATCGGGAAAAAAATGGACACCAGTTAAAGGACATCATAACAGGAAAAATATAGCCTTGGTGCAAACATGAGATTTACACAGTTGATTCCCACCACATCACATCTGACAGCTTGATAAGGATGGATCTGAGGCTCAGATCCGATACTCAGCCGCTAATCTGCTGAAATATAGGCCTCTAACTTCAAATCATCTCAAAGGGAGGCCAGCTCACCAGCTATATTCATCACCATCATATTACTTTATATCTGTTTTGTTTTATTCCTACCCTTCTGTGCTCCTTTGTGAAGAGTCAGGTTTGGCATGGGCCTGCACTTCTATGAGAAAGCCAGATGTTTGCAATAGAGGGTTATTAAACTTTGGCTCTAGGGATGATGTGGCAGACACTAGCCTGCCTTTGATGATGGGTTTAGTGGGAGTCAAGAGGCATTGAAGTGAAATAAAAATGGACTTAATAGTAAGTGCTTGGATGGAGCGATAATGGCGAGTGGGCTCCCTTGTGAAACAGGATTAATGTTACGGTGGGCCAACTTTTTGTCCGTGGGTGCATTCCCATGCTTTGAGATAGGCAGTGTCAGTCAAACATCAGCCCTCTTATCCCCTTACAGCACAATATGTGCAAGTGAATCAGAATGAGACATTCTTTGAACATTTCATATAGTACCTCATGGAATCTATGATTGGTAAGCATGCCACGCACCAGCCGGCTCTCCGTGTGCACAATCTTGAAGGCCAGGTTGTACCGTTGTAAAGACAAAGTAGGAACATAACATTATCATTCAACAGGAATTAAGGAATAGGACAGAATAACAACAGAATTCTATACTCTCATATATTTTAGAATGTTTCTTATGGACCCCAGTACCTCCAACAGAACAGATGTTTTCATCCTTAGAGATGATGGCTTGAGCAAAGAACACCAGGACTGGGACCTTCCTGCTGAGGCCACTCCAGGCAATCCAAGGATGGCCTCTGATAAAACAGAAACATATCAATAAAGTATTCTTCTTCTTCTTTCATTGAGAGGCTCATGCAGGGTCAAGCAACACATTAGTAGTTTATTCTATTTTCACTCAATCTCATAGAGCCAAATCCCCAAAATAAGATAAATGGGTGACAAAACAGTCATAAAACTCCCATGAAAATAAGAGAAAAGCCTCTCAGACAGGGCATACAGATGTAGGATCTTAATTTGATCACTCTTTTGTATAACCTGTCTCGAAATGTTGAGTTTAATATCCAAAATGATGCTACCCTTAGCTTACCTCAGGGTGTTGGAATGCAATCTGACAGGGTGTTTACTCTACCAGACCAGAGAAAGGTTGGGGCCTCACACAGTCTCATAGGTACTGCAAAATAACATACCTGTCAACTAACAAACACCCTGGTAACATTGCACTGAAAATATATGATAGTACCAGACACAGCCAGCATGTCTGTGGCCATGGTGGAGATAAGATGGCATGCTGATGGAGAAGAACTCTATCAGACGTGACCAAGGATGGGTGTGGTATGTAAATAATACCTGCTCTTGGCTCAGCTATCCAAAAATGTCAGCCAAAACAAAGCTTCCTTCTAATATGATATCTAAAGTTCCAGAGTATTAGTCACTCAACACAAGGTCTAGTCCAGTAATACTGGGCTCTTGGAATACGCTTGTTAAAGATCTTGCAAGCTATGGTAATGTTTCTGTAATAAACATATGGATTACAGAGCTTGATATTCCTGTAAATTTGCCAGTGGCACACTGGGCCAATGCCAAGTCAAAAGCTCCATGACGTAATTTCAATAGAGGTGATTTTCTCTTTCATTTGCGGGCTGAGCAAGTAGCCGAACTTTAACTTGGCAATATCATATTTAAAATCAAATGTTATTTGTCACATTCACTGAATAGAACAGGTGTAGACCTTACCGTGAAATGCTTAGTTACAAGCGCTTAAACAACAATACAGTTCAAGAAATAGAGTTAAGAAAATATTTACTAAAGTAAAAAAATAAATAATAATAAATAACAATAACGAGGCTATATACAGGGGGTACCGGTCCCGAGTCAATGTAAGGGGGTACAGGTTAGCCATGGTAATTTTACATGTAGGCAGGGGTAAAGTGACTATGCATAGATAATAAACAGCGAGTAGCAGCCGCGTAAATAGTCCGGGTGGCCATTTGATTTTCATGCTCAATTGTTCAGCAGTTTTGTGGCTTGGGGGGTAGAAGCTGTTAAGGCACCGTTTGGTCCTAAACTTGGCGCTCCGGTATCACTTGCCATAAGGTAGTGGAGAGAACAGTCTATGACTTGGGTGACTGGAGGGTTTGACCATTTTTGGGGCCTTCCTCTGACACCGCCTAGTATATAGGTATTGGACGGCAGGAAGCTTGGCCTCAGTGATGTACTGGGCCGTATGCAGTACCCTCAGTAGCGTCTTACGGTGAAATGCCGGATCTGGGGACCCATGCCAAATCTTTTCAGTCTCCTGAGGGGGAAAAGGTGTTCTCGTCCCCTCTTCACGACTGTCTCGGTGTGTTTGGACCATGATAGTTCATTGGTGATGTGGACACCAAGGAACTTGAAGCTCTCGACCCACTCCACTTCAGCCCTGTCAATGTTAATGGGGCCTGTTAGGCCCGCCTTTTCCTGTAGTCCACGATCAGCTCCTTTGTCTTGCTCACATTGAGGGAGAGGTTGTTGTCCTGGCACCACACTGCCAGGTCTCTGACCTCCTCCCTATAGGCTGTCTTACCGTTGTCAGTGATCAGGACTATCACTGTTGTGTCGTCAGCAAACTTAATGATGGTGTTGGAATCATGTTTGGCCACACAGTCGTGGGTGAACAGGGAGTACAGGAGGGGACTAAGCACGCACACCTGAGGGGCCCCAGTTTTGAGGATCAGCGTGGCAGATGTGTTGTTGCCTACCCTTACCACGTTGGGGTGGCCCATCAGGAAGTTGGGGCGGCCCATCAGGGACCTTACCTAAGTGATGAGCTTTGTGGGCACTATGGTGTTGAACGCTGAGCTGTAGTCAATGAACAGCATTCTCACATAGGTGTTCCTTTTATCCAGGTGGGAAAGGGCAGTGTGGAGTGCGATTGCGTTTGCATCATCTGTGGATCTGTTGGGGTGGTATGCGAATTGGAGTGGGTCTAGGGTTTCCGGGATGATGGTGCTAACATGAGCCATGACCAGCCTTTAAAAATCACTTCATGGCTACCGACGTGAACACTATGGGGCCGTAATCATTTGGGCAGGTTACCTTCGCTTTCTTGGGCACAGGAACTATGGTGTTCTGCTTGAAACAAGTAGGTATTACAGACACGGTCAGGGAAAGGTTGAAAATGTCAGTGTAGACACTTGCCAGATGGCTCACGCATGCTTTGAGCACACGTCCTGATAATCAGTCTGGCCCCGCGGCTTTGTGACTGTTGATTTGTTTAAAGGTCTTGCTCACAATGGCTATGGAGAGCGTGATCACACAGTAGTCCAGAACGGCTAGTGCTCTCATGCATGCTTCACTGTTGCTTGCCTCGAAGCGAGCATAAAAGGCATATTTACACTGATTCTTTGTGTGTTAGAGACTAACAGGAGTGTGCAATCTCAAAAAAGGGTGTTATTATTAGTGATTCTGAACAGTCAGAAGGCTACAGTTGTAGGGCCCTAACAAAACCATTTTGTTTTTTGCTAAATTCTGTTTTCCACATAACGAACTAACAGCTTTGGAAATCTGTAGTTTTTCTCATCAATGATATAGCCTCCATTGAAAATAGCTTTATTACAATATTTTTCTTCACTGGCCCAAGCAGGCCACGGCCACTGGCCCAAGCAGGCCTCCCAGGCCAGCCCTGTACTTTAGCTTGATTCTAAAATGGATTAAATAGATTTTCCCCTCATCAATCTATACACAATACCCCATAATGACAAAGTAAAAAATAAAAACTGAAATGGGATGGTGCCAGGTTTCCTCTAGATGTGATGCTTGGCATTCCGTCCAAAGAGTTCAATATTGGTTACATCAGAACAGAGAATCTTGTTTCTCATGGTCTAAGAGTCCTTTAGGTGCCTTTTGGAAAATTCCAATCAGGCTGTCATTTGCTTTTACTGAGGAGTGTGTCATGACTGTCCTGACCAAGTCAGGTTACAGGAGACCACAACCCTACAGATTATCTCTCAACCCCAGCAGAGGAGGAGAGATCTAGGGGTCTGAAGATGCGGGGGGTTTTATGGCCCCTCACAGCCCTGGTAAATCTCAGGCCACAGACAAATTCCTTTGTCCCGTTACTATGGAGAACCAGCCTCAGAACATTAAACATGAAATAAAGGGACTTTGGAACAATGGTTTCCATGTTAAATTAGTTGTCTAAAATGGGATTTGAGAAAAACCTAACCCTTGCCTCATTAACTTGGTACGCCCAGAGAATTGCCCTAAAGCCAGCTACGTCCACTTCTGACCCAAGGGTATAAAACTTGTGAGTATAGAATTTACAACAGGACTACTTGACCCCAGCTGCAGCAGGGTCTTAAAAAGTCAACAAACCCAGAACGCAATGCAAGTTTGAGGACAAAGAAATCCTTTTCTACCCAAGCTACAGATGAGTAGCTGTGTCTAAGCGGGTGAATTCAAGTCAAACCACCTAGCCTCCATCTCCCATCGAATCGTGGTATCTAAAGGGTTTCATTCCTATGCTGTGAGCTCTGAGCTACAGAGCTGTCTGGCCTCAGAAGACCCCTTCCAGAGAAAGGGGTGAGGGAACAGACTCCTAAGCACTGACACTGACACCGGGAAGACGGTCAGGGAGGTGCGCAGGAGTAGCGAGTCATCGAACAGCTGAAGGCCTACACAGAAAATCCCCGGAAATCATTCCCACGTAATTACATCATTATATTCTGACCCATAAGAGCGGCAGTTTGAGACAAGGCTAGGGTTAGAATAGCATAGCTGACAAATTCACCCAAATGTATATTTCTCTTGTGTACTTCTTTCTGTTCTCTCTCTTTTGAAATTCCCACTGTGGGTAACACGCGCCATAGTGTGTTGGTGTCACGGTCTTCCTCCTCTTCATCTGAAGAGGAGAGGCGAGAAGGATCGGAGGACCAAAATGTGGCGTGATATGTGTTCATCATGAATTTTAATAAAGAAAACACTGAACACTGAAATACTATACAAAAACAGTAAACAAAATAACAACCGTGAAGCTAATGCGAGCTGCGCTGAAACAAGCCATCAACATAGACAATCACCCACAAACAAACAGTGCAACCCAGGCTACCTAAGTATGATTCTCAATCAGAGACAACTAATGACACCTGCCTCTGATTGAGAACCATACTAGGCCGAAAAACATAGAAATACCCAAATCATAGAAAAACAAACAGACTGCCCACCCCAACTCACGCCCTGACCATACTAAATAATGACAAAACAAAGGAAATAAAGGTCAGAACGTGACAGTACCCCCCCCCAAAGGTGCGGACTCCGGCCGCAAAACCTTAACCTATAGGGGAGGGTCTGGGTGGGAGTCTGTCCGCGGTGGCGGCTCTGGCGCGGGACGTGGACCCCATTTCACCATAGTCTTAGTCCGCCTTATTGTCCGCCTCCGTGGCTTTCTAACCATGGCCACCCTTCTCAATGACCCCACTGGACAGAGGGGCGGAAGCTCTGGACAGAGGAGCGGAGGCTCTGGACAGAGGGGCAGGGGCTCTGGCGCCTCTGGGCTGAGGGGCTCTGGCGCCTCCGGGCTGAGGGGCTCCGGCAGCTGCGCCGGACAGGCGGGAGACTCCGGCAGCGGCGCCGGACAGGCGGGAGACTCCGGCAGCGGCGCCGGACAGGCGGGAGACTCCGGCAGCGGCGACGGACAGGCGGGACCACCTGCAGGGAGGAGACAAAGAGACAGCCTGGTGCGTGGGGCTGCCACAGGAACCGCCAGGCTGGGGAGACCTTCAGGAGGCTTGGTGTTAGGAGGCACCTGAAGGACCGGGCTGTGGGGGAGCACTGGAGCTCTGGTGCGCAACCTTGGCACCACTTCCCCAGGCTGGACAACTACTCTAGCCCGGACCCTCCAGAGTGCAGGCACAGGTTGAACCGGGCTGTGGGTAAGCACGGGAGATCTAGTGCTTACTACACGCACCTCTCCCTTAGGCTCCACTCCCACATTTGCCCGGCACGAGCGGAGCGCAGGCAGAGGACGCACTGCACCCTCCCAGCGCCCCGGAGACACAGTACGCAGAGCTGGCGCAGGATACCCTGGACCAAAACTGCGCACCGGCGACCAGACACGCTGAGCAGGCACCATACGCCCTGGCTCGATGCCCACACTCGCATGGCACTTTCGGGGGGCTGCCCTATAGCGCACCGGGCTATGGGCACGTAGTACTGGCGACACCGTGCGCTTAACCGCATAACACGGTGCCTGACCAGTAATGCGCTGCTTATAATAAGCACGAGGAGTGAGCTCAGGTCTGCTACCTGGCTTAGCCCCACACCTCGTCTGCCCCCCCCAAAAAAAACATTTGGGCTGCCTCTCGTACCTGTCGCGCTGCCGTGCTGGCTTCGCCAACCTCATTCTCCTGTAGCCTTCCTCGCACTGATCCATCGAATCCCAGGCGGGCTCTGGCACTCTCCCTGGGTCGACCGCCCACTTGTCTATCTCCTCCCAAGTTGTGTGGTCCTGTGATGCTGGCCGCTGTTGTCGCTGCTGCTGTCGTCGCTGTCTTTTACCACGCCGCTTGGTCCTTGGTTGGTGGGTGATTCTGTCACGGTCTTCCTCCTCTTCATCTGAAGAGGAGAGGCGAGAAGGATCGGAGGACCAAAATGCGGCGTGGTATGTGTTCATCATGAATTTTAATAAAGAAAACACTGAACACTGAACCACTGTACAAAAACAGTAAACAAAATAACAACCGTGAAGCTAATGCGAGCTGCGCTGAAACAAGCCATCAACATAGACAATCACTCACAAACAAACAGTGCAACCCAGGCTACCTAAGTATGATTCTCAATCAGAGACAACTAATGACACCTGCCTCTGATTGAGAACCATACTAGGCCGAAACATAGAAATCCCAAATCATAGAAAAACAAACAGACTGCCCACCCCAACTCACGCCCTGACCATACTAAATAATGACAAAACAAAGGAAATAAAGGTCAGAACGTGACAGTTGGCCCTTTGTACTAAGTTCTAATCAATAGCCTATAATGTGTTTTGTCTATGTGTATCTTTTATCATCATTTTAGCTTTTTAGTAAATAAATATTCAATTAAGATTGGTGTGGTACGAATTCATTGGTGGGACCCGGGTCCGTGCAGATTCACGCTCTATACGACATTCAGAACGAGATTGTTCGAGGCAACTGGTTAATTAGCGGCTGTTGTAAAATCGATATTCTGATATTCTTTGAGTTAATTTGGGAAATAGAAACTCAATAAAAACTAGTTTTCTCATGGTGCCCCAGGTTAATAATTGCTTGATTCAGTTAATCACATAATTAGAAACTTGTAATCATTCAATGAGCAACAGTCGTCACATTAACTAATACAACGTCACGACAAGTGGCTTCTGTCTGGCCACTCTTCCATAAAGGCCTGATTGATAGAGTGCTGCAGAGATGGTTGTCCTTCTTGAAGGTTCTCCCATCTCCACAGAGTAACTCTGGAGCTCTGTTAGAGTGACCATCGGGTTCTTGGTCACCTTCCTGACCAAGGCCCTTCTCCTGCAATTGCTCAGTTTGGCCGGGCGGCCAGCTCTAGGAAGAGTCTCAGTGGTTTCAAACTTCTTCCATTTAAGAATAATGGAGGCCACTGTGTTCTTGCGGACCTTCAATACTGCAGACATTTTTTGGTACCCTTCCCCAGATTGTACCTCAACACAATCTCAGCGCTCTACGGACAATTCCTTCGACCTCGTGGTTTGGTTTCTGACATGCACTGTCAACTGTGGGACCTTATATAGACAGGTGTGTGCCTTTCCAAATCATGTCCAAATCAAATTAATTTACCACAGGTGGACTCCAATCAAGTTGTAGAAACAGCTCAAGGATCATCAATGGAAACAGGATGCACCTGAGCTTAATTTCAAGTCTCATAGCAAAGGGTCTGTATACTTATGCAAATAAGGTACTTCTGTTTTTATTTTTATAAAATTTGCAAAAATGTCTAAAAACCTATTTTTGCTTTGTCATTAAAGGGTATTGTGTGTAGATTGATAAGGAAACATTTTTATTTAATCCATTTAAGAATAAGGCTACAAAACGTGGACAAAACATGCACTGTATGTTGAGCCCTGGACTGCTATGATACATTTACAGTAGCTGTGCTGCTAGACATCATGTGTCACTACAGAGGAGTGAGCTTTAATACATCTAATTTATTTATAAAGCCTTTTTACATCAGCCAATGAAACCCAGCCTAAAACCCCAAACAGCAAGCAATGCAGAAGCACATGTCATAGTTGTAATAGTTAGGCTAGTGCCGTGGCAGCATCCTCACCAGTAATAACCCAGTATCTACCTAACATAGGCTCAAGACTCACACGGAGGTCAAACTCATTTCAATATTAAGCATGCAGTGCTTTTCTTCACAGATTCCATTACAGCTACATGCAAGTGATCTAAGGTGCACTGAAAGTGCATTCTAATTTGTTTCCAAAGAGTTTAGTCCTCTAATGACATTTGAATTCAGGAATAGATTAAGACTAGACCGTGAACTTCTTGGCCTAATCTACTGTGGAAGTACATGGTCTATTTAAAGACTACTGGAGGTGCCAGGCTATTTAAGTGCCAAATTCATCACATTTAAATACACCAAATAAACCAGGATTAATTTAGATTGCACTGTAAGCTCCAGTGAACTAACTTTACCCACATATTGATGCTTTACACAGTATATTTAGCTATAACTGTTCTTCATTAAGCATAATAAGGCAGTGTTACAGTGTTTATGACGGTTGCATAGAATTACAAATTAAAACTCTTAGAATTTAATAGGATCTCTGCGGTTTCCATTATGATCGAGTTTAAACATTGACATATATGTATTACTTATCCCAGTAATGTTGCTTTCTACAACTAGAAGGACATGTAACCAACCCAATCAGAACCGCCACTTACTCTTGCTCGTCCTCTGAGGAGGACTCGGAATCCTCTTTATCCCAGATCACTGCTGGCATTTCCACCACAGTGAAGAGGGAAGTACCTCCTGATTAAATCTGCTTTGAGTCAGGTATCGATCTGGGGTTATGACTGTGGTCATCTCCAGTCCTCACCGTCTACTGTTGAAATATCAGTCTAGTTAAAACATAGCATATTATTAATACTGAATAATAAGTTGTCTGCAATTGAGAGGAGCCATATTATATAAATAATGTTCATGCATACATTATGAGTCTGTCCATATCAGCACTGCCCAGCAACAAACGTAATCATAGGAGGTCACACCATTCATTGAAAATGAAACATATTTTGCGTGTTGCTATGTTTTGTTATATACACTACCGGTCAACATTTTTAGAACTACTCACTCATTCAAGGGTTTTTCTTTATTTGTCCTATTATCTGACCGCAAGGCACTACAGAGGTTAGTGCCTACGGCTCAGTACATCACTGGGGCTAAGCTGCCTGCCATCCAGGACCTCTACACCAGGCGGTGTCAGAGGAAGGCCCTAAAAATTGTCAAAGATCCCAGCCACCCCAGTCATAGACTGTTCTCTCTACTACCGCATGGCAAACGGTAACGGAGTGCCAAGTCTAGGACAAAAAGGCTTCTCAACAGTTTTCACCCCCAAGCCATAAGACTCCTGAACAGGTAATCCAATGGCTACCCAGGCCATTTGCATTGTGTGTCCCCCCCAACCCCTCTTTTACGCTGCTGCTACTCTCTGTTTATCATATATACATAGTCACTTTAACTATACATTCATGTACATACTACCTCAATTGGGCTGAACAACCAGTGCTCCCGCACATTGGCTAACTGGGCTATCTGCATTGAGAAATGACAGTCCATCATTACTTTAAGACATGAAGGTCAGTTAATACGGAACATTTCAGTGCAGTCACAAAAACCATCAAGCGCTATGATGAAACTGCCTCTCATGAGGACCGCCACAGGAAAGGAAGACCCAGAGTTACCTCTGCTGCAGAGGATAAGTTCCTTAGAGTTACCAGCCTCAGAAATTGCAGCCCAAATAAATGCTTCACAGAGTTCAAGTAACAGACACATCTCAACATCAACTGTTCAGAGGAGACTGAGTGAATCAGGCCTTCATGGTCGAATTGCTATAAAGAAACCACTACAAAAAATGTTTTTTTTTTATTCAAGGCACACTTAATCAGTACTGCTACCACAGCATTCTGCATCGATACGCCATCCCATCTGGTTTGGGATTAGTGGGACTATCACTTGTTTTTCAACAGGACAATGACCCAACACACCTCCAGGCTGTGTAAGGGCTGTTTGACCAAGAAGGAGAGTGATGGAGTGCTGCATCAGATGACCTGGCCTCCACAACCACGCGTGATTGATGAGACCATAGGGCCTCATTTACACCCTACCTGACTAACTAATGCTGTAGAGAAAGAGAGAGATGGGTGAAGTTAAACTAGCCAGGTTAATTGGAAATGGTAGATTTCTAATATTTTGTGGTAGCCAGGCTCAGCAAGGGAAGATTCTGGAAATGGAAAAGTGTAATGGGAAGAAGATTAAGTCATGCACCTGGTGTTTTTGCTAGGTTGGGGTGGTCATCACTGTGTCACGCTGGATAATGATAGGAGACAAGCGCATACGTAATAGGGTTTTTTATTTCTCCACCCAAACAAAAGAGCGAGGTGTAAACCCCTAAACAATACATGGGACAGGACCCGTAAAACATGTGCATAATAACACGTAGCATAGAAGCCGATACAACAGTACAGGTACTCACAAGACCAACGGACATGGTAACAATAACCGACAAGGACAACAGGGAACAGAGGGCACACATGTGTGTGTGTGTGTGTCTGTGTGTGTGTGTGTGTGTGTGAGTGTGTGTGTGTGTGTGTGTGTGAGTGAGTGAGTGAGTGAGTGAGTGAGTGAGTGAGTGAGTGAGTGAGTGAGTGAGTGAGTGAGAGATATAGGGTGTGTTTGTTTTGAAAATAATTTCTAGCGGATGTGAAAGATAGGTTCCTTATGTTTCCAAAACCGATGCATTTTCAACGTTCAGAGCGTCAGACCCTCCCATAACACACACAACTCCCCCGACCCGAAGATGCTATCATCAATAGGCGCAAAAGCAGTTAGTGTCTATGAATGGGGTACTGTAGAGTCTATCCATCCTTCATCCACAAAACGGCACCTCTGACCATTGGCATTATGGCACCTCTCATTGTCGTGAGAAAGTACTGCAGCTCTATAATCCCATCTGATCAAATAGTGAGCTTGTTTTGTTATAACCAGTAACAACACAGTGTTAGTAAATCATCAAACTACCAGGTACAGAATGTGCATCGCTCAACAACATTTTTCATCTGATATAATTTGCTCAGAGCTTGTGCTGCTGGTGTCTGTTATGCAGAGGAAACCCCATTCCATCCTCTCACCTCTCCAGGTTTCTCTATCATGGGAATGCTGATTGGGTTCCAGTGTGTTCCAGAGCCTCAGGAGGAGGTGGCCGCACGGCATAAGAAGCAGAACTGATTCCAAGCTACAGAAAACTTTTGTTATATATTGTGCCATTTAGCCCAGCAATAGAGAGAGCTGTGGGATAATATGCTTCTTCGCTTGAATAATGAGTGGCCTATTTACTATACTGTATGTACACAAAGACAAGTCCAATAGCTTTAAGCTTTTAAGAGGGGGTATACAATAACTGGAATTTATTTTGCAGGTCATTTGTACCTGTCGTACATGATTTGTACCTGCGCTAGGATATACTAGAGTTTGGCTACAGCTGTTTCACTCTTGCATGGACAATTGAACAGGGATTGTCGATCAATGTTTCAGCATGTACAGTAATGGTACATAAATGTACAGTGATGATTTTATGTATATTAATAATGGTTTGATTAATGTGTGGTAGGGTTGACTGGATTTGGAATTGTTTTATGTAAATGAACAATTTGGTGTGAGTGCCATGTACAGTACTTGAATGGATTCTCTCAACATTGGGCCTTTGTCTTGATTTCTAAACTGCTCAGTGATGGTTTCTGTATGTTACTGGATTTTATGTGTGGTATAACACATCCATTGATAAAATAACAGAGCATTTTTTTTAAATGTTTTTTTTTACATTTAGTTCACCAGATTACCATGTACAATTGTTCACACTGACAATTTGTCCAAACAACGTCTACAAACATTTTTACAAAACTATAATTATGTTGTTCATTACTGAGTATGAGAAATAGTAAAAAATGACATCACCATTTGATGTATATAAAATGATCCTTGCTGATGAAACACTGCACTATGGAATTTCATCTTAAATCTCACGATTAACATGAAGTATGGCATGAAAGAGTTCTCAGTATCAAATATACAGACCAAAAGAATCATACATACAACACTAGCCTACCTTGTGCAAAATGACAAATCCATTGGATTGTCTGTCTCGTCACGCTAAGGATTTTGTGCTCACATTGTTATCATTGCGTTTTAGGCTCTAAAACAAGTCAATGCAGAGCATTAAATACAATAGTTATTCTAAGAATGTGGTTAAAGCAGGTTGATTCCTTCTGAGACATACTCAGGCACAGTATCAGCCCTATTCCCCATTATCAGTAGTACTCACAAGTATCTCTGTAATCCTATTTGGCAGATAGCAATCTCAAAATCATGTTAAACCACTAGGTGAGTTGGCTTGACTGAACCTCTGAACAGACTGTCATTAAACTGAAACCACTGAGTCTGTAGTCTACCTTTAACTAGCATTCCAAAAATAAAACAGTTACATTAATACATTTAGCAATGTTAAGTTTGGTTACGGTATAGTATTGGTCAAATGTCAGGAAACAAAAAGCACAATACTGCTCATATCAGGATGCACAGACATCAACATTTACATGATTTAGATTGGAGACAAAGGTAAAGAAAATGAAAAGATGAACCGTTCGTAGCGTACTCTCAAAAAGTGACACTTAAATATGAATTAACAGGTCATTAAACTTGAAATACTTCCGGTTGTACTTGACAATCAAACTCGTTATCTGTCGAGTAATTTGCTAGAGAGGGAGAACATGTGAGGTTCCACGTGAGTTCCTCTGCATGGCTTGAGTAGATCTGGGGAGCCAGTTGTGCTAGGCAGTAGAAATAGCAGTCACTGGAACTAAAGCCAGAGCAGGGTGTCCATGCCCCAGCCTACAGTACATTCCTGGGCTCTGACTTCCTCAGAGGCGTCCTCCATGTCATAGTTTCAATTAAGTAGTAATTACATGTTCATCCAAATTCATCACTTGTGCATTTGCTCACCTCCACATTTGTAGAGGGAAAGCAGCATGCTTTTTACTGTACGTACTGTATCTGTTTGTGTGTACATCCTTTGGTAGTTTTCAAACATGTCAGCGTGTGCTGGGCTGTCTTCTCACACCTGTCCAACTGGAATTAATCCTTATACCTTGACCTCCTTCAGTGTAGCTGGCGGTGAGATGCCGTCCTGTTTCTGTCGAATCAAAACATTACTATTAGAAATCCGATTTTCCTCATGATGTTCCAATGTTATATATTACTACATGTACTATGTTAAAACTTTAAATTGTGTTATTTCTATTGAGGTGGAGCTTACTAACAATGGAACATCTTATTGGGTCTCACTATTTATAAACTAAGCACATTTTATTTAACCCTTATTTTACCAGGTAAGTTGACTGAGAACACATTCTCATTTACAGCAACGACCAGGGGAACAGTTACAGGGGAGGAATGAGCCAATTGGAAGCTGGGGATGGTATGAGGGCCAGATTGGGAATTTATCCAGGACACCGGGATTAACATCCCTACTATTACGATAAGTGCCACAGTGACCACAGAGTCAGGACACATGGTTAACGTCCCATCCAAAAGCGTCACCGTACACAGGGCAATGTCCCCAATCACTGCACTGGGGGATTGGGATATATTTGTTTTAGACCAGAGGAAAAAGTGCCTCCTACTGCCCTTCCAACACCACTTCCAGTAGCATCTGGCCTACCATCCAGAGACCAACCAGGACCAACCCTGCTTAGCTTCATAGACAAGCCAGCAGTGGGATGCAGGGTGGTATGCTGATGGTGTAAATTAGACAAACAGGCACTTAAGTAACTTGGTTTCACTAGAATGTATTTAGGTTATCAAAACAATATATGTGTTTTACAGGTAATGTATACACTTATGATTATCTTTCTCTGGAAAACAGGAAAAGCTGATTGATTCCCCTGACCCTTGTTGTAAGGTACCAAAACATTTTCTCAGGGGTTTATTAGCTAACACTTAAACAGGACGTTAAAAGCTCTCTGCCACACATAAAATCACCACCATTTTGTTTTCCAACCAGCTCATATAGTAGGGCTTTGCTTTGAGAAGGATGATCAACCGAAGGACAAATAGTTCAAAGCTCTAATATTACACTCAAGCTGTACAGTACCCTATCCAGACATTAACTCCCAACCCTGCTTGGAGACTCCTTATGCTTGACCAATCCCTGTCATCTGCTTTGGCAAGTCCCACATGGCATTCTCAATCCAAGTTACTGCTCTTTTCACATAAAAGAGCAGGTGCCATGTCTTTCTTTAAGACCTTTCACCCTGCTGAAGTGGGTTACAGGCTACAGCATTTAGAAAATGTTTAATGTGTAAAGATTGAGTGAATTTAGTGTTTTATGTCTTTATATTTCTATTGGAATTCTCAACACATCCCCAATAGGAGTGCTCTTTATGATTGCATTTTGTACTGTACAGCACTTAGCATGTGTGAAATAAGATTCAAAGACTTGATACCTGTACCTTGGCAGGTGTGTGTTTGGTTTTTAGTGAAGTTAATGTCAGGATTGCTGCTCCTGTGATCTGCTGGGTGTTGTGGCCCCGTAGTCCTGTATCCGAGACGGGGAGTCTGCAGCCTGGAACAACGACTAGGGAATCACGCACAAGAGGGGCAAGAGGGCTCCTCCACCATCCCTATCACCATAATCCCTCTGCCCTTTCCAGACCCTCCCATAACACCTTCTTTTAACTCCAGCAGTCCACCTGCCTCTAGAGAGAGCCTTCTCTTAATGAGGACTCTTCTGAGGATGGAAAGGATATGACATAAAGCTGGACTGGAATTGTAAAGGATTATGGATTAAACAGTCAAATTGTGCAATATGGTCTTTTGACTCTTCAGACGCTATAAAAAATGTTCTAAGCTATATTTTCAACTAATACAATGCTACCTACTGTGACTAACAACCATTCCATTTTCAACATCGAATTTAAAAAAAATGGAGAGTTCTCTTGGCACTGTTACTGGAGACAAGGGACATTGCACTGGTTTTAAATATTAAGAGAAGTATTGATGGGATTATTGTAGTATTCCATAAATGAAGTGAGTAAAGCTCCCAACCTGCATTGAGATAAAATAAGTGATAATAATAGAAAGAATAGTCGCTGGGCAGAGTGGATTTGTTAGGCATGATAGTCTTGTTAATGATTTAAAGTTGACCTTCAACAGCTGAACATCACTGGCTAATGGTGGGTTGAACCTGAAGTTAATTATGAATCTATTATATGATTAAAGAAAAAAAATACAGAATTACATTCTCTTGCGTGAGCAAGCCATTGGTATATGATTTATTTTTGCTGCCAAGTGAGAGTAATTGAAAAAGTAAATGTGATGTATTTTTTACTATAGCCTATTGTACACTCTTATAAGGAATATACTCCCCAGTGGCGCAGCGGTCTAAGGCACTGCATCTCAGTGCTAGAGGTGTCACTACAGACCCTGGTTTGATCCCGGGATGTATCACAACCGGCCGTGATCGGCAGTCCCATAGGGCGATGCACAATTGGCCCAGCGTCGTCCGGGTTAGAGGAGGGTTTGGCCGGGGTAGGCAGTCATGGTAAAATATGAATTTGTTCTTAACTGACTTGCCTAGTTAAATAAAAGGTGGCTGGATCATTGTAGTTCTATACTCCAGATAAACCACAATGATATTTCACCCTGATATTGTGTGATACCTGTAGATTCCTACAACTCTGCAGCCATAATAATCTGTGACAAAAGGTACAGTATCTTTGTCATGCATGTTGCATGTTGAACGAAACAGAAACTTCTCAAGCATATTTTTGTATCAAACACCAGCAAGGCATGTAATCAAATACAGCTAATCGGAGAGCTGACAGCGGGTGCAAAGTAATGTTTCAGAGAGCTGACAGCGGGTGCAAAGTAATGTTTCAGAGAGCTGACAGCGGGTGCAAAGTAATGTTTCAGAGAGCTGACAGCGGGTGCAAAGTCATGTTTCAGAGAGCTGACAGCGGGTGCAAAGTCATGTTTCAGAGAGCTGACAGTGGGTGCAAAGTCATGTTTCAGAGAGCTGACAGCGGGTGCAAAGTCATGTTTTCAGAGAGCTGACAGCGGGTGCAAAGTCATGTTTTCAGAGAGCTGACAGCGGGTGCAAAGTCATGTTTCAGAGAGCTGACAGCGGGTGCAGAGTCATGTTTTCAGAGAGCTGACAGCGGGTGCAAAGTCATGTTTTCAGAAACAGCTGGGTTGTTTTCAGAGAGCTGACAGCGGGTGCAAAGTCATGTTTTCAGAAACAGCTGGGTTGTTTTCAGAGAGCTGACAGCGGGTGCAAAGTCATGTTTTCAGAAACAGCTGGGTTGTTTTCAGAGAGCTGACAG